>NC_071989.2:186232500-186832500 GCF_028885655.2 Pongo abelii
ATCACCACCATCACCATCACCATTGTCATCACCACCATCACCACCACCACCATCACCACCACCACCATCACCACCATCACCCACCACCATCACCCACCACCACCACCACCACCACCACCATCATCACCACCACAACCACCATCACCACCATCACCACCACCATCACCACCATCACCATCACCATTGTCATCACCATCATCACCACCAACACCATCACTGCCACCAACAACACCACCATCCTCATCACCATCACCACCATCATCACCATCACCGTCACTACCTGTACCACCACCACCACCTAGCCTGGCTGTGAGGGGCACTGCTCACCTGACAGAGTCCAAGTCACTGGAGGGAGAGAGGTACTCCAAGCCCAGGTCTTTGTTGGGGAGGTTCAGCATGGGGTTGGCTCTGGAGAGAAAGCCTGGTCAAGTTACCTGGCCCTCAGCCACCCCACCAGGCCTCTTACCTACCCTTTGAGCCCTGCTCACCGCTCAGTGTTGTACATGTTAGTCCCTGGGATGGTGGGGGCTGAGGGCATCACCCCCGCTGCCGTCTTCCTGGCCTCCTTGGCAGCCTTCATAGCTCGAAGCTTCCGGTTGTAGCTGTGGGGAACCGGAAGAGGGGTCACACTGTTGCAGCACACCTATTGTGTCCCCAGTGGAGGCCCTGAGCATGTGGCTTCACAAGATCCTGGGAGGTGAGTGTTCGCTCTGTTTTACAGAGGGTAGAAGTAAGAGCCAGAGAAGGCAAGTGATTTGCTGAAGGTCAAATAGCCAGTGACAAGGCTTGAAGTCAAACCCAGATACGGCTGCTGAATCTATACATGTTGGAAAAAGCAGCAGCATCTATTAAATGCATAGTGTGTGCCAGACGTCTCGCTGGGTGTGAGATGCATGTTACTTCCTTGAGTGCACTGAGGAATCAAGTGTCATGCCCATTCGCAGATGAGGAAACTGAGGCTCATGGAGGGGAGGTGACTCACCCAAGATCTCGCACTGGGTCCCTGGGGAGTGAATGCATGTATACCTGTGCCTAAGCCCCCAGCTCCTTCTACCCCCACCCCCCGATGTCTTGGGTGGTGGGAGAGGGTGAAGGTTGGAGACACGGGGGCAATGGGAGCCGCACCTCTTCCGCACACACACGAAGGCCATGGTCACAATCGCAAGGACCAGCAGCAAAGCCACTCCCAATCCTATGATGACGCTGATGAGCTGTTTCGACAGGTCTGACTCCTGGCTCTCCTGGGAGCCCTGGAGAAAGATGAGTGTGAGGGAAGCACACTCGTCTTCAGCAGCCCCACCTGCTGCCCCGCCCTGCCCGCACTCACCAGCACCACCAGCCCCAGCTGCAGCAGCTGCGTCAGCGAGTCCTGATCATTCCGGATCATCCTGGCCACAGAACTCCACTTAGGCCCTAGGGACCTTGGCACACCCCAGGCTTCCTGCTCACCCTCACACCTGCCCCAAGGGCAGCCCCACTCACACGCTCAGCTCATCAAGGGTCAGGGCCGACCCATTGGGGAAGACAAAGTAGGCGTCGAGGTAGGAGTGAGGTCGGGCCCTGGAGGGGGACAGAGTTGAAGAGTCAGGAGCCTGGATCACCCAGCAGGCCCCTCCTGCTACCGCTTCTCCCCCTCACCCCCACCCCCAGCCCTCTGGGCACTCACCGAGCTGCAGAATCTATGTCCTGAATGTCCACAATGTATACTGTAGTCCTGGTTGCCTGGGTAAGAGCCCTGCAAAGGAGGCAGATGTCACAGAGGCCTGGGGTCTTAGCCTGGGCCTGTGGCCAGGGCCGTGCCGTGGAATTAAGAATTGTGTGAGTGAGAAAGGGCACCTCCTCTGGACAGCTCTGTTGGCTGAGTAGGTAGCATCTCTGTGAAAATTACAAAAGGAAATCCCTTCCTCTGGGGCTGGGTTAATAGCTTAGCAAGCAGAGTGCCCTTGTGCAATGCACAGCCTTCACAACTGTACATGGCAGCCTTGTTCCAAGGCCTCCCTCTGCCCTTGGCTGGGTATGGGCTTCTGGGGACATGCCAGAACGTGGTGCAGGTTGAAGTACAGGGTTAAAGACAGGGACAAGGTCAAATGTGGGTCAGGAACAGGATTGAGAGACATCCCATCCAGGTTTTGTCGGGGACCAGGCTCCTACACCCTGTTCTTCCTACCCCTCCCTCCGGGACTCCCCAGACCTACGCATTAATCGCCTGTTTGTTGGCGCCCACCTCCTCCTTTGGTGTGGAGAACTGCAGCCGTGAGCGGTAACTCTGGTCCACGGTGAAGAGCTGGGAAGGGGGTGTGCAGGAGATGAGGCACCAGGGACCCTGGGGGCTGGCAGAGGGCATTGGGGGCTGGAGGTGGGACTGGCACTCACATTCAGGGTGGTGGTGGCTTCCAGGGAAGGACCCACGGAAGGTCTGTCCCTGGCCTGGACTGTCACTTGGTAGGTGCCTTGGAGAGTGGAGTCAAGGCTGGTCACCGGCCTGTGGAGGGCGGGAGGTGCAGGTCAGTCTTGGAACCCAAGCTGAATCCTCAGGAGCCTTGTAACCTCCAGGATGGGGGACTTGCTGCCTGAAAGCTCCTATCGGGCCCCTCCCTACAACCTCCCTCCCAGGGCCGCCCGCAGTTACTGAATGCTCGCAGTGAACACATCGGCCTCGGAGGAGGTGAAGATGGAGAAGACATTCTGGAAAGAAATGGTGGCCCCGTCCTTAGAAATGAAGTCTACTCGGAGGATGGAGAACAGGATGACGCCATTGTTCCCTGAATCATCGTCTCTGGCCTGGGAGCAAGAGTGGACAATATCTGGGGGCCCGGCCAGGCCAGGCCAGGCCAGGCATCCCTCCACCCCAGCAGGGATCAGAGGCAAGGGTGGCCTGGGAGGCTGGCCCTCAACATCTCTATCCGCCATCCCCACGCTGCCCCGAATAAGCAAATGGTTTCAAAAAACAGTGTGCCTGCTCTGCAAATCCAGATTTGGACAAGTCCCTGCCCCTGTTCCCCAACTCTAAACAGATCAGTGCCCTCAGTCCCTCACATGTGGAAATCTTGCCCTGCTCCCCCTACACCCCTCCACTGCCATACTCTCTCTCTCACACACACACACACAGTCTGTCTCACACACACTCTCTCACCCTCTCACACACACACTCACACACACTCACACACACTGTCCCACTCACACACACTCACACACTCTCACCCTAACACTCACACTTACACACACATGCACACGCACACTCATACACACCATCACACAGCCTCACACACACTTATTCTCTCACACTCTCAATACACTCACACACCCTCTCACACTCACACACTTATCCTGACACACACACTCACATACACTCACACCCTCACTCTCTCATGCACTCACCACACACTCAATTCACACACGCTCACACACAAATACACTCAATTCACACACATTCACACACTTGCAGAGTCACACACATACACACCCACAATCACATACTTATACATACCCACACACTGTCACACACATTCACATACACTCACTCACCCTTATACACACCCTCACGCACACACATTCACACTTAGACACATACACACTGGTGCGCACACACTGGCGCACACACACACAGCGATGCTCAGATTTCCTAAGCACCTCCCCTGGGATCCCTCGTTTCTATGGAGGGGGGGATAACCAATTCCCCTAGTGGACCATGAAGCTGGTTGGGGAGGGGACACAAGCATTTTTATTCATTCTAGTGCCTTTTAGAGAAAAATTTAACCAGCACACAGAGCTTCGAGTTCACCAACATTACTGTTAAGGATAGGCCAACACCAGTGCTGAAGTCTTAAAAAGGAGTCTATTTAAAGAAAATTGCCGTGGCTAAACTCATGACATTAGAACCAAATTGGCAGAAGATTGGGAAGCTGTCTTAAAGCTTGAAAGTCACACAGTCACTGTCTCTAGCATGAACGTCAACCTAGAAAGGGAGAATTACTATCCCCATTTTACAAGAGGAAGCTGAGGCTCCGAGAGACCCTGTCCTTACACTCGGCTCTAAGTGGGGAAGGCCAGCCCTGTCCATCTCTTGTACCCATGTCCTTTCCACAGCATAGGGAATGGCACCCACATGCCACCTTCTGGGAACTGCTAGCTTCTTGTTGAACAGGGAAACGGAGTCCCAGAGAGGGTAGGCAGCTCTCCAGGTCAGTTAGAAGCCCAGCCAGGCCCAGTCCTCGGTGGTGTGGGAGGCCTCATCCCCACACGGCATGGCCACCACCCCTAATAAACTTGCCCACATCCAACACCACAAACAGCTGAAAGCCTTTTTATGACTTGGCTCCAATGATTTTTTTTTTTTTTTGAGACAGAGTTTCACTCTTGTCGCCCAGGCTGGAGTGCAATGGCGCGATCTCGACTCACCACAACCTCCGCCTCTTGGGTTCAAGTGACTCTCCTGCCTCAGCCTCCCAAGTAGCTGGGATTACAGGCATGCACCACCACACCCAGCTCATTTTGTATTTTTTAGTAGAGACGGGGTTTCTCCATGTTGGTCAGGCTGGTCGCAAACTCCCGACCTGGGGTGATCCACCTGCCTCGGCCTCCCAAAGTGCTGGGATTACAGGCGTGAGCCACCGAGCCCAGCTGGCTCTGAGAATTATTTAATGACAAGGCACTGGCTTAATTTACAATTAGCTATGAGTTCTCTGTATTACTCAAGAATTCTGGTATAGTAAGAAATATCTAGACTGCAAGTGGTATTTACGGTCATGACATTTTTATGAATGCTACATTTATCACAGTGAAGTTTGATTACATTGATTAGACAGGTGTTGGTTTCCTTTCTGGGGTTTTCTTTTTCATGTGTTGGAGCACATGTATTTTCTTTCTACCATGAAAGGCCTGAAGGCCTCAGCCCTGTGTCCCCTGGGGCTCATGTGACCAACAAAGGCTGGAGCCAAGAACTTACCCGGACAGAAGCCACCTCCCGGTTGGGCAGCACGAGTTCAGGGATGATCACTGCAGGTGTGAACGGGAACGGGGTCAGCGGGGTCGGGACACTGCCCACCTGGACCAAGGCTGGCCACGAGCGCAGCTCAGGGCTCATCCCCCTAAACCTGCCCTCAACCTCTCTACCAAAAGAGACCCCCATTACAGCCACCACTGGGCCAGTAGTTAGCAAGTCATCCACCTCCCATTGTCACAGGAGAGGTCACAGGCCCACAGGACCGCGGGGAAATGGAGGCCCAGAGAGGGAAGGCCTGGTCCAGGGCCAGACATTAGGTCGGGCAGAGCTGGAATGAAAACTCCAGTGTCGGCTGGGCGTGGTGGCTCACGCCTATAATCCCAGCACTTTGGGAGGCCAAGGCGGGCAGATCACTTGAGGCCAGGAGTTCGAGACCAGCCTGGCCAACATGATGAAACCCCGTCTCTACTAAAAATACAAAAATTAGCCAGGCGTGGTGGCACATGCCCGTAGCCCCAGCTACTTGGGAGGCTGAGGCATGAGAATTGCTTGAACCTGGGAGGCAGAGCTTGCAGTGAGCCGAGATCGTACCATTGCACTCCAGCCTGGGTGACAGAGCAAGACTCCGTCTCAAAAAAAAAAAAGAAGAAAAAAGAAAAAAAGCCTCCAAGTCCTCTCCTATTGCAGCCCTAGGAAGAGGCAGGATTAGAAGGCTTCCCCCCTTTCTAAAGGCCCCCCATGGGGTCCAAGGAGGGTCTGTCAGGGTTGCTTAAAGGTGGCCTCATAGAGCAGGGGTATGGTGTGTGAACGGGGTTGCTGCTTACCAAAAGTCTTATCCTCAGGCAGAAAATAGGGTGCATTGTCATTCACGTCCTCAATGGTAATGAGGAGGCTTCCTAGGAGACAAGGTCAGCTGGCTTTGGCTCTGGGCAAGAGCTTGACCCAAAGAGCCTGGGCCTCAACCCCGTGCCGCGCAGCCTCAACCCCGTGCCCCGCAGCCTCAACCCCGTGCCCCGCAGCCTCAACCCCGTGCCCCGCAGCCTCAACCCCGTGCCCCTCAGCCTCAACCCCGTGCCCCTCAGCCTCAACCCCATGCCCCGCAGCCTCAACCCCGTGCCGCGCAGCCTCAACCCCGTGCCCCTCAGCCTCAACCCCGTGCCCCGCAGCCTCAACCCCGTGCCCCGCAGCCTCAACCCCGTGCCGCGCAGCCTCAACCCCGTGCCCCTCAGCCTCAACCCCGTGCCCCGCAGCCTCAACCCCGTGCCGCGCAGCCTCTGTCCCATGCCCCGCAGCCTCAACCCCGTGCCCCGCAGCCTCAATCCCATGCCCCGCAGCCTCTGTCCCATGTGTTCCCCCATGCTCAGTCCCCTTCCCTGCTCCTGACCCAGAATGCCTGATCAGTCTTCTCTGGCCTGTGTGGGTGGGAGTATCATCCCAGACCTCAGAGCAGATAAGCAGCTTGTCAAAGTCACACAGCAATAGTGGTGGGCCAGGATTGGGCCCAGCCTAGGTAGGTCTCACCTATGACATTATACTGACACATTCTAACTATATAAGCTGGCTGTTTAAATGCCCACTTTCTGCCTCAGTTTCCTCATCTGTAGAATTGGATAGGGACCACCTGCCCCATGGGTTGTGTGGAAATGCAAAAATTCTTACAAGGTGCCTGGTGTAGTTCTTGGCTGTCATAAGGACTCAATATATGCTAGTTGTTAATGGGATTATTATTGCTATTTGGTGTCAGAAGTGGGATACAAGCACACATCTGGCTCTGCAGTGTTATCTTTCTTTCACAGCATCTTGTAAAATCATAGCATTAATTTGATGCTACTGCATGCCAGGCACTGCAATAAATGCCACACATCCATGTTCTCATTGAATCTTCACAGCTCACCCTACTGCCCAACTCCACTGGACAGATGGGGAAACTGAAGCTTGGAGAGGGTTTGGGACTTTCCCAGTATTTGCAGCTGGAAAGGGCTGGAGCCAAGATCTGAGCCCAGACCTTGTGAGTTCCAGCCCAGGGCTCCTTCCCGCAGCCCCTAAGCTGTGGCCTGCCAAGCTCTGCAAGGACAGGCCCCCTTACCATTGTTGCTGTAGGCCTGGAAGCCGGGGTCCGTGGCTAGGTCACAGGCCCGCACAACCAGCGTGACCAGGTCACAGGCCTCGTAGTCAATGGCTTTGCTCTGGTTGATGTACACAGAGCCGTTGGCCGCCACTGAGAACCAGCCCCAGCACAGGCTGCCCACATCGACCCCAGCCTTGGTGCAGAGAATGTTCACAAGCTGTATCTCCAGCTGGGAGCTGGTGTCCACATCCGAAGCAACCACCACAGCCACCTGGCCGTGCTGCGAGCCATTCTCAGCCACACGGATGCCCCGGAGTGAGGCTACATCCAGGGTGGGGGGATTGTCGTTCACATCTTTCACATCCACGTGGACATCTACTATGGTCTCACCCCCCTGGGGGTCTGGGTTCTCGGCACTCACTGTCAAGTTGAAGACGGGCTGTGTCTCGTAGTCCAGGCTCACGTCCGGGGGCAGCCGGAGGTAGCCCTCAGCCCACCCAGCCCCCAGCACCAAGCCTCGGATCATGAAGAAGTTGGCACCACTCCCTGACAGGCTGAAGCTGATGCGGTTGTTGGCTTCCGTCTGGTCCGCGTCCCA
Source organism: Pongo abelii (assembly GCF_028885655.2). NCBI lineage: Eukaryota > Metazoa > Chordata > Mammalia > Primates > Hominidae > Pongo > Pongo abelii. Next base: position 186,240,109 of record NC_071989.2, read on the forward strand.
GGCCTTCACCACGCCCACTAGCACTCCTGTGGACAAGGGGCAGAGCTCGGAAGGACTCCTGGCCCCGCCATCGGAAGCTTCCTCTGCCCTTGCCTCTCTTGGAACTCCAGGTCCACCCTGACAAAGCCACGTTGGGCCCCAGCCCCAGTGTCTCTCCTGGCCCAGGGAGCACGTACCCGGATCCTCCTCCTTCACCATAAAGTTGTAGCTGGACTGATTGAAGATGGGCAGGTTATCATTGATGTCCTGCAGGCAGAGACAGGTCTGAGTCCCCGGGATCCAATCTCACCCTCCCCAGAGTCAATCTGAGAAACCAATAACCCCTGTGCTCCGAGGCACGGACTCTACTAGTGCCTCAGACCTCACTGCCCACTTCCCAGATGAGGAAACAGGCTCTGAGAGGAGGGAAGTTGCCCAGGTCACACACCTGGGGTTCAGGGACCTACAGTGGGACCTTGGCCTTACATATCCATCCTCAGGAAGCCCTGCTTGCTTCCTGTTTCTCTGACCACAGCTCAGAACTTGTTCTAGACCCTGCTTTCTGGAAGCACAGTTCTGGGTCCCCACCTGCGGCCCTGCCTGGCCCAGCTTGACTCCCATCTCTCGGATTTATTGTGTTGGCACCAATACCGTTATATGTCCACAAAGGCTCCAAGGCCCACACTTTCCTTTGTCCCCTCCTACCCGTCCCTCCTGCACACAACCGAGCCCGTGACACCAGCTCTGTGCTCAGTCAGAGCTGGGCTCCAGGGACCTGCGGAAGCTTAGACCTGCTCCTGCCTCAGACACCAGCTGTTTTTGGCTCTCACCTCTGTGGCCAGCCCTAGCCCACTGGGCACAGCTGGAGCCCTGCAACTATTGTCACAGCCCGGAGGTGACTCTGCCCTCCTCTGTGTCCCCTAACACTGGCATGTGCTTGGGGGGTGGCCTGAGCACTCCAGCCCTTCCCGGGTTTGTGGGTCACATAACAGGTGTTTGTTTTTCTGAATAACCCTAGAACGAACATTTGGAAGACAACATTCTTGCACCTTAGCTAGATGTCTTTTCTGCTGCTAATTTCCCAGAGATGACATTACTGGCTCCACGCACAAGACCAGCTGCATTCTCAAGGTTACCCTAACTCACAGGAGTGGCTAAGAGCACTGAGTCACATCTTGCTCCACCTCTGCCTCATGTGTGACCTTGACCTCTCTGGACCTCAGTGTCCTCATCTGCAAAATGGGGTAGTAGTCCCCACTAATAACGGCAATTGTGAGGACGGCTCACAGGGGTGAAGAAACCTGTTCACTCAGGAAATGAAGTTCTCTCTTTGCAGCCCTCCCACCCCAAGGACAACCAGCAAGTCCTCATTCTGTTTCGTTTTCTTCATTTCTGAGGTCTCACTCTCTGACCCTTGTGTGAAAATGGCACATCCCAGTCCAGGGGACACAGGGCTGCTATGTGCAGTGGTGCAGGCTGTGCACTGCACAACCCTATGGGGTGCCATCCACATCACAGACACGACAGAGGTGCACATTTGTCACAATACTGTTCCAGAGGACAGTGCCTTGTGGGCTGGTGGCAGCCTTAGAACCAGACTGACTGGAGTCAAAACCCAATTTTGTGACCCCCAGGTAAGGTACTGAACCTCTCTGTGCCTCAGTTTCTTTTTTTGAGACAGAGTCTTGCTCTGTCTCACAGGCCGGATTGCAGTGGCATCATCATAGCTCACTGCAGCCTCAACCTCCTGGGCTGAAATGATCCACCTGCCTCAGCCTTCCAAGTAGCTGGGACTTCAGGTACATGCCACCATGCCTGGCTAATTTTTTATTTTAGTAGAGATGGGGTCTCGCTATGTTGCCCATCCCAGTCTCGAACTCCTGGGCTCAAGCAATCCTCTCACCTTGGCCTCCCAAAGTACTGAGTTTTTTGGCATGAGCCACCGCAACCAGGCCCGCCTCAGTTGCTCAATCAATAAAATGGTAATAAACCGGGCTCAGTGACTTATGCCTGTAATCCCAGCATTTTGCGAGGCTGAGTTGAGAGGGTCGCTTGAGGCCAACAGTTCAAAATTGGCCTGGACAGTAAGTGAGACTCTGTTTCTATGAAAAATAAATATTAAAAATTAGCCAAATTAGCCAGGCATGGTGGCACATATCTTTAGTCTTAGCTACTTAGGAGGCCAAGGCGGGTGGATCGCTTGAGCTTGGGAGTTCAAGACCAGCCTGGGCAACATGGAAAAACCCCATCTCTACAAAAATAAAAAAATTAACCAGGCATGGTGGCATGTGCCCATAGTCCCAACTACTCAGGAGGCTGAGGCAGGAGGATCGCTTGAGCCTGGGAGGTTGAGTCTGCAGTGAGCCATGATGGCACTACTGCGCTCCAGCCTGGGTGACAAAGGGAGACCCTGTCTCAAAAATAAATAAATCAATAGATAAATAAAAACAAAATGGTAATAACCAGCCCGACCTTGGCGGATGCCCTGATGTGCAGTAGACACCAGCAATGCTGATTTTCACCCCTTCCCTTTGCTTTTCAATGGTGGCAGGGAGACAGGAGGGTTTCAGGTGGGACTTTATGAGTGACAATTAGAGCTGATATTCACTGATACTGTCCATAGGTCAGGCACTCTACCAAGCACTTTCCATTCATTAACTCACTTAATCTTTAACCTTTTTCACCCGTTTGATAGACGAGGCGCCTGAGTGCCTAGGGAAGCTGAGTAATTGCCTGGGGCCATACGAGTGAGCGGGATTGTAACCCAGGCAGGCTGGCTGCAGAGGGCAGAAGTGTGACTCAAGCTGGAGGGGCTGGCTATCGGCTTGGGAGTCCCCTGGGCCCATCCTGGCTAAGCCAGGACTTACCTCCACAGTGATGGTGACATTGACTTTGGTGCTGAGGACAGGATCGCCGCAGTCAGACACAAGCACTGTCAGCACAATGCGGCCCTCCAGGGCAGGGTCAATGGCCTCTCTGTCCAGGGGCCCCAGGTTTCTGAGGAGCCCTGTGTCAGGGTCCAAGGAGAAGTTGTGGCTGTAGGGGCCAGGCAGCAGGCTGAAGAGCAGACGGCTGTTGTTGGTGCCCGGCTCATCATTGTCGTGGGCCTGTGCAGGTAAGCAGGGGTTGGCCATCGGCCATCGGCATTCCCAGCCCCCAGCCCCTCCGATGCAGCCGGACCCTCCTCTCCAGCGCTGGCCCACGCAGGCAGTAATCAGGCCTGGAGTCCCTGGGCCCATCTCCCAGCCCCAGTTTCCCATCTCAGGTCAGCAGTTTGCAAGAGCTTCTGAGATCTTCAGCACTGAGGCCATTCTTTCATCTCACAAATGGCCACTGTGGACCTACATGCCCAGCCCCGTTCCAGGTGCAAAGAAAGAATACAGCCGTCATCAAGACAGGCCCTTTTGCTACTGATATTCTAGCAGGAAGAGGGATACGGGGGCAGGAAATTGTAGACATTCAAAGAAAGTTTTAAACTCATAAGTGTGAAGTCCAGCAAGATTCTCATTTTCCCATAATGACTACTTCAATGCTATATACATATTTTTTCTTTTTTCTTTTTTCTTTCATACAGTTTCGCTCTTGTTGCCCAGGCTGGAGTGCAGTGGCACAATCTTGGCTCACTGCAAACTCCTCCTCCTGGGTTCAAGCGATTCTCCTGCCTCAGCCTCCTAAGTAGCTGGGTTTACAGGCGCCCGCCACCACACCAGGCTAATTTTTTGTATTTTTTAGTAGAGACGGGGTTTCACCATGTTGGCCAGGCTGGTCTTGAACTCCTAACCTCAGGTGATCCACCCGGCTCAGCTTCCCAAAGTGCTGGGATTACATACAGGCGTGAGCCACCACGTCTGGCCTTTCTTTTGTTTTGTTTTGTTTTCTTTTTTTTCTTTCTTTTTTTTTTTTTTTTTTGAGGTGGAGTCTCGCTCTGTTGCCCAGAGTGGAGTGCAGTGGCATGATCTCAGCTCACTGCAGCTTCCAATTCCTGGATTCAAGTGATTCTCCTGCCTCAGCCTCCCAAGTAGCTGGGATTACAGGCATGCACCATCACACCCAGCTAATTTTTGTAATTTTAGTAGAGATGGGGTTTCGCTATGTTGGCCAGGCTGGTTTCGAACTCCTGACCTCAAGTGATCCACCCACCTCGGCCTCCCAAAGTGCTGGGATTACAGGCATGAGCCATCATGCCCGGCCGTCAGTGCTATATGTTTTTAATAGCTGATTCTTCACCCACTTTGTATGTCTGTGAGTGCAAGTGTGTGTGTGTGAGTTGTGTGTGAGTGCGTGTGTGAGTGCGTGTGTGAGTGTGTGTGTGTTCCTGCCCTGCCAGGGCCCTGAAGGCATGCTTGGTTTGCCTTTGGGGTGAACCAGCATGGATAACACAGCGGGTTCCTCTGTGCCGCCAGGACTTTGCAGGTTCTGTTCCCTCACCCCGATGCCCCCCACCTTCCCTGCCTGACTCCAGGCCAGGTTGGCACTTTCTCTGGGCCGCAACATAGCACAGGTGACACCGCTGGGTGACTGTCTGACACCCTCTTCCTAACTGGGAGCTGCTTTGGGGCAGGAACGGTGGTGGACTCATCTCTGAGGACCCAGGGCCCAGCCAAAGACTGGGTAAGTGCTCAGCAAATGTGGCCTTGAATCCAGAGTGGGACCACTCTGACTCAACCAATTCTTTCCTTCCTCCCGGCCGGTCTCCACCTTCAGCTCCTCCATTTCATTCTGCTGGGAACTTGTTTATTACCTACATCCTTTGAAAGCAGCTGGAGATGTTTTTTTTTTTCCAAAAGCCTCATCCTGTCTGCTCATCCCTTGGTGCCCTGAACTCAGGCCAGTTAATTCATCAAGTGCTTCCTGGGGCTCACGCTGGGCACCACGGTTACAGCGGCCGACCAGAAATGCTCCTGTTCCAAGGAGCTCACAGACCAGGGGAGAAGTGCCAAGCAGGACGGAGGAAAGGCCAAGGCTTCAGGGCCAGAGAGGTCTGGGCTGCAGCCCCAGAGCCATCATTTACTGGCTGTGTAACCACAGAAAATCACTTAACCTTTCTGAGCCTGTTGTCTCCTGCGAAATGGGAACTATTAGACTGCCTGCTTCAAAAGCTGGTCAAGAGATCAGGGATAGGAACATGCTCTGGAAACTACACAGTCCTGGAAAGATGGGAGGGCTCTGTGACCACCAGATTGTCACTCTGAGGACCTAGTTTCTCACTTCTCACAAGATGCCTCAGGGGCGAAGCTTCCGAACTCCTCAGGACGAGGGAGGAAGCTACTCCCCGGTGTTTCTCTGGAGCCACTAGTGGGTTTTTATCTCATGAACTCTGTGAACCTGGCCACTGATCTCATTTCCCTTTTTGCTTTGGCCTCCACGAAGCTCAGATCAGAATTTGCAGCTTACTCCGAGCAATTCTGTAGCACTGGGTTCTAATTTTACCTTTGTGCCCTTGAACAAATGCCACCCTTATTTTCTCTTTTTTCTTATTTCTTTCATATTTTTATCTTACTATTTATCTAAGCCACCTCAAGTCCTTTTTGGAGTGGGGCAGGTGGGTAAATAAAAAAGAAGTGTATGTTTTTGAGGGATTGCTCTGTGGCAGGCCCAGTGCTGAGCTCCTCACACAAGTCATTAAATTATTCCCCAATGACCCTGAGAGTAAGGCTATAATTTTCTTCATTTCCTGAGAGGAAACAGAGACTCTGAGTGACTGTCTCAGAGCCACACAGGGGAGCCCCGACTTCAACCAGGGCCAGCATGCCCACAGAGCAGGCTTGGTCCCGTCCCCCAGCCGCACCCCCCAGGTCCAGGCGGGCTCACACCTGGATGGCCACGGAGACCTTGCCCTCCTCCTCCTGGATGAAGATGTTGTAGGAGCCGCTAACCACGGGTGCGTTGTCGTTGATGTCCAGCAGGTGGATCTGCAGCGTGGTGGAGGAGGACAGGTTCCCGCCGTCTGTGGCCTGCAGCATCAGGTAGTACACGGCCTGACTCTCCCGGTCCAGCAGCTCACCATTCCTCACCGTCACCGTCCCTGAGACGGGATCCACTTGGAAGAGGTCTGCCCTGCTCAGAGGGGCCAGGTTCAGCAAACAGACACAGGATGCCCATTTCAGTGTGAATTTCAGATATATGACAACAAATATTTCAGCATATCCCATGCAGTATATGCAACATATTCATTATTTTAAAAACTCATTCCTTGTTTATCTGAAATTGAAATGTAACTGAGTGCCTTCGGTCTTCCCCAGCTATTCTATCTCCGCAGAGAGGCAGAGAGGTGGGCCTGGGCCCTGCTCACCCACCTGCCCACGGCCCACCCTGAGCCCTTACCCATTTCCTGGGAGCAGGCTGTAGGTAATTTGGCCCCACGCGCCCGTGTCTGGGTCCGTGGCCTGTGAGGCAGAGACACGGCAGGGTGCTGTGTGGAGGTGATGCACGCACCGCCACCCATGCAGCTCGTGGGGACAGAGCTGTCGTGCTTCCTCACGCAAAGGGAGAATCCCCAGCACACTCAGATTCACTCATGGCCACGCCCATCTCACACATACACACACTCACACACACTCTCACACTCACACATGCATACCCACTTGCTGGGACCCCACAGCCCCACTGTGTCCACATCACTCACGTGGATGCTGTCGGTGACCACAGAGCCGGTGGCGCTGTGCTCTGGCACCGTGAGGATGTACAAGCTCTGGGGAAACGTGGGCCTGTGGTCATTAACGTCTCTAAGGTGGATGGTCACCATGGCGACGGAGAAGTTCTGGCTGACAGAGTCTGTGGCCACAACCTGGGGGCAGGGGAGGAGGCAGCCGCTGTGGGGCCCAAGTGCCCCTCGGCTTCTGCCCCCGGCACCCCAAAGCAGCCCTCACCTGCACCGCCATCACCGTCTGCCTTTCGTAGTCCACCAGTGCAGACACTCTCACCAGCACCTGAACGGAGGCTGAGCCCGCTGCCCGCTCCGGGGAGACGCTGAAGGCTTCTGCGTTGGGGCCCCCGAGCGACAACAGGAAGGTGCCATTGCTGCCCTGTAAAGGTGGGCTGTCTAGCAGGGACCTCTCCCCCTGCTCTGCCCACCTGCATCTTCCCCCAGTCCCCAGGCTCCTATCCCTGGACGCCCCGCCCAATGAGGTCCCATGGAAGGGGGCTCTCAAAAGACTGCGAGAGAGGGTGCAGGAGGCTGGGCTGGTCACCAGTTCCTGCAAATGCGGACTCGGTAGAAGACAGCTCCCTAGGCACTGTGGGTCCCAGACCTGGGCTGGAGCCTGGACACACACCCCTCACTCCTGTAAACTGTCCCTCCCACCCACCCTTCACATCCCCCACCCCCAGCCCCCACAGCAACACCAAACACCACTCACACCCTACGTCACCCCACTGGCCAGTGCCACCCTTCTGGCCAACCTAACCCCACCCGACGCTGTCCTCCACGCAACATTCCCAGCCCCTCAGTATCACCTAACACCACACACCCTCCAGAGTTACTCATCCTCCAGTGCCACCATGTTACCCACCTCTCACTGCAGCCTCCACTTAAGAGTGCCCTCCCATGGCTGGGCACAGTGGCTCACGCCTGGAATCCCAGCACTTTGGGAGGCCAAGGCAGGTGGATCACTTGAGGTCAGGAGTTCAAGACCAGCCTGGCCAACATGGTGAAACTCCATCTCTACTAAAAACACAAAAATTAGCTGGGCGAGGTGGTGCACGCCTGTAATCACAGCTACTTGGGAGGCTGAGGCAGGAGAATCACTTCAACCTGGGAGGCAGAGGTTGCAGTGGGCCAAGATTGGGCCATTGCACTCCAGCCTGGGTGACAGAGCGAAATTCCATCTCAAAAAAAAAAAAAAAAGAGCACCCTCCCACCTCACACCCTCAGGCCACTTGTCCCAACAATGCTCAGCCTCCCCCAGTTCCCAGGACTACCCAAATCATGGTCGCCCAATGCCAGGAGACCTTGCCAGCCACCCATCACCACGGACAATGATGTTCTACTCAGCATCATCTGATGTTCAACGTCAGCCTCCACTCAGCATGGCCTTCTATTCAGCCCCACACAGATCGCCCAGAGGATGACACTGCTCACCAACACAGGCTTCCAGAGAGCACCCAGCACCCCCATTCTCCGCCATCACACCCTGCACCACCAGCACCGCCACCCAGCACCACATGACACCGTCACTCGATCCAGGCTCCCACTGGCCTCCCCTAGCCACCCCCGCCCACACCCACGCCACCACGCCTGCCTTGTCTGGGTCGTAGACCACCATGGTGAGGTCATCGATGGGGATGCGGGGGGAGGCATGCTCATCCACGTAGCCAGTGAAGTTCACTTGGGCCTCTTCGGGGGTGAAGGTGCAGGCTGGGATGCTGCAGTTGTAAAACTCAGGTTTGTGGTCATTGACGTCCATCACTCTCACTGTCACCCAGATGCTCACCTTGGCCTCCTGCCCGTAGATGTTGAGGTGTGTCTCGGTGGCCTGAGGCACAGAGCAGAGGGCAGAGGTCAGAGAGCCAGTGCTCAGAGAGAGAGATCAAAGGCCAGAGGTTAGAGAGCACAGTTCTGACAGGGGTGGTGGGGCCTTTGCTCACCGTGACCTGCAGCTGCACCTCCTCATCCTCCTCCAGCAACTGCTCACGGTCCAGGGAGCCCTTGACCCTGATCACCCCATCTGCCCCGATGTCAAACCAGCCGGGCCGCGTGGAGTCTGGCAAGGAGACAGGCGGAACAGCTGCAACAGCTGCTCCAGTGGCTCTGACGGAGCCCCAGCCCCATTGCCTCCAGGGGCCCTGACGGAGACCCCACCCCGGCCCCGGCCCATCCCTGGCCTGGGGACACCCCGTTCTCACAGGAGATGCTGTAGATCACGGGGTCATTGACGCCTTTGTCGCCATCCACAGCCTCCACCGTCAGCACCGAGGTTCCCTGGAATGGGGCCTGGTCAGTGCTCCTCAAACGTCCACGCCTCCCGCTTCCACCCACACCCCGCAGGTCCCCCATGCACCTTGGCTGCATCCTCAGCCACAGAGGCCGAGTAAAACTCCCTGACAAACTGGGGGTCAAGGTCAGGCTGGTCCACCACGGAGATGGACAGGAAGACAGGCAGGGAGCACTGGATGATGAAGCTGTTGTTGTACATGCCACCCAAGTCCTGTGGGGAGATGGCCGCCCGTGAGCCAGCGCCGTGGGTCCTAGGCCCGCCTGCCGGCACCCCCACTCACACAGGCCTTCAGCTCCAGCTGGTAGAAAGCGCTCTTGTTGTTGTAGCTGAGGCTGCCATTGAGGACGATGGAGCCATTGGCCAGGATCCGGAAGAGATGCTCGCTGTCCCCAGTGCTAGGGATGACCTGGGGCAGAGCAGACTTGGGTCAGGCTCCCTAGGGACAGCCCTGCACCGAGGACCCCATTCTGAGCAACGCAGGGAAGGCCCCAGCTCTGCCACTGACCAGTCACGCCACTGGCACCAGGTCACATGACATCTCAGAGCCTCAGTTTCCAGCTCCAGGAAATGGGGCTGGTGACAACCCTCAGTGGGTTGAAAGGAGGATCCAATAAGATGCAGTCGGCCCTCCATCTCTGTGGGTTCCACATCCACAGATTTGACCAGCCACAGATCAAAACTGTAGCTATGCTCACAATGGTTGTGTCTGTACTGAAGGTGTACAAACTTTTTCCCTTGCCATGATTCCCTAAACAATATAGCATAACATGCTATATTTACATAGTATTTGCATTGCACTGGTATTGGAGGTAACCTAGAGGTGATTTAAAGCACACAGGAGGATGTGTCTAGGTTACATGCAAATGCTACCCCGTGGCATGTCAGGGACTTGAGCAGCCATGGATTTTGGTGTCCTCAGGGATCCTGGAGCCAAGTCCTCATGGATACCAAGGGGCGACTGTACGGTATGTGCCAGGCACGCGGTTGGTGCTCGGTTAATGGCACTATCAACAGCAAGTCTGTTTCCATGAGAAATGGGTTTACACACCCCTTATTGTCTGTGGAATTTGGACAAGACCTGGGAGCAGGCAGGCAGGAAGAAGGGTCTGGTCTGCAGCAGGCACCCTCTTTAGGCAAGCCGGCAAGGCGAGGTTTCCGGGGAGGGGGGCTGGTGGCCAGAGGACGGTTTGGGGACCAGGGCTGGGCCAAGGCAGGACCAATGTCCCCACCCCAACGTTCAGGCCCTGTGGGTTGTCTGTGGAGATGCTGCCCCCTGGCGGTCACAAAGGCGGTCAGGGCCCCCTTCACACTCACCTTCTCTATGGAGTACACGACCATGCCTGCAGACCCCATGTCTTTATCCACAGCCAGCACGGAGAACACCACGCTGCCTACGGGCAGGGTCTGCAGGGAGGGACTCGTCACCTACGAGCTCAAATCCAGCTCCTCCTCTCCCTTGTCCGTCACTGCCGCCCTGAGCTTCAGTGTCCTCAGCTGTGCACTCATGGGGACAGGGTTCCCCTGTCCTTCCCACCAGGGCTGCAGGTGGAAGGCAGCTGGGGGTGCGGGGCGGCAGGAGGATCTCCCTCCTCCCCTCCCCACACAGCCTCTCCACCACCTGAGCTGGCTTCTGATTTTCGGAGCCCCTCAGAACCAGGATGAGGGATCATTCTAGAGCCCAGCCTCACTGTGCCACTGCACACTCAGACATCCCATGTGCTCTCTACAGTCTATAGCCATGGGTTTCAAACAGCGCTCTACAGAGCTGGAGGCTTCTTTGGGAAGAACTCTGCTCCTGGGCTCCTGTACACATCAACTCTACCTCCTTTTTTTTTTTTCTGAGATGGAGTTTCACTCTTTCGCCCAGGCTGGAGTGAAGGGGCACGATCTCGGCTCACTGTAACCTCTGCCCCCTGGGTTTAAGCGATTCTCCTGCCTCGGCCTCCCCAGTAGCTGGGATTATAGGCGCCCACCACCATGCCTAGCTAATTTTTTTTTTTTTTTTTTGTATTTTTAATAGAGACAGGGTTTTGCTGTGTTGGCCAGGCTGGTGTCGAACTCCTGACCTCAGGTGATCCACCCGCCTCAGCCTCCCAAAGTCCTAGGATTATAGGTGTGAGCCACCGCGCCCGGCCACGACCTGTACTTCCTAATGGTGGCCACGGAGATCTTTGAAAATCATGAATCAGACCACATCACTCTTGTGCTTCAAATCCCCAAGAGTCCCCTCATTCTGCCCAGATCACAGTCCAGACTCCTTCGAGCCTGGGCTGCCACCCGCCTCTCTGACCTGACCTCCTCCTCACCCTCCCCTCCAACCACACTGGCTGAGCTTGTTCCTGCCTCAGGGCTTTGCACCTGTCGTTCTCCCTGCCTGGAGCACCCCTTCCTGGAGCATCCCCTGCCAGCTCCTTCTTGCCATTCAGGTCTCTCTGTTCAGATGCCCTCAACTCAGAGAGGCCTTTCCTGACCCTTCAACCTAAAGCAGCGCCCGCTGCGGTCACTTCCCTCACTTTGCCTTGTCTCGTGCTCATCGTGGGGCTCACCGCCATCTGAAATCCATTCTGCTTATTTTGTTTCATTGGTTCCTGTCTGTGGCCTTCCCTAGAAGGTGAGCTGCTGAGAGTAGCAACCAGGTCCATCTTGCTCCCCAGGTAACCTTAGCACCTAGACAGTGTTGGGTGCTGAGGCATTGCATCAGAGCCCCTCGCATGGCTGTCCAGACCACACGTGTCTGGCCTGGCGTGGGGCCCCCACCTGGAAGGTCTTTGCAGGCACATGGCAATGGAGGTTCAGGAGTGGTGGTATTTGCTGCCCAGTGATCATCAGAGAACCTCCTTTCCATCCATGTAGCTTAAGTGGAACTGTCCCCACTCCTCCCCCTTGCTGCGGGGAAGGCCCATGATGCAGACCTAACCCATGAGAGCCTTCCATACCCCTAAATTGGCTCGAGGACAGCACATGACCTAAAACGAGCCAAGGAAAGTCAGCCCTGGGCTTTGGGCTGGAAAGATTGAGAAAGAGACGGTCTCCTCAATGTGAGCCTGTACTTTCTAAATTTATTTATTTATTTATTTATTTATTTATTTATTTATTTATTTTTGAGATGGAGTTTTGTTCTTGTTGCCCAGGCTGGAGCGCAATGGTGTGATCTCGGCTCACTGCAACCTCTGCCTCCCAGGTTCAAGCAATTCTCCTGCCTCAGCCTCCTGAGTAGCTGGGATTACAGGCGCCTGCCACCACACCCGGCTAATTTTTTTTTTTTTTTTTTTCAGTAGAGACGGGGTTTCTCCGTGTTGGTCACGCTGGTCTCGAACTCCCGACCTCAGGTGATCCGCCCGCCTCAGCCTCCCAAAGTGCTGGGATTACAGGGGTAAGCCACCGTGCCCGGCGAGCCTGTACTTTTATCACCACATGAGAGACTTGCCTCTCGTCCCCCAGGATGGAGGCAATAAGAGAAGCAGAGCTGAGAGGAGGAGAGAAACTCAAATCATATCTTGATGTGATTTGAGTACCTGGATCCAGCCATGCCTGAAGATATGATTTCAAATCAAATTTCACGATATGATTTGGCTCAAATCAAATCAAGATATGACTTGAGTACCTGGATCTAGCCATGCCTGAAGTCTGAGGTACCTCTAAATTTTTTAGATACATGAGGCCGGGCGCAGTGGCTCACGCCTGTAATCCCAGCACTTTGGGAGGCCAAGGTGGGCAGATCACAAGGTCAGGAGATCGAGACCATCCTGGCTAACACAGTGAAACCCCGTCTCTACTAAAAATACAAAAAATTAGGCGGGCGTAGTGGCGGGTGCCTGTAGTCCCAGCTACTTGAGAGGCTGAGGCAGGAGAATGGTGTGAACCCAGGAGGCGGAGCTTGCAGCGAGCCGAGATCGCACCACTGCACTCCAGCCTGGGCAACAGAGCGAGACTCCGTCTACATGAAAAAAATCAACTCCCTTTTTTTTTTTTTGCTTTCATCACTGAAAGAATTCCTAACCTGACTGATTGCAAAATATTGCTGTAACCGTTGTTTGTGGGGTTACAGCCCCCTGGCTTTGGTTCTTGAAGCTGCCCCTGCTAGGAGAGGCTTTTCCCAACCCTGAATGCCTCACTGACTGTCTCTGGCTCTTCCTACTCTGAGAACCGCTTTGGGATGCCCCCTGCCCCACAACCACACTAAGGCAGGTGTCACCTCGTTGATGCTGGTGGAGAACACGGTGTTCTGGAAAATGGGTGCGTTGTCGTTTCTGTCTTCCACAATCACCAGCATCTCCCTCTGCACCTGCAAGTGAGAAAGCCCAGGGGACCCCAGAAAATAGGATTTAAAACACCAGAAAAGTTGCAAGTATCGTACAAAGAGCTGGTGTCCTTCATCCAGATCAACCTACTGTTTGGTCTCTCTTTCTCTCCATATGTTTTTGGGGGCTTTTTTTTTTTTTTTTTTTGTAGAGACAAGGTTCTCTCCATATGTTGTTTTCTGAACCATTTGAAAGTAAGTTGCAGGCATCATTAGTTAATTTGTTTTTTTTTTTTTTTTTTTTGGACAGAGTTTCACTCTTGTTACCCAGGCTGGAGTGCAATGGCGTGATCTCATCTCAATGCACCCTCCGCCTCCCAGGTTCAAGCGATTCTCCTGCCTCAGCCTCCTGAGTAGCTGGGATTACAGACATGCACCACCACACCCAGTTAGTTTTTTGTATTTAGTAAAGATGGGGTTTCACCATGTTGATCAGGCTGGTCTTGAACTCCCGACCTCAGGTGATCCGCCCGCCTTGGCCTCCCAAAGTGCTGGGATTACAGGCGTGCACCACCACGCCGGCAGTTAATTTTTTAAGTATAAAATGTGCCAGCCAGCCAGGCGCAGTGGCTCACGCCTGTGCACTTTGGGAGGCCAAGATGGGAGGATCACTTGAGCCCAACAGTTCAAGACCAGCCTGGGCAATATGGTGAGACTCTGTCTCTACAAAAAATTTTAAAATTAGCTGAGTATGGTTGGTGAGCGCCTGTAGTCCCAGCTACGCTGGAGGCTGAATTAAGAGGATTGCTTGAGTCCAGGAGGTGGAGGCTGCTGTGAGCTGTGATTGCACCATTGCACTCCAGCCTGGGCAAGAGTAAGATCCTAACTCAAAAAAATAAAATAAAAAGTTGGAAAAAAGTGCCGGTCCTATCACAGGAATGTGCATTTTTGCTTTGTTTGCCATAGTATAAAGCCGTGAACAACTATGTGAACACCAGAGGGGACCAGCTTAAGAGCAGTTCCCGCCCTAGATACAGACGTTACAAAAATTGGGGATTTGTATGCAGACCCAGAGACAGCTCTAAGCTCAATCGCTGAGTGGGCAAGGCAGCTTTCAAGACAATATAGACAGCTGGATTCCACTGGGTTTCAGAAAATGCACCAAGAAGTACATGGAGGCATGTACCTCAGCGCTGAGGAGTGCCAAAGCACACAGTAACGGTCAACACTTCAGTGGGAGTGAGCTGGAAAGGATTTTCCAAGGGGACTTTAGTTTTATCTATAATTTTTTTTTTTTTTTTGAGACGGAGTCTCGCCCTGTCACTCAGGCTGGAGTGAGGTGGTGCAATTTCAGCTCACTACAACCTCCGCCTCCCGGGTTCAAGCGATTCTTGTGCCTCAGCCTCCTGAGTAGTTGGAATTACAAGTGTGCGCCACCACGCCCAGCTAATTTTCGTATTTTTAGTAGAGATGGGGTTTCTCCATGTTGGCCAGGGTGGTTTTGAACCCCTGACCTCAGGTGATATGCCCACCTCAGCCTCCCAAAGTGGGAAATAAGAGTGTAGTTGCAACATATTCAGCCAAAGTAGTTGAGAGTGATTTTGCCTCTGGAGCCCTGGGGTGGAGAGGCATCTGGCACTTTTCTAATCAATATTTATATATATTAATAATACATTTAATTTATAATTAAAATATAACCAATATATTTACATGTAAACAAAAAAGCCCTCATATGATATAAATAATATATTTATATAATTTAAATAAATTTTAAAAATACTAAAATCTTGGTAATATCATATGACAAAGAAATGGACTAGTATAATCTCGATATAAATAAACATTAAATTCACTGTTAACTGGGGCACTGTCCACTTGCCGGAGGTGGGGACACAATCAGGAATAGACTCTTGCAATCCCTTTCTACCCCCTGCACCTCCCAACTCACCTGGATGTAGGGGTCGCTCACGGAGATGGTGACTTTGAATGTGTAGAGTGTCTGCAGGAGCCAGAGAGAAGGGGCCGGTGGTGAGCCCCTGCTGGGTGGGAGCACAGGGGGTGCCGCCACCAGGACGCGGGCTCCCGGGGCCCTCCCAGCACCCCCTCCGCGTCCCGTGCCCTCTCCGGCTGATGCTCTTTACCTCGTAGTCCAGAGCGCTGGCCAGCTTCACTTCCCCGGTGTCCGAAGTGACAGAGAAGAAGAAGGCATTGGGGCCGCTCATCCCATAGGTCAGAGGGTCATTGTCCTGGTCTTCAGCTACCAACCAGAAGGCCTGGGCACCTGGGGATGGGACAGGGGCCACCCAGGGTCCACAGCCACCCTTTCAGTGCTGGTCTGGCCAAGCTGGCTGTGAGACTGGGCTGGGCGCCTGGCTGCCCTGTACACAGGCTCAACTTGCCATCTGGGACCTCCCCAGCCCTCAGGGCCCCTGTTCCTCCGCAAGCATTCCAAGGCCTTTGGATAGAAGCATCCTGACTTCCCTTGTGCCCGGTGACTCGAAGGGCACTGGACACAGTGCAGGGGGCGGGGGCTGTACCCAGGCATCTACCCCTCCCCTTGCAAGCCTGTGGCCCTGCCCTCTCCAGAATACCGAGTTTCCGTGACACAAGACTAGACGTGGCTGGCGTGAACCTTTCCAGCTGAAGCATCTGGGTGCAGACTAGAGCTTTAGAGAGCCTTCCAGGACACCCCCTTTCTGCTCAAGTGAGCCAAAGCTGTGTCCAGTCTGCTGCTGGTCTCCTGAGAGCCCTAACTCTTGTACTGCATGCCTGAGCACAGCAGCAGGCTGGTCGTCCACTCCCTAGCCTGAAAGGAACTTTTTACAGATTCATCAAACTCACCCTATCCCTGAGCCCCCACCTCCTTTACCCATCCAGCTTTTGCTCCAACACCTCTACTGGCCCCGCTATTCATTAGCAAGGACTTTCTTCTTTTCACGAAGATGCGTTTCCCTGGAGCTCTGCCACAGGGCTCTGAGGGCTTCTGCCACTGGCATGGGAGCCTATGTCCCCTGATAGTTTCATGGCCCACAAGAAAGTTGAATTTCTTTTAAAAGCAGAAGGCCAGGTGTGGTGGCTTACATCTGTAATCCCAGCACTCTGGGAGGCTGAGATGGGGGATTGCTTGAGCCTAGGAATTTGAGAGCTGCCTAGGCAACATAGCAAGACCCCCATCTATACAAAAAAATTTAAAAATTAGGCCAGGCGAGGTGGCTCATGCCTGTAATCCCAGCACTTTGAGAGGTGGAGGTGGGCGGATCACTTGAGATCAGGAGCTCGAAACCAGCTTGGCCAACATGGTGAAACCCCGTCTCTACTAAAAGTACAAAAAATTAGCCAGGCCTGGTGGCACGTGCCTATAATCCCAGCTACTGGGGAGACTGAGGCAGGAGAATTGCTTGAACCCGGGAGGTGAAGGTTGCAGTGAGCTGAGATCGCACCACTGCACTCCAGCCTGGGCGACAGAGCAAGACTCCGTCTCAAAAATAAATAAATATAAAAATAAAAAATTAGCCAGGTGTAGTGGTGCGCAGTGGCTCATGCCTGTAATCCCAGCACTTTGGGAAGCCGAGGTGGGAGAACTGCTTGAGCCCAGGAGTTTCAGACCAGCCTCAGCAATGTAGCAAAACCATGTCTCTACTTTAAAAAATAAAATATTAGCTAGGCATGGTGGCGCATGCCTGTAGTCCCAGCTACCTGGGAGGCTGAGGTGGGAGGATCGCCTGAGCCCAGGAGGTCGAGGCTGCAGTGAGCGTGACCTCACCACTACACTCCAGCCTGGGGGACAGAGCCAGACCCTGTCTCAAAAAAAAAAAAAAAAAAGTCCTGTACAGTCCTCCCTCTCCAGCCTCCATGGGATAGACATGAGAACAGCACTTGCCTATAGGGAGCAGAGATTGACTAGAACTGGACACAGGGAACTTTCTGGGGTGATGGAAATACTTTCTCTTGATCAGGGGATTGCTTGCACAGGTTTCATATTTGTCAATACCCCTTGGTGTCTCTTGTTTCATCTGGCAGCTTTCGATCTTCCTGGATTCCATTTTGCACTGCAACAAAGGCTGTGGCTTGTCCCCCAATATCCACTTGTCCCCCTTTTCTGAGAACAATGGAGCCCCAGATTTTGAGCTGGGCACACGGCCAACCAGAATGAAGACCACATTTGCCAGGTTCCCTTGCAGCTAGGCGTGGGTCTGCGGCTTAGTTTTGGCCAAAGAGACAAAAGCAGAAGCAATGTGTGTAAAATCCAGAAAGGAAGAAGCCCTCTTGTCCCATTCCTCCTTCTTTGGCTGGAATGGTTTCTCGTCTGAGCCATCCTGGCCCATGTGGGTGGGACCTGTGCCTTAGGGAAGTCGGGCCACTGAGCAGGAAGAAGGCTGCCTGACCCCTGCCCCCCAAGCCCTGCAGGGAGGGCAGCCTGATGGGACACGCCCCCACAGCTCCGGGCTCCTGGGCGGCCACGAGTGGCGGTAATTCACGTCTGCCTTGTTTGCATCTCTGTTATTTGGGGTCCCAACCAACCCGGCCACCTATAGTTTCTGCTTCCCGATCTATATCCTGCCTTCTGGGAATGTGGTATCTAGGCCCCCTGGCTCCTTCCAAAATAATGTTTCCCAAACTTCATTCGTTCCTGCGCCGCTGCCATAACCTTTGCTGTGACTTTTGCTGTGACCATTGCTGTGTCTGTTCCTGGTGCTCGTCCCTTAAATTGACTTTCCATCTCATGTAAAGACATTTACTTTAAAAGCAAACTTTACATCTCAAAACCCATGTCACCTGCCATAGATAGAAAGTAACTTTACAAATAAAAACAAAGCAAGGTGAGTCATTAGCTTCCGTGAAAGGGTCTGAGCCTGACACCTGCTCTCCCTTTAAAAAAAAAAAAAAAGCCAGCGTGAGGAAGGAGGAGGAAGGGTGGCCCAAGGGGATCCTCCAGTCAGAGACTGAAAGCGATGGGCAATGGGGGAGGCTGGATGATTTGGCGCTGGTGTGAGGGCCCCTGGAGGTGCGTCTCACAGCTTTGAGGACACTGCTCTTGACCCAGAAGCTGAAGAGAAGAAAACAAACTTCTGGAATCAGAGGAACTCCCTTCAGTCCCTCTTTGTCCCACAATAAGCCGTGGAGTTGCAGGGATGGTGGGGGCTCCAGAGGGCGCCCAGGACTTTCTTGTGGGTCAGGACCTGACATGGGGCAGACACAGGGACCAGGACTCACCCACAGGCAGATCCTCAGGCAGGATCACTGACGTCATATTGGCTAGGAACTTCGGGGCCACGTTGGCTGCCACTGTGGGGACACAGAGTGCTGGAACATCGGGACACTCCTGCAAAACCCGATGCCTACCTGCTCCCCTGGGAGCACACACTAGTCCTTATGGCCACCCAGGCCACCTGTCCAGGCCTGGATTCCTCCCCACGCCTCCCCAGCTTAGCCAAGCACAGGGCCAGCCCATAGGAGCTGGTGTTTGCTGATGAGGGACCCCTTCCTTTCCGGAGGGTCCTGCCAAGGGTCTCTAGGTTAGGGCTGCGTGGCCGGGGAGGGGAGACACCTACCAGATACCACGAAGGCAGAAAGGAGGAAGCAGGACAGCCATAGCTGCGCCATCACATCTGCAGGGACCTAAGCAAAGAGGTCAGGGAATGGCTCCTGGACTCAGGCCTCCCTACTTTTGGCAGACTCCCATCTGCCTGGGTCTGACCCGAGCCCACCCACCACTGCTGCTTAGTAGTTCTCCCCCAGGTCCTCTATCACCCTCTGTCCATTTTCCAGATGCTCCAGGGGCAGGGGAACCAAGGGGGAGGCCAGGCGGGGTAGGGGTGAGCACGATGCCTGAACCTGAATCCAGGACCCACCACGCACCAGGAACTGCTCCAAGGCACTAGACGTGCAGTTGTGTTATTCCCACAACTGTGAGGTGGCTGCTAAGGCACCAAGATACGAAGGGGCTTGCCTGAGGCCACAGGGAGTCAATGACAAGACATGCTTGGAACACAGGTCTTTTGGAGTCCAGAGTTCATTCTCTCAACCACTGCACTATCTATACCTGCCTGTTAGAAGTGTTCAAACTAATAGCATCCTTCAAAATCAAGACCCTGGAGAGGGACCATAATCTGTCCAGGACCATCCAGAGACTATGGGTAGGCAGGGTCCTTTGTTCACCTGCTGATACATCTAATGGCTGTCTTTGCAGCCCTTCCCAAACTGTGCTCCATGGAACCCCGGCCCTCTGAGATGCGCCACAGCAGAAGGGTTCCCCAGTCAGGTGGGTCTAGGGAGGGCTGCATACTCTGGGATCCTCTTGTTGATTGATAGCTGGACAGAGACCCTTAGAAAACCCTGCTGGGCCAGTCTTTTTGATCATCTTATGTTGCAAGCCGTCCCTTGTTAGGGAAAAGGAGAAAAGGGGGACTTTGATTCACTGTCACAGAGAGACCTGAAACATCAAGGCCCTTTCAATGCCCAAAGACAAGGCTGGGCGTGGTGGCTCACGCCTGTAATCCCAGCACTTTGGGAGGCCGAGGCGGGCGGATCACCTGAGGTCAGGAGTTCGAGACCAGCCCGACCAACATGGTGAAACCCCGTCTCTAACAAAATACAAAAAACGTTAGCCGGGCGTGGTGGTGGGTGCCTGTAATCCCAGCTACTCGGGTGTCTGAGGCAGGAGAATTGCTTGAATCCGGGAGGCGGAGGTTGCAGTGAGATGAGATCATGCCATCGCATTCCAGCCTGGGAGACAGAGTGAGACTCCGTCTCAAAAAAATAAAAAATCCCCAAAGACAACTGATGTGTCACTCCACAGAAAGCAGGAGAGCAGGATGGGCCCCCACATGTTTTGTTTCTTGCTGTCTGTCTAGAAAGTTGTCTGTATGCTCCATGTTCGCTGTGCTACTCTATAATCTTTCTATAAGACAGGGCTTTTTACTGTATACTTTTTTCTTTTGAGACAGTGTCTCACTATGTTGCCCAGGCTGGCCTTAAACTTCTGGGCTTGAACTCCTGAGTAGCTGGGATTACAGACATGTGCCACTGTGCCCAGTTTTTTACTGTATACTCTTTTGTGCTAATTGAATATGTTAACTTTTCCAAAAATGAATTAAGCAAGCTTGAAAGCAAACAAAGGAACACATTTGCTACTGTAAACTAAAAATAAAATCCTATACCTCCCACTGACTAAATGGCCCCACCTGTGGCCCAGGAGACCCCAGAAAAGCTTTCAAAACTTAGTTTCCAGCCATGGCGGGAAGGGAGGTCAATCACGCCTCATTATACCGTTCTCTTTTACAGGCAACACACAATAACTGACCAGCGTTAATGTTAAAACAGAGATCGCAGGACTGAAAGAACAGACATTCCGTGGCAATAAGATGCCAAATTATAAACAGGACCTGAGGCCATGCCAGGCCAGCGTGAAGCCAGGCAGCCCGAAAGAAGAAACTCTATTCTAACTGCCACGGGGTTTTTTTTTTTTCTTTTTCTCTAGCAGCTAAATAAGCACTGGCCTCGAGAAAAGCCAAATTAAAGCAATTACAGCTCATCTAGTTCACAGATGCTGACGAACTGAGCCCCTGTTCCACCAGCCATAACCGCAGCTTTTTTTGTTTGTTTGGTTTTGAGATAGAGTCTCACTCTGTCACCCAGGCTGGAGTGCAGTGGTGCCATCTCGGCTCACTGCAACCTCTGCCTCCCTGGTTCAAGTGATTCTCCTGCCTCAGCCTCCCAAGTAGCTGGGATTACAGGCACCCACTACCACACTGGGCTAATTTTTGTATTTTTAGTGGAGACAGGGTTTCACCGTGTTGGCCAGGCTGGTCTTGAACTCCTGACCTCAAGTGATCCGCCTGCCTCGGCCTCCCAAAGTGCTGGGATTACAGGTGTGAGCCACTGCGCCCAGCCCATAACTACAGCCTTGACCGGACAAGAGACTGATTTCAGTAACTCTCTCCTGATAAGAGCCCACCGACCACAGACTGGCTCCAGCTCATACAGAGATTGCTTACTCATGCACCTTCCATGTCACAAAAAGGCCTTTTGATGTATACGGCGTAATTGTAATACATTTAAATGTTAAGTTGCCACCCCAAGTGAGTGTGGATCATATGTTACATGCACGTGTGTTCAATATGCATGTGTCAGGAGCTCCTTTATGAATATGCATAGCTCCTCCTGTAACCCGTTGAATATGTATGTGTAGCCACCCTGTCCAGCACCAGGCTCCTGCCCCAAACCCCATCTCGAAGTGTCTGTCTCTGGTCTTGGCTGGAGGGATGGCCACCTGCACATGGTCCCCTCTCTTTTTCTAGATTTATATTTTGTGTTTTTAAAAAAGTTAACACTACCAAGCACCCTCACCTGGTCCTGGGCACCTCTTCATGTTCCTTTCCCTCCTGCCCCAGAGCATCTGAAGTGAGCAGGCAGCCCTGGGGAGGAGTGGGGGAAGAGGATGGCTTCCAGAGCCGAGCCCTGATGATGAAACAGCATCAAAAACCAGAACTCTCCCTCACACCGCCCACCCCTCCTCCCGAGTTCCAGCGTCGGGGAGCCACCCACCTGCCCACGCCATTCTGACACCTCCTTCTCCTGAACGCCCACATGCAATCCGTGCAGCCTCCTCTGTTTCTCTCTAATCAGCCTGCATCTCCCCATCCCATACTGGCCGCCCTCCCTGGGGACACTGTCCTCAGCCTCCTCAAGGCCTCCCTTCCTCCAGCCTCTCTAATCCATCCCACTCAACCAAACTAATCCTTCTGCACATAATCTAATCTTTTCCGCCCTCACTCAAAACCCTTCGATGGCTCCCCATTGCTAGAGTCCAGACTCCATAAAAGGGCTTCCCAAAGACTACCCTCGACCTCTCCAGTTTCACCTCGACCAACTCCCTGCACCTCAGCCCACACCTCATCTCCTGCACACCCACAGACTCCCTCTGCCTGCCCTCACTGCTGCCCATCCCTCTTTTTGGGATGCTCCTCTCCACCTTGCTGCCTGATGCGCTCTCTTCATTTTTAAAAGCTAGCTCCAAGGCTGGGCGTGGTGGCTCATGCCTGTAATCCCAGCACTTTGGGAGGCTGAGGCAGGTGGATCACTCGATGTCAGGAGTTTGAGAGCAGCCTGGCCAACATGGTGAAACCCCATCTCTACTAAAAATACAAAAATTAGCCGGGCAAGGTGGCACACGCCTGTAGTCCCAGCTACTCAGGAGACTGAGGCAGGAGAATCGCTCAAACCCGGGAGGTGGAGGTTGCAATGAGCCGAGATCATGCCACTGTACTCCAGCCTGGGTGACAGAGCGAGACCCCATCTCAAAAAAAAAAAGAACCCAACTCCAGGATCCCCTTCTGTCCAGACACCCCCTCAATGCTCCCACAGGAGGAACTGCCTCCTCCGCCCATCCGTTGTGACCTCACAGGATGCTGCATACACCCTAGAGTAACCTCTGTTATCTCTTTGCAGATGAGCCTTTTCCACCAGGCCAGAAGAGATGTGAGGGCAAGGTCCATGTCTGATGCACCTCTGTGATCCCAGGACCAAGCACAGGGCTGAGCCCAGTGTAGGCTCAGTGAGTATTTCTGAAAGGAATGAATGGATGAGCCAGTGAGTCACTGCAACCCCAGGTGGCTTATCCAAAACACCCATGAGATAGAGCAGAGTGTAATGTGGTATGTGGACCTGACACCCTGGGTCCAAATCCAGCGTAACCTTGGGCAAGTAACATACCCTCTCTGGGCCTCAGCTTCCTCACCTGTAAATGGGAATAATAACAGCACCTACACCCGGCGTTTGCGTTGAGGCTTAAACAGTGCCTAGCTCACAGTAAGTACATAATAAATGTGAGAAGTTATTGCAGGAAAAGGATGGTCTGTCTCTTGCCCTTCTCATTGTTGGAGTTCCCATTCCTGGTTCCTCTCTTCTGGAGAACTCTGCCCTGGCCAGCACTGGCTAGCTGCAGGCTCTCCTCCCCCAGCGTGCCCTAGACAGTCAGAGATCCTTGTTCTGATCTGGCTGCATGCTTCCCGGGCATGGTTAGCACCCCGCCCTGAAGCCCCAGCACAGCATTCCCTCTTTTAATTCAGATTCATCTCGCCATGCTCCTCACAGACCTGCTGGGGAAACATAGGACATCAGGAAGGCTGACAATCGTAAATAGCTGCTGGTGTTTCCTGAGCACCTACTATGTGCCGAGTACCCTGATTCACTCATTCATTCCCTCAGTAAATAGTTATTGGGTATCCATGAGCCGCTATCTGCCAGACCCTGCTGCCAGCAATGGGAAGGCAATGGTGAGCAAAACAGCGCAGGTTCTGAATGAGACAGACTACAGACGATTAAACAAAGTACCACCTAATAGTGCACTGCATCCCTGCTGTGGAGGAGGGGGACGTGGGCGTGATGAGAGTGAAAGAAGGGAACCGCTTTAAGTGGCATGGCAGACAAACACGACCACAGATCTTTTGACACTCCTCCCTGCAAGAGATGAGGACTATGTCTGCTCCCCTTGAATCTGGTGTATTAATCATTCTTTTTCGACATCTTTTTTTTTTTAAATTTATTTATTAAGACAGAGTTTTACTCCTGTCGCCCAGGCTGGAGTGCAGTAGTGCGATCTTGGCTCACTGCAACCTCCACCCCCTGGGTTCAAGTGATTCTCCTGCCTAAGCCTCCCGAGTAGCTGGGATTACAGGTGTGCGCCACCATGCCTGGCTAATTTTTGTATTTTTAGTAGAGACGGGGTTTCACCATGTTGGCCAGGCTGGTCTCAAACTCCTGACCTCAGGCAATCCGCCCGCCTCGGTCTCCCAAATTGCTGGGATTACAGGCGTGAGCCACTGCGCCCAGCCATTTGTTTTTATTTTCTGTGTTTGATGACGCTTTGACATCTTTGGGGCCTTGCTGGTTAGGGAGAGACTTCCCTCCCAGGGCTGGCTAATTCCCAGAGACAGCAAGCACCTTGCCTTCAGACCTGCCTCTCCTATGCAAACCAACCAATCCAATGCCACGCCTCAACCATCCTTTATCTAATTCTCACATACCAAGCCGATATTTCCTTGCTGTTAAACACCTCTGTCCTCTACCCACTAGATGCCAGTAGCAACCCCCAAGTTGCAACAGCCAAAAATGTCTCCAGACATTGCCAGGTGTCTCCTGATGGGGGAGGGGCCAGATGTCTCCTGATGGGGGAGGGAGAGTGGTGGTAAGATCACCCCTAGTTGACAGCCACTGTTATAGATTAAAAAAATATAATGCAGGAATTAAAAATGTAATGGAGGAATCAGAATATAAAGTTGAGAAATGGAAACTAGGAGAGAAAAATAAGAAATTAGAGGATTAATCCAGGAGGTCCAATGTCTGATTAATAGAAGTCCCAGAAAGAGAAACAGAGAAGGAAAACAGGGAAAGGAAACTATCAAATGAGTACAAACAATAGATTTTGTATACGTGAATAACATATTTCCAGACTGAAAGAATTCCAAGAACACATTTTAGAAAGGAAGGAAAAGAAAACCCAAGCCAAAGCATTTTCAGAGTACTAGGCATAAAGACAAGACCCTGAAATCTTCTGCAGAGAAAAACAAGTGACATACAAAGGACCCAGAATCAGAAGGTTATGGGGCTTTTCGGTAACAATCCTGGAGTTAATGGAGCTATGTGTGGGAGATTAATGGTGTCACAAATTATTTGATATTCCTTCTATTGAGAAGTGAGGTCTAATTCCCTCCTCTTGAATCTGAGCTGGCCTTAGTGACTTGCTTGATCAACAGAATGCAGCAGAAATGCAGCATTCAGAAGCTTTGCAGCTTACACCTGGGCCTCTTGGGCCACTTTGCCCTAGGAACCTGGAGATACTTTGTTAGAAGTTCAACTACCCTGAGGCCGCCATATTATAAGGAAGCCCAAGCTAACCACGTTAAGAGGCCTGTGCGTTGAGGGAGAGCAAGATGTCCAGCCAGTCCCCACTGTCCAACACCTAATCTTTCACGTAATCCCAGCTGAGGCCCCAGACACCATGGAACACAGTTGAGCAATTCCTGCTATGCCCTATCCAAACTCCTATCCTATAGAATCAGGAAATATAATAATAAATTGTTGTTTAAGCCACTAAGTTTTGGGGCATTCTGTCAAGCAGCAGTAAATAACCAGAACACTATGCCTGCAAAATACTGAAGACAAATAATTTCCAACCTAGAATTCTACACCCACCAAAATTATCAGTCACATATGAGGGCAAAATAAAAACATTTTTAGACATGCAAAGTGAAAAATGTTACCTCTTCTGCATCTTTTCTTGGGAAGCCACTGAAGAACATAATTCATTCTATGAAGGGAGTAAGCCAAGATAAAGGAAACAGAGAGCCCAACACAGAAGAGAGGGAAAGGGGCGCTGAGACCACAGTGGGTCCTGATGGGAAGAAGGGTTCAACGAGCGCTCGAGGGCTGTCTACATACATGGAAATAGACATGAAATGAAATGAACATTTCAAGGAGATTTACACCTCTGGCTAGGGTGAAGGGATGAACTTGTGATACCATGTAGAAAACTAAGCAAGCAACCGGGCGCGGTGGCTCACGCCCATAATCCCAGCACTTTGGGAGGCCGAGGTGGGCGGATCACAAGGTCAGGAGATCGAGACCATCCTGGCTAACACGGTGAAACCCTATCTCCATTAAAAATACAAAAAATTAGCCTGGCGCGGTGGCTCACGCCTGTAATCCCAGCATTTTGGGGGGCTGAGGCAGGTGGATCACCTGAGGTCAGGAGTTCGAGACCAGCCTGACCAACGTGGAGAAACCCCATCTCTACTAAAAATAGAAAAAATTAGCTGGACGTGGTGGCACATGCCTGTAATCCCAGCTACTTGGGAGGCTGAGGCAGGAGAATTGCTTGAACCTGGGAGGCGGAGGTTGCTGCGGGCCGAGATCGCACCATCGCACTCCAGCCTGGGCGACAAGAGCGAAACTCCATCTTAAAAAAAAAAAAAAAAAAAAAATTAGCCGGGCGTGGTGGCGGGCGCCTGTAGTCCCAGCTACTAGGGAGGCTGAGGCAGGAGAATGGCGTGAACCCGGGAGGCAGAGCTTGCAGTGAGCCGAGATGGCGCCACTGCACTCCAGCCTGGGCGACAGAGTGAGACTCTGTCTCAAAAAAAAAAAAAAAAAAAAAAAAAAGAAAAGAAAACTAAGCAAGCAAAACCAGTGACCATGCAGGAAAGGAAAGCTGTACTAGAAGGAGCCCAGAACATCATACACCAGTGGCTCAGCTGGGCCCATTCCCATGGTCGTTGGAGTACAACCTTACCGTGCGCACTGGGGAAGCGTGATGGGCTGTAAGATAATAAATTCCTCATCTTTCACTTTAAGAAATTAACAGATAGGCCAGGCTTGGTGGCTCACACCTGCAATCCCAGCACTTTGGGAGGCCGAGGCTGGTGGATCACGAGGTCTGGAGTTTGAGACCAGCCTGGCTAACAGGGCAAAACCCCGTGTCTACTAAAAATACAAAAATTATCCGGGCATGGTGGTGGGCGCCTGTAACCTCAGCTATTTGAGAGGCTGAGGCAGGAGAATCGCTTGAACCTGGAAGGCAGATGTTGCAGTGAGCCAAGATCACACCACTGCACTCTAGCCTGGGCAACAGAGCAAGACTCCATTTCAAAATAAAAAAAAAAAAGAAAGAAAGAAAGAAAAAGAAATCAACAGATAATGACTTAGCCCAGGAGGTTGAGGTTGCAGTGAGCCGAGATTTCATCACTGCACTCCAGCCTGGGCGACAGAGCAAGACCCTATCTCAAAAAAAAAAAAAAAAAAAATCTAAGACGGTGATAATAAAAAAGAAATAAACAGATAATGTCTTAAAAATTATGAGGCCAGGCACAGTGGCTCACGCCTATAATCCCAGCACTTTGGGAGGCCAAGGCAGATGGATCATTTGAGCTCAGGAGTTTGAGACCAGCCTGACCTACATGGCAAAAACCCATCTCTGCAAAAAATACAAAAATTAGGCCAGCATAGTGGCACATGCCTGTAGTCCCAGCTACTTGGGAGGCTGAGGTGGGAGGATCACTCGAGCCCAGGAGCTTGAGGCTGCATATAGCCATAAGCACACCACTGCACTCCAGCCTGGGTGACAGAGTGAGATCCTGTCTCAAAAAAAAAAAGCAAAACAACAAAATATTATTAAATAACAGGCCAGGCGCAGTGGTGCATGCCTGTGGTCCAGTGCTCCTGTGTTCCTAGCTACTCGTGAGGCTGAGGTGGGAGAACTGCTTGAGCCCGGGAGTTTGATGCTGCAGCGAGCCAAGACCTTCCCACTGCACTCCAGCCTGGGCAACACAGCAAGACTCCATTGCTAAAAAAAAAAAAAAAAAAAAAAGAAAGAAAGAGAGAGAAGGAAGGAAGGAAAGAAGGAAGGGAGGGAGGGAGGGGGGAGGGGAGGGGAGGGAGGGGAGGGAGGAGGGGAGGGGACCAAAGGAGGTGACAGCAGTTGCTTCTAGAGAGTGGATATTGGGGATGTGGGGTGTGGGTCAGGAAAAGGCCGACTTTTGTTATAAACCTTGTAGTATTGTTTGATATTTTTGTTTGTTTTAAGGCTAGTGAAGTGAAGCAGTTTGAGTGGAGAAGGAAGAAAGCAATCTGTAACCTGTTGTGATAAATTAGTTGTAAACACCACTGCACTGGACCAGCCTGTTTAGCTGGTTTTTTTTGTTTGTTTTTTGTTTTTTTTTGAGACGGAGTCTCGCTCTGTCGCCCAGGCTGAAGTGCAGTGGCGCGATCTCGGCTCACTGCAAGCTCCACCTCCTGGGTTCACGCCATTCTCCTGCCTCAGCCTCCCGAGTAGCTGGGACTACAGGTGCCCGCCACCACACCCAGCTAATTTTTGTATTTTTAGTAGAGACGGGGCTTCACCATGGTAGCCAGGATGGTCTTGATCTCCTGACCTTGTGATCCGCCCGCATCGGCCTCCCAAAGTGCTGGGATTACAGGCGTGAGCCACCACGCCCGGCCTGTTTAGGTGTTTTTTGAGACAAGGTCTCGCTCTGTCACCCATTCTGGAGTGCAATGGCGCTATCCTGGCTCACTGCAGCCTCAGACTCCTGGGCTCAAGCGATCCTCCCATCTTGGCCTCCTAAAGTGATGAGATTACAGATGTGAGCCACCATGACTGGCCTATTTTATATTTTTAAAAATTAAATGCCCATATTGCTGTGATAAGGTGAGCACTGTTATGGGGGAGTCCCAAGTAGCACAAACAATATGAGAGATGGCCTGGGCCAGGGAAGAACCAGGTGTATTCCAGGAGTTCAAAGAAGGTCCCTGTGGCTGGGTTGCAGGGAGAGAGGTGGGGAATGATGGGAGGGAGGCAGGTTCGGAAATTTGGCAGGGCCAGAGCATGCTCCACCCTATGAGACACAGGAAGGATGTTTCATTTTATTCTAAGAAAAACAAAAAACAGGAGGTCATTTCAGAGCAGTTTTTTTTGTTTGTTTTGAGATGGAGTCTCGCTCTGTCTCCCAGGCTGGAGTGCAGTGGGGCGATCTCGGCTCACTGCAACCTCTGCCTCCCGGGTTCAACCGAGTCTGCTGCCTCAGCCTCCTGAAGATTACAGGCGTGAGCCACCACACCTAGCTAATTTTTGTATTTTTAGTAGAGACAGGGTTTTGCCATGTTGGCCAGGCTGGTCTCAAACTCCTGACCTCAGGTGATCCACCCACCTCGGCCTCCCAAAGTGCTGGGATTACAGGCGTGAGCCACCCACTGCACCTGTCCCATCTCAGAGTTTTAAGCAGGGGAGTGGCAGGGAGTAATTTCCTCTTAAGACCTTTCTGGCTGCTGTGTGTCGCTGGGCTGAACTGGGGGCAGCAGGGCTGGAGAGAAGAGGCAAGAGCAGGGCTGTAGTTTGGAGGTAGAATATTTGGGATTCATAGACTTTCATCTTCACAGCAACTCATTTTGCAGATAAGCAAACGGGCCCTTGCTGGGAGTGTTCTGCTGAGGCCCTCACAGCTGAAAGTGAGCGGGATTCACAGCCACCCTCCAAGCCCAAGGCCCTTGCCTCTCCCTGAGGCAGGGCGAATGAGGCAGCCCTCCCGTGGCCCCAGGGCCCTAGCAAGACGAGAAAACCCCAGTTCAGATGTGGACCCCAAAGCTTCAAAATGTTTGCCCTGTTGACCTACTCACCCAACTAACATAGAACAAGAAGCTCTTTTTCAGAAAGTTGTTCACCATGAGTGACTATTTATAATCATGGGAAGCTGGAAGTGACCGTAACATGAAACACAGGCAATGAACAAAGATGTGGACAAGCCCTGGGTGGGTTGTTCGGCAACAATTAAACATTACGGCAATGAATAGCAAGAGACCCGTGGAGGAAGCACCTCCTGCCTCTCAGAACTTGAGCCGGGCACTATGTAATGCTCACAAAATCCCTTCGAGGCCGGGTGCGGTGGCTCACGCCTGTAATCCCAGCACTTTGGGAGACCAAGGCGGGCGGATCACTTGAGGTCAGGAGTTCAAGACCAGCTTGGCCAACATGGTGAAACCCCATCTCTACTAAAAATACAATAATTAGCCGGGTGTGGTGGCACTTGCCTGTAATCCTCAGGAGGCTGAGGCAGGAGAATGGTGTGAACCCGGGAGGTGGAGGTTGCAGTGAGCCGAGATCATGCCACTGCACTCCAGCCTGGGAGACAGAGCGAGACACTGTCTCCAAAACAAAACAAAACAAAAACAAAAACAAAAAACCCTTCTAGATTGGTACCATTCTACCCACTTCACAGATGGGGAAAACAAAGCTCAGAGAGGTGGAGAGGCTGGCTTGAGTTTACAGAGTCAAGGAGCAGCAGAGCTTCGCTGGGCAGTTCACTGCCCTTCTCTAAGCGTTCCCTCCCCTGTGAGAATAATAACCCCACTAAGTGATGAGGGGGGCAGCGGGGGATGAGTGGGAATAAGAATGTGCCACCTCAGCTCCTGGCACACAATAGGCGCTCAGCAAGTGCAAATCTTCCTTCCATGAGGTTGTCCTCACCTTATGGCTGCTCCTCCCATTGCAATCACCATGGAAACAGCTTCCTCCGTCCCTGGTGACCATCCACGCTCCCCAGGGTCTGAGACTGCTTGCAGAGGCCAGAGCTAAATGGGCATGGCCAGGGCTGTGTGCGGAGGAGCCCTGGGGCTGTTTCTGATGCTACCTTCCATGGGACTCTAGCCAGGGGAACCTTGGGAAGTTGCTGTGGAAAATGCTGGCTTGCCAAGAACCCTGGAGATGACAGCTGGGGACAGCCCACATGCTGAACGGCAGGGCTGCACTCAGCCAGACTGATAAATACCAATGTGCCCCGCTGCTCAGGGGAATTAGTAAGTTCTCAGTCCTCAGAATCCCCAGCAGTGCTGAGCCACAGTCCTCAGTGAGGCAGGGACAGCGATGTGGGTACAGCTACGCCCTGGAGGGTGACATCATAGCGCTGGAGTCAAGGGCAGTGAGTGAGGTGGTCATGCAGGCAGGGTCCGATATCAGGATAGGGATCCCTCGGGGGTCGGGGTGGCACTGGTGGTGGTAAGCAGGGATGGACGTGCTGATGATGTGTGTGCTGATGAAGGTGGAGACGCAGGTGGAGCTGGTGGAGGTGACAGTTGGGGGAGGGAGATGGTGGTGGTGGCGGGGCTGGCAGTGGAGACACAGGTGAGCTGGGCATTAGCGGTACGGCTAGACTGCAGGAGTCCATTGTGTGAGGAACAGCCAGGGGCTGGATGCGTCCAGCCCTGGCATCCCTCCGAGGCTGTAATCTGGGACCTACCTCCCTCATCACTTTTTTCTCTCATGTTCTGTCCTTCAGAAATGAGTCAACTGCCACAGGACAATTAGTCACTAGGTGTGCAGCCAGCAGGTATCGAGATAGATTCATCATCATTACAAAGTTCCCCTGGGCCCAGCCTGTAGGTCAGGAGATTCCTGCCCTCAGGGTCCCTCCTCCCAGTCCCAGAGGTAAATGGGAACTGGCAAGGAAGGGCCGTGTGCCGAGGCTAGCACTTTGCCCCCATCACCATTTAGTCCTCAGCAAACTGAGGTCCAAAAGGGGAAAGGGCATGGCCCAGCCAGTGATGGGATGAGAACCCAAGCCAGGCCTGTGCCTTCTCTCTTTTCTAGGCTCCTGGGTTTTCCTTCTTGAGCTGCCCGATTTTCCCACAGGTCATGCTGAGCCCACAGACATGTGACGTTGAGAAAGAACAGCCCGAACCAGGACCTTCACCCAGTCCCCGAGGCGCCTCCCCCTGCAGCCCCTTCCCCATACTTGCCACGCTTCTCCCTCATGGAAGTGTCTCCCAACTCCCCCCTCCCCATCTCACAGGGCAGGACGGACGGCCTCAAGAAGCCTGTGGACCCTCACTCAGAGCAACAGCGATGCCCCTTTGCATCTGTGTGATGCACACACAGTCTCTCCCCTGCATCTGGGCCCAGCCATCCCCCTGGAAGGAAGAGCTGGGTTCATCAATCCCCTTTATGCACACAGACATGAGTGCAGGAGGCCAGGGTTCCTGCCCAGCAGCTCCAAGGCTGTCAGAGGCAGAGCGGGGGTGCCACCCTGTCTGCCTCCCAGGCCAGTGCTCTTTCTTGCCTCATCCCTGCCTCGCCTGCCTCTTGCTCTGCTGGGGTTGGCCCCGGGTTTCTCGCAGTCCTGCCTCCTCATGATCATGATGAGGCTGGTGTTCTACAGTCCAGAGCATCTGCCTCTGGATTCAGTCACTTGGGGAAAAAGCGCAGTGTCTGTGTGGGCTGGGGAAGGCACAATAACGGCCTGCCCCAATGCTAAGCCTTCCCTATCATAGGCACTGTCACTCCCAAGCTCAAATCTCCTGCGTGGCTCCCACTGGCTGCAGGACACACTGCCTGCCCCTCAGCCTGACAGGTGAGGTCCTTGGAGGTCCTGGGTCTTGATTTTTCCACACGAGCTGCTCTCTCCCACTCCTGAGGTCCAGTGGTGTTGGATGCTCCTGTTCTCGATCCACACCCTGCATTTTCCTTCCTCCTTCATTTGCCTAAACGGTTCCCTCTGCGCAGAATGCCTTTCTTTGCCTTCTGCCTACGTGCAAATTCTCTCCATTCTGTAAGGCCCAGGTCAGCTGTGGAGCTGTGTTCAGGCAGTTAGTGGCCCCCCCTCTGGGCTCCAAATTTCCTGGTACCCCAGCAAGGGGCAGGAGCAAGGTGCAAATGGAAAACGAGTGAATGGAGTTGCCCCTGGGCTGGGACTTGCGGACAGGCACCCTCTTCTCCCTGCTGGGGCAGCCTCAGGCCAACGCGCGGGTGTGAAACAAGGCCCCAGTCACTGCACAACCGTACCCCCAGGCTCTTTTCTCTGTTTGCTCCTTTAAAAAATGGGAACTATTAACCGGGCACGGTGACTCACGCCTGTAATTCTAGCACTTTGGGGGGCCGAGGCAGGCAGATCACGAGGTCAGGAGATCGAGACCATCCTGGCTAACATGGTGAAACCCCGTCTCTACTAAAAGTTCAAAAAAAAAAAAAAAATTAGCCAGGCGTGGTGGTGGGCGCCTGTAGTCCCAGCTACTCGGGAGGCTGAGGCAGGAGAATGGCGTGAACCCGGAAGGCGGCGCTTGCAGTGAGCTGAGATCCCACCACTGCACTCCGGCCTGGGCTACAGAGCGAGACTCTGTCTCAAAAAAAAAAAAAAAAAAAATGAGAACTATTGGCTAGGTGTGGTGGCAGTCCAGGCCAATACCAATAGTTCTCATTTTTTAAAGGAGCAAAGGAGCAAACACAGCCCAGCACTTTGGGAGGCTGGAGTGGGAGGATCACTTGAGCACAGAAGGTCGAGGCTGCAGTGAGCCGAGATCGCGCTGCTGCACTCCAGCCTGGGCAACAGAGCAAGACCTTGTCTCAAAAAATAAAAATAAAATAAAATAATTTAAAATGGGGACTATCTATATTCCAGAAATTACTGCTTCCTTGTTCTCAAGCCCTCCGGCCACTCCTATTCTTTCCCTGCTCTCAAAAAATGCCTGGACCAGCCTGACCAACATGGTGAAACCCTGTCTCTACTAAAAATACAAAAATTAGCCAGGCATGGTGGCAGGCGCCTGTAATCCCAGCTATTCGGGAGGCTGAGGCAGGAGAATCACTTGAACCAAGGAGGCGGAGGTTGTGGTGAACTGAGATCGCGCCACTGCACTGGAGCCTGGGCGACAAGCGAGACTCCATCTCACAAAAAAAAAATTAGCCAGGCGTGGTGGCATGCACCTGTAATCCTAGCTAGTCAGGAGGCTGAGGCAGGAGAATCGCTTGAAGCAGGGAGGCACAGGTTGCAGTGAGCCAAGATAGCGCCATTGCACTCCAGCCTGGGCAACAGAATGAGAATCTGTCTCAAAAAGAAAGTGCTTAGGGAAGGACCAAAAAGGACACAGAGGAGAATCAGGGAGACTCTGGCCCCTACACCATGAGATGTGTAGTCTCCGGGAATCCTCACTGGTCCCACCTGGCCCAGGAGGTGCCAGCTCTTCAGCCTCCGCTGGGAGGGGGCTTCAGCCGCATCTCAGAGCAGTCCACGGCGCCAAGATTTTCTAGAATTTGGAACCACTGGGAGTGAGGATACCCGGACTGCCCAGGGCCTCCAGGGGGGTCAGGGTGGGGAGGTGGGTCCTCCTTCAGTGCGGGGAGCCCCCGGGATGCACTCAGCCATGATGCTACAGAGCTCCCCCAGCACCGCCACCGCTACACGGCCAGCTCGCCATGCACTTTCACTTCTGCTTTTTCATTTACTTCTCACAGCTGTTCCCAAGCAGGAATTATCCTATCCTATTATTCCAAGGAAACCGAGGCTCACAGATGCCCAGAGATGGGTGAACCAGGGACAGCGGGTTAGACCCGGGGTCCTCCAAATCCAGGGGTCCCTGGGCAAGCCTTGGTCTGGGCTCCGTTGACCCAGGAGGCCGTGCCTGCACCCACAGAGTGGACTCCAGCTGAGCCTGGGTGCCCGGAGCAAGGATGTGGGACCTGAGCACCCAGCTCCCCGCAACGGGCCCTCCCAGTGCCTATGGCCTGGGCCACCTGGCCCAGCAGACACGTACAGACTCAAATAGCCCCGGGTTCAGATGGCAGCATTTCACATATTTGTGCAACCCCAGGCAAGCCCTCTCCCCTCTCCAGGCCTCAGTTTCCCCTGCTGAGAAGCAGAGTGAGGATAAAAATCACGGAGCCTACACACGGGCCATGACCTGTTTCCATCAGTGGGACCCCAGTGCTCACTGGGACCCTGCCTTGTGCCTAGTGCCCAACCCAGCACAGGCCTGCCTGAGTGATGCAGCGTGGCCCCGACTCTCAGCTGGGTCCCCACCCCCTCTACCAGGGCAGAGAGATGTGCAGGGCCCGGACTGGGCAGAGCTGGGGCCAGCCTGGGTCAGTCCCTGCCTGACACTTCCTAGCACTGGCTGTGGTGACACTGGGCTGGGTCCTAGGCCACATGCCCACCTTTGCCTCAGGGCTTTCCGGGCCCTTTCTGGAAATCTTCTCATCCCCATTTGATAAAGGAGGAAATGGAGGCCCAGAAAAGTTAAGTAGCCCACCAAGGTCAGGGTGGAGCTGGGATGTGAACCGAGCAGCTGGGGTAAGAGCCCAGGTCAGCTTCCCCGTCCTCAACCCCTGAGCATCCTATGAAGGGGCCAGGCCAGTTACCTCGTTTCCCTGGGGTGCCTGCCTCCCTTCCATCCTGTGAAGAATCATCCTGTGAGGACTTGGATGGGAAGGGGGCCATCAGCCCCCAAGGAAGGAGGTATTATTATCCCATGTTTACCGAAGAAACAGGCCTCACAGCAGGCTGGGACCTGACCCGGCTCTGCCCCATCAAGCGTGCGACTTCCCCTGCCCAGCTTCAGGGGAGACTTTTAAAGACCCCCAAGCTTGCCTTGGCTCTAGGGATCCCCCCAACCCCCACATATCTCTGGCCCAGAGACCCCCGATGGGCTGGATAGTCCCTACCTGTGTCCCCTTCGCCACGGAGGCGGCAGGCAGGCGCCGGACAGGTGCCGGCGAACAGGTGGGCACCCTCTGCGGCCTGTAGCTATGTGGCCAGCAGACTTTGGCACCATCTCCACCTCCACTGAGCAATCATTAACCCTGCCAGAGACCACACCTCCCAGGAGGGGGCCGACTTCTCATGAGGCAGAGCACAGCTGGGGGCCCCGGACAGGAGGAAGGGACCAAGGCGCCAGAGCTCCTGGTGCTCCTGGGGCTGGAGGCCCACACCACAGGAGAAGGGGCCTGACCGACCCTGAGCCAGAGGACCTGGGAACAAGGCCCAACCCTGGGGCAGGCTGGAGGCGGGGACGGTGACAGTCAGAAGGTGATGCCAGAGCCCCCGTCCCCTCCCTGCTATGAGTCTTCAGTGACAGGGGATCTGTGGACAAGTGGGGGATTAAGTCAGGAGAGGGAAGTGGTAAAACAGTGTAACAATCAAACACTGTGTGGCCAGACCAGCCCCTGTGAGGTTCTCGTGGAGGACTGGGGGCTACCTGAGCCTGGACAACCCACTTTCGAGCCTATTGACACTGATCTCAACCTGCATTGAGACCCTCAAAAGGCATCTGCCCGTCCCCAGGGGCTTCATCCACTCCCAAGTTGCCTTTTTTTTTTTTTAATTATTTATTTATTTATTTATTTATTTATTTATTTATTTATTTATTTTTGAGTCAGAGTCTTGCTCTGTCACCCAGGCTGGAGTGCAGTGGCACAATCTCGGCTCACTGCAACCTCTGCTTCCCGGGTTCAAGCAATTCTCCTACCTCAGCCTCTTGAGTAACTGGGATTACAGGCGTGGGCCTCCATACCCAGCTAATTTTTTTTGTATTTTTAGTAGAAACAGGGTTTCACCATGTTGGCCAGGCTGGTCTCGAACTCCTAACCTCAGGCGATCCGCCTGCCTTGGCCTTCCAAAATGCTGAGATTACAGGGACGAGCCACGGAGCCCGGCCCCCAGGCTGGCTTTAAGCGCTGCCCGATGTGGTGGCCTCCCGAAGGGGCTCAGCCACAAGTCCTCCTTATCCTCACTTTGGCCCAGCCATCACAGTTGACACAGAAAGGGGACCCTGGGCACAACTTTCTTAAGGCACACCACTGAGTCGTCACCATTGGGTGGCCCTCTTCTTGTGGGCAGAGGACATGTCTAATTCACAATAGATATATAGTCATACACCATGTATGTGTGTTTTGGTCAACAACGAACCACACATATAATAGCGGTCCCATAAGAGTATAATATCATATTTCACTGCACCCTTTCTGTGTTTAGATGCACAAATACTTACCACTGTGTTGCAGTTGCCTGCAGTGTTCAGTACAGTCCCAGGCTGCATAGGTTAGCAGCCCAGGAGCACAGGTGGTGGTATAGAGCCTAGGTGTGTAGTAGGTGGTACCACCTAGGTTTGTGTAAGTCACTGTATGATGTTCACACAATGACGAAATTGCCTGATGACACATTTCCCAGAAGGTGTCCCCGTTGTTAAGGGATGTGTGACCGTATATCAGGCAGTTGCTATAGTCAGGCATTTTAATAGTTTGTTTCCCAACTCTCCAAATGTAAAACATATTAACAAAATATATATGCCACGAGCATAAAAAGGAGAAGAAACCCAGATGAAGGGAAGTCAAGTGAGAAAAATAAGGGTAATCTACGCCTGAATTGAGGCCATAAAATACTTGTCTTGAGGTGGGGGCACTGGTGTGCACCTGTAGTCCCAGCTACTTGGGAGGCTACAGCAGTAGGATGGCTTGAGGCCAGGATTTCTGTGCTGTAGTGCACTATGCTGATGGGGTGTCCACACTAAATTCAGCACTAATATGGTGAACCCCAAGGAGCAGAGGACCATTAGGTTGCCTCAGAAGGGGTGAACCAGCCCAGGTCAGAAACAGAGCAGGTCAAAATTCTGGTGCTGATCAGTAGTGAGATTGTGCCTATGAATAGCTACTGCACTCCAGCCTAGACAACATAAACAAGAGCTTCTCTCTCAAAAAATAAACAAATTATATATTTGCCTTCAAGTTCTGGGTAATTGTAGAGATGGGTCATGAATCACGTTCTGAGCTTCCCAGCAGGCAAAGCAAAAAGGGAATTGAGATCCATTAAGTCCAGCATCCATCCATTTTAAAACATTTGCATAGGCTGGGCATGGTGGCTCACGCCCGTAATCCCAGCACTTTGGGAGGCTGAGGCGGGTGGATCACCAGGTCAAGAATTCGAGACCAGCATGGCCAAAATGGTAAAACCCTGTCTCTACTAAAAATACAAAATATAGCTGTGCACGGTGGCAGGTGCCTGTAATCTCAGCTACTCAGGAGGCTGAGGCAGGAGATTCACTTGAACCCAGGAGGCAGAGGTTGCAGTGAGCCAAGATTGTCCCACTGCACTCCAGCCTGGGTGACACAGCAAGACTCCATCTCAAAAAAAAAAAAAAAAAGAAAAGAAAAAGAAAGACCAAAAAGACCACTTTGCATATAGCCAGGCTCTGGGAGCTATGATGCAGTTCTGAGTTTTGATACCCAAGAGGCTTTTCCTCTTTTTGAGAAGTGTTTCTGAGGAAAGGATGCTGCAGACACTGGGTAGCACTTGATGCGACTATTACAATGCAGGGGTTAAGAGACCAGGCTCCTCTGGGGTCAGACTGCTGGGTTCAATTTTTTTTTTTTTTTTTTGAGCACCATGTTGGCCAGGCTGGTTTCAAACTCCTGACCTCAGGTGATCCACCCGTGTCGGCCTCCCAAAGTACTGGGATTACAGGTGTGAGCCACTGTGCCTAGCCACAATTTTTAATTTTATTTTAATTTTTTTTAACTACTGTATATTCACAAATGGGTTCAATTTTGGCAGGGCAAGTTACATAACCTCTCTGTTTCCTTATCTGTAAGTTGCAGGTAATACATGATGCCTACCTGGGCAGGTGATGGTGAGGATGTAATGAAGTCACGAATTTAAAGTCCTGAGCACAGTGCCCAACACAATAAGGTCTCAATGAATGTTAGTTTTCGTGGTGGCATGGTGGTGACTATTGCATTACTATTACTAATATCACCTCATTTAATCCTGCCAATAACTCCAGGGATGATTTTTTTCCCCATTACAGATGGGAAAATAGACCTCAGACAGATTAGATCACCACCCGAGATTACAGAAAGTGGCAGAACCGAGATATTAGCACATCTGTGCAATAATTCTTGCCCCTGACTTTCCTGCCACAGCCGCCAGATTCCTCTCTGAAGGAAGCAGGCACTAGTCATCGCTGGTGGCTTAACTGGTAAGAAGAGAGGCAGGTGACCCCACACAAGGCTCCAGGCTCCCCGCTCTGCCTCAGACCACGGGAGTCAGCCTGGTGGCTCTGCTGTGCCCCAAATAGGGCAGACCCCAACCCAAGCCCCCGCCCTCCCTCCCTGCCCTTACGGCTGAGACCGACAGCTCTGAGTCACTGCTCTGGCTGCCAGAGGTGTGTCCTGGCCTGCCCAGACCTTTGGACCCATCACGATGAGGCATGTGTGGCCAGATGGTGCCCTGCCCATCTCAAGGGGCACCATCCACCTGCCACAAGGCAGCCTGGGAAGCACACAGGGATCTGGGCTGTGACGATCCAGGTCCAGGTCTAGGTCCAGGGTTGGCTTCATGGAGCAGCAGGCAGCCAGGCAGAGTGGGACTGAGAGCCCAGAATATGGACTCAGGTGACCTGGGTCCTAATCCCCACCACCACTTACCTGCTGGGGGCTTGGGCAAGGTACATCATCTCCCACACTATTGGTGTCCTTGTCTAAAATAGGCCTAATGCAGACTCCACCTCATAGGCCTGTTCTAAGGAGTAATGATGTAATGCATGACAGCACTTAGCACAGAGTAAGTAATGGGGTGATGTGCACGAGGCAACAGTTTAGATACACATCAGGGTTCCTTCACAGCCACTGTCTGAAGTGTGCGCCTTAAAATTTTTTTTAATCAGAAAAACTTCTCAGCCGGGCGCGGTGGCTCACGCCTGTAATCCCAGCATTTTCGGGACACTGAGGCAGGCAGATCACTTCAGGCCAGGAGTCCAAGACCAGCCTGGCCAACATGGCGAAACATGGAACATGGTGAAACCTCATCTCTACTAAAAATACAAAAATTAGCACAGCGTGGTGGCGTGCACCTGTAATGCCAGCTGCTCAGGAGGCTGACGCACAAGAATCGCTTGAACCTGGAGGTGGGGTGGAGGAAGATTGCAGTGAGCCGAGATTGCACCACTACACTCCTGCCTGGGTGACAGAGTGAGACTCTGTGCCCACCCCCACCCCCAAAAAAAAGAAAAAGAAAAAAAGGAAAACTTCTCATTACCTGTCTTTGCTATGTGCACCCACTGCATACTCAGAAATTTATCAAGTTGAAATCAAGTGTTAGCTTGCCCCGGCGTTAGGCAAGTCTCTCTTTCCCTCTGAGCCGCCATTTCTTTACCTGCAATACCTCTGACGCCCACCTAGTGCACAGCCTCAGAGGTAACCCGGAGAGTCTGGGCTGAGAGTGACTCTAATGTGAATGCATTCAATCCCTCAACTTCCCAATCATCCCCAGAAGTTGCACTTTGCAGGGTACAAAGTCCCTTCATTGCTCTTACAGTCAAGGAACCAGACCAAGAATATCCCCGTGATGTCACAGACTCACAGCCTCCCACCCTAGAAAGAACTTGGGACTGGGCGCGGTAGCTCACGCCAGTAATCCCAGCACTTTGGGAGGCCGAGGCGGGCGGATCACGAGGTCAGGAGTTCAAGACTAGCCTGGCCAACATGGTGAAACCCGCATCTCCACTAAAACACAAAAAATTAGCCGGGCGTTGCGCCCTGCACCTGTAATCCCAGGTACTCGAGAGGCTGAGACAGGAGAATCGCTTGAACCCGGGTGGCGGAGGTTGCAGTGAACCGAGATCGCGCCACTGCACTCCAGCCTGGGCAACAAAGTAAGACTCCGTCAAAAAAAGAAAGGAAAGAGAGAAAGAAAGAAAGGAAAAGAAAGAAAGGAAAGAAAAAAAGAAAGAAAAAGAAAAGAAAGAAAGAAAGAAAAAGAAAGAAAAGGAAAGAAGGAAAGAAAAGAAAGAAATTGGGGACACATGAGACCAACTTCTCCCCACCCCAGAGCCTCCTTCCAGGGCACTCATTCCCTCTAAAGCTCTCCTTTAGGTGGCTGTTCTGTCAACAAACGGCAGCTTTAAAAACTAAGTAGACCGGGTGGCAGCCGCTCCACCGTCTAATCAGCCCTCCGCTGAGGAGCTAAACCTGGGCTGAGAAGACGACCTGGTGTGCAGCTTGTGGGAGGCGCGGTCTGCAGGGACTACCATCACCCGCATGGCAGCCAGAGCGCGGCCCGCGGCGGGGTGCAGCCCTCGCTGGCCTAATGCGCCCAGGAGGCGGGGACGGTGGGGCTACCCTCGGGGGCTGGGACCTGCGGCCTGAGCTGGTCCGGCCATGCCCTGGTCCAGGTTGGCTCTAGCGATGGGGACACAGGGGTTGCGGGGAACGTAATCCCTCCCGACGTCTCGGCCGGCCGCCTCGTTTTTTGTCACTGGAGTCTCCCATCCTCCTCCTGAAGAAGGTATCATCAATTCCATTCCGCAGACTTGAAAACTGAGGCTCAGAGAATGGCCCAAAGTGGCGAACCAAGATCTGCTGACCCCCGCGCCCTCTCTATTAGCTACCCCCGCGCCCACCGGGGCTGGGGGAGGGGACACACTCTCCGGGAAGCGAAGATTCTCTGAACGACCATGGGGTCGTATTGTTTCCCCTGTTTCACAGGCGAGAAAACGAAGTCACTCCTCCAAGGTCACGGAGGCTGCCAGGCCCCAGGCGCCGCGCCCTTACGCACCCCTGACCGACTGACGCTGGGCGGGCGCGGCCGAAAGAGGCTCCGCCCCGCCCGCGCCACCCGCGCTCCGGCACGCGTGGTGCGGTCCAGGCAGCTCCATTCGCGCGGGGCCGGGGCGGGGGTCCTGGAAGCTGCGCAGCCGGTGTGGGCCCCGCGCGCCCGGGTGCTGAGGTCCGCGGACGGTTCCCCTGCACCGGGCCGGAGAGGGGCCGCGGCAGGCGGCGCGCGGGCCGCAGCCGCACCACGAGCCTGGGCTGCAGCGGGAGCGACGCGCCGGCCGCCGGCTGGGGGTGGAGCCCCGCCGCGGCCCCAGGTAACGCCGGGCCCGGACCCTGCGCCGAGCGCCCCGGGCGCAGGGCCGGCGAGCACGCGGCGGTAGGGGGCGGCCGCGGGCCGGCGGAGGAGCGCACGCGGGGGCTTCCCGCCAGGCCTCTGCAGGCGCCCGCACGGCGGGAGCTCGCAGTCCCAGGCCCGGCAGCGGGAGCTGCGCCGCTCTTCTCCCCGTCCGCTAGGTCCAAACGCCCCAGCTCGGGGAGCCCCGGGGAACTCCGAGCCCCCGCGTGCCCTGCGCCCCGCGCACGTCCCGACCGCCACCCCCGGCGGGTGCCGGCTGCGGCTGGGACCCAGGCGTCCGGCACCGCGAGCCGGAGACGCGCTGCAGTTCTTTGGCCTCGCCATGTCCGTCCTAAACATTTCCCCGACGCCCCCTGCGCCAGCCGCCGGGGAGCCAAAGCGGCCTAAGCCCTGCCCTGGAGCGGCTGCAGGTTCGGGGAACAGACCGCTGCACTTCAGCGCCGTCCCTACTGCATTCTGGATGTCGGAACGCCGCGGGGTCCGGAGAGGGTCCGTGTCTTGCCCAAGGTCACACAGCTTCCATTGCCTGAAAGCCACTAAGCTCGAGTCGAGCTGGTGCCAGGGGCTGTGAAGTGGGGGGAGGAGGACGAGTAAGATGGAGGGACAGTGGGGGATTCGGGTAGACTCGTCTTCCTGGATCTTCCAGGGACCGCACTCCTGCAGCCCTCGGTTTTCATCACTGAATAATGTGACGGTTCCTGCCCCCTTTGCAGAATCTGGGGGTTCCAGTAGTGAGAACTGCGGGGTGGGGCGGAGGAGTCAGAAAGGGGAACGCCCCCACGCCACACCCACACAGCGCACACCTCCAAATGCGGACCCAGACCCGAAAAGTCGGCCGGCACACACACACAGAACCACTGTTGACCCACCGAGGAGGATGCTTTCACCCAGCTTCACACCTGGACAAACAGCCTAACAGACCTTACTGACTTCCCCAAGGTCACAGGCTAACCAGAGGCAGGGCGGGCTGGCCTCAGGGGCTCTGTCTCACCCCTCAGTGTAGTCCTTTCGCCCCAGTGGCCTAGTTACTATCGATCACCCGATTTTACAGACGAGAGATTGAGGAGGAGAGGAGCCATAGAACTTACCCAAGGTCTCAAAACTGGAGCCCGAATGCTGAGGGCCAGAGCCCCAGACGGGGAGCACCTCTCCAGACGCCCTGCCCTCGCCGCCATCTGCACGCACAGCCACTTAAGGGAGCCAGAACTCGGGGCTCAGGGCTGTTGAGGCCAGCCCTGAGTGGAAAGGACTTAGCAGGGCTTTGTCTACTCCCTCCCTGGTGTGTGAGGCTCTGGGCCCTGCTCTGATGCTCTGGTGTCTGGGAGGTGTGAACCCTGAGCTGGCTCTGCCAGGCTGTGCTGTGTCCCGCCACCTCCATCCTGGGAAGGTGACTGGGCCCTGCCTCTTTGGAGGGAGGTTTGAGGGGCCTTGGAAGAAAGAAATGGGGTACTTTCTGACTCTGAGGGAGAGAGGCAGCCAGTTGTCCAGGCTCTGGGGTAGGTGAGAACCCTAGTCGGGCAGGGCCCCAGCAGGAAACATGGCCACGCCCTCCTCTTCCTGCCTCAGCTTGC
Organism: Pongo abelii; assembly: GCF_028885655.2. Classification (NCBI taxonomy): domain Eukaryota; kingdom Metazoa; phylum Chordata; class Mammalia; order Primates; family Hominidae; genus Pongo; species Pongo abelii. Next base: position 186,283,049 of record NC_071989.2, read on the forward strand.
CCAAGCCCCTCCCACTGCAGAGGAGGCCTGGGGGAGGAAGCCGGAATGTGGCATCAAGTGCTTTGTGCTGAAGGATCAAACTTTGGATCCCTCTCAGGCTCCTGTCCACTCTGATCTGGAGCCATCCACTAGTCCCTCAGCCTCTGTGTTCTCCCCTTTCCCTGGGGACATCTGCATTTGGTTGTTCGGCAACCACGGGGCCCCTGTGTTGGCATTCATATTACACAAACCACACTTAATGTGAGATGAGAATGGGATCCCAGGTTTGCCCCTTGATGGCTGCATGGCACTGGGTGAGTCCTGTCACCTCTCACCTCATCTGTAAAATGGGACCAATGCTGGTGGCCAGCTCTTAGAACATGATGAGGAGAGGATCAGGATAGGACTTGCCCAGATCTTGTAGAAGACTCTAGGACTCCCATTTCCCCATAGAACCTCACAGCAGATGCCAGACCAGAGGTGGGCCACTCCCATCTGAGGTTTCACACTTCTGGGCTCTGTGGCGAGGGTCTGCCCCTCCAGGGCTCTGAACCGCTTTCCTCTGTGAGATGAAAGTAAACAACGTCTCCCTTTGAGGGCTTGGGGTGTGGGGAGGACATGGCTCGCACAGTAGGTGTGCAGGCCATGTCCCCACAGCAGGGTTCCAAAGCCTAAGATCCATCAGTGACCCTGAGGAGGGATTCGAAGAAAAGTTCAGATTTCTGGGTTCATTTGAAAAACTGGAAAATTCTGGGAAAATTGTGCCTCCCTTCCCACTTGCTCCAGAGTGATTTCACATCCACACATGAAGGTTTTTCAGGTTAGGGGGAGATGTGTTATTGGCCTCTGGCGCTGAGGGGAAACTCAAATGACTGGGGATTTACTAAGGGTTTCCTGGTCCTGCAGGACAAGAGGCAGATCCAGAGCCCCATTCCTGGGCATCCGCCACCCAGCATGAGCCAGGTCCTGGACTGGGTGTTGTGGGCCCTGCTGGGAGCAGGGGAGCAATCACATGGAGATGGCCTTCTGCTCTCATGATGCAATGTGATGGTAATCCTAATGGACTGAGGAAGCCAGAGCAAGCCAGCAGGGCAGGGAAGGCACCATCCAAGGCAGTGGTCTTTGAGCTAGCCCCAAAGCATGAGCAGGATTTTGCCCAGTAAGTAGGGGATATTGAGGACATATAAAGCAGGGAGAATGCCACAGTCAGAGGCTTGGTGGCTTTAAAGTACGGGATTAGATTGTGGCTGGAGGGTCGCTTTCCTGGGGTGGGGATGGTAAAGGTGGTCTCACTGTGTGGCCTCAGACAAGTCACTTCACCTCTTTGAGCCTCAGGTCCTCATCTGTAAAATGAGGCTAGGGTACCCGTATATGCCAGTGAAGGCTGGACGTCTGCACACTTAAGCCAAACCCCTTCAGCCAGGAGGGGAATTACTTAGTGAGACACACAGCGATTGTGACAGGACTGTGTGCAAATTAAATGGCATGAGGTAAAGGCTGGGGTGCATCTAGCTCTGCGTTCAAAAATGGGGGATTCGGCACAGCTGGAGATGTCACAAGCAGCTTCCTGTAAAAGGTGAGATAGGAACAGAGCTTCAAACAGCCGAAAAGTGAAATGGATTGGCAGAAAGGAAAAGAGAGGGCATCCCAGGCAGGCAGTCTAGCCTGAGCAAAGGCGGGAAGGTGGCAGGGAGAGAAAGCCAGAGGAAGCACCACCATGGTGTGAGAGGGGAGACTGGGGAGAGGCGAGCCTGAAAAGTTTGGACAGGAAGAGCTTGTTAAGTGCAGCCCCAAAACCAGGCTTCCATGCAGTTGGCAGTAGGGAGCCATTGTAGGCCCTATCCATAAGGACAGGCAGGCAGTAATCTAACAAATATGTAGGTACCTTCGAATGTGGGGAGAGTTTTTTAATTTAATTTAATTTTATTTTATTTTTAGACGGAGTCTTGCTCTGTCGCCCAGGCTGGAGTGCACTGGCGCAATCTCGGCTCACTGCAACCTTCACCTCCCGGGTTCAAGCAATTCTCCTGCCTCAGCCTCCTGAGTAGCTGGGATTACAGGTGCACGCCACCATGCCTGGCTAATTTTTGTATTTTTTGTAGAGACAGGGTTTCACCATGTTGGTCAGGCTGGTCTCAAACTCCTGACCTTGTGATCTGCCCGCCTGGATCTCCCAAAGTGCTGGGATTACAGGTATGAGCCACCGTGCGCGGCCATGGGAAGGGTTTTCAAATTGCTTTTATGTGGTGGGGAAAACAAAAGGTTGAAGGAGACATTGGAGGTAAAGGAACAGTTGATGATAAGGAACTGGTTAAAGACATAACCTTGTATATCCACACTTATTCTCATGCACATGTAATTTTTAACTGTGATGGATAGAGTTTGGCGTTCCGGGGAACATCGATAGCACTGCATCATGAACTTGCTCTTGTGTTGCTTAGAGATCTGCAAACAGACGGCTCAGGTCCATCTTCAGTCATTGTGTTGCACAGTGATACTGATCCTTGCTGGTCTAAACATTGCCATAAACATGTCTGTTCCCCAAGCTGAAAGGGGGTTTCTGATTCTAAGGGAACAAAAGGTTTTCTGGCTTAAAAGACTTAAGACATAGTCTTTATAATAGCTTTCTTTAAAAATTTCAGTGGGTTATAATGCATAGGGTTTTTAAAAAAGAGCTAATGTGCAATATATACAATAGTCTATCCTCCTGACCCACTTCTCCCTTCCAGTTCTCCCTAAGGACAACAATTGTTAATCAGTTTCCTGTATACCCTTCCAGAAATATATGCAGATGTGGCATATGTCCAATTAAAGAAACCTGATACATACTGTTACACCTGTTCAGCATCTTGGTTTCAATTTTTATATAAAATTTAGGATTATGAAATATACCAAAGCAGCATAGAAAATGAGCCCCCCATCCCCCTGCCCCATGGCCCACCACACATGTTAACATTTTGCATTGGCGCCTTGTTTATGGCTGTCTTGGAGGTAGCCCCGTGTCGCCTCCAGCTGCCTCTTTGTGGTAACTGCCCAAGAGTCGTTATTGATTATATGCATGCACCCAATATTCATTATTCGACCTGTTCCAGCTCTTGGATATTTAGGAAATTACTGATTTTCTGCTTATATAATTGTGGTGGAGTTAATACCCCATTTTGTATAAATTTTGCCCGGGTGGGTGGGCTTCGAGGCAAAGGAGAACGAGGCTCGGCTTTGGATTAGGTTCACATTCCTGCTCCGCCACGCTTCTAGTTGTGTGATCTGGAGGAAGGGAAGGCCCTCACTTTCCCCATCTGTAAGATGAACTGGCTATAGTAATCCCTCCGTCTCATAGCTGCTGAGAGGAATAGAAAACTAAAGTATGGAGGCTTCACTGGGCTTAGTTCCCAGTTTCCCTGGCTAGGGAGGTCTCCGCGGGGACACCAAACTCTCAAGCCCAGCCTAGCAGCTAGAGCGCCCGGCGCCTGCAGTTTTGCTTTAAACTACAACCTGTTCCCCGCCTCTCTTCCTCTGCCGCCACGCTGGGGGCGGGGCGGTTAAATGTCTCCGTGACGTCAGCGCGAGCAGGGCCAATCTCCCTGCCCGGCAGACGTTAGCTCGTTGGCATGGGTGGCCCGCCATTGGTCTGTTGGGCAATCTGGGCCGTCCCAGCTTTTTAAAGACGCCGTGTAGTATAAACAAGGAGAAGTGGGGCGGCCGGGCCATGATGTCAGCGCGGTGCTGCAGCTCTTGGGGGTGACGTCATCTCCGGGAAGGTGGCCGGCCCAGGGTTGTTAGAGCCAGCCTAACCACTTGGGCCGGTTTGAGGCCGCTCTCGCCCCGTCAGAGGTCAGACCCATTGCACTTCAGTATCTCAGGCAGCACCCTGTCCCCGAGGAGGGGACCATGACACAGTAAGTCCGTACTGCCGGTTCTCCTGGCGGGACCCATTTCTTCGGCAGGGCAACTGAGCCTCAGAGGCACGAGTAGTTAGCGAGTTTGCATAGCAAGTTCGAGTTGCAGCCGATCGGTTTTGCCCACCCTGGGGTCTCCCCATCTTTATGTCAGGATATGTGGCCCCGCCCCTTGCTTTTGACTATGGCTGCGGTCACTTTAAGTGCGAAGGTGGGGGCGAGGAGGAGGTTAAAAAAATTTCAAGATGGTGGCCCACTAGTCACGTGCGTGGTCGCGGCGAGTGATTGGCTCTCAGGGCGGAGCTCCCGGCGCGGGGCGGGGCCTCCGCGGGCTTGCAGCGGGCTACTGTTTGCCGGAGCCTCCCGGCGCGCCCCCGCGAGCCCCCTCCCGTCCGGCGCGCGACCCCGCCGCTTCGAATGTTGTGAATCAAATGTGGGGTTTGTTACATTCCGCTGCCGCCGCGGACAGTTCTTAAAGGGCCAGCCGCCGGCTGCCGCGCAGACCCAGCTGCGTCCTGCGCCGCCTCCCGCTCCCTGAGGGCCTGGGCCGAGAGAGACTGATCGCGCGTGGGCCTCGCGAGGCAGACGCCGTTGGGCGGACAACAAAGAGAGAGGCCCCGGAAGGAGCCGGGCTGCCCCCGGACCCGGGGGTGGGGAGGGGAGCACATTGTTCCGCAGGGCGGGAGCTCTTAAAGGATCCAGACAGGCACCCCCCACCCCCACCGCCCCCTGCCCAGTTTGGCCGTCCTAGATCGGGAACAAAGGAGTCAACGTGTGGCCGGACGGCCAAAGGTGAGTCGGTGCCAGGGCCCCCAACTTCCTATTTCCCCACCCATGGACCTTCTGTTCCCCTCCCCTGGGAGTGGGGGCCGTGATCTAGCTGGCTCCGCAGGGGTTAATCACGGGCGGTCCAGACTGCGGGCAGCGAGACCCCAGGGATCAGGAACCCCCCCCAAGGCCCCCCGTGGCCGGGCCGTGTCTCCCCTCTCCTGCAGCTGAGCGCTGCGGTTGGAGAGGAAGGAGCCGCCCCCCTCCCCCTGCGGCCGCCACTTCCTTTGTTGTTGCTTTTGTCTCACGCCGAGCACATGGTCCGGGATCCTCGGCTCTTAAAGTCACAGCGTTCCGGCCCCTGCGCTGCAGTCTTGCCTCCCGCCTCCTGTGTCCCTCCGAGAGCGGCACAAAAGAGTAGGAAGCGAACGAGGGAGGCCCCTCTCGGGGCAGATGTCCGCGCCTCGGCCCCCCAGCACTATGCCTGGGGAGGGGTGGCTGGGTAAGCTTCCCAGAGCCCCACAGCGTGCACTTGGCCCGCGATGGGGAGCCCCCCCTTCCCCAGGACACTGGTTTCCTCCCCCACTAGTGTGACCACCTGGTTTTTTCTGGGCTCTTCTGGTTTTATTTGGGCGCTGTGGGAAGGAAAGATTTCCACCCCCATTTTACAGCTGTGCCAACTGAGGCTCTCAGAAGCAAAGGGATTTCCTTGACCAAGGTCACCCAGGGAGTCTTCTCTCCTAGTCTGGTGGTCCGGCCCTCAGCTGCCTCCAGGCACCACACGTTGGGAAGCTCTGCTTGCGCTAGGCAGAGCCTGCTTGTTTCGGGTGGGGTGTGGGGAAGTAGGAAGGGGGGCTTCTCTTCCTGGCTGAGTCTGCTCGTGCCCCCAGGGTCTGACTTTGTTTTTATCTGCAAAAGGGAGTGTCTCTTCCTGCAAACAGATCCCTGGGGCTCTTAGACCAAGGTCGGGGTAGGTGCTTGGGGCATTGGACCTAAGGGGTTGGCCGCCTCTCTTGGGTGCGTGTGGGGGGGGGGGTGTTAACTGCAAAATGCATTACATGCCTGGGGCGGACGGGGCTCAGCGACGGGACTCTCAAGACCCGTTCACACAGAGCTCCGTGATAGCACAGCACAGAGATGTGGACGGGCAGAGCAGTTGTTAGGGGAGGCCACCTGGCCACCCTTGCTGTTTGACCTTGAGCAAGTTGCTGGCTCCAACTCTGGGCCTTGCTTGCTTCTCTGTACCACAGAGCTAAAGATGGATGCCTGAAAGAGAGTGCCCTCCCAGCCTCCTGTATGACTTGGAGACTCGGGATTAGGTGATTTCCTCCAGCTATTGATGCCACAAGGAGTTATGGGTTGGGGGAGTTTGGGCCTAGGAGGCCAACTAGGACCAATTCCGTTCTCTCTGGCCTTGTGGCCTAGAGTAACTTCCTTCCTTTCTCTCGGCTCCAGTTTTCTCAGCCATGAAGTGGGTGTAACCCTTCTATGCCACCTCTGTTCCTGGCAGGGCTTAAAGAACCAGGATCCACTCTTACCAGCTGAGGTATTCCCCTAGAGTAGCATATCTGCCTGCTGCCCTGGAAGTGTCACCCTTCAAGCTCTGCTGGAGGTTGGAAATGGAGGTCAGCGTGTCATATTATCTAATAATGATCATTCACACCCAAGCTAAGTTCATACTTTACAAGTTGCTTCTGCTGTTGCCTTGGAGCAGTCCTTGATGGTAAACTGGGAGGTAGTTATTGGGCTGTTCCCATTTTACAGATGAACATACTGAGGCTCGGGAGGGGAAGCCCTTGCCCACGGTCTGTAGGCAAGAATCTCGCTAGAAGTCACTGTCATGTGTGAGTCTGTGAGGGCTGACACTCTTACCCACAGCTGGAGGCCCTTCTGTCTCCTGGCTTGCTTTCACAGCTCCTCACCACCTTCCCTGCCCTGGGGAGTGGGTGCCTTTGTAGGGGGCTGGCCACAGAGCAGACACCCACAGGCCTGGGCCTCTGCAGGAGTGCCTTGGGCCTGGCACTGCTCAGCCATCTGCAAGACATCCTGACATAAGAGGAGCAGTCAAGGCTGCTGGCTTGGTGGCTAATCATGGGTGCTTTATGGCCAGACTGCTTAGGTCATGCCCCTGTGCACTCACGATTCCAGCTGACTGGCCTTGGACCTCACCTGTCTGAGCCTTGGTGTCCTGACCTCCCAGGGTTGCTGGGAGGACTCACCAAGTTGGCGCCGGGGAAACAGCATGGTTATTATGGTGACTGTTCTGCACCAGCAGAACTATGGGCTCCTAAGCTTTCTGAGGTTAGCTAGGGTAGAGATTCCCAAACCTAGCTGTGCTGTGACAACTTCTGGGGAATTTGTTAAAAATCTAGGTGCCCTTGTTCCCCATCCCTCCAAAGCGTCTGGTCCAGGAGGACTGGGATGGGCCAGGCATCTGCTGTTTCAGTTATTTGGGGATTTCCTGAGTCTCCCTTGGCCGTTGGTTGCTTGGCTAGTTTGTCGGCAGGAGTTTGGGAGGCTGTGTGTGTAGACATGCCTGTCAGGATGTGCACTTGGCCCAGGCCAGGGGGCACAAACCCAGTCCCTGATGGTGGGCAGGCAGAGGCTGGGCCTGGGTGACCTGGAGGGAAAGCGCTCGCTCCCAGTGAGGGAGCCAGGCAGAAACAAGTGGGACCAGGCTTGCCATGAGAAGCCAGGTTTTTTTGTAATCTCCCAACTGTCAGTCGTTGGCATTAAAGTCATTGCCGCCAGACTGGGTGACCTTGGACCTGTGTGATTGGCTCTGTTCCGTGCACATTTATCACATCAGGCCTGCCCTGAGCTGGACACAAGGTGGTCCCTGGCCCTGCCCGCACCCTCTGCTGGTCGGGCCCCGTCTCCCATGCGGGCTCCTTTTGAAAAGTAGGGCCCAGGCTTGTGAAGTGCAGTACAGAGGAAATGGCTCTTGCCGCTGTTGGCAGGAAGGAACTAGGTGTTGAGCTGACAGTTACACTGGCTCCCTGGCCGTGTCAACAGGGAGGTGACATTGAAAGCTGGGTATCAAGGATGCATAGGAGTTTTGTTAGATGGGGAAGGGATGGAAGGAGCCTCCCTGTGGCAGGAACAACAAAGAGCTGGTCCTGTTGGACGCACTCTTCAGCTTTGCAGGGCCTGACGGGTTCTAGAGCTTTTCCTGCCAGGGCCTCGTCCCAACTTTGAGTTGAGCGGAACCCTGAGGTTGAGCCAGGTCCCTTGACATCCTCCACCTGGACCCTCATCTCTGACTGGAGGCAGGAGACCCTGCCCCAACCCATTCCTATTCAACTTCCTCTCTCGGGTTCTTCCTTCCCTTTTTTCTCAACAGGCTCCACCTCCCACTTTGAGGGCTGGGTTGGGGGCCCCAGAGCAAGGGCCTGGCTGCATGCCAGACTCCACAGTCTCCCCAGGCTGGCTTCCTTCATCACCTCCCATGAAGCCTGGGGCTGGTCCTCTCCGTCGGCAGCACAGCACAGGGAGAGGCTTTCTTTGGCCCACCTCCCAGCTTTTACACTTTACCGTGGGGCTTTGGGCAAGTTTCTTCTTGCTGAGCCTCAGTTTCCTCCTCTGTAAAACGGGCCAGCTATACATTCCTTGAAAGGTAGATGAAGTCACACGTGGACAGGCACAGTGGGAGCAGGTTAAGGAAAGAAAGAATGGTGTCTTGCTTTGGACTGGAAGCCCCCAAGGGCAGGAGCAGGTTAGAACCTCTTGCTTGGTGCCAGTAAGAGGAGAACTGGGTCCCCAGGCCTGTTTGGAATCCCTGCTGGAACCAGCCAGAGGGAAGGGAGGATGTGGACCCTCCTCAGGAACCCCCAGCTGCCGCCTGGAGGCCAAGTTGTAGCCCCTGGTGTAAGGCAGAGAAAGATCTGGCCCTAAGCCCCTTTCCAAGACAGGGTGCCCTGAGACCCCGCCCAGCGGGAGCCTACCGGGAGCCCGCTGGCTTGGAAGCACGCTGGCCAGCTCGCTGAGCTCCGCAACTGAGGGGGACTGGGTCCCATTTCACACAGCAGGAGGGTGAGGCCTGGGTGCTGGCAGGCTGAGCTGTCCTGGCGTGTCAGCACTGGACCCCAGGGCTCGGAGGAGGGGCGTGGCTGAACACCATTCGTCCCTGGGGTCACACTGCAGAGGTTTGGTTCTGTGGTTCTGTCTCCTGACCCCTCATGGCACAAGGGCCTGGACTCCTCTGTGCCTCAGTTTCTTTCTTTCTTTTTTTTTTTTTTTTGTTTTGTTTTGTTTTGTTTTGTTTGAGACAGGAGTCTCGCTCTGTCACCAGACTAGAGTGCAGTGGTGCGATCTCAGCTCAGCTCACTGCAACCTCCGCCTCCCGGGTTCAAGCGATTCTCGTGCCTCAGCCTCCCAAGTAGCTGGGATTACAGGTGTCCACCACCATGCCTGGCTAGTTTTTGTATTTTTAGTAGAGACGAGGTTTCACCATGTTGGCCAGGCGCCTCAGTTTTCTTGTCTCCTTGCCTCCTAGGGTTGTGAGTCCCGGCCCAGCCCCTCCACCCCCCTGCCCCCCTGATGCGACCATGGGCTCTGGCAGTGACTAGGTGGCCACCCTCCGCCCCCGTGGGTCAGCGGCGATTCTCTGCGGGACCCGGCAGCACCCCGGGCCAGCTCTGGGGAAGGTAGGAAGGAGCCTCCCAGTCCTGGTGCTGGGGCACGGGGGCCAGCAGGAGTGGGGCGCAGGGCCCTGAGCTGCCTTCCCTCCCCGTGGGGGGAGTCACCCTGGTTTCTCTCCCTGCTCTGTGTACGAGTGGCCCCCCTCAGTCCTATCGGGGCCTCCTCTCTGTGGTGCAGCCCTGGCCTCGAGGGCCCCCTGGCCAGCCCGCCTGCCCGGGATGAGCGCTTACCCTCCCAGCAGCCGCCGTCCCGACCTCCACACCTCCCCGTAGAGGAGCGCCGAGCCTCGGCTCCTGCCGGCGGGAGCCCCCGAATGCTGCACCCCGCCACCCAGCAGAGCCCGTTCATGGTTGATCTCCACGAGCAGGTAGGCAGAACCCCATCCCCGGTGCCCCTGGCCCTGTGAGCCAGTCTGAGAGGCAGAGGCAGCAAGGCCTAGATTTCACCTAGCTTGCATTTCACGTTCCAGGGAGGCATTATTAGCCCTGCTTTACAGGTAGGTAAACTGAGGCCCGGGGAAAGGGCCACACTGGGTGACTGGCAGAGCTAGATTCCCACGGGGCTTTCTCTGCCCCGGGGGCCTGGGAGTAGAGGCACGGTCTGGTCTGCACTGAGGTAGGCCGCCGTGGAGAAGGGAAGGGAGCCGGCAGCTGGATGTGGCAGGATGATTTCTCCTGAGAGTAGCCCTCACGGCCAGCTTCCTTCTCACACTTTCCCGGCGTTCTCTTCACCCACAGGTGCACCAGGGACCTGTCCCTCTGTCCTACACGGTTACCACAGTGACGACCCAAGGCTTCCCCTTGCCTACAGGCCAGCACATCCCTGGCTGCAGTGCCCAGCAGCTCCCAGCATGCTCCGTGATGTTCAGCGGGCAGCATTACCCCCTCTGCTGCCTCCCGCCCCCGGTGAGTGAGTGTTTCCAGCTCCTCCTCCACCAGCTGCAAGCCCCAGGCACAAGCCAGCGGCTCAGCGGGCCCAGGGCAGCCCTGAACCGGGCTGAGCTATCCAGCCATCCAGGCTGTCAGAGCGCCTGCCTGGCCTACCCAGGAAAGCATACGTGTGTTCACATTTGGTAATAGAGTGTTTCAAGGTTCAGGGACCCCCAGTACCCCTGTACCTGCCTTACAGCTTGGCAGAGGCCCAGGAGTTGAGGCTGTGGGCCTTAACAGTGGAGTGTCTTGCCTGGGTGGCCTAGGACAGGGATGGGCCTTCCACAGGGTTTCTTGTGCAGACCCTGGAGCTGCTGGGTGTGTGCCCAGTGGGGGCCTTTTGCTGGGTGGCATGGCGTAGACCTGGCCCAGAGCCCAGGAGAATGTTCTCAGCCCCCCGCCCCCTCTCTTGGCAGCTTATCCAGGCGTGTACCATGCAGCAGCTGCCTGTACCCTATCAGGCCTACCCCCACCTCATCTCCAGTGACCACTACATCCTGCACCCCCCACCACCGGCCCCACCCCCCCAGCCCACCCACATGGCGCCCCTGGGGCAGTTTGTGTCTCTGCAGACCCAGCACCCTCGGATGGTGAGTCGGCATGGGTCCGATGCTGGAGGGGGATGGTGTGGGGGGAGGCGAGGTGAGGACAGCCTCGTCTCACTGACTTGCTGACCCGGTGCCGCTTCTTCCAGCCCCTACAGCGGCTCGACAACGACGTGGACCTGCGTGGGGACCAGCCCTCCCTGGGTAGCTTCACCTACTCCACCTCTGCGCCTGGCCCAGCCCTTTCCCCGTCGGTGCCCCTGCACTACCTGCCCCACGATCCGCTGCACCAGGAGCTGTCTTTTGGTGTGGTGAGTGCCACCCCGACCCCCACCTGGGCTCCGGGGTGGCTGAGAGGCAGACCTGCTGGGCTGACCTGCATCTGGGCTCCCGGGCGGCTGGGAGGCAGGCCCGCTGGGCTGACTCGCACCTGGGTTCCAGGGCACCTGGGAGGCAGGCCCGCTGGGCTGACCCCCACCTGGGCTCCGGGGCGGCTGGGAGGCAGGCCTGCCGGGCTGACCTGCACCTGGCCCCTCTTGCAGCCATATTCTCACATGATACCACGCAGACTGAGCACCCAGAGATACCGCCTGCAGCAGCCACTGCCCCCACCGCCGCCACCACCACCCCCACCACCCTACTACCCCAGCTTCCTCCCCTACTTCCTGTAAGTATCCGCACATCCGCCCCAGGTCCCTGATGCCCTGTTCTGGAACCTCCAGTGGTTAGACCTAAACACAGCTCCAGGGGCCCCAGGGCCTCTGAAGCCATCTGGCGTTCCCCCCTTAACCTGACAGGCATGCCAGCTGGGCTCCCTTTCCCGCTGCAACGTTCTGGGCTCTGTTTGCAAGGAGGGAGTCAGGAGAGCGGCTCTGTGTGCCCCCTTCCTTCTGACCTTGACCCTGGGCCCCCACGCTTGTCTCTCTCTAGCTCGATGCTGCCAATGTCACCAACAGCAATGGGGCCCACCATCAGCCTGGACCTGGATGTGGATGACGTGGAGATGGAGAACTATGAGGTCCCATGGAGCCCCATGCTGGGAGGTGGGGTTTGGGAGACCTGCAGCCCTGGGCACCGCTGACCCCGTCTCCTGCCCGCATGCAGGCCCTCCTGAACCTGGCCGAGCGGCTGGGAGATGCCAAGCCCCGGGGCCTCACCAAAGCAGACATAGAGCAGCTCCCGTCGTACCGCTTTAACCCGGACAGCCATCAGTCAGAGCAGACGCTGTGAGTACCATGTCCTACCTCCCACCCCTCTGAACACAGCTGGCTGCCATGGGACGCCCCTCTCGGGAGTCACACTCCACTGAGCCTTCCCGTGGCCCTCAGCGTGAAGGTGACGCTCCGTGCCCCTCTGCAGGTGTGTGGTCTGCTTCAGTGACTTCGAGGCGCGGCAGCTGCTCCGAGTCCTCCCCTGCAACCATGAGTTCCACACCAAGTGTGTTGACAAGTGGTTGAAGGTAACACTGCCCAGGCTGGCTCCTGGGTATTCCTCATGCAGTGATGGTGGGATGGGCTGGCCTGGGCTGTTTCCCTCCTTGTCCTTGTCATTATCTCGGAAGTTCTGGCTCCAGGGGACCAGGTCCCCCTAGGCAGCTGCACAGATGTGATGGGTTGGGGCTGGTGAGAGCAACGCCTGACGTGCATGTTCCCACAGGCCAACCGGACATGTCCCATCTGCCGGGCCGACGCCTCCGAGGTGCCCAGGGAGGCTGAGTGAGGCCACACAGCCGCCTGCCCGGGAGAACCCTGCCTGAAGCTCTGGAAACTTGTGGGTGGGGCCCAGGGAGGATGGGGAGGGAGTGGCCCAGGCCTGCCCCGTCGCTCCCGCCTGCATCTCCAGAGCTGGTGCCAGGGTCAGCCCGGTGAGGAGTCCCTGCAATAAGCCCCTGCATTTGCCAAGCTCCAAAGACTCCCTCCCTAGTCTTCCTGCCTGCCCGCCCGCCCGCCACGGAGCTGCCTGAGTGTCCCTGATCGGATCTCCCTCCTGTGCACCCTCAGGTCCCTCCTTTTCCTGCTGGCACTGAGAGCCAGGGGTCCGCTCCCTCGGTGGGGCCGGTGGAGATCCTTGGCCCCAGGATGGGCAAGACAGAGCACCATCCTGGGTCAGAAGGTCTCATGCTCTGAAATGGTGTGCCCTCTGCCCAGGTGGCACTGCCAGGTGCGTAGACAGACGGTGTCACGAGCCATTTCCTGAGCCCCAGGGCTGAATCCTCCCTCCTTGACCCCAAACAGTGAACTCAGGCAGCCGGCTCTGTGTTGGCTGCTGTGAGGGCTGAGTCTGGCTCCCTAGGGGACCCTCATCCCAGGCACAACATTCCAGCCCCACCCTCAGGCTGGAGGGCGTCCCAGCCTAATCCCGAGCTGGGCACACACGTATCCTGAGGGGCTTGGGCCATACGGGGAGAGGGAGCCCTGTGTTCCCCGGTGGCTGTCCCTCCCAGGGATGCAGCCAGACCCGTGCCCAATCTCCTCTCCCTCTGTCGTTTTGCATGAACGTGAGGAGCAGCAGTTTTTGTTTATTCATTTGGCCCAAAATCGCGTGTAGGATTTGGGGATGTGGATATTTAAGACAATTTCTTTTTTCTTTTGGTTTAATAGGGGCGGGTATAGGGACCAACTGGGACTGAGTGCCCAGGGGGCCGAGCACGGTCGTGCTGACTGGCCTGCATGCATGCGTGTGCCGGGCTGGGCTGGGCAGCCGGCGGTCGTTGGGCAGGGTTGGGGGTCTGTGCTCAGCTGATAACTGCCATGCACTGTACTGCACACGTCCCTAGAGCCTACCGGGACCCGACGCTTTTCAGGGCATTTCTCCCTCCAGCCAGGGCCCATCTCCCACCTGCCTGGGCGAGTCTCCTCCAAGGAAGTCCCAGGAGGATGGGGTCCAGGAAGGCTGTGGGCCCCCACCTCCAGGGGGCCTTCCCAGCCTGATCCCTGTCCTCCAAGTTCTGGAGGAGGCCGCTGTAGGGTCTGGCTGAGCTCCCCACCCTCTTTCCCTGGTCCCAATCCTTTCTTGTCCTATACCCAGCTGGGGTTGCTGCCCTGAACGAACTGCGTGTGGGGCCGGCACATCCTAGCAGGCAGCCCCTGGCGCCTGCTGCCTCAGGGATGCTCCAACCACCCTCGTTCTCCCCGCAGCGGCCCTGGCTCCCACCTCCCGCCCCAGCCTGCCGTGGGGCCTGTCAGCCTGGTCCCACCCCCATGGAGAACCCAAAGTCTTACTGTATATAACTCCAGGTGACGTTTCTATATTTATAGCAGTGTTGAAAACCCACGTGTTTTACACAGAACCACCCTCTCCAACCCCTCCCTTCCCAACCCCAACAAAACGTTTTCAAACCCCTTACAGTTCCTGGGGCAGGCGGAAACAGGCTCACAGATTGTGTCGGCTGCAGCAGTGATTCCAACAAGCAGCTATTGGGGGGGGGAAACACAGCATTTTAAAAAATCATCATTAAAAAACAAGATTTATACAACAATTACTTAGGATGTTTGTGATCTGCCGACCTTGCTATAGATGCCATGTTACCAATGATTTCCTGTGGTGGGGGCTTGCCATTGTTTACTCTTTTATTTACCAACTTCTGGCCTAGGCATGACAGTGGGCACCTTCCCCCAGCCCCGGCTGGGCCCAGCGCCTGTGTTCTGTGTTAGAAAGGTTTTATATATATATATAAAATTACATATATATGTAGAAATATATGTAATTTTGGGGGCCCTGTTCCTTGCACATTTTACAGTTACCTCATTTTTCCCATGTATGTATTTGAGAAAATGCTAATATATAGAGAAAAAAATGGTTCTTAAAGCTTAAATGTGTGGTTTTTTCCATTCCATGGGATTCACGTTGGTTTGTAGCATTTAACATAACTAGTATGTTGTATTATATATATGTGTATACTGATTGAAATTTTTAACAGATTTGTACTTTTTTTAAAATGAAAGTTGCTAGTTCTGCTTGACCAAGTAGTGCAATCATTATTTTTTTTAATATTGTTGCTGATTTCAGAGGGATATTCACTAATAAATGTATGATGTATACCAACGACCACCCACGCTGCCTTTGGCTGCCCGTGTCTTTTTGGTGGGAGGTGGGATGGGGATGAGGCTTAACGCCTGTAATCCCAGCACTTTGGGAGGCCGAGGCTGGTAGATCACTTAAGGTGAGGTGTTCGATACCAGCCTGCCCAACATGGTGAAACCCCTTCTTTACTAAAACTACAAAAAAATTAGGCCAGACGCGGTGGCTCATGCCTGTAATCCCAGCACTTTGGGAGGCTGAGGCGGGTGGCTCACGAGGTCAGGAGATTGAGACCATCCTGGCTAGCATGGTGAAACCTTGTCTCTACTAAAAATACAAAAAAAAAAAAAATTAGCCAGGCGTGCTGGCGTGCACCTGTAGTCCAAGCTACTCGGGAGGCTGAGGCAGGAGAATGGCGTGAACCTGGGAGGCGGAGCTTGCAGTGAGCCAAGATCGTGCCGCTGCACTCCAGCCCGGGTGACAGAGCAAGACTCGGTCTAAAAAAAAAAAAATTAGCCAGGTGTGGTGGCATAAGCCTGTAGTCCCAGCTACTTGGGAGGCTGAGGTAGGAGAATTGCTTGAATCCAGGAGGTGGAGGTTGCAGTGAGCCAAGATTGTGCCACTGCACTCCAGCCTAGGTGACAGCGGACTGTGTCTCAAAAAATAAATAAAAATGAATCTCAAGGTAGGTTTCTTCTGTCCTGACTGGATCAGGGGGCTCAGGCCTGTCATGAGGAAATAAGGTCTCCCTCATTTCACAACTTGTTTTTTCAATAGGAACAAGTCTCACTATGTTGCCCAGGCTGGTCTCGAACTCTTGGGCTCAAGCAGTCCTCCCACCTTGGCCTCCCAAAGTGCTGGGATTACAGGTGTGAGCCACCGCGTCTGGCCTGCAACCTTGCTTTTCTCTGCGCGGTAGCGCTTGGTAGCCCTTGCTCAGTCTCCTCTAATTTAGCATCACCTCTGGGGATCGAGTGTTGTCAAACTGACTTCGGTTGTGTGCCCACACGAGATCCATTTACTGATGTTGGGGAGTGAGAACAGCATGACTGGCCAGGCCTGTGTTCCATACTGCCCACCCTTCAGCCCCACTGAAACTAGGCAGAGTTGCACCTCTTGGACCCAGGCTCAGTGGGGATGAAGTGCCTGGGAGCCACGAAAGAGACCAGCTTGGTGATGAGGAATGTTGGCTGACTTGTTAGCATGTCACAGCAGTGTGGTCTGGAGCCGGAACAGTGGGCTGGAGTCAGGAGACCTGCGACCTTGTGTCTGTGATGCCACTAACCAGAGCCCTGGTCATAGCACTTCTCTTTCCAGTCTTTGGATCATCTGCAAATTAGGGGACAAGATCAGTTGAATAGTTCTCCAAGTGTGTTTCTGAGAAAGTCCAGTGAGACCATAACGGGGTTTGTGCAAAAAAAGAGCTCTATGGTCAAATAAATGTGATAAACTCCATGTTGAAAGTAACAGGAATCTATTGCAGGGCTTCTCTGAGGCTTGGCTATGATGATTGACGTTGTAAATCTCCAAGAGTCAATACTGTGGCATTTCCTGCATTTGGCTAGTTTGGCCAGGTGTAGGGCTCAAGTTACATTCCCTGGAGCACACTGGTACAAGGTGGACTAGAACAAAGGTAGCATCTGAGTTCCTAGGGCTCTATACGTCTGAGAAAATTGTAAGGTTGGGAAGGTTCCAAGCTTTTTACAATATTTTGCAAAGGCTAAAGAAAATCACATGATCATATCAATTGATGCAAAAAATTTTTTGACAAAATTCTACACTCATCCATGATAAAAACTGTCAACAAGCGAGGAAGAGAAGCTAACTTCCTCAGCTTGATAAAGAGCATCTACAAAAACCCCTACAGCTAGCATCATACTTAATGGTGAAAGACTAGAGGCTTCCAGGCCGGGTGTGGTGGCTCATGCCTGTAATCCCAGCACTTTGGGAGGCCGAGGCGGGAGGATCACGAGGTCAGGAGATCGAGACCATCCTGGCTAACACGGTGAAACCCCGTCTCTACTAAAAATACAAAAAATTAGCCAGGCGTGGTGGCGGGCGCCTGTAGTCCCAGCTACTCGGGAGGCTGAGGCAGGAGAATGGCGTGAACCCGGGAGGCGGAGCTTGCAGTGAGCCGAGACAGCGCCATTGCAGTCCGGCCTGGGCGACAGAGCGAGACTCCGTCTCAAAAAAAAAAAGACCAGAGGCTTCCTGAGATCGGGAGGAGGCAAGGCTGTCTCCTCTTACCACTCCTGTTCCACATTGTACTGGAAGACCCAGCCAGCACAATAAGGCAAGAAAAGGAAATAAAATTAGGCAAATAGATGCCTAATATGTAAGGAAAGGGAGAAATAAAACTCCCAATTTATAGCCGATGAGAGGAAAATCTAGGTAGAAAATCTGAAGAATCTACAAAAAAACTCCTAGGACTAAATGAGTGCAGAAGGTCATAGGTACAAGATCAACATAGAAAAAATAATTGATTATGTTGGACGTGGTGGTTCACACCTGTAATCCCAGCACTTTGGGAGGCTGAGGCAGGCGGATCACCTGAGGTCAGGAGTTTGAGACCAGCCTGGCCAACATGGTGAAACCCCGTCTCTACTAAAAATACAAAAATTAGCCAGGCATGGTGGCAGGCACTTGTAATCACAGATACTCGGGAGGCTAAGACAGGAGAATCACTTGAACCTGGGAGGCGGAGGTTGCAGTGAGCCAAGATTGTGCCATTGCACTCCAGCCTGGGCAACAAGAGTGAAACTCTGTCTCAAAAAAAAAAAAGAAATAAAGAAAAATTAATTGATTGTACGTACTAACAATGAACACATGGAAACTGAAATTTAAAACACAATAATACCTTTTTTTTGAGACAGAGTCTCTGTCACCCAGGCTGGAGTGCAGTGGCATGATCTTGGCTCACTGTAACCTCTGCCTCCCAGGTTCAAGCGATTCTCTCACCTCAACCTCCCAAGTAGCTAGGACCAGAGGCGTGTGCCACCATGGCCTGCTAATTTTTTGTATTTTTTTGTAGAGATGGGGTCTCATATTGTTTCCCAGGCTGGTCTTGAACTCCTGAACTTAAGTGATCTGCCTGCCTCAGCCTTCCAAAGTGCTGGGATTACCCGCGTGAGCCACCGCACCCAGCTTAAAACACAATGATACTATTTCTAATTGCTCAAAGAAAAATGAAATACTTAGGACTAAATCTAACAAAACGTACAAGACTTGCATGCTGAAAACTACAAAACTGTAATGAAAGAAATCAGACCTAAATAAATGCAAACAAACCATGTACTCGGATTGGAATATTCAACATAGTAAAGGTGGCATTTCTTCTCAGATCAATCTGTAGGTTTAATGCAATTTCTATCAAAATCTCAGCAAGGGTTGTTGTTTGTTTTTTAAGATGCAGACATGCCTAGGCTGGGCACCGTGGCTCGAGCCTGTAATGCCAACACTTTGGTTTGTTGTTGTTGTTGTTCTTGTTTGTTTGTTTGAGACGGACTCTCGCTCTGTTGCCCAGGCTGTAGGGCAATGGCGCGATCTCAGCTCACTGCAACCTCTGCCTCCCAGATTCAAGTGATTCTCCTGCCTCAGCCTCCTGAGTAGCTGGGACTACAGGCATGCACCACTACGCCCAGCTAATTTTTGTTTGTTTTTTGTTTGTTTGTTTTTTAAGACGGAGTCTGGCTCTGTCGCCAGGCTGGAGTGCAGTGGCGTGATCTCAGCTCAGTGCAACCTCAGCCTCCTGGGTTCAAGTGATTCTTGTGCCTCAGCCTCCCAAGTAGCTGGGATTACAGGCACATGCCACCATGCCCAGCTAATTTTTGTATTTTTAGTAGAGGCAGGTTTTCACCATGTTGGCCAGGATGGTCTTGATCTTCTGACCTCAGGTGATCCGCCCACCTTGGCCTCCCAAAGTGCTGGGATTACAGGAGTGAGCCACCGCACCCAGCCAATTTTTTGTATTTTAGTAGAGAGAGGGTTTTACCATGTTGGTCAGGCTGCTCTCGAACTCCTAACCTCAAGTGATCCACCTGCCTCGGCCTCCCAAAGTGCTGGGATTACAGGCGTGAGCCACCATGCCTGGCCCTGTTTTTGTGGGGTTTTTTTTTTTTTTTTCTCTAAGACAGATTCTTGCTCTGTCACCCAGGCTGGAGTGCAGTGGCACAATCTTGGCTCACTGCAACCTCTGCCTTCTGGGTTCAAGAGATTCTCGTGCCTCAGCCTCCCAAATGGCTGGGACTACAAGTGTGGGCCACTACGCCCAGCTTTTTATATTTTTAGTAGAGACAGGGTTTCTCTATGTTGTCCAGGCTGGGCATGAACTCCTGGCCTCAAGTGATCCGCCCGCCTTGGCCTCCCAAAGTGCTGGGATTACGGGTGTGAGCCACCACACCTGGCCTAACACCAACACTTTGGGAGGCAGAGGTGGGAGAGTCACTTAAGGCCAGCCTGGCTGGTCTCAAACAAGACACTGTCTGTACAAGAGAAAAAAGACACAGACATGCTTATGCTTATTCTAAAATGTATACGAAAAGGCAAAGGAATGAGAGTAGCTAAAACAATTTTGAAAAACAAGAATAGGTTGGGTGTGGTGGCTCACGCCTGTAATCCCAGCACTTTGGGAGGCTGAGGCAGGCAGATCACCTGAGGTCAGGAGTTCCAGACCAGCCTGGCCAACATGGTGAAACCACATCTCTACTAAAAATACAAAAATTAGCCGGGCATGGTAGCAGATGCCTGTAATCCCAGCTACTCAGAAGGCTGAGGCTGGAGAATTGCTTGAACCCAGGAGGTGGAGGTTGCAGTGAGCCGAGATCGCGCCATTGCACTCCAGCCTGGGCGACAAAAGTGAAACTCCGTCTCAAAAAAAAAAAAAAAAAAAACAAGGAAGAATAGGCTGAGCATGGTGGCTTTTGCCTGTAATCTTTGGGAGGCCAAGGGAGACAGATTGCTTGAGCTCAGGAGTTTGAGATCAGCCTGGGCAACATATGTGGCAAAATCCCATCTCTACAAACAAAACAAAACAAAAATTAGCCGGGCGTGGTGGCACATGTCTGTACTCCCAGCTACTTGGAAGGCTGAGGCAGGAGAATCACTTGAGCCCAGGTGGTGGAGGTTGCAGTGAGCCAAGATCATGCCACTGCACTCCAGCCTTGGTGACAGAGGCAGACCCTGTCTCAAAAAAAAAAAAAGAAGAAGAAGGAAGAAGAAGAAAAGAGGAGGAGAAGGACGGGGAGGAGAGGGAGGGGAGGAGGAGGAGGAGGAAGGAGGAGGAGGAGGAGGAGGAGGAGGAAAAAAAGTGGGAAGATCAACTGTACCTGATTTTAAGACTTACTGCCATCGCTGTATTAGTCAAGACAATGTGGTATTTGCAGAGGATAGAGAAATACATCAATGGAACAGAATTAAGAACCCAGAAATACACCCACACAAGTATAGCCAACTAATTTTTAAACATTCAATGAAGGATATTCTTTTCAACAAATAAACCCCACAACTTACACAAAAATTAACTTAAAATGGGTCATAGATGTAAAGGTAAAAAAAACATAAAGCTAGAAGACTTCCGGAAGAAAACAGGTGAAAATCTAGGGCTAGGTGAAAAGGTCTTAGACATGACACCAAAAACAATCCATAAAAGAAAAATCTATAATTGGACCTTATCAAGATTAAAACTTTTAATTTGCAAGCCACATATCTGACAAATAACTCACATCTCAGATATATTAAAAACTCTCAATTTCAACCTGAGAAAGCTGAAAAACTCTCAAAAACCCAAAAGATCAACATACATTTTACTGAAGAGATATTTCATGCACTCACAAAAATATGCTCCACACCTTTAGCCATTAGAGAAATGTAAATTAAGCCACAATGAGGTATTTTTACACACCTATTAAAAGGAACTAAAATAAGAAATAGTGATTATTGGCCGGGTGTGGTGACTCACGCCTGTAATCCCAGCACTTTGGCAGGCCGAGGCAGGGGGATAATTTGAGTCAGAGGTCCAAGACCAGCCTGGCCAGCATGATGAAACCCTGTCTCTACTAAAAATACAAAAATTAAGGCCGGGCATGGTGGCACATGCCTGTAATCCCAGCTCCTCAGGAGGCTGAGGCAGGAGAATTGCTTGAACCTAGGAGGCGGAGGTTGTGCTGAGCCAAGATCACACCACTGCACTCCAGCCTGGGCAACAAGAGCGAAACTGTGTCTCAAAAAATAAATAAATAAATAAAAATTAGTCGGGCATGGTGGCGCCCGACTGTAATCCCAGCTACTCAGGAGGCTGAGGCAGGAGAATCGCTTGTACCCAGGAGACGGAGATTGCAGTGAGCCAAGATTACAACACTGCACTCCAGCCTGGGGTACAGAGCAAGACTCCGTTTCAAAAAAATAGGGGATGGGAAGAGGGTGGCATGACTTTTAAAGAGGCAGCACGAGGAAGATCTTTGCACTGATGGAACAGATCTGCATCTTGATCATAGTGTGGGCTACACACATCCACATGTGATGAAATTTACAGAACTACACACACACACAAATGAGTGCATGTAAAACTAGTAAAATCTGTAAATTGTAGCAACGCCAATTTTCTGGTTTTAAACAAGATGCAGCCATTTGAGGGAAACTAAGGGTGCATAGGTCCTTTCTGTAATGTTTTTGCAATGTCCTGTGAATCTTAAATTATTTCAAAATTTTAAAAAGGTCATTTGTGCCAAACCATTCATTCAGCAGAACTGGCCAAGTGCTTCTGCCCAAGCCGGGTACTGTCCTGGGCATCAGGACTACCCCAGTGGACAAGATGGAGCTGTTATCTCCAGGAAACTGGCCCTCCCAAAGGACGGCGGGACAATATGGAAGTCAGCAATTATTTCAGAGCATAACGAGGGCCGCGAAGGAAAAGTAACAAGCCACAGAGGGTCTGTGGACCCTGACATAGGAGTGGCCTTTCAGAGGAAGCAACCTTGAGATGAGTGAGGCCTGAGTGGTGGGAAGGAGCCGGTCAGGAGGCGAGCATTCCACACAGGACACAGAATGAGCAGGCAGAGGAAGGGCGGTGCTTGAGCGGGAGCTGGGAGCCGGTGAGGTGGCAGAGGGAGCAGGAGCAGGGCCAGGTCCCAGGGCCTCACAAACCCTGGCATTTCATTTGCATCTTGGCATCCAGAGTTGAGGTGTTTATTATATTCTGTTTCTATTTGGAGAAAACGAGGCTTAGAACGGCCTGGGTCTAGGCCCAGCTAGAAAATGGGAGTATCAGGTAGTTCTGTAGTCCCCATTCCTGCATTCCCCAAGTCAGAGAACCCACTTTTGGAAAGCCTGCATAGAGGTCCCCCGGCTTGGTTGGCCTCTGCACCTCGGAGGCCCCCTCTTCAGCCTACCCCTCCTGCCTCCTGCGAGCTCCAGGTGTGCCCTCCCTTCCCGCCACCACCATTGCCACTGCCACTGCCCTGCCACAGTAGGAAGCGGAAGGCCTCTGGCCCTTGGAGGGATCTTTGAGGGGCTGTCAGCAACAGAATACGTTTTTCCTTTATTGAATGAGGAGACTGAAGTAGACTGAATCCAGCCCTGAATTTAAATCTCCTTTGCCGTTTCAGAGGAAGGTGCAGGCTCTCAAAGCGGTAAGTTTGCAAGCTGGACTCTCCCTCCTCTCCCGTCTTCTCCAGCCTCCCTGCGGGAGGGATGGAGGTGGTGGAAGAACCAGTATCCCAATCTAGTCACACTTTGTCAGTTCCCACCTCTCTCTCCTCCCTTCCAGCCATGCTCCAACCCTTGTGGTGCCCCAGTGCCCGTTTCAGCATGCAGGGCGTGTGCTCCCTCTGCCCAGGGCCACTCACACTCTTTGTCCCGCCATGCTGCCACCTCACCTCTGCGGGACCCTTCTGCTTTCTTTCTCTTTCTTTCTTTTTCCTTCTTTCCTTTTTAGAGGCAGGGTCTTGCTCTGTCATCCAGGCTGGCATGCAGTGGCGCAATCATAGCTTACTGCAGCCTTGACCTCCCAGGCTCAAGCCATCCTCCCACCTCAGTCTCCCAAAGTGCTGGGCTTACAAGTGTGCACCACCATGCCTGGGCTCTTCTGTTTTCTTGACAGTAAAACTGTTATTACCTTCCTTCTAGTTCCCACTGAAGAAACAGAGGCTCAGAGAGGGAAGATGACTTCCCCAAGGTCACAGAACCAACAAACAGCAGGGCTGGGATTGAGACCCAGGTCATCTGTCCCTGCACCCTTTTGCCCTTTTATCACCTGCTTTGCCTCAAATGCCTTAACGTGTCTCCTCCTCCTGGCAAGCATGCTCCTTTTCCAGAGCCCAGCGCAAATGTCCTCTCCTCAAGCAAATTGCCCTGACCCCTCCCTCAATCCTGAGCAGCCACGCTTCCACTCTGGGCTCCACTGCACACCTGCAGGTGGCTCTTCTCTGTGCATCTCACCTGTCAGCATGGATCCCGCTGACTGCCCACGTTCACTAGACCAAAGGCCATCATGTTTGCCATGTTCCCAGACCTAGCAAGAGGGAATGGACACGGCGGGCATCAGAGAGTATCTCCTGAGTAGGTGACTGAGTAAGCGAGCAGCTGAGTGCACCGCTGGGAGAGAAAGTGTGCGCGGAGCTGACTCCACCACTGGGCCCAGGTGCCCTTATACAGGCCCTGCCCTCTCTTTCCAGTGCCCCAGCATAGTGAAATGACCTGTTACTTTTCCCATTTCCTATTATTCTTTTTTGCATAATGATGACTCCTTACACCCCTCCTCACTGCAGATCAGACAAGCTGGTTCACATCCATGGGCCTCTGCTGCTGTTTCTACCTGAGATGAAGGCTCTGGAGAGAGGGCACCCTGGAAAGACCCTCATATTGAAGACTCGTGGCTGATGAGTGCCCAGCATGCTGGCAGGTCTGCCCAGGGGCAAGTGCCAAAGTCCAGCTTGGCTAGATGTTAGCCACATCTGCTGAGCATGGATTTATTTTAGCATATCTATAAACATTTTCTGTGATTTTTTTTTTTTTTTTGAGACACAGTATCGCTCTGTCACCCAGGCTTGAGTGCAGTGGCGCAATCTTGGCTCACTGTAACCTCCACCTCCTGGGTTCAAACAATTCTCCTGCCTCAGCCTCCCGAGTACCTAGGATTACAGGCGCCTGCATCACAGCCCGCTAATTTTTGTATTTTTAGTACAGACGGAGTTTCACCATGTTGGCCAGGCTAGTCTTGCACTTCTGACCTCAGGTGATGCACCCGCCTCGGCCTCCCAAAGTGCTGGGATTACAGGCAGGCACACATTTTCTGTCATTTTAACCAAAGTATATCCACGAAAAAAGCTGGAAGCTGACCAGGCACGGTGGCTCACTCCTGTGATCCCAGCACTTTGGAAGGCCGAGGCAGGCGAATCACCTGATGTCAGAAGTTCAAGGTGAGCCTGGCCAACATGGTGAAACCTCGTCTCTACTAAAAATACAAAAATTAGCCAGACGTGGTGCGGGCACCAGTAATCCTAGCTACTTGGGAGGCTGAGGCAGGAGAATCGCTTGAACCTGGGAGGCGGAGGTTGCAGGTGAGCCGAGATTGCGCTGCTGCACTCCAGCCTGGGTGACAGAGTGAGACTATGTCTCAAAAAATAAAAAAATGAAAAAATTTTAAAAAGCTGGATGCAAATATGCCAAAATATTAATGTTAATCATTTTGGATGGTGGGAATAATGGTTATTTTTTCTTTATACTTTGCTGCAATTCCCTTTCCTCTTTTTTTTTTTTTTTTTTGAGACAGAGTCTCACTCTGTCGCCCAGGCTGGAGTGCAGTGGCACGATCTCGGCACACTGCAACCTCTGCCTTCTGGGTTCAAGCGATTCTCCTGCCTCAGCCTCCTGAGTAGCTAGGATTACAGGCATGTGCCACCACACCTGTCTAATTTTTTGTATTTTTAGTAGTGACGGGGTTTCATCATGTTGGCCAGGCTGGTCTCGAACTTCTGAGCTCAAGTGATCCACCTGCCTCAGCCTCCCAAAGTGCTGAGATTACAGGCGTGCGCCACCACACCCAGCCCTCTTTTTTCTTTTTAGAGACGGTCTTGCTCTGTTGACCAGGCTGGAGTGCAGTGGTGCTCACTGCAGCTTCAAACTCTCAAGCTCAGGCAATCCTCCTGGCTAGGTGCGGTGGCTCATGCCTGTAATCTCAGCACTTTGGGAGGCCAAAGCAGGCGGATTACTTGAGGTCAGGAGTTCAAGACCAGCCTGGCCAACATGATGAAACTCTGTCTCTACTAAAAATACAAAAATTAGCTGGGTATGGTGGCAGGCGCCTGTAGTCCCAGCTACTCGGGAGGCTGAGGCAGGAGAATGACTTGAACCTGGGAGGCAGAGGTTGCAGTGAGTGGAGATCACACCACTGCACTCCAGCCTGGGTGACAGAGTGAGACTCCATCTCAGAAAAAAGGAAAAAAAAATCAGTTCTCCTCTTCAGCCCTCCAAGTAGCTGGTAGTATAGGAACAAGCCACCATACTTGGCTGATTTTTTTTTTTTTTTTTTGAGGTGGAGTTACGCTCTTGTTGCCCAGGCTGGAGTGCAATGGCGTGATCTTGACTCACCGCAACCTCTGCCTCCCGGGTTCAAGCGATTCTCCTTCCTGCCTCAGCCTCCTGAGTAGCTGGGATTACAGGCATGCACCACCACGCCAGGCTAACTTTGTATTTTTAGTAGAGATGGGGTTTCTCCATGTTGATCAGGCTGGTCTCGATCTCCCGATCTCAGGTGATCTGCCCGCCTCGGCCTCCCAAAGTGCTGGGATTACAGGCATGAGCCACCGCACCTGGCCTTACTTGGCTAATTAAAAAAAAAAAAAAAAATTGTAGAAATGGGGTATCACCATGTTGCCCAGGCTTGTCTCGAACGCCTGGGCTCAAGTGATCCTCCCACCTCAGCCTACCAAAGCACTAGGATTACAGGTGTGAGCCACCACATCTGGCTTGTCTACAACTTTTTAATAAAGCTCTGCCCTTGTCTTTTTTTTTTTTGAGATGGAGTCTCACTCTGTCGCCCAGGCTGGAGTGCAGTGGCACAATCTTGGCTCACTGCAACCTCCGCCTCCCGGGTTCAAGCAATTCTCTGCCTCAGCCTCCCGAATAGCTGGGATTACAGGCGCCCACCACCATACCTGGCTAATTTTTGTATTTTTAGTAGAGACTGGGTTTCACCATCTTGGCCAGGCTGGTCTTGAACTCTTGACCTCATGATCCACTCACCTCGGCCTCCCAAAGTGCTGGGATTACAGGCATAAGCCACTGCGCCCGGCCAGGTATTTCTTTATAGGAATGAAAACAGACTTACACATCTCCCTTCTAATCCCCATGGTGACAGAATTACCTATAACCCACGTCTGATAAAGCCCTTCAATGGCCCTTGGGGCAAAATGTGATTTCCTTAACCTAGTTCACACAATCTGACCTCAAACTTGCGGGAACAGAGACAAGGGAACTTACTCTGTGTCAGGTACCAGCTGGGGAACTTTTACATTCAAGAAAGTTTTGTAAGAAGCCAATGAAGATGGTAATTAGGAGGTCACAGGTGACCCATAAGAGATGGTCAGTGGAGGTGGAAGTTCAATTACAGGAGGCTAAGGAGGAAGTGGAGGCTGGTTGTGTAGACGATCCTGGCAGCAACTTGTGGGTAAACTGGGATTGAGGTTTTGTAAGGGAGGGGACTCCAAACAGTTTGAGAGAGAAGATAAAGAGATCCAAGCGGTTTAGAAGGGGATGATTGTTGGTGACAGTTCTGAACGTGGTGACAGGTGGGAGGCTGAGCACACACTCGTACACCCCTGGCAGGAAGAGAAATGACTTTTCTGGACTACAATTTTGAGATAACACAAACATTAAAAAGAAGAAAAAATTGTATCCCTTTTTGACTAAGCAGTTCTAGGATTGTTATTTTTTTCTCCTGAGGAAACTAGCATGGATGTTCACATTCAGGTGTGGGGATGTTTATCAATTTGCTATTTTAGAAAAGAGAAAAAAAGTTCAGCATGTCACAAGATAATTTTCATCAATTTAGTGAAATGCTGTACAGCCATTTAAAAAGATACAGAAGAGGCCGGGCATGGTGGCTTATGCCTATAATCCCAGCACTTTGGGAGGCCAAGGCGGACGGATCACCTGAGGTCAGGAGTTTGAAACCAGCCTGACCAACATGGTGAAACCTCGTCTCTACTAAAAATACAAAAATTAGCTGGGCGTGGTGGTGGGCGCCTGTAATTCCAGCTACTTGGGAGGCTGAGGCAGGAGAATTGCTTGAACCCGGGAGGCGGAGGTTGCAGTGAGCCAAGATCGCGCCACTGCACTCCAGCCTGGGTGACAGAGCGAGACTCGAAATAAATAAATAAATAAATAAATAAATAAATAAATAAATAAGATACAGAAGAATGTGTGAACTTGAAATAATACAGTATTTATATTATATCCCATTTCTGTCTCATTCTGTTGCCCAGGCTAGAGTGTAATCTTGGCTCATTGCAACCTCTGGCTGCTGGGCTAAAGTGATCCTCCCACCTCACCCTCTTGAGTAGCTGGGATCACAGGCCTGTGCTACCATGCCCCACTAATTTTTGTATTTTTTAGTAGAGACTGGGTTTTGCCATGTTGGCCACACCAGTCTCGAACTCCTGGCCTCAAGTGATCTACCCACCTTAGCCTCCCAAAGTACTGGGATTACAAGCATGAGCCAGTGTGTCCTGCTTGAAAAGTTTTTATATGCAATGAAAAGTCTAGGAAGGTAAACATCAGAATATTAACAGTGGAGACCGGGCATGGTGGCTCACGCCTGTAATCCCAGCGCTTTGGGAGGCCGAGGCCGGTGGGTCACTTGAGGTCAGGAGTTCAAGACCAGCCTGACCAACATAGTGAAACCCCGTCTCTACTAAAAATACAAAAAATTAGTTAGGTGTGGTGGTGGGCGCCTGTATTCCAGCTACTCGGGAGGCTGAGGCAGGAGAATCACTTGAACCCAGGAGGCGGAGGTTACAGTGAGCCAAGTTCGTGCCACTACACTCCAGCCTGGGTAACAGAGTGAGGCTTTGTCTTCAAAAAAAAAAGAAAAAGAAAAAAAAAGAATTTTAACAATGGACATTCCTGGCCAGTGTGGCATGATGAATTTTTCCTTGTCTTTTTCGTTTCTTTGCATTTTCTAAGTTTTCCTACATGAAAAGGAATTAAACTCAACCAGGAAAACAATTGATAAACCACCCCTCCAATCCCTGCAATATACACACACACACACACACACACACACACATACACACATACACACAGAGTTTAGTAAGAACAGGTAACCTGGGCAACAGTGAGATCCTATCTCTACAAGACAATTTAAAAAATCAGCTGGGCATAGTGGTGCCTAGCTACTTAGGAGGCTGAGGCAGGAGCATGACTTGAGCCTGGGAGTTTGAGGCTGCAGCAAGCCATGATAATGCCACTGCACTCCAGCCTGGGTGACAGAGACCCTGTCTCAAAAAAAGAGGAGGCCGGGTGCAGTGGCTCACACCTGTAATCCCAGCACTCTGGGAGGCTGAGGCGGGCAGATCACGAGGTCAGGAGATCGAGACCATCCTGGCTAACATGGTGAAACCCCGTCTCTACTAAAAATACAAAAAATTAGCCAGGCGTGGTGGCAGGCGCCTGTAGTCCCAGCTACTCGGGAGGCTGAGGCAGGAGAATGGCGTGAACCCGGGAGGCGCAGCTTGCAGTGAGCCGAGGTTGCACCACTGCACTCCAGCCTGGGTGACAGAACGAGACTCTGTCTCAAAATAAAATAAAATAAAATAAAATAAAAATAAAAAGGAGGAACAGGCAAAACTACGGTGAATGAAGTTAGAATGATCTTGAAGGCACTATTGACTGAGCAGGCTCCCAAAGGAGCTTTCCTGGGGCGATGGAAGTATTCTGCATCTTGATTTTGGTGTACACATAGTTAAAAAATTATCAAACTGTGGACTTAAAATTTGGGCATTTTATTGTTTGTAAAGTATGTTTCATTAAAAAGATATATCCACAAGACAAAAGGGAAAGAGGAAGTAAGTAACATCACTAAACAATTTTTTTTTCTTTTGAGACAAGGTCTTGCTCTGTCGCCCAGGCTGGAGTGCAACGGCGTAGTCATGACCCATTGTAACCTCCACCTCCCAGGCTCAAGCCATCCTCCCATCTTAGCCTCCTGAGTAGCTGGCACCACAGGCACACGCCACCATGGTCAGCTAATTTTTCCATTTTTTATGGAGACAGGGTTTTGCCATGTTGGCCAGGCTGGTCAAACTCCTGAGCTCAAGCAGTCTTCCCACCTTGGCTTCCCAAAGTGCTGGGATTACAGATGTGAGCCACCGCACACAGCCCACAAAACAATTTTGAGGTGAAAAAGGAAGATAAAGTTCTGTGATGTCATTTTTTTCAAGAGGCGGGCTCTCATAGTAATGAGCTTAGAATGAGGATGCAGGTGGGCTTGGATTTGAGAAAGGTGGACATGCTGGAGCCGTTCCTATGCGGCAGCGGTACAGGAAGTGTCCTAGAGCCAGATTCAAGGAATGGCCACCAACATTCAGGGCTCCCAAGTTTGCTGTGATGTATGCTGGGGTTCTCCAGCCTGAGGAGTAGGAGGAGAGAAATCAAACAGTTGAGTTTACTTGAGGAATTGTGGTGGTCAGTACTGGTTCGTGAGGGAGACGGGAATGAAGGCAAGGAGGTTCTAGTCGTAAGAACTGAGGCAACTGCAGAGGGACAGAATGGCTTTGTGGACGGAGCAGGGACAGTGGGAGCTGGAGAGAGAAAGGCTGTGTTCGGAGGGATTGGTGCTGAGGTCTTGAGGGCGAGCAGTTCCAAGTGAGGCATGGCCCCGCTGGGAGAGGGCTGGGAGGAAAGCAAGCTAACACTGACTAAGCAGCCCAATGCCCGATGCCAGGCACTCCAGTCATCAGCTCACTTAAACAGCACCCCAACTTTACAAGGATGTGCTACTGTAGTATTTATGGGTGAGGAAACAGGTTCCGAGGTCAACAAATATCAATGTCAGCAAGCAGCGGAACAATTTCAAATCCAGATTTGACTCTGAAGTCTCCACCACACTTTAACACAAGTAAAATCAGAAACAGTAGAGCCGGAATTTCAGGGAATCCATGTATGCAGATGTGGGAGTCATCTAGGCTGCCAGTGGAGGTAAAAATACCTGTTGTTTTGAGTAAGACTTTCAATAAACGTAAAAATAAAAAAGGAAAAAAATATCAGTTGCCAACTTCTGGAGAATGGCTAGTAGCAAGCAGAACAGGACAAAGCAGATGGCATGCTCTTCAGCACCGTCCTTCAAGACCATGCACCAAAGTGGCAGAAAAGAAATACAGATCTTGGCCGGGCGTGGCGGCTCACGCCTGTAATCCCAGCACTTTGGGAGGCTGAGGTGGGTGGATCACGAGGTCAAGAGATTGAGACCATCCTGGCCAACATGGTGAAACCCCATCTCTGCTAAAAATACAAAAATTAGCTGAGCGTGGTGGCGCGCGCCTGTAGTCCCAGCTAGTCAGGAGGCTGAGGCAGGAGAATCGCTTGAACCTGGGAGGCGGAGGTTGCAGTGAGGCAAGATCATGCCACTGCCCTCAGGCCTGGGTGACAAAGTGAGACTCCATCTCAAAAAAAAAAAAAAAAAAAAAAAAAAAAAAAAAAGGAAAGCAATACAGATCCTGCCTCCTGGTGTCAAAATTCATGGGAAAATGAGTGGCCTTTGCTTAAGGGTTTTTTGAAGTGGCATCTTCAATGGGAAACCAGGTTTCAGTTAAAGGGGAAGAAACCTGGGACTTTTGGGGCATCATTCTGTTAGTGAGGACAGACAGGCCGGGGAGGGGAGAAGGAAGACTGGGAGGGGCTCAGCAGTGCAGTGGCCGAGCTCACAGGCATGAGGGACCCTGGGGGCCCAAGGCTCCCTCAGGGTAAAAGTGCACATGGAGCTCTGCCTGCCACGCCAGAGAGAGGTGTGAAGAAAAAAATGCCAGGCACTCAGCCACATCTAGGGTAAATCTTCAGTAGTAAGCTACAACTGTTTTGTAAACAGCAACAGGAGGTATTCCAAACACCTACTACGTGCCAGGCGTTCTGCAACAGCAATTCATTTTAACGTCACAGCAATGCCACAGTCAACCCTATTTCACAGATGAGATGTAGGTCTAGGAAGTTGAAGCCAGTCACTTGGCCACAGTCATGGCCAGAACCAGGATTTAAACCCAAATGTTGGCTGGGCACAGTGGCTCACACCTGTAATCCCAGCATTTTAGGAGGCCGAGGCAGGCAGATCACTTGAGGTCAGAGGTTCGAAACCAGCTTAGCCAACATGGTGAAACTCCATCTCTACTAAAAATACAAAAATTGGCTGGGCATGGTGGTACACGCCTGTAATCCCAGCTACTTGGGAGGATAAGGCAGGAGAATTGCTTGAACCCAGGAGGCGAAGGTTGCAGTAAGCCGAGATCGCACCACTACACTCCAGCCTGGGCAGCAGAGCAAAGACTCCATCTCAAAAAAAAAAAAAAAAAAAAAAAAAAGTGTAATCTGGCCTTGGAGTTTTGAGTCTTCTGATTCTGTTCATTGATAGCAAAACTTTGTGGGTTTTTTTTGAGATAGAGTTTCACTCTTGTTGCTCAGGCTGGATTGCAATGGCGCAATCTTGGCTCACTTCAACCTCTGCCTCCTGGGTTCAAGCGATTCTCCTGCCTCAGCCTCCCAAGTAGCTGGGATTACAGGCATGCACCACCATGCCCAGCTAAAACTTTTATACTTAAGTTTCTTTTCTTGTTTTGAGACAGTCTCACTCTGTCGCCCAGGCTGGAGTGCAGTGCGAGATCTCAGCTCACTGCAACCTCCGTCTCCTGGGTTCAAGCAATTGCCTCCCGAGTAGCTGGGACTACAGGCGTGTGCCACCACGCCCGGGTAGTTTTTTTATTTTTTAGTAGAGACGGGGTTTCACCATGTTGGCTAGGCTGGTCTTTAACTCCTGACCTCAGGTGATCTGCCCACCTCAGCCTCCCAAAGTGCTAGGATTACAGGCATTAACCACCATGCCCAGCTTATATTTAAGTTTCAAAATCAATTGCGAAATGTTTTTAGTGGCTTCTCAGCTTAAACTCTTGCACACTTTATTAAACTGAGCAATAGAGTTCTAGTTTACACTTAATGCACATTAAAAAAAATGAGGGCCCCAAATCTTTGGCTAGTAACAGGGGGACAACTCTGAAGGTATCAAGAATCTACACCCACAAAACTGAGTATCTGCACAGGAGAAAGGCAGAAAACTGAGGCTTAAATTTCCTCTCAGAAATGAAAACATGAGGCCTGGTGCGGTGGCTCATGCCTGTAATCCCAGCACTTTGGGAGGCTGAGGTGGGCGGATCACGAGGTCAGCCTGGCCAACATGGTGAAACCCCATCTCTACTAAAAATACCAAAATTAGCCAGGCCTGGTAGAATCGCTTGAAACCGGGAGGCAGAGGTTGCAGTGAGCTGAGACCACACCACTCCACTCCAGCCTGGGCAACAGAGCAAGACTCTGTATCAAAAAAAAAAAAAAAAAAAAAAAAAGGCCGGGCGCGGTGGCTTACACCTGTAATCCCAGCACTTTGGGAGGCCGAGGCAGGAGGATCACAAGGTCAGGAGATTGAGACCATCCTGGCTAACACGGTGAAACCCCATCTCTACTAAAAATACAAAAAATTAGCCAGGCGTGGTGGTGGGCACCTATAGTCCCAGCTACTCGGGAGGCTGAGGCAGGAGAATGGCCTGAACCTGGGAGGCGGAGCTTGCAGTGAGGGGAGATCGCACCACTGCACTCCAGCCTGAGTGACAGAGTGCAACTCCATCTCAAAAAAATAAAATAAAATAAAATAAAAATAAAAATAAAAATAAAAGCATGAGGCCGGGCGCGGTGGCTCACACCTGTAATCCCAGCACTTTGGGAGGCCAAGGCGGGTGGATCACGAGGTCAGGAGATCAAGACCATCCTGGCTAACATGGTGAAACCGCGTCTCCACTAAAAATACAAAAAATTAGCCAGTCGTGGTGGTGGGCGCCTGCACTCCCAACTACTCAGGAGGCTGAGGCAGAATGGCGTGAACCTGGGAGGCGGAGCTTGCAGTAAGCCGAGATCCCGCCACTGCACTCCAGCCTGGGGCAACAGAGGGAGACTCTGTCTCAAAAAAATAAATAAAAATAAATTTAAAAAAAGAATAAAAACATGAGCAAAAATACCTAGGAGAATGCCAACCATCCAGAATCTGTAAATCAGAAGAGGCTTTTTCTAGCCACTCCTTTGCAAGGACACAAGTTGGTTCCAACAAGTGACAAATTCCTTAAGAAAATGTTATTGCAAGAAAATATTCTTACAAAATACACTCCCATAGAAGGGAAACAATGACATCTACATATCAGAAGCCTCATATACATTTACTTGATTGAATCTATAAACCTATCCTGAGGTGGATGGCATTATCTTCATTTATAGTTGGGGAAATTCAAGTTCAGGGAAGCTAGAGAATTTGCCCGAGGTTGCAAACCTGACAAACCAGAGAGCCCAAATTTGAACCCAGGCCTGTCTGCTCTCTCTCTCCATCATACTAAGTTGCTATTTTTCCACAGAGATACAACAGAGAAGACCTAACTCCATCCTTCTCTTTGACTCTCCCTTCCTTCTTGGCAATGCCACACCACGCTGTTCCCTCCTGGTGTTTTTTCAACCTCTCCTTCACACATAGAAAATTATCTACCATATCTGCCCTACACAGAAAGATCCACAGCCTGTTATGAAATTTTTGTTATAAAACATTTAATGTTAACCTACAATACAATGTAAACTTTTATGAAAAAAATTTAAAGTACACTAGATTTCTTCAGTAAAGTATCACGACTATTCAGGCGCAGTACAAGTTGGGGCACTGCATCCTTTGTGGATGGATTTCCGTTGCTGCATTCCTCACAAGTCCTAAAAAACCAGTTGTAGAGCGGAGCTCCTTGTTCAAGCACCGGATAATGATGCCCCTGATTTTGCATTCTGGGGGTTATCGCTCCTTCTCAGTCACTTTCTGAAACTCTTTGCTTGGCCTTGGCACCATTAGCAATTTTCACAACTGCTCAGTTGAAGGTTCTAGGTTCTTTTTAGCTTAGTTTTTAAAAGAGATAAGTGTTATCCTCTGGCCATCTCTTATTCAAATATCATGGTGGAGGCAAGCAAGGAGAAAGAAGTATTTGCTAGAGGAAATTCTGCAGAAGTGGAAGAAAAGACCAGAAGGGCTCCACTGAGGGTACAAATATTCAACTGACTCCAATCGAGTGTCTTTGCTTGGTCACTTCCCATGGTTATTCAGCTCCATCTACAACTTCAGTCTTGGGAGTGCAGAACAAAACTTGAAACAAGTGCTTTTAGTTGATGACTTGCCATTTGGAAACAACAGCTGAAATATCCCAGAGGTGATGTGGAAACGAGCAAATGCTTGCAGATCACCGGCTTCTCAGTGTCTTCTCCCTCGCAGGTCTCATCAAAATCCCAAAAGTCCTTAGGAGTAACACAGATTGTACTGGCATTAAGTGACAAAATGTGCAGCCTGTATTTGACTTAGGAGGAAAGGAAATGGCACCTAGGCAGCAGCACTAGGGTCAGCAAGGAGACTGGCCTAGGGTCTCAGTAAAGCAGAACTGTTTCAAATGGGACTAGACAGGGGCATGTGCTTCCGGTGAACCCTCTTGAAACCTAAAGTAAATGGGTAGGCCGCCCCAACAGTTGTACTGACATAAAGGGAGATCCTTCTTAATATTCTGGCAGCTAACTTCCTTCACTGAACAACTATTATCAAAAGGCAAGAGGCATAAAGTGCACACTGTAGAGTAAGATGAGACTGAATTATGATGGAAAAAAAAATAACTTCCCCAAAGAGGTGTGGACAGTGTACCTAGCCTCACAAAGGTCCTTAATACCCTCCTGTGTGCTGCCAGGGAACAGCTGTGAATTCCAGATGGGGAGGAAGGCTCTGACTTAAGTGGAAAAATTCCTCTGCATGGTTGTCAGCAGGAAGGTTTCACATAAGGTTATCCTTATGTGGAGAACTTGGGTTATCCTGCTGTTCACTCCAGATACATTTTATTGAGAAGTCAGATGGTGATTCCACTCATCTGGCCTTGGGACAGCAGAAAACGAAGTGGAAGAACAATAGCTGGCCAGGGACAGAATTAAATTTTCCTAGAGATGGTGTTCTAGACAGCTATGCCAAGGCCACTGGGAATTTCTCAGGCTCTCCAAGTTAATTTCTGTGGGGTGCCTTACTCTGTCATGTGGGATTTACCCCAACAGCTGAGGACTGCAGTGGATAGTAACCATATAATTGCTACCAAAAACAGTGGTCCTTAGGTTTTAGTTAAGCAAGAGAGAAAGCCTTGAGACTACAACTCCAGCAAGTTATGCTTTATGTTGATCTGAACCCCCCTGCCCTCACAGCATTCTAGGAACTATAGTAACGTCAGTCGGTTGCAGTGGTACAACGAGCCTGCATGTCTAGCTACAGAACACTTTGGAATACTTGTCAGAGTGCACTGGCATCTGTTAATACATGGCCTGACCCATGTACCCATTACCATAAACTCAACCACAGACGAGACATCCAGAGGTTAA
This sequence comes from Pongo abelii, assembly GCF_028885655.2. Taxonomy (NCBI): domain Eukaryota; kingdom Metazoa; phylum Chordata; class Mammalia; order Primates; family Hominidae; genus Pongo; species Pongo abelii. The sequence continues at coordinate 186,318,500 of NC_071989.2, forward strand.
AAAAAACCCTATTACTTCAACATAGCAATAGAGAGAAAGGATAAAAGCTGCCTCCAGAAGGTGGCTGCATCAGAAATGAAAATGTGCCTTCCAATAGATTACACAGGCTGGGAGTTCTGTCTTGGCTCCCTTCAAGGCCTCTGGTTCTTTCTATCCTTAAAACAATAATACACTTCCACTGAGACAGGCAGGGCACTCTCCTGTGGTTCTGCTGGCTCCACCACAGGCCCTGCTAGTCCTTTGGAAAGGCACCAGGCTTGGCAATTCAGGAAAGCCCAGGGCTGGGAGGAGCAGCATGCACATGTCAGAAGAGGAATGAAGAGCTGCTATCCTTTGGTTCAGACCCCATAACCACCACCTGGTACAGACTCCAAGGAAAAGCTGCAGTTGTGTGTAAATGTGAGTTCCACCACATACATAGGTGTATCTTTACATATACAGCCTTTGTGGGGCCACAAACCCAGATTTCCTCCCACTGCTCCAAGTGGGGTGCACAGGTGGTAAGAAAGGACAGCAAGAGTTGGACCAAAAAGAATGACCTCTCTGGGAACGTGAGAGGGACAATGGCAGAAATAAGCACAAACCAGCCCGGGGCACTTTTATTACACTATTGTGGGCTAAGGAGCCCAGGGCATAAACTCATGGGTTTAAAGAATTGGCTCTTTATCAAATAAAGGAAAAATATATATATACCTATGTCAGCCTCATTCCTTTGGTCATTACAAAACAGAAATAAAAGTTATTGAAAAATTGTGGGCAGTTCAAGGAACATCTCTGCTTTTCTGCTCTGTGCTTTCTCTTCCCTCTCTTCCCCAGAGGCAGGAGAAGCAAGTCCTCAGGAGATGCTGCAAGTAGCTGGTTGATGGAGGTTTTTCACTTTTATTTTCCATAAAAGCAAGAATGAATGAGAACTAGTGGGAATGTCCCCTTCCCAGCTGGGACAATGAATGGGTCGAAGGTGAAGAGTCTCTGTTCACTGGAAGGTGCGTGCACAGAGGCCATAGGAAGGGTGGGCTTGCCGAGTGGGTACGTTTGTGGCTAACCTTGCGCGCACACACACAGGTTGTGACTCTTATGGGCAGCATGGTTTCTGATCCTTCCTAAGGATGCAGCAGTCTTTTAAAAAAAATATTGTATTATAATAATAATAATAATATGAATTTCTCTCTCTTGTTTTTTTTTTTTCTGACTTGTTGTTTTCTTTTTTCCCCATTTCTTTTAAGGACTGGGGTAGGAGGGGAGAGGAAGAAAAAAATGTCATTCGTCAGTTAGGTCCTGAACAAAAAGAACTTCTGTGTGGCTGAGTCCGGCCTCCTGTAGCGTAGGGGGATTGGGCCACTCCTCTGAAGGGATGCAGGGCAGCACTCGCCTGGGAAAATTGGCTTCAATCTGAAACTTTTCTGGGCTTTCCTTCAAGGAGAATAAGAAGTCATGGATTACCTGCAGAGGTCATATAGAAAAAGAAGGGTGGTGAGAAAAAGAGAAATACACACACACACGCACACACACGACTCTGAAGTCAAATATCCCCCAACTCTCCCCAGGATGACTCTATAGGAAAGAATCACATTACACTGGAATTCTAGATCTTTTCATTTCCCATGGCATATACATGGGGCAGCCCTTTTAAAAGAAATTACACAAGCCCAACACTAGTCCTACTCTGAATTAATCTGTCTCTTCTTTGAGGTGTCTGATAAAATGCTAACTTAGAAATAATCACAAAGTTACAGAAAAGTTGGAAGTATAGGACACTAATTTTTTTCTTTAAATCAGTTGAGAGTGAAGTGCCAACTGTAAGACACATGGCCTCAAGTATTCTGAGGTGATCACGGACTAATAGGGCAATCTTCTATATAACCACAACTTGGCTCTCAAAATCAGGAAATGTAACTGACACATTATTTCTATAATATATTATTATTCAGGCCCTATTCAAGTTTTGCCAATTATCTTTTATATAATAGCAGAAGGATCCAGTTTTTTTTTTTTTTTTTTTGAGACGGAGTCTCGCTCTGTCGCCCAGGCTGAATGGAGTGCAGTGGTGCCATCTCAGCTCACTGGAAGCTCTGCCTCCCAGGTTCACGCTATTCTTCTCCTGCCTCAGCCTCCTGAGTAGCTGGGACTACAGGCGCCTGCCAGCACGCCTGGCTAATTTTTTTATATTTTTAGTAGAGATGGGGTTTCACCGTGTTAGCCAGGATGGTCTCGATCTTCTGACCTTGTGATCCTCCTGTCTCGGCCTCCCAAAGTGCTGCGATTACAGGTGTAAAGTGCTGGGATTACAGGCGTGAGCCACCGCGCCCGGCCAAGGATCCAGTTTTCAGCCCATCAGTCAACGTGTGGATAAAGAAACTGTGGTGTATATATATATATATATATATATATGACGGAATACTTCTCAGCCATAAAAAGGAATGAATGAACGGCATTCACAGCGACCTTGATGAGAGTGGAGACTATTATTCTAAGTGAAGTAAGTAGAAATGGAAAATCAAACATTATATGTCCTCACTGATATGTGGGAGCTAAGCTATGAGGATGCAAAGGCAAAAGAATGATACAATGGACTTTGGGGACTTGTGTGGAAGAGTGGGAAGGGGTGAGGGATAAAAGACTACAAATAGGGTATAGTGCATACTGCTTGGGTGATGGGTGCACCAAAACCTCACAAATCACCACTAAAGAACTGACTCATGTAACCAAACACCACCTGTTCCACAATAACCTATGGACAAAAAAATACAATAAAATAAATGTGTTGCACCTCATATGAATCTCCTCTCTGTGGTAATGTCCTCCTTACCCTGCTCTGGCTCTGACAAGGCACAGCTAAAATCCTTAGTGAGAAGGGAGGTAGTATTAGGAGAGTCCATGATGCTAAAACTTAAACTGTGTGTGAGATGCCTGTGGAACAGGCCACTGTCATCTCTCCCTGTCCCTGCTCTGTGGCCTCTCCATCTAGCATTCTACTTCTAATAACAATTCTGCCAACCTCATTCAGATCAACCCCAAAGATGACGAACGTGCCATTCAAGTTATTTTTCCTTTTTGGGAGGAATCTATTCCATTTTCTTTTTGATACACCTCTCAAAATGATGAATTCTCTGGGTTTTATACCCCTCTGTGTAAAGCAGTCCTTCATTTCTTAAACTTACTGCTTTAGGGAACTTTTTTTTTTTTTTCCAGACAGGTCTCGCTCTGTTGCCTAGGCTGGAGTGCAGTGGCACAAACACGACTCACTGCAGCCTCGACCTCCCAGGTTCAAGCAATCCTCCTGCCTCAGCCTCCCAAGTAAGTGGGATCACACATGTGCAACACCATGCCTGGTTAATTTTTAAAATTTTTTGTAGAGACAGAGTCTTGCCATGTTGCCCTCTTCAGGGATTTTTAAAGGGCTATAATCCAGAATTTAAATAGTAAATCCATGTTCCTCTTATCTAATCCATTCATGATTTTATAAACTTCTCATATTTTAGTCTATCAACCTAACTCATTTTCAGTTTCCTTCTCTCTTTGCAATTCCCATTAATGTTCACTCTTTCTTAACATGCATCAATTAGACTTACACCAAGTATTCTTGGTATGAAACCAATATGAGTGAAAAAAATACCTTTTTTTTTTTGAGATGGAGTCTTGCTCTGTTGCCCAGGTTGGAATGCAGTGGCAGGATCTCGGCTCACTGCAACTTCTGCCTCCCGGGCTCAAGCGATTTTCCTGCCTCAGCCTCCCAAGCAGCAGTGACTACAGGCGTGCACCACCATGCCCAGCTAATTTTTGTGTTTTTTGTAGAGATGGGGTTTCACCATGTTGGCCAGGCTGGTCTCGAACTCCTGACCTCGTGATCCACCCACCTTGGCCTCCCAAAGTAGGCTGGGACTATGGGCGTGAGCCACCAAGCCCAGCCAAAGACAGGGTTTCATTAGGCTGGTCTCGAACTCCTGACCTCAGGTGACCCACCCGCCTCGGCCTCCCAAAGTGCTGGGATTACAGGCATGAACCACCACGCCTGGACAAAAAAATACTTTCTGATTTCTTTTTAATCTCTGCTTGAGAATACCTAACACTCATACAAACTTGACTTTTGTTTTTCTTTTTTTTTTTTTTGAGATGGAGTCTCACTCTGTCGCCCAGGCTGGAGTACAGTGGCACAATCTTGGCTTACTGTAACCTCCGCCTCCCAGGTTCAAGCCATTCTTCTGTCTCAGCCTCCGGAGTAGCTGGGATTACAGGTGCATGTCACCACGCCTGGCTAATTTTTGTATTTTCAGTAGAGACAGGATTTCACCATGTTGGCCAGACTGGTCTCGAACTCCTGGCCTTAAGTGATCCGCCTGCCTTGGCATCCCAAAGTGCTGGTATTACAGGCATGAGCCACCACACTCGGCCGGCATTTTTTATTACTAATGGCAAAGGGTTGATAACCATCAGGAAATAGATTACATTACTACTAGAGGTCCCTTTTGGTTTGCAATGGACAGAAAAATTAGTTCTGGGCTTTATCTCTTATACATTTGTTTAAAACAAAGTCAGCTGCCTCTTTTATGACCACTCATGGGACCTGGAGATTTTTCTGCAGCGTACCCCTTTTATCTTAGCATTTCACTACTTTCCAGAGCTGAGCATTACCTACAAATCTGTCACTCCTCGAGATTATTTACAAAGGACCAAGTTCACAGGAAGGTGATACAAGGTCTTTTTTTTTTTTGAGACAGAATTTTGCTCTTTTCACTCAGGCTGGAGTGCAATAGCACGATCTCCATTCACTGCAACCTCCGCCTCCCAGGTTCAAGCGATTCTGCAGCCTCAGCCTCCTGAGTAGCTGGGATTACAGGCCCGCACCATCACGCCTGGCTAATTTTTGTATTTTTAGTAGAGATGGGGTTTCACCATGTTGGCCAGGCTGCTCTCAAACTCCTGACCCCTGGTGATCCGCCCACCTCAGCCTCCCAAAGTGCTGGGATTACAGGCATGAGCCACCGCACCCGGCCGACACAAGGTCTTTAAGGGTACTAAAAAACACTACAGCATTATTTGGTTTTATGTGATTATCTCTGTGAATGTTAAATTCCAGGCCAGCACCACCAGGGCACTGCTACTTTACACACTTCTTTCCATCTCTAAACCTCATTTATGACCAAGCATTTCTCTTAGACTAATCTCACGTGGCCATGATACTCTTTTTTATTTTTATTTTATTTATTTATTTATTTATTTTTGAGACACAGCCTCGCTCTGTCGCCCAGGCTGGAGTGCAATGGCGCAGTCTCGGTCCACTGCAACCTCCGCCTCCCGGGTTCAAGCAATTCTCCTGCCTCAGCCTCCCAAGCAGCTGGGACTACTGGCACCCGCCACCACACCCAGCTAATTTTTGTACTTTTAGTAGAGACAGCGTTTCACCATATTGGCTAGGCTGGTTTGGAACTCCTGACCTTGTGATCCGCCTGCCTCGGCCTCCCAAAGTGCTGGGATTACAGGCATGAGCCACCACGCCCAGCCGATACTCTTTTTTAAAAAACAGCTTTTAGTGAGGAACCCATTTAAAAGTCTTCAAGGATCAAATAGTTAATGAATGGTTGGTTTCCTTTTGGCCACAAGCCTATTCTGTTCCACAGTTCTAACAGATTTTTCCTCCAAAACTCTCAGGAGAGTAAATTTTTGTTAGGTTTTTCTTTTTTTTTTTTTTTTTTTTTTTTTTTTGAGCCAGAGTTTCATACTGGTTGCCAGGCTGGAGTGCAATGGCATGATCTCGGCTCACCACAACCTCTGCCTCCTGGGTTCAAGCGATTCTCCTGCCTCAGCCTCCCAAGTAGCTGAGATTACAGGCACACGCCACCACACCCAGCTAATTTTGTATTTTTAGTAGAGACAGAGTTTCTCCATTTTGGTCGGGTTGGTCTTGAACTCCCGACCTCAGGTGATCCACCTGCCTCAGTCTCCCAAAGTGCTGGGATTATAGGTGTGAGCCACAACGCGCGGCCTAGGTTTTTCATATATAGTTTTATCTATCAGAATTTTTGGGGTAGAAATTCCACGTAATTCGTGTGTACAATAGCAAAATTGCTAGTGAACACGAAAGCTAAAATACATACACAAACCCATAGTTAAGAAATGGGACACCAGGGGAAGGAAATTAACGCTAATAACCACCTACTACATGGTGGATACTGTGTGAGGCACATCCATATTATCTCAATTTAAAAATCCAAAGTTAGAGACATGAGGCCAGGCGCAGTGGCTCACACCTGTAATCCCAACACTTTGGGAGGCCGAGGCGGGTGGATCACTTGAGGTCAGGAGTTCGAGACCAGCCTGACCAACATGGTGAAACCCCATCTCTACTAAAAAAAAATACAAAAATTAGCCAGGCATGGTGGCGGGTTCCTGTAATCTCAGCTACTCGGGAGGCTGAGGCAGGAGAATTGCTTGAACCCAGGAGGCAGAGGCTGCAGTGAGCTGGGATAGTGCCACTACACTCCAGCTACGGTGACACGCCGAAACTCTGTCTCAAAACAAAGAGACATAAGCACTTCCCCCAATATAAATAAATGCATAAACAAGACAGAAATAAAACAAGGAAGCTATTTGCTTCTCTCTTACCAAAATGTTTCGTAACTTTAATTCTGTATTAGTTCTCTGAGTCTTACATTCTGTACTGGCCAATAAGCTCCATGAATTCCAAAACCATGTCTCACTCATCTAAATGATCCCTAGAGTATCTAGCTCACTGCATGACATACCTGTCTTCAGTTTAAACTTATCAGAAGGCAGATTATAGTTCCAGTTCACTAATGGGAAATCTGAGGCCCTGTAGAATTTTGCAACTTGCCCAATGTTGTCCAGTTAAACAAGCAGAAGCAATGAATGTACTACCCAGCCTCACCTGACTACAGTGCATCCTCTTTTAATTATGAGGTTTACCCTTGATTATTCTCAGTGATCAGGGAAACTGTAGAATCCACTATAGGTATGAATTTGGAAAGGCGACATACTGACTCTCAGTATCAACAAATTTTCTTTTGGTTACAAATACCAAAAATAGTAGTTAGTATTTAAGCGCTTACTAGGAGCCAGGCACAATGTTAAGAATTTAATTCTAATAACAATCCTACTAGGGACTGCCTATTATTATTATTTTTTTTACAGGGTCTCTCTCTGTTGCCTGGGCTGGAGTGCACTGGTGCGATCTTGGCTCACTGCAACCTCCGCCTCCTGGGTTCAAGTAATTCTCCTGCCTCAGCCTCCCAAGTAGCTGGGATTACAGGCGCCTGCCACCACGCCCAGCTAATTTTTGTATTTTTAGTAGTGACAAGGTTTCACCATGTTGGCCAAGCTGGTCTCAAACTCTTGACCTCAAATGATCCACCCACCTCGGCCTCTCAAAGTGCTGGGATTACAGGCATGAGCATCGCGCCCAGCCGTGCCTATTATTAAACCCATTTTACAGATGAAGAAATTGAGGCTTAGAAATTAAGTAAACTGACCAAGGAAACACATCTAGTAACCCTGGAAGAATGAAAATTTGATCTTCATGCTGTGAGACTCTTGAGTTTCTGCTTTTAATGACTTCCATGTGGAAATGACAAACACTATTACATGGCTATCATATACCCAAAGTAGCCTCAGAAAATGGGGCTTCTTTTGGGCTGAGTAGAAAGAGAGAGACAACTGCATCCAAACTGCAAATGCACTTATATTCAGATATGTCACTCCAGTGCTTTTAGGTCACTGGAGACAGAGCTTTTTCTACAGAGCAGGGGTTCTGGTGGGATTCTGAAGCCAATGCAGGAAGACAGCATGGAAGAGCCTCCCATCTTCAAACACACAAGTCTTTTGAGGGACTTATGTAAGGTACCTTTTTTTCTTAGCAGAGCAGAAACATAATTAAACAAAAACTTAAAAATTGCTTTGAGTTGGAAGCTAGAACTGAAGGAGCCTACAGCAGTCCACAGTACTCTTCCTGGTGTCCACTGATGGCATACCCATCTCTCTCTCTCTCTCTGTTCCCTGTTCATCAAAGCAGCAGATACACCAACAACACTCTCAAGAGTCAGTAAAAGCTCCAAATCTATAGCCCAGATGCTACATACACTTCACAGAACTTAGGTGGTCCTTACTGTTAGAGACTGTGAAAAGTGGAATCGTCTCTCTACTCGAGAATCATTGGGTAATTTGAAGATGATCTTGACACTTTCAGGGTCATCAGGGGAAGGTTCAGGGGGCAGGCATTCCAACTTCCTTTCCTTTTCCTCCTGTAAATTCTGCAGAGACACAAAGCAAAGGTGAGGCTATGGCTCAAGAAATAAATACAATGACCATGTAGCTTTATTATGCAGTTGTCAGAAGAAAAATTAATGACTAAGTATTCTAAGAAAAACTTCTTGGGAATAGTCAAAAACAACCTAAATTTAAAGTACAATTGCATCTCATGTATTCTTTATTATGTCTAGGTATTTATTTGAGAAAAAGGGGAAAGGGAGCAGGGTGCCGTGATGTGTGCCTGTAGTTCCAGCTACTTGAGAGGCCACAGCAGGACTGCTTGAGCCCAGGAGTTTCAGAGTGTAGTGTGCCATGATTGCACTGGTGAATAGCCACTGCACTCCAGCCTGGGCAACGCAGTGAGACCCCATCTCTTAAAAAAAAAGAAATAAAAGGAAATGGCTAAAAGACACTGGTTATAGGTAAGTGGTAATACATAATCAAATAAGATAACGTATATTTCAGTCTGATTGCTAGGGAACAAAAACAACAACAACAAAACAAAACAAAAAGAAAAAGATAATGAGTAAAATGCCAAATCAGCTAATACTGGTATTAAGAATGAATATTTAGGGCCAGGCATGGTGGCTCACGCCTGTAATCCCAACACTTTGGAAGGCCAAGACAGGCAGACCATGTGAGGTCAGGAGTTCGAGAGCAGCCTGGCCAATATGGCAAAGCCCATCTCTTTTTTTAAATTTTTATTTAAAAAAGAACGAATATTTAAATGGTATGAAAAATTTAAATCACCCCTAATCCCAACATGTTGTATTTTTTTCTTTCCTTTCTCCTTTTTTTCCCCCTCTTAGTCTGTTTAAGGTGGCTATCGTTTTTTCCTTTCACACTTAAGACCAAGATGGCAAAGTCTCGGCAGTTTGGAAACCACAGGGAGCAAAGCCACACGTCCATTACCCGCCGCCGTCTCTCCTCTGCCAACTTTTGCTGTTGCACCTCCTCCTCCTTCCGCCGCTTACGCTCCCGCTCCTCCCGTTTCTTTCTTTCTTTCTCCTGGTCAGCCCTGAGAGAGGCCAGGTAGGCCTCATCCTGCTGCTGTCTCAGCACTTGGGTCTGGTTTCTTTCTTCCCTGTGAACAGATCAAAAGCAAGAGAAGAAAAACAGCACTCTCACAAAGTTCTGTGTTTTCTTATACTGAAATTTTCTGGGTGTGTGTGTGTGTGTGTAAAAATATTGATATTCTTAGCAGATGACGATTTCACACTGCCATAAGGGATTCCAAAAGCAGAGCATGGCAGAATCTGAATAAGCCACCTTTTTTCTCAGTTTAATTTGGCAGAAAAGGAAACAGCAAGCTTTCCTCTCCTCTTTTAAAATAACTTTTCCCCTAATTCTAACAAATGTAACACAGTACTGTTATTATGAAGGGATCATCAATATCATATTTTACAAGTAAATACCATTTTGGGTTACTGCATTTTTGTACTGATCTCATAAAACCAAAACACACACATATATATCCATACACACATTGTAGCAGATCTGAAAATGTAGAGTTTTCAGAGTTATTGAGAGAATCACTAATCAAAGATAAAACATTATAAAATTTGGCATATCTCCTCTATTTTCTCTCCAATAAATTTGTTTTCTCTTAGCCAAAATATTTAGCCAATCAAAATAGTTGAACAGATGAAACATTCTTGCTTTATACTTTCTTTAAAAATTAAGATAAAATTTACATGCAGTGAAATGCACAGATCTTAAATGTACAATTCAATGAATTTTGATAAATGTAACCACGTAATCACCACTCCAATCAAGACAGAACATTTCAGTTACCTCAGAAAGTTTCCTCTTCTATACATTTTTTTACACTGTTAAAATAACACTATATTTACAGGATTTTGATCTTGCATTTTTCTTTATTTTTGGAGACAGGGCTAGCCTGTCACCCAGGCTAGAGTGCAGTGGTGCGATCATGACTCACTGCAGCCTCAACCTCCTAGGCTAAAGCAATCCTGCCACCTCAGCTTACAGGCGTGTACCACCACGCCTAGCTAATTTTTGTATTTTTTGTAGAGATGGGGTTTCACCATGTTGCCCGGGCTAACCTCAAACTCCTGAGTTCAAGCAATCTTCTTACCTCAGCCTCCCGAAATGCTGGGATTACAGGTATGAGCCAACATGCCCGGCCTGATTCTGCATTTTTCTAATATGTAACAAGCATGTCCCCATGTTATTAAAAGCTTTCCATAAAATTTAAGTTTGTTTAACTTTCTTGAGGGCAAGTTGGCATTACAAATCAAAAGCCTTAAAATATATTGTCTCACCCAGAAACTGCACTTCCAGGAATTTAAATTTTAATCTAAGGAAACCATCACAAATTGCAAAAAATTATCTCCCTGTATGCTATTTATAATAGTAACAAACCGAAAATAATCTAAAAATCCAACGAGAGTGGCCTGGTTAAATTATGATGTATTTAGATAATGGAATGTTATGCAGTAATTTTTAAAATGTGGCAGAATATTTAATGATGAGGGAAAACGCTGTGATACATTCTTACATAAAGAAGGGTTGTAAAAAAGTATTATCCCAATTTTACAAATAAATGTGTATGTATATAGGGGTGTGTGTTGTGTATAAAATTAAAAATATATATAACAATGTTCAAGTGGTGGTAGGATTATCAGTGATCTTAAATTTCTTCCTTGTGCTTTTTTGTGGTTTTAGGATTTCCTATAATTAATGTACATAACTTATGTAATGGAGAGGAATTATAACCATTCCACTTTTTTTTTTTTTTTACATCGAAGTTCTTTATATTACATTCAGCTATTCTAAATGCCACAATATACATTCTTGAGCATAGAGGCCTGTCTTTGTTTATTCATTCATTTATTATTTTTTAAAGACAGGGTCCTGCTCTGTCATCCAGGCTGGCATGCAGAAGCACAATCAGAGCTCACTGCTGCCTCGAACTCCTGGCCTCAAGCAATCCTCCTGCCTCAGGCTCCCAAGTAGCTGGGACTACAGGCATGTACCACCATGCCTGGCTAATTTTTTCTTATTTTTTGTAGAGATGGGGTCTCGCTTTGCTGCCCAGTCTGGATTCAAGTAATCCTCCTGCCTCAGCCTCCTAATGTGCTAGGATTTCAGGTGTTAGCCACTGCACCCAGCCCTTGTCTTTATTTTGAACATCTCTAAGAACAGATTACCTGATATAGAGTAATTTAGGTCTATATATGTAAATATTTTGACAATAAATGGGCAAAGCTAAAAGCTAATAGCGGCCTGATGCACAGAAGAAGTCAGGATTGGTAGAGCCCCAGAGGTCAGCCCTTCAAATTTACAACTGGTCTCTCTTTGTTCCAGAAGGAAACTCCCTTGTACCTTTCTAGGCGTTCTGACACCAGGTAAGTCTGGTTAGCATCCATGATAAATGTCAGTTGGTTAATGAGGTCATCAGGTTGAATGAGGCCTTCTAGCCGTCCCACCACAGTCATTCTTCGATCCTTCAGCATAATCATGGCCAGGAATGGATAGGTGTTCTCTCGTAAAGCCTGTGAGACTGACAAAAAGACCCAACAGATCAAGGGCAGGACTTGACGGTGAAAAAGATCAACCCTTAGACTTTCCACAATGAGTGAGAGAACTGTTTTAATCCTGGTTGGGGAAGACGGGACATATCATTTAGTCTCTGCTTTTTCCCCCCTCCTAGTTTCTTTTCTTTTTTTGAGCCAGGGTCTCACTATGTTGCTCTGGCTGGTCTCCAACTCCTGGGCTCAAGTGACCCCCCCACCTCAGCCTCCTGAGTAGCAGGGATTACAGGAGTGTGCCACCATGCCCAGTTCCTCCCAGTTTTGTAATCTTTTGTTTTTGTTATCAATTTGCACACCTATCCCTAGGTGCTTGACTAGAATAGGACAGGCTTTCCTGGCGGCGGTGTGGTTGTCGTGATGATGCCAGGGAAGGCTGCAGAGTTTAAGCATAATGTACACTTGATGGTAGGAAAAGGGTCTATAAAGAATTTGGCACAGTTTTTCCCTGTACAAGGGCTCAAACCTAAAAGGGCACAAGGCTGCAAATCTCAGCCTGATGATACCGATAATAATCTCCATCATCATTTTTTTTTCTCTTGCCTAATCCTTTCCTTATCCTTTCTCCCCGTGTATCTTTTCTCTATCCTTAAAAAGGTTAGTTTTTCTGTTCCAAAGAAGCTTATTGATAGAAAGTTGAGGCTGGGCTGGTAGCTCACACCTTTAATCCTAGCACTTTTGGGAGGCCGAGGTGGTTGGATCACTTGAGGTCAGGGGTTCGAGACCAGCCTGGCCAACATAATGAAACCCCATCTCTACAAAAAATACAAAAATTAGCAGGGTGTGGTGGTACGCGCCTGTAATTCCAGCTAGTCGAGAGGCTGAGGCAGGAGAATCGCTTGAACCCGGGAGGTGGAGGCTGCAGTGAACTGAGATCGCACCACTGCACTCCAACCTGGGTGACAGAGTAAGACTTGGTTTCAAAAAAAAAAAAAAAAAATTGGTTTCCAAATGACCAAGATTTTTACCATAACAGAGTTTTACCTATGTTTTCCTTATGGTGTGAAATAAGAGATTTTATAAACTTCTATTAAAAAAAAAAATCCTTACCTTCCTTCTATTCACAACCTCCCTTCCGCCCCCCGCAAAGCCATATTAGAATGGCAAAACGCATGCAGGAATTTGGACGTTTAAAAACAATTAGGCTTAAGATTCAGACTCTGGGATGCAAGGACAACATCTGCCACATCTTTGGTTCTCAAGACATGGCACAGTATGTGGCATGCTAATATAAACTCAAAAGTTGCTGGATAGAGGTAGCCACAAAAATGACTACATTTTTCCTTACTGGATGCCTTCGTATCTTTTACTAACCGTCTAAAAATACTTATCTCCAAAGAAGAGTTACTGTCAGCAAAGATCTGAACTTTCCAAATCCATATCAGCACTCAAGGTACTCAAACAACTGACTCACTATGCAAGGGCTCTGTTAACATTGTTGATGAAAAGAATAAACTCTTCAGTAAAAAGCCCATTAAGATTAAAAGCAAGCTGCTAGCCAAGACTGGGTATTTCTAAGAATGTGGCAGGTTTTGGCAATGCTGAATGTGAAGAACGGGCTTTAGAATCTGGCAGACCCAATCGTACGCTACAACTTGCTAATTATGGCGGGGCGCAGTGGCTCACACCTGTAATCCCAGCACTTTGGGAGGCTGAGGTGGGCTGCTCACTTGAGTCCAGGAGTTTGAGGCTACGTGGTGAAACCCCATCTCTACTAAAAATACAAAAAAATTAGCTGGGCGTGGTGGTGCACGCCTGTAGTTCCAGCTACTCAGGAGGCTTAGGCAGGACAATCGCCTGAACCCAGGAGGCAGAGGTTGCAGTGAGCCAAGATCGCGCCACTGCACTCCAGCCTGGGCGACAGCAAGACTCCATCTCAAAAAAAATTTTTTTAATTAATTAAATAAAAAACAAAAAAATAAAACTTGCTAATTGTGTCATCTTCAGCCAGTGGCTTAAACTCTCTGAGCCTATTTCCTAAACCATAAAGCGAAGGTAATATGACCCCCCATCTCTCAGGACTGCTGAGAGGATTAAATGGGACAATATAAAACAGCAACTAGCATCGTATCTACCACAGAACAAACACACTTGTAATAAATGGCATGGCATGTCTTTCCAGACTATTCCAAAGATACTCCAACAATCTCAATGAGGCAGAAGAAACGTAACTTACCCCTGTATCCCTCAGGTTTGTTTGTAGAGCATGCCCAGAAGAGCATCCTAGTGTTTATTAGTGAAATAACTTCAGGTGCACAGAGTGTGTTGCTGTGGAAAGGTATGAAAAGGACATGAGAACAACTTGCTGACTACAAACTGTCACCAGAAAGAGTCAGAAAAGAGAAAGAAAATGATCAATCCACTTACCGACAAAACTCATCAGAGTCCTGGTGATCATCTCCATGAAGATAAACCAAAAGAAAGCGAAGCTCCCGTTTGGCATCGTTAAGTGCCTGTGAGAAAGATAAGATCACTCATTATTAAGAAGACTGCCTTGAGCTTATATTTAGGCTAAGGGTCCTAATGGATACAGTTATGTATTTAGGAACAAAAGGAAAAATAAGGAAAAAAGGTGAGCGAGAAATCAGAAAATTCCTGAGCTCCTACCTTCACACCCCTGGCATTGTTCTCCCTATAGAAACTCCATGCTAACAAGCTTTAATGAAAAGGTTTTAGTGTTGTTAGGATTCAAACTTAACAGACACATGAGAGTAGACAGGCTTACAAACACAGGTTCCCAACAAATCATAGAAAAGTCAGCTGCACCCACAGTGTAAGGAAGATAAAAACAGGAGAATCTGACCATATGAAAGGGAGGTGAGAATTTTTCTACTTCACAGCTACAACATCCTTGTAAGTAAAAAATAACTGCGAAGACAACCCTGACCCCAGGCCACATATCGAGTAGGAATGATGGACTGTACGATCCAAAGGCATTCTAAAGAGCATAGGGTGTAAAAGACTTTCAAAGACAAGGCTAGTGTCCAAGACTCCTGTGCGTGCTCCTGCATGTGCATGCTCCTGAGAACATTACACTGTACAACTGCTGACATGGTCAAGGGTGGTCTACCCTCAGGATCATAGCAGAGAGGGTACACGGGAGGTGCTCATCTCATTCATCTCTGTATCTCTAGCACTGAGGACATTGCCTGGCATACAGTAGGTGCTCAGTTTTTGTTGAGTGTGGTGGGAACAGCCAGCGAGGAGACTGACTATGATAAAAAGCAGATGTGGGAAAATGAAAGCAGGAAGCAAGGGTGAGCATTTTTCTCTTTCTCCAGATAGATTCAGGAATTCTGGAGGCTGCATAATAGAACCCCCTTTTGCCTATTCCCACAGCATTCCCATAGTTTTCCCTATTCCCATAGTGTTAATTCTATGTATTTCTCTGGCAAACTAGAGATATACCAAACACCCACAGAACTCTAATTTTTCCTCCCCTGAACGGTGAGGTCTTGAGTCAAAGGTCGACATGGCTGAGGTTGAACGAGATGTGCTGCCCTGAGTCTATGGTCTATGTCCTTATTCAATTCTGTGAGAGATCAAAGAAGATGTAGGCTTTGCCTTCAAGGGGCTTTCAGTCTGGTAGCAGAGATTAGCCATGAACACAAATAATATAGGAAAGAATATAAAATTGCTATCAATTTTTAAAAGCTATGGAAGAACAAAGGGAAAGATTAGTATTCTAGATTATGAGATAGGGCAGGACAGGGCACAACAATCAGGGATAGCTGTAAGTGGGGAGTGACATGATCCAGCTGAAGGACTGGCAAGATTCCAATTAGCAAAAATGTGAGGAAGGCATTCCATGTGGAGGGACCGGCAAAAGCAAAGGCACAGAGGTAGGCAAGTACAGACTATGTTCAGGGAATGAGTCAGCTGGAACTGAGGGTATGGTAAAATAAGTTATGCAGAAAAGACCTCAAAAGAAGGGCAGCATTAGATCAAAGAGGGGCCAGCTAAAAGGTTTGGTCTTTTTTATTACCCCCCTGTAAGCAGTGAAGAGCTAATTAAGGTTTTTGAGTACAAGAAGGACATGATCAGTGCTGGGCTATGCTTTCCTTTGAGGATAGAATCATTTCGGTAAGTTGGCATCTATATGGTTTGTGGCACTGACCTGGCTGTACGTTCCCTGGTAGAAGACAGGGTGTGCCCTCCCATATTTCTCTTCAAAAGAGTGCATAAATGAAACAATGTCCCCAACGGGGTCAGTGACCCGGCTGCGAGGGTCAGGCCGTATAAAACGAAGAGCAAACCTGGGGAGGAAGGAATAAATATCACATGAATCCAGCTTACTATAGTGCATATGGAGTGGGCCAATTTGTACAGATTCCTGTAACAGAGCCAGAGGCACGGCAACAAAGGGAGGTGAACGGTCTGTGAGTGGACCATCAAATCCGAGAGTAGAGTCTGGTTCAAAAGCCATAAAGCAGCAAATGTTATTTTATTGCCTGTTCATGAAGAATGCAAACTACTGGGATTATAAATTCCAACACTGGCCTACATAA
The DNA here is from genome assembly GCF_028885655.2 of Pongo abelii. NCBI lineage: Eukaryota > Metazoa > Chordata > Mammalia > Primates > Hominidae > Pongo > Pongo abelii. Next base: position 186,334,821 of record NC_071989.2, read on the forward strand.
ATCCTGAGTATTTTTTGTAGAACAATTTAGGGCTAGAAGGGTTTGGAAGGGAAGACACAGTATCCAAAAAGATCATGTGTCAGGCTATGCACCCAGACTCTCTAGAATGGCACTGTCTCAATACTGTAGCCACTAGTCAAATGTGGCTATTCTGAATTTAAATCTATTACATACAATTAAAATTCAGTTCCTTCCTAATGCTAGCCACTTTTCAAGTGCTCAACAGCCACGTGTTTAATGGCTTTCACATTGAACGGCGGAGATACAGAACGTTTCTATCATCACAGAGAGTTCTACTGGACAGTGCTCTAGGACAGAGGTCACTTTCTGGTTGTCCTACTTGCCCCTCCTTTTCCTTTCTGTTTTCCTGGGATTTTAAATATTGAGTTCACAACCCCAAACTATTCAAATTATGGATAGGAACTTCAAATCTGAAGTTGCAGTTATGATTTACTTGCTCTTCAAAGGGGCAAGTACGTTTTGCTTGATGATTTATGGTTGATGGCATCCATGGAGGAAGTTATAAAACTGCTCCACAGTACCCTGGCAGATGTGGAGTACTGGCAGCTCTTGTAAAGTGAAGAATACATACCTAATGGTACCAAACATCTGTTTCTAAAGGGCCTACCCTATTTGTATAGTACCATTTATTTATCCTTTGGGTTTCCAGAGAAGGCAATGGGACAGAGGCTAATGTGTTACCTAACATTAAACAAGTTGGTTGGATGATACAGCTGCATTAAAATTAGTAATACATGCCATGCATATTTTCCCTAGAAAAGCAAACAATATTCATTTACTTGAAAAGTTTTCAGCACAGACAAGGTGATTAAACTATGATACTTTCCTTAACAAAAAGTGAGTCAATTCATTATCCCAACAAATTCCCCCTGGGTATACAATTCTACTTGGAATTTCTCCCGAGTAATCAAACCAAATTCATTGACACCAACATTCCAGAGCGAATTAAAAGCACAAAATGTAGTAAGTTGTATACGTGGGGGAATGGTTAGAAATTCTTCAGAAGACTGATGTTTTAACTACTTTCTTTGAAATTAAGCATTTTAGAATTCTCTCTTAAAGGCTTTATATTTTGTTCCTCATTACACAATATTCCCACGATCTACACAGTTTAGGACAATCAGCTTTTTTTATTTTTTTAGAAAAAAACAGAGATGTCAACTTAGTTTTCATTATGATTTTAAAGATTTTTACATTTTCATTCTTAAATAAAATGGGGATGGAAAGAGTACTAAGCAATTAATTAGTGACCATGAAGAATGTTGCTAAAGCAAGAAAGCCATTAAGCAGACAGCCTCATAAAACACCAAGGGGCCAATATAAAAGGTACTATCTGATCCTTGTACTTATGCAGCTGCTGGACCCACATCTTCAGCCTCTGCTCCCTAGAGCAGGGTAAAGGCTGTCCCATATTTGAAGGGAAGTACAGGTTCCCTGTATACACAAGGCCCAGACTACATATCCCAGCTCCATCTGCTGGCCTGGATGCCCTTGAACATTTTAGTTCCCCATAAAGCCTAGACGTGGCTCTGGACCAGATAACCCAAGCCTGATGTGCTAAGAAGTTGTGCCCCACTCATTTTCTTTTCTTTTTCTTCTTCTTTTTTTTGAGATGGAGTCCCGCTCTGTCGCCCAGGATGGAGTGCAGTGGTGCGATCTAGGCTCACTGCAAGCTCCGCCTCCCGGGTTCACGCCATTCTCCTGCCTCAGCCTCCTGAGTAGCTGGGACTACAGGCACCCGCCACCGCGCCTGGCTAATTTTTTGTATTTTTAGTAGAGACAGGGTTTCACCGTATTAGCCAGGATGGTCTTGATCTCCTGACCTTATGATCCGCCCACCTCGGCCTCCCAAGGTGCTGGGATTACAGGCGTGAGCCACAGAGCCCGGCCAGTTGTGCCCCACTCATTTTCTGGCCTTGGACCCTCTGTAGCTTCCAATGATGAGCTCTTTTAATGGTACATGAAGGAAGCTAGAAGAAAGGTGAAGGTATGAAGCAAGTGGGTATATACATAAAGGGTTCCAGTGTTTGCAACCTAGGGGCTGCCAGGGCAAAGTGAAAAGGTACCGAAGCTGCCAGGCATGGTGGCTCATGCCAGCAATCCCAGCACTTCAGGAGGCCAAGACAGGTGGATTACTTGAGGCCAGGAGCTCAAGATCAGCCTGGCCAACAAAATGAGACTCCATCTCTACTGTCTCTACTAAAAATACAAAAATTAGCCAGGCGTGGTGGCGCATGCTTGTAATCCCAGCTATTTGGGAGGCTGAGGTATGAGAATCGCTTGAACCCAGGAGGTGAAGGTTGCAGTGAGTCGAGATGGTGGCACTGCACTCTAGCCCGGGTGACAGCGACAGAGCAAGACTCTGTTTCAAAAAAAGAAAGAAAAAGAAAGAAAGAAAAGGTATAACAGGAGTGTCTAGGGAGGTCCAACTATTGTAGGAGGAATCAAGGGCAAACTGGGTAACCTCAGAGCAAGAGAATTTGTTGGGATTGTGAGTAGTCAGGTGGAGAAGTAGTTTAGGAAAAAAGTTCTAAGGAGTGTGAAGCTAGGAGATGACAGTGGTTAGAAAGGAAAGGGTGTGGACATCAACTAGGAAGTGTAGAGGTGACAAATATGGTGGGGGGAGGAGGGGGAGACAAATAAATATAGTCAGACTGGTTTTTGCAAACAATAGGTAAGACTAATTTAAAAACAATTCCATTTCACAATGCCTGCCAATGCTTCAACAATTTAAAATACCTGTATATTATATTAAAAGACAGTTTGGGAAGAGTATTCGATCTCATGACAAATTGGTAAGTCAACATTGATAGAGCATAAAACTTATTTTGGCCTAAATTTCAGCTCCAAAGTCTTACTATTCTACTAATACATAAATCCAAAGGTACATACCTAAATATATCAAGTATCGTGTAATAGGTAAACCGGAATGGAAGCATTATCAAGTAATAACCCCATCCAAGCAGCCCCTGAAAGTCCAAAAACAAAGTTAGAGACAATTCTCTCAATCCCTAATATTTTATCAAATGGCTAGGTCAGATTTTCTCACTCTTTTTGGTCCTTCCATGTGATTTGTTCCTCTAAAATACAGTTCCTTCTTCCTGGCCACCTCATCCTTCTAAGTGCCACCATCTTTGGTCTTATTTCATCTTACTATCATTTTTTTTTGCAGAATTTTTGTATTAAATCTGCTTTAAGGTCCAGAGCTATATCTCCTGCCTGTAATCCCAGCACTTTGGGAGGTTGAGTGGGGCGGATCACCTGAGGTCAGGAGTTTGAGACCAGCCTGGCCAACACGGTGAAATCCCATCTCTACTAAAAATACAAAAATTAGCCAGGCATGGTGGCATGCACCTGTAGTCCCAGCTACTCAGGGAGGCTGAGGCAGGAGAATCGCTTAAACCCAGGAGGCGGAGGTTGCAGTGAGCCGAGATCTCACCACTGAACTCCAGCCTGGGGGCAGAGCAAGACTCTGTCTCAAAAAAACAAACAAACAAATAAAAACCAAAACTGCTTTAATACTTATTTTTGGCAGCTACTTATAGACCTGTCAAATTCAATTGCAAATTAATGTCCCCCAAATGATACACACTCATTCTTTCCTTTTTAGATTTACACATCAAAATATGGTATACAGAAATAAGCCAGGCTTGGTGGCTCACGCCTGTAATCCCAACACTTTGGGAGGCTGAGGCGGATGGATCACCTGGGGTCAGGAGTTCGAGACCAGCCTGGTCAACATGGTAAAACCCTGTCTCTACTAAAAATACAAAAATTAGCTGGGTGTGGTGGCTCACACATGTACTCCCAGCAATTTGGGAGGCTGAGGCGGATGGATCACCTGGGGTCAGGAGTTCGAGACCAGCCTGGTCAACATGGTAAAACCCTGTCTCTACTAAAAATACAAAAATTAGCTGGGTGTGGTGGCTCACACCTGTACTCCCAGCAATTTGGGAAGCCAAGGCATGCAGATCACTTGAGGTCAGGAGTTTGAGACCAGCCTGGCCAACATGGTGAAACCCCGTCTCTACTAAAAATACAAAAATTAGCCAGACGCGGTGGTAGGCGCCTGTAATCCCAGCTACTCGGGAGGCTGAGGCAGGAGAATCACTTGAACCTGGGAAGCTGAGGTTCCAGTGAGCTGAGATCACACCACTGCACTCCAGCCTGGGCAACAGAGGGAGATTCTGTCCCAAAACAAAACAAACAAACATAAAAACCTAAAATAATGTATATAGAAATAGCAAGAAAGATAATCACTATTACTAACCTTGGACATTGGTATACAAACGTTAAGTAATTATATTAACCACAATGACAAATCCCCATATAGCTGCTTATCTTAGTAATAATGCTAATTATTATTGCTGTTATTAATTATTAAAACTAGCATACATCCAGGGCTCTATAGTTTATAAAGCATTTCATAGATGTCACATTGTGTTAACCTGAGACACTTTCTGGGTCTGTGGCCAGGAAGCTCTGGAGCCCCATGGCTGACATGGGAATCTGCTACTGTACTTCAGAAAACCACAGAGCACTACTTAGAAACATGTTTTAAAACATCAAGTAGGCCAGGCACAGTGCCTCAAGCCTGTAATTCCAGCACTTTGGGAGGCTGAGGTGGGCAGATAACTTGAGCTCAGGAGTTCAAGACCAGCCTGGGCAACATAGCAAGACCCCATCTCTACAAAAAATACAAAAATTAACCAGGATGGTAGCGCACACCTGTAGTCCCAGCTACTTAGGAGGCTGAGGTGGAGGACTGCTTGAGCCCAGGAGGTAGGACTAGGCTGCAGCGAGCCAAGATCATGCCACTGCACTCCAGGCTGGGCAACAGAGTGAGACCCTGTCTCAAACAGAACAAAACAAAACAAAAATCAAGTACTCCACAAAAAGGCTTGATGATGGAGTAAATTCTAACTGCTGCAATATTAAAGGGAGTGTTTTCTTAGGATTCTAAATGCAAGTATAAAAGTATAAGAGGTGAGTATAACCCCAAGGGTAAGAAAAAGAAAGTCCAAGAAGTTCTTTAGAATTCATTATCAGTGTACACATTTGACTTCCTTCAACAGACTGTGAGAAATTGAATTTGAAATGGGAAGACTGGCTCTTTATTCATGTCTGGATCCCCAGTAGCAAGATACCAGGTTATTGGAGTACTCTTAAATGTCTGTTAAATTTAAGTGAACCTCCTCCTTGCTACTAGCCCTTCAAGGCTAATTTCAAAGACGTGGCCAAAGCTCCTACAAAGATTCCATGTACTTCCTCAAAACTGGTTTAAGATTAAGTAAACTGAAGCAACAAAGAACTTGAGTAAACAAATTGTAACTTAAGAGGTAGAAAACACTCTCCAAATAACTGACAAAGAAAAGAAAAAAAAAAAATGAGTAGTTTCTGTAACAATTCCTTGAGGAATCAGGGCAAAATAATATACCCAAGGGGCCAAGTCTAACTACCAGGTTTACATTCTAAATATTTATTTTGCTCCTGTCACAGGGAGATCAATATAACCAAGTGAATATACTTATAAATAAAAAAGGGGGAAATTCCAGCTATGAAATAACTTGCCCTTGGTTGAGGTCTTGAGACAACATAGCTGTAGATCCTGTGGTCAGCTGTATTAACCTGCAGGGGTCGTGATGGAGGTGGGTTGAAAACACTAGGTACACCCTCTTGCTCATTCAATCTGTCCTGTACAGCAGCCTGAGAAGGAAAACAGAGTGGCAAGAGTTTCAGCGATGCTCAAATCAACCAAGAACAAGAGGTGAGGCAACTATTGCGTGGTATTCCAAAACAGGATGGTCATGAATACACCAAAAGGTCACTGAGGAGTGCGCCTTCACGGGCCTGTTAACCAGCTGTACTTGGAGGCAACTGGAGTGACGGCTCCAGAATGCATCCACAGTAGAGGAGACGAGGAAACTTGTCTGGAAGCTACATTTATGCAGCAAGCATACTGCCTGTATTCAGATGGTAGGTATTATTCAGGGTGGCTGGGATATAAAGTGCTTCACTGTACAATCCCAAGAAAAGCTATCCTCAGAGAATACAATGTGGGCAGTACCCCTGGAGTTATGCAGTGAAGCAGTCCTGATGAGTGGCATCTGATGAAGGGGTTTGCAGCAGAGAAACTTCGGTCTGATCCTAGCTCCATCTCTCAGAAAAGTTGCTCAATGTATGAGCCTCAGGTCAGGCACGGTGGCTCAAACCTGTAATCCTAACACTTTGGGAGGCTGAGGTGAGAGGATTGCTTGAGCCCAGAGACCAGAAATTCGAGACCAGCCAGGGTAATGAAACGAGACCCTGTCTCTAAAAATAAAAAATAAAGAAGAAAAAAACATATGAGCCTCAGTTTCCTCATGTGCAAAATAAAGGAACAATATTTCTGAGTTAATCTGAAAATTTAATGAGTTGGCCATACATAAAGATCCTAACACAACTCCTGCCAGACTACTGATATTCAGTTTAAAAAATTCATTCCCTCCTTAACTCTGTCCTTGAAATAGATATTTGTCTCAATGTAGTAAAAAAAAGTTGACCTTACCCAAAGAGATGTCTGGCCTTTCCCTTTTGGGAGGTAATCTATGTCAGACCTGATAAGCATGTCTTTGTTACTAGATTTTAGGTTACAGCTGCAACACCCAGTAGTCTTAGGGTGAAAGCCGGCCATGCCAGAAAGACCAACCATGTGGTTTAGGGTGGGGAACTTTGGACAACTTGGTATCAGTTGACTTAAAGATTGAGTTCAACCATGTGGGCAGCCAAGCAAATCAATCGTGCCTATGTAATGATGCCCTAATAAATACTCTGGAAGCACTGAAGCTTCCCTGGTTGGCAATACAGTAGTCCCTTCTTATCCACAGGGATATGTTCCAAGACCTCCAGTAGATTCCTGAAACCACGTATAGTAATGAACTTGAATGCTGTCATTGGAAGCTATTTCTCTTCATGTCTTCCACTCAAAAAATGCCTTTTCCATCTTAACTATGCACTTATCATGCACTGTGGCTGCAATTTTTGCATAAGTGTGACAACAAAACTAGTATGAATTTCTTTTTCTTTCTTCACAATTTCACAAACACAAGCTAGATCTTAGCAACCTCAGCATATAATTTTTTTATTTCCTTATTAAGTCAGGAACTTTAACCCTTTTTTTTTTCTTGAGATGGACTCTCACTCTGTTGCCCAGGCTGGAGTGCAGTGGCACGATCTCAGCTCACCACAACCTCCACCTCCTGGGTTCAAGTGATTCTCCTGCCTCAGCCTCCCGAGTAGCTGGGATTACAGGCATGCGCCACCACGGCCGGCTAATTTTGTATTTTTAGTAGAGACGGGGTTTCACCATCTTGGCCAGGCTGGTCTTGAAATCCTCACCTCATGATCTACGCGCCTCGGCCTCCCAAAGTGCTGGGATTACAGGCGTGAGCCACCGCGCCTGGCCAGGAACTTTCGCCTTTTCACTTAAAGGACACATTTCCTGGCTTCTCTCTGGCATTAGCTGAATTGCCAGCATCACTACTCTTGTGCTTTGGGGCCAATATTAAGTAAAATAGGGGGACCTGAACAAAAGTACTGTAATGGCACAACAGTTGATCTGAAAACGGCTACTAACTGACTAACAGGTGGGTCTTGTATACAGCGTGGAGATGCTGGACAAATGGATAATTCACGTTCCGGGTAAGGTAGAATGGGACAGAGTGAGATTTCATCATGTTTCTCGGAACAACATGCATTTTAAAACTTATGAATTGTTTATTTCTGGAATCTTCCACTTAATATTTTCAAACCACAGTTGCCTACGAATAACTGAAACCACAGAATGTGAAACTGTGGGTGGAGGGGGCTACTATACTTCATGCATATTGTCAGACATCTATGCCAAGAAGGTAATGTGTCCCGACTCTGCAGGAGCGCAGTATGCAAGCTTCATGTCCAAAATCCTTTTAGATTTTGCCCCCTTTTTCTTTTTTTTTTTTTTGAGACGGAGTCTAGCTCTGTCACCAGGCTGGAGTGCAGTGGTGCAATCTCAGCTCACTGCAACTTCTGCCTCCCAGGTTCAAGCAATTCTCCCACCTAATCCTCCGAGTAACTGGGATTACAGGCACGCACCGCCACACACAGCTAATTTTTGTATTTTTAGTAGAGATGGGGTTTCACCATGTTGGCCAGGATGGTCTTAAATTCCCGATCTCGTGATCCACCCACCTTGGCCTCCGAAAGGGCTGGGATTACAGGTGTGAGCCACCGCGCCCGGCCAACTCTGCCCTATTTGTCTCTTCCTTTAGCTGCTTTTAATCTATATGTTCCCTATAATAAACTATAATCATGACTGTAACAACTTTCAGTGAGTTCTAGTGAATTAGCAAATCTGAAGATGGTTTTGCGACACTCTGAAACTGCAGGTGGTTTCAGAAGTGAAGGTGGTCTTTAGGAGGGCAGTGTGCCCTCTAAACTCAATTACTGGCTTCAAACTTTGAAATCTGGCTAATATCAGGTAGTCCCCTAGTTTTACAATTCAATGAGGAAAGAATAATCTTTCAACAAATGATGCTGGGATAACTGGATATCCACATGCAAAAGAAAGTGGATTAACCCCTAGATCACACTATACGTAAAAATTAACTACAAATACATCAAATACATCAAAAACCTAAATGTAAAAGCTGAAATTATAAAACTCTTAAAACAAGGGTGTAAATCTTCACAACATCAGATTAAGCAAAAGTATCTTAGATACGACAACAAAAGCACACGCGACAAAAGAAAAAAGTAGATAAATTGGACTTCATCAAAACAAAAAACTTTTCTGCATCAAATTACACTATCATGAATATGGCAAGATGGCATGTACCTGTAGTCCCAGCTGTCAGGGTGGCTGAGGCAGGAAGGCTTCTTGAGCCCAGGACTTCAAGGTTACAGTGAGCTATGATCATGCCACTGCACTCCAGCCTGGGCAACAAACCAAGACTCTCTCTCTCAAAAAAAAAAAAAAAAAAAAACAGGCCAGGTACAGTGGCTCACGCCTGTAATCCCAGCACTTTGGGAGGCCGAGGCGGGCAGATCACGAGGTCAAGAGATCAAGACCATCCTGGCCAACACGGTGAAACCCCATCTCTACTAAAAATACAAAACAACAACAACAACAAAAAACCACAAACCACTATCAAGAGAGTAAAAAGATAACTCACAGAAAGGGAGAAAACATTTGCAAATTAAATATCAGATAAGCGCCAGGCATGGTGGCTCACGTCTGTAATCCCAACACTTTGGGAAGACAAGGTGGGAGAATCACTGGAGCCCAGGAGTTTAAGACCAGCCTGGTCAATACAGCGAGACCCCATCTGTACAAAAAATCAAAAAATAAAATATTAGCTGGACGTGGTGGTGTGTGCTTGTAGTCTTAGCTACTCAGGAGGCTGAAGTGAAAGGATCACTTGAGTCTGGGAGGTCAGGGCTGCAGTTAGCCATAATAGTACCACTGTACTCCAGCCTGGACAACAGAGAGAAATCCTGTCTCAAAAAAACCTAAACTGGCCAGACGCAGTGGCTTATGCCTGTAATTCCAGGAATTTGGGAGGCCGAGGCGGGTGGATCACTTGAGACCAGGAGTTCAACACCAGCCTGGCCAACATGGAAAAACTTCGCCTCTACTAAAAATACAAAAATTAGCCGGGCATGGGGCACCTGTAGTCCCAGCTACTCAGGAGGCTGAGGTAGGAAAATTATTTGAACCTGGGAGGTGGAGGTTGCAGTGAGCCGTGATCACGCCTCTGCACTCTAGCCTGTGCCAGAGTGAAACTTCATCTCAAAAAAAAAAAAAAAAAAAAAAAACTTTCACAGCTCAACATGAAAAAGATAACCAAATTTAAAAACTGGCAAAAGACTTGAATAGACATTTTTGCAAAGAAGATATGCAAATGTTCAATAAGAATATGAAAAAATATTCAACATCATTTTAGCCACTAGGGAAATGCAAATCAAAACCACACAGAGATACTACTACACACTCACTAGGGTGAGTATGATCTAGAAGACAAATATTAACAAGTGTTGGTGAGGGTGTGGAGAAATTCAGACCTTCCTACAATGCTGTTGGGAATTTAAAATAGTATAACCACTTTGAAAACAGTCTGGGAGCTCTTCAAAAGGTTAAACATGGTGTCACCATATGACTCAGCAAAGTCCATTCCTAGGTATAGACCCAAGGGAAATGAAAACACATATTCACACAAGAACTTGAACACTAGGGCCCGGTGTGGTAGCGTGGGCCTGTAGTCCCATCTACTTGAACCTGAGGTCAGAGAAATGCTTGAGCCCAGGAGTTCAACTGCAGTGAGCTATGATCAAACATGCACTCCAGCTTGGGTGACAGAGTAAGACCCTGTCTCTCTCTCTCTCTCTTTCTTTTTCTTTTTTTTTTGAGATGGAGTCTCGCTCTGTCCTACAGGCTGGAGTGCAGTGGCGCGATCTCGGCTCACTGCAAGCTCTTCCTCCCAGGTTCACGTCATTCTCCTGCCTCAGCCTCCTGAGTAGCTGGGACTACAGGCACCCACCACCACACCTGGCTAATTTTTTGTATTTTTAGTAGAGACAGGGTTTCACCGTGTTAGCCAGGATGATCTCGATCTCCTGACCTCATGATCTGCCCGCCTCGGCCTCCCAAAATGCTGGGATTACAGGCATGAGCCACCGCGCCTGGCCCAACCCTGTCTCTTAGAAAGAAAAAAACAAGGCCAGGTGCGGTGGCTCATGCCTGTAATCCTAGCACCTTGGGAGGCCGAGGTGGGTGGATCACAAGGTCAGGAGATCAAGACCAGCCTGGCCAATATGGTGAAACCTCCTCTCTACTAAAAATACAAAAAATTAGCCGGGGGTGGTGGCATGCACCTGTAATCCCAGCTACTCAGGAGACTGAGGCAGGAGAATTGCTTGAACCCGGGAGGCGGAGGCTGCAGTGAGCCAAGATCACACCACTGCACTCCAGCCTGGGCAACAAGAGCAAAACTCCATCTCAAAAAAATAAAAATAAATAAAGACAAAAAAACAAAACGCAAAACTCTACAGATCCTCTGTTCCATTTCCTATGCTCATCTCATTTGTCATTTATTTATTTATTTAAATTATACTTTAAGTTCTGGGATACATGTACAGGATATGCAGGTTTGTTACTTAGGTATACACATGCCATGGTGGTTTGCTGCACCCATCAACCCGTCATCTACATTAGGTATTTCTCCTAATGCTATCCCTCCCTTAGCCCCCCAGCCCCCCAACCCCCGAGAGGCCCCGTGTGTGATGTTCCCCTCCCATCATTTATTACAAACTGAAATTCTCTAGAATTAAGTTCCATAAGAGTAGCGACTTGGCTGGATGTGGTGGCTCACACATGTTATCCCAGTACTTTGGGAAGCTGAGGCAGGAGGATTGCTTGAGCCCAGGAATTCAAGACCAGCTTGGGCAACACAGCAAGACCTCGTCTCCACAAAAAATTAAAAATTAGCTGGGCATGGTGTTACGTTTGTAGTCCCAGCTATTTGAGAGGCTAGGGCAGGAAAATTGCTTGAGCCCAGAAGTCAAAGGCTGTAGTGAGGTATGCTTGTGCCAATGCATTCCAGCCCAGGTGACAGAGCAAGACCCCGTCTTAAAAAAATTAAAAAAGAGTAAGGACTTACTTTTGTTCACTAATATAATGCCAAAGCCTAGAGTTTAATTGCTCAAAAATGTGTTGGATAACAAAATCATATTAGGAATACGTTTTATAAAAAAAAAAAACTGGAAAAAAAAAAGGAACACATTTTTAGGAATCCAGCACCCTTTTTAAATAGCATATAATAATTAAAATGGTAATTTGGGATCAAAAGGGTGTTTGACAAAATTCAACATCCACTCAGTATAAACTATTAATATACTAAGAATGGAAGGGAAAAGCCAACAGATATTTATTTCCATGTTACATGTTGGGAATACAGCAGTTAAAACAAAACAAAAAAATCTCTGCTCTTAGGGAGCTTACATCCTTGGAGATCTATCTCAAAGTAACAACTAACATCACACTTGCTAATAAAAAATCAGAGGCATGGCCAGGCGCGGTGGCTCACGCCTGTAATCCCAGCACTTTGGAAGGCTGAGCAGGGCGGATCATCTGACGTCAGGAGTTCAAGACCAGCCTAGCCAACATGGTGAAACCCCGTCTCTACTAGAAATACAAATTAGCCGGGTGCAGTGGTGTGCGCCTGTAATCCCAGCTACTCAGGGGGCTGAGGTAGGAGAATTGCTTGAACTTGGGAGGCAGAGGTTGCAGTGAGCTGAGAGCATGCCACTGCACTCTAGCCTGGGAGACAGAGTGAGACTCTGTCTCAAAAAAAAAAAAAAAAAAAATCAGAGGCATTATAGTGAGGACAAAATGCTATTACCATTATCAACTGACAGTGTTTTAAGGTTCTTGCTAATTCAATGGTCAAGGAGAAGAGTTGCAGAGAACATGACTACCTAGACAACCCCAAAGAATAAACTATAAAATATGTAAGAAGAAGGTTCACATCAAGACATCTGGTTAAAAACTAAATATACAAAAACCAATTGTTTTCCCAACAAGATACTAACAAACAGTAGGGGGTGGGGCACTATATTGAGGGATTTAGTCACAAATTTTTCTATGATTTTATAAACTTTCTCACATTCTTTACCTTCCTGCACTTTTATTTTTAGAGTTATAATTCTAAAAAAAAATCTACTGAAAAGATTCCTGCTATGGAAAAACATATGGTTTTGATTCTTAATCAGACCAGAGAAAAAGAAATAAGCTCAGAACACATCCTATTATACCTCTATGTTCCAGTTATGCTGTTCCAAGGTATGGCGACACTGATCCATAGATTCGATGCCAGTGAGATCCTGAAAAGAAGGATGAAAACAAAAAGTTACTTAGAGAAAAACCAACAGTATACATGTGAGTAGTTTTACACCAAATACTGCTAGGAAAATACAGTAAAAAATGTTAAAAGTGGATGTTAAAGTATAGTAAAACTTCACTGATTCAGAATTTATACAGTCAGCTAACTGTTCTAGATGCGTGAAGAACTAAAAAAATGGTAATTCCTTTTAAAACTTCAAGGCTTTCAATTAAGAGGAGTACTGACTAAGATCAATATTCTCCTCTTAAATTCAAGTTTAAAAAATTAAAGATTTTTCAACCTGTGGGCTAAGCAAAATATTATTTAATGCTAAACAGCTATTCTGTTGACAGTACAGGTTGAGCATCCCAAATCTGAAACCTAAAATGCTCCAACATTTTTTGAAACATTTTGAGTGCTGACATGTCTCAAAGGAAATGCATAGTGGGACATTTCAGATTTGAGATGCTCATTCAGTATAATGTAAATATTCCAAATTCTCAAAACAATCCAAATCTGAAACACTTGTGGTTCCAAGCATTTTGGATAAGGAATACTCAACCTCTACATAATGATATAATGCACCTTTCCTGCAAAACGTCATGCCTTTCATTAACTTATTTCATTTTATATACTGGTATTAACCTAGTTTATAATATGAACTGTGTAAAACCTAACATACCGACCCCCCTACCCCCCGCCACTCTTTTTTCGAGACAGGGTCTTGCTCTGTCACCCAGTTTGGAGTGCAATAGCGCAATGACTGCTCACTGCAGTCTCAACTTCCCAGGCTGAAGCGATCCTCCCACCTCAGCCTCCTGAGTAGCTGGCACTGCAGGTGTGCACCACCACACCCAGCTAAATTTTGGATGTTTTTTGTAAAGACGGGGTCTCTCTATATTCCCCAGGCTAGTCTCCAACTCCTGGGCTCAAGCAATCCTCTTGCCTTGGCCTCCCAAAGTGCTGGGATTATGGGCGTGAGCCCCTGCAGTTACAGTATTTTCTCACTATTTCCCTTCAGATGTCCAATATGCAGCAAATCTAACAGTTCATGTATACATCTCATGCCCAGAATTTCCACAAAGCTAAACTCTAGCATTCCTTCAAAGTCTAACATAAAAGCCAAAACCATCCATCTATCCATCCATCCTTTCATTTGACAAATGTGTGCTACATGCCTATTCTGTACAGCACTTACTATGTTGGAGGGACAGAAAATGACTAAGATATAGTCTCTATCCTCAAGAAACTCCTCTAAACAACCAGTAAGCTTCAGAGAAAAGAGATTGATCTCAACCTGACAAGAATGTAGTAGTATGGACTGATGAGTCTGAAAACCGAAGTTCTTGCCTAACTCTGCACCCTATGGCCATGGACAGGCACATTTTAACTCTGAATTTAGTTTCCTTTATGTGCAATGTGAACGGTTTAATGTGGAATGTATTTCTTTTCTAGAGCTTAAAAAAATGAAACAAAATTCAAAAACCGAAATTTGGATTTTTAGGTATACAAGCTTTCATTTTTTATAATTATACATGTAGTACAAAAACTTGCAATAAAAAATGTTAATGTTTAAAATGCTGAAATAGAAAAGTTCCTTTAAGAACCACTGGCTTTGACAGTTCTGAGTCTGGATTTTAGGTCCTGACCATTACAGGACTCTTCTCATTTGCCTATTCCCTTCTGGCTTCTAATAGGACCCCCTTTACTTTCAGTGTCCTATATTACAACCCACTAAAGGACTGGGATGTCCAGGGTTCCTCCTTTTCGCTGTGGATTCTCTTTAAGAATTGGACTCTAGGCCAGGCATGGTGGCTCACGCCTGTAATCCCAGCACTTTGGGAGGCTGAGGTGGGCGGATCACTTGAGGTCAGGAGTTCGAGACTAGCCTGGCCAACATGGTTAAAACCCCATCTCTACTTAAAAAAAAAAAAAAAAAAAAAAAAAAAAGGCCGGGCGCGGTGGCTTACACCTGTAATCTCAGCACTTTGGGAGGCCGAGGCAGGCGGATCACGAGGTCAGGAGATCAAGACCATCCTGGCTAACACGGTGAAACCCCACCTCAACTTAACAAAAAAAAAAAAAAAAAAAAAGGCCGGGCGCGGTGGTTCATGCCTGTAATCTCAGCACTTTGGGAGGCCGAGGTGGGCAGATCACGAAGTCAAGAGATCGAGACCATCCTGGCTAACACGGTGAAACCCCGTCTCACTAAAAATACAAAAAATTAGCCAGGCATGGTGGCGGGCGCCTGTAGTCCCAGCTACTCAGGAGGCTGAGGCAGGAGAATGGCGTGAACAAGGGAGGTGGAGCTTGCAGTGAGCCGAGATGGCGCCACTGCACTCCAGCCTGGGCGATAGAGCAAGACTCCCAACTCAAAAAAAAAAAAAAAATTAGTTCAGCATGGTGGTGCTGCGTGCCTGTAGTCTCAGATACTCTCGGGAGGCTGTGGTGGGGGAATCGCTTGAACCCAGGAGGCAGAGGTTGTGGTGAGCCGAGATCATGCCAATACCTTCCACCTAGGTGACAGAGCGAGACTCCATCTCAAAAAAAAAAAAAAAAAAAGAATTAGACTCTAATCTTACCATCTTCCCAGTGTGCAAATGACTGCTCCCTCCTCTAAATACCAAAATTGTTTTCTATGTCTCTTATGTGCCTATTGTTTCCTATCTTATGATTATTTACATTCATTCTATTGCCTTCTCAGAGGGTGTAATGTAAGTTCTCTGACAGCAGGGAACAATTCACTGTAATATTCACTAGTACCAGGCACACACTATGGGCTTAAATCGTAGAAGAATCAGTCCAAGTTAAAAGGACCTTTTTGTATAAGCTTCAGTCATCGTAGCTATAAGCTGAAATTCTCTAGATATTATCACAAAATCTCACTTTACATTAATACACTGTTTTTTTTTAAATTTTGTTTTGGGATTTTTTTTTTTTTTTAAGACAGGTTCTGTCTGGCTCTGTTGTCCAGGCTGGAGTGCAGTGGAACGATCTTGGCTCACTTGCAACCTCTGTCTCCTGGGCTCAAATGATCCTCCCATCTCAGCCTCCCAGCAGCTGGAACCACAGGTGTGCATCACCACGCTTGGCTAATTTTTCTATTTTTCTTGGGTAGAGACAGGATTTCACCATGTTGCCCAGGCTGGCCTTGAACTCCTGGGCTCAAGCGATCTTCCCACCTTGGCCTCCCAATGTGTTGGGATTATACGCGTGAGCCACCATACCTGGCTACTGGGGTTTTTTAACTTCAAATGTTCTGACTAGATGCCAAGCTGGTTGTTAAAACATTACAAATTTGTAGAATTTTCCTGAAAATCAGTAAGTCAGGAAAGAGCTCACGAAGCAGTGTTGGTTCTTAAAACTCCTCAGTTGATTCTAATGTACAGCTGAGCTGGGAAATCCGTGGTATTGATAATAATTTTTTTTTTTTAGACGAAGTCTTGCTCTTGTCCCCCAGGCTGGCGTGCAATGGCGCGGTCTCAGCTCACTGCAGCCTGCGCCTCCTGGGTTCAAGTGATTCTCCTGCCTCGGCTCCCCAAGTAGCTGGGATTACAGGTGGCTACCACCACGCCTGGCTAGTTTTTGTGTTTTTAGTAGAGACGGGGTTTCACCATGTTGGCCAGGCTGGTCTCGAACTCCTCACCTCAGGTGATCCACCCGCCTCGGCCTCCCAAAGTGTTGGGATTACAGGCGTGAGCCACCGAGCCCGGCCGGTATTGATATGTAATTCTAAGTAGGAACAGAGATTATAAATCCCTCACTAAAATAACTTTTAGGCTGGGCACAGTGGCTCACACCTGCAATCCTAGCACTGTGGGAAGTCAAGGTGGGTGGATCACTTCAGCCCAGAAGTTAAGACCAGCCTGGCCAATATAGAGAAACTCCATCTCTATAAAAAAACAAAAAAATTATCCGGGTGTGGTGGTGCGCCTGTAGTCCCAGCTACTCAAGAAGGATCATCTATTCAGGATCACCTGAGCCTGAGGAGGTCAAGACTGCAGTAAACTGCACCACTGCACTCCAACTTGGGTGACAGAGAGACCTCATCTCAATAATAATAATAATAACCTTAAATAAATGGCTATAAACATTGCAGGAGAAAACAGAGTGACTGCCATCTTTAATACACTGAAACACTTAACCTAATTTGTAACCAAAACACTTTTTAAGTAGTGAAGCAGAGTGAGCTAGAAACCCAACTGAACAAGCCTGCTTTCAATCACTACTGATCAGTACTAAAACGATCCCCTAGAAATAAGCGATGCTGGACACACCTGGGACAGGATTAGTCATTCATATATCAACATACATTCACTATATATCCAGGATACAGATACAGTCCCTGCCCTCTTTAAATTTTCATCCTAGTAAATGGAGACTGGTCAAAACAAACCACACACACTGAAGAAAATACACTAACAAAATTTTCATTTTGTTCTAGAAGATTCCTTTAGATTGGGTGCTCAAGGAAAGCCTCCTCAAGGAGATAATATTTGAGCAGAGATCTGAATGAAAGATAAGGGGCCAGTCATGGGGAAATATCTGGGAAGAGTATTCCAGGCAGAAGGCCAACATATGCAAAAACTGTGAGACAGATAAAAACCCACAGAACTTTACAGCAGAGTGAACCTTAACGTATGTAAATTTAAAAAATCATTTAAGAGATCAGAGGATCTCCAGATGGAACACAGACTTTGACAAAAGAATCTAATTGTCTAGAAAATATGTGAAGCAACCTCACCAAAGGGGGATGGAGGGTGCTAAGAAACTTTGGAAATGAAGTCTGTAAGACTAAGGCAACAGGAACTACACATAAGCACCGTCCTCTACTTGATAAGGTTTTTCTCCATGCGAGTACATATTAATTCTGAAGTCACTATATCTGCATATGTATCCCAGATTTGAACAATTAAGTCAAAAGATGGTGAATGATGAAAGCCAGTTTTCTCACTGTAGAAGTGGGAGGTGACAGATAACCAAAGGAAGAAGGCTAGAATGGATAGAGTGGCAATGGATAGAATTGGAAATATCAACTCATGTTTAGCTTAATATAGATACAGATGACTGCATACAGAAAAACTTAGTTTAGTATACATACATGTATATCCCTTGCTCAGTCAGCTGAAAGGCCCTACAAGCAACAACATCCCAGTAGCAAGCACACCTAATGCCTAGATCTTGGTTTCTAATACCATTCTCTAATAAAAAGAATCAAGGCTCCTTGGAGAAGTGGCTGATTCTAGGACTGGGGTCGGAAATATATAAGATGTGCCTAGAGAATCTTGTAGTCAAAAGGATAAAGGAGGCTGGGAGTGGTGGTTCATGCCTGTAATCCTAATACTTTGGGAGGCCAAGGTGGGAGGACTGCTTGAGGCCAGGAGTTCAATACCAGCCTGGGCAACACAGCAAGATCCCATCTCTACCAAGAAAAAAAAAAAGAGGAGTCAACTGAAAAAGATCCCAGTGACTAAAGCTCGAACAATTTCAGCAATAAAATAAACACGCATGATATAAATACATGGCTGAATAAATAAACTGGGGAGAATAGAAAAATATCCTGTGCAGAAGAATTCCAAGTAACTTATGTAGATATTTTACCTTTACCTTCAAGGAAGCAGAACCTAACTTTTCATTCCTTCCCAGGATGGGCTAGGCATGATGACTTCCTTCCAAAGAGTACAGTACGGAAACAGTGGTGGGGGGATTAACAGTGGAGAAACCTGACCAACGCTACCGCAGCTAGGTGATCAAGGCCAAAATATCGACAGTGATAAAGCATACTGAGAGTACCTTTGATTTGATGTAGTGAAAATCGCGCTTTACCTCTGTAATCTTCCTGCCAAAAACCCATAATCCCAGCCCCAATTATGAGAGAAACATCAGGCAAATGTCAATTGAGAAATATTCTACAAAATACCTGACTGGTACTCGTGAAAACTGTCCAGGTCACCAAAAAGAAGAAAAGCTCAAGAAACTGTCAGAGCCCAGAGGAACCTAAGATGTGACTACTAAATGGTATGTAGTACCCTAAATGGGATCCTGGAACACAAAAAGAGTATCAGGTAAAAACTAAGAGAATCAGAATAAAGAATGGACTTTTGTTAATAATAGTGTATCAATATTGGTTCATCAATTGTGACAAGTGTATCATACTAACAATGCAAGGTGTTAATAAGAAACATTCAGCATGAGATTTTTAGGAATTTTCTATATTATCTTCACAATTTCCTGTTAATCTAAATCTCTCCTAATGACAAGTTTATTTAAAAAGTAAAACAAAACTTGAAGGAGGGAGGAAACAAGAAGGGAGGAAACACTGGAGACAGAACCAGCTTGGCAAGTTGACTGTTAAGGTCTGAGAAGTAGGCAGGGGAAAGATCATTCATTTCAGGCAATATTTTTCCATTTTACCTGTATAAGAACCACATGAGGAGCCTTATTTTTCTTTCTTTCTTTTTTCTTTCTTTTTTTTTTTTGTAGAGATGAAGATTTCACTACGTTGACCAGGCTGGTCTCAAACTCCTGGCCTCAAGCAATCCTCCCACCTCAGCCTCCCAAGGCATGAGCCACCATGGTGGGCCTGTATGAAGGAACTTTTTAAAAAATGCTACAAGCCGGGTGCAGTGGCTCATACCTGTAATCCCAGCATTCTGGGAGGCCAAGGTAAGAGGATCACTTGAGCCCAGAAGTTCAAGACCATCCTGAACAACATAGCAAGACCCTGTTCTCTGCTTAAAAAAAACAAAAACGGGCTGGACGTGGTGGATCACGCCTGTAATCCCTGCACTTTGGGAGGCTGAGGTGGGCAGATCATGAGGTCAGGAGTTCGAGACCAGCCTGACCAACATGGTGAAACCCCATCTCTACTAAAAATACAAAAATTAGCTGGGCATGGTGGTGCGCGCCTGTGATCCCAGCTACTCAGGAGGCTGAGGCAGGAGAATCGCTTGAACCCAGGAGACTGAGGTTGCAGTGAGCTGAGAAAGCAGTGAGCTGAGATAGCACCACTGCACTCTAGCCTGGGCGACAAGAGTGAGACTCCGTTTCAAAAAGAAAAAAAAAACAAAAACTCAAAACAAATTAAAACCCTACAGATGTCTGGACCCTCCAATCCAAACAATTTAACCAGATTCTCTGAAGGTAGAGCCTAGGAAAAGGTCATGTTTATTTCCTATAGGGAAAGGGAACTTAACACGGGTGATTGGAATGTACAGATAGGGGCTGGGCATGGTGGCTCACACCTGTAATCCCAGCACTTTGGGAGACCGAGGAGGGCGAATCACAAAGTTAGGAATTTGAGACCAGCCTGGTGAAACCCCAACTCTACTAAAAATACAAAAAATTAGCTGGGCATAGTGGCAGGTGCCTGTAATCCCAGCTACTGGGGAGGCTGAGGCAGGAGAACTGCTTGAACCTGGGGGGGCGGAGGTGGTTGCAGTGAGCCAAGATCGCACCACTGCACTCCAGCCCGGGTGACAGAGTGAGACTCCATCTCAAAAAAAAAAAAAAAAAAAGAGGCCGGGTGTGGTGGCTCATGCCTGTAATCCCAGCACTTTGGGAGGCCGAGGTGGGCAGATCACCTGAGGTTAGGAGTTTGAGACCAGCCTGGCCAACATGGTGAAACCCCGTCTCCTCTAAAAATACAAAAATTAGCCAGGTGTGGTGGTGGGCACCTGTAATCGGGAGGCTGAGGCAGGAGAATCGCTTGAACCCGGGAGGCAGAGGTTACAGTGAGCTGAGGTTGCACCATTGCACTCCGGCCTAGGCAACAAGAGCAAAACTCTGTCTCAAAAAAAAAAAAAAAAGAATGTACAGAGAGGGATGAGAATCACTAATCCAGACCCTTCATTCTAAATTTCGTGCCAGTGACATGATCATATGCACATTTTAAAATAAGTCATTCCTGTTTGCATATGAAGTAACTGCAGAAGGCATGAAAGACAGCAAGACACCAGCAAGATTATATAGATGAAGTCCAGGGAAAAGAGAATGATGGCATAGAATAGAATAACAGCAGTGAAACAAAAAATGGACATATTTGGGGTTTATTTTAGAGGTAGGGCCAAAAGGATCAGGTGATAGATTAAACATGTGGGGGTGGAAAAGAAATATTAAGGTGTACTCATAGGCTTACGCAAATGGAATTATGGTGTTATTTACAAAGAATGAGGTAAACTATTTGCCTTTGTGAGAAATTTTTATGTATGGTAAAGTAAATCTATCTAAAAAGAACAAGAGATATATAACACCTCATTGCTAAATCTGAGTGGCTTTAAAAAAGTAAAAAGAATGGGAAAAAGTGGAAATAGACTGCCAGATAAAGGTAAAAACACTATTTCATCACACCAAATGCGTTGTGTGAGAACTACCTGACCTCACTGCTAGTCAGCAGGATCGTTTTCTAGTGATCTCTTAAAAAAGCCAAAGTAAGCTAGTGTGCTGAACTCATTTGGCATTCACTGTCTGGAAACAGTTGCATTCATAACTCAGACAGGGTTAGTTACCTGGGTTTTCTATCAGAGGTGTGTGTGTGTGTGTGTGTGTGTGTGTGTGTGTGTGTGTGTGTGTGTGTGTTTAAACCTAGTATAAGTTAGGTAAAGTTTATTTATATTTTTGGAGACAGAGTTTCGCTCTTTGCTGTGTGTGTGTGTGTGTGTGTGTGTGTGTGTGTGTGTGTGTGTTTTTAAACCTAGTATAAGTTAGGTAAAGTTTATTTATATTTTTGGAGACAGAGTTTCGCTCTTTGCTGCCCAGGCTGGAGCGCAATGGTGCGATATTGGCTCACCACAACCTTCACCTCCTGGGTTCAAGTGATTCTCCTGCCTCAGCCTCCCGAGTAGCTGGGATTACAGGCATGCGCCACCACGGCCGGCTAATTTTGTATTTTTAGTGGAGATGGGGTTTCTCCGTGTTGGTCAGGCTGGTCTCGAACTCCCGACCTCAGGTGATCTGCCCGCCTCGGCCTCCCAAAGTGCTGAGATTACAGGCGTGAGCCACCACACCCGGCTGGTAAAGTTTAAATATCAGAGAAAGATTAGAAATGGGGCGGGGTGAGAGGCTACCCTGTGGTGGTTCCAACCATTAGTAATACAACGGGTTTACATTTACATATTTCCTTCCAGTTCCCCACACTCCAAGGAAAAGGTTTAGGGCTTGATTCAACCTCTTTTACAATTAAATAAAATTATTATGGGGAAACTGTTTAATGGTCTTTTCTTCTCCATTCTAGACTGTATGCATGCTGAGGAAAATCCATTCATCTCTGCCTTTGATCTTTACAGGAATCTTCTGGTGTTTTCTCTCCCGGCTGGAAAACCAACTTTTCCACCCCACCCTCTCACATCACTACATACAAGTCAAGGTTTGAGGAGCCTTCTCTATTTTCTCTTACCTGTGTGAGACTCCTCTCTTTCAGATATTTATAATTTTGCACATTATTTTACGAAATACTCCCTTCTAACTCTTCATAAACTTAATACACTCTTCATAACCATGGTTATACAATACTCTAAGTAGCTACAACAATTTACATATAGATGTTACGGCTGCTTCCAATTTTCACTATTAAAATAGCACTATGATAAACACTACTATTTATAAAGTTTGCCTGTATTTAGGATTTCTTCTAGATCTAGGTAAAACTTGGAGCCAAAGAATATACGTTATTTTTAAAGTTCTTGACCCACAGTGCTAAAATGCTTTTCGAAAGGACTATTCCAATTTACACTGGAAGGGCTGGATTCAATATGAGTCAAATGCTAAGTACGTCTCAAGCCAATATTTATTGCCATTTCAGTGCCAACCTAAGTTTTGCAATGCCAGCTTTGTTCAGAGAGAAAGAATACTGCAGTTTTGGCTGGAGACATTCCATTAGCTTTGCTACCAATTCTCTGCTCAGCAATAAAATAATGTTTGGCTATCAGCATTTCTGGAAGAGAGGTAAAACAGAGAAGCAGAGGAATGTTAGACTTAACATCAGTCACAGGCTTTAACTTCCTACTAAAGTAATTTCTTCAGAACTCCAATTATAATTCTTTTTCTACAAGTTTTTATTTTTATTTTTAGAGATGGAGTCTTGCTCTGTCACCCAGGCTGGAGTACAACGGTGCGAGCTCGGCCCACTGCAACCTCTATCTCCTGAGTTCAAGTGATTCTCCCACCTCAGCCTCCCGAGTAGCTGGAATTACAGGCACATGCCACCATGCCCAGCTAATTTTTGTATTTTTAGTACCGACAGGGTTTCACCATGTTGGCCAGGCTGGTCTTGAACTCCTGACCTCAGGTGATGCACCCACCTTGGCATCCCAAAGTGCTGGGACTATAGGTATGAGGCACCACGCCCAGCCTAAAATTTTTTATATTTTTTAGAGACAGGGTCTGTCACTCAGTCTGGAGTACAGTAGCATGATCATGGCTCACTGTAATCATCGGCTCCTGGGCTCAAGTACTCCTTCTGCCTCAGCCTCCCAAGTAGCTAGGACTACAGGCACATACCACCATACCCACCTTTTTTTTTGTTTTTTGTGGGGGGTAGATTGGTGGGGTCCCACTATGTTGCTCAGCCTGGTCTTGAACTCCTTGCCTCAGGTGATCCTCCCACTTCAGCCTCCCAAAGTAGTGAGATTACAGGTGTGAACCAATGTGCCCAGCCCCATAATTCTCTTTTAAAAGGAACTTTCTTTTGAGGAGGGAATCTATTTACTTCTATTTTTTTTTTCTTTTTGAGATGGAGTCTCACTCTGTCGCCCAGGCTGGAGTGCAGTGGCGTGATCTCGGCTCATTGCAAGCTGCGCCTCCCGGGTTCACGCCATTCTCCTGCCTCAGCCTCCCGAGTAGCTGGGACTGCAGGCACCCGCCACCACGCCTGGCTAATTTTTTGTATTTTTAGTAGAGATGGGGTTTCACCATGTTAGCCAGGATGGTCTCAATCTCCTGACCTCGTGATCCACCTGCCTCGGCCTCCCAAAGTGCTGGGATTACAGGCGTGAGCCACGGCGGCCAGCCTTTATTTACTTCTATACTCCCAAGACCCAGTGCAATGCCTTGGCATAAAATAGGAAATGTCTGAATAAATAAATGAATCCTTCCTCAGTCTAACAATCAACTTTTGTTTATATCTCTCTAGTTTCTTTTCTTTTTTTTTTTTTTGAGACAGATTCTCACTCTTGTTGTCCAGGCTGGAGTGTAGTGGCAAGATTTCAGCTCACCACAATCTCTGCTTCCAGGATTCAAGTGATTCTCCTGCCTCAGCCTCTCAAGTAGCTGGGATTGCAAGTGCCCACCAACACACCCAGCTAATTTTTGTATTTTTAATAGAGACACGGTTTCACAATGTTGGCCAGGCTAGTCTTGAACTCCTGACCTCAGGTGATCTGCCACCCTCAGCCTCCCAAAGTGCTGGGACTACAGGTGTGAGCTACCACACCCGGCCTTCTAGTTTCTTAAACACTGACCTTCTCATTATTACTCATTTATTCCTACTCTGTGTCAGGAACTAACATAGCTATCTTCACATTTTCCTCAACAATCCTGTAAGACAGATATTGCTATCTTGCCCATTATCAATTGAGAATGCTGAATCTTTGAAAAGAATTATGTGAAAGTATCCCATACCAATTTGGGTATACAGTAAGTGCTTAACAAAGGTCAGCTAAAACTAGCATGCTCTTTAGAACTCTGCTTTACATTAAGATCTACTGACATCTGGCTAGGCGTGGTGGCTCACGCCCATAATCCCAGAACTTTGGGAGGCCAGGAATTTGAGACCAGCCTGGCCAACATGGCAAAACCCGGTTCTGTATAAATACAAAAAAGTTAGCCAGGTGTGGTTGTGCATGCCTGTAATCTCTAGCTACTCGGGTGGCTGAGGCACAAGAATCGCTTAAACCTAGGAGATGAAGGTTGCAGCGAGCTAAGATGGCACCACTGCACTCTAGGCTGGGCAAAAAGAGCGACACTGACTCAAAAACAAAAAAACAAAACAAAACAAAAAAGTCTACTGACATCTAAGGTGGCTTGAGATAGCATTGTACAAATTAGCTGCAACGGATACAAAGGTTAACTATGGCACCCCCTTCTCTCTCTAATCTTTCAGGGCGTCTAATGTCATCAATTGCTACCATAAATCCCCCACTGGTCTGGGACAGACAGGTGACCAAAAAAAAAAAAAAGGAAAAAAAAAACAGCCATTGGGAAGGCCCATCACAGTCTGTCTTACTGAGAAAAATCCCTTGCTCCATGATCCTTTCCCTCCTTCCTCCTCCCTTCAGAGATGTTCAGAGATGACTCCCCTTCCATAAACTGATTTCCCAAGGATTTTGGAGAGCACTGCATTTAATTACAGTAAGTTAAAAATGTAATTGTCTGATAGTATCAGTGGGAGAAAGGCATTATTTACTTTTGGGGCATCTTACTAGAGACTGAACCCCAATTAGTCTCTAGTAAAATGCACAGGGGAGATTGGGGAAGTGTGTGAACTATTCTATACTACTTTCCTACTTCAGCTTTGGTCAAACATCTAGTAAAATGTATACGGGAGATTGCAGAAGTGTGTGAACTACTTTCCTACTGCAGCTTTGGTCAAACTTCCTCCCCTCCCAAGTCAGAAGACAAGAAGGTGTCAATCACTTGGAGACTAGCTTTTGAAATACTGTGATCCCTGATCTATCTCTTGCTAAAGCATGACACAAAGAAGGTATCACAAACAATAATAGATGGTGTGTAGTATTTTAACCAGATGGCTCAAACAGCTATTTGGATAGGGATTGGGTAACCAGGGTGTAATCTCCTCATTTTCCTAAGTGGAGTTTATCTTTCCATATCTCATCTGTTTATACTAACAAACGCTGCACAGGGTTGGTGTGAAATCTCAGCTGAGATTTAAGTACTCTCTAAATTCCAATTGGCTTGTTGGTTTTAGCTTGTGAAGAATGCATATTTTAGGTCTTGTTTTCAGTTATTCCCAGAGAGAAACTTGGCAAAAACTAGGAATCTTTGTTCTTTCCTTCCGACCACACAGACGGCTTTGCTTTGCTTTGCTTTATGTAATAGGCACTATGCCTTCTCTGATAGTAGCAGGAGAAATGAAATCTGAAATCCATTCAGGAAATTAAGTGATCACGGCTAGGCTCTGATCTAAAGTAATTTAAACTCTTACACACTCAGATCTTTATTATTCACATTTAATTACTGATACTCCAAATTAAGTACCAGCAGCTCCCATTTACTAAATATCTATTACCGTATAATAAAATAGATACTGTAAGTATTAAAACCCTTGTTTTCATCACTGAGAAAGCCAAAGATTCAAAAAGTTACATGCCTTGTCCAGGAATATCTAGATAATGGTAAATGGTGGAGCGAAGACTGAAATCTAGATTAATTACTTCCAAAGCCCAGACTCCCTCTCATGCCAAAATGCCTCCCATTATTACTTCAAATCGTTTTCTTTTCTTTTCTTTTTTGAGATGAAGTCTCACTCTGTTGCCCAGGCTGGAGTGCAGTGGCATGATCTCGGTTCACTGCAATCCCTGCCTCCTGGGTTCAAGTGATTCTCCTGCATCAGCCTCCCAGGTACCCATTACAGGTATAAGCCACTGTGCCCAGCTAAAATAGCTTTCAATAAATCCTTAATTCAGAAAATTTCAATTTCTAGGCTGGGCATGGTGGCTCATAACTGTAACTTCAGCACTTTTGGAGGCCAAGGAGGGCAGATCACCTGAGGTCAGGAGTTTGAGACCAGCCTGGCCAACATGTTGAAACTCTGTCTCTACTAAAATACAAAAATTAGGCAGGCATGGTGGCAGGTGCCTGCAATCCCAGCTACTCAAGAGGATGAAGCAGGAGAATTGCTTGAATCCAGGAGGTGGAGGCTGCAGTGAGCCAAGATTGTGTCATTGCACTCCAGCCTGGATGACAAGGGCCAAACACCACCTCAAAAAAAAAAAAAAGAAAAAGAAAATTTCAGTTCCTTTATTGTATATACTAGTAGCTGAATATCAGCCCACAGATGTATATAAAACTGTTCTCCTTTAGGCATAAGATCAACAAACATGTTGATACAGTTTTTCTCTATGGACAAAGGGTTTGGGGTCAAATAAGACTAGAAAATGGTACATATCTGGCCAGGCTCTGTGGCTCATGCCTGTAATCCCAGCACTTTGGGAGGCTGAGGCGGGCAGATCACTTGAGGTCTGAAGTTCGAGACCAGCCTGGCCAACATGGTGAAACCCTGTCTCTACTAAAAATACAAAAATTAGATGGGCGTGGTGGTGGCGCATGCCTGTAATCCCAGGTACTCAGGAGGCTGAGGCAAGAGATATCACTTGAGCCTGGAAGGCGGAGGTTGCAATGAGCTGAGATCATACCACTGCACTCTCTAGCTGGGGCGATAGAGCGAGACTGTCTCAAAAAAAAAAAAAAAAAAAAAAAAAAAAAAACAGTGCTTATCAAATACCTCTTTTCAAATACCCCTTTTAGAAATCTGCAATATAATCTTGTAAAGGCTTTGAAAGGTTCTGCGTCTAGAAAAAAAGAAAATTTAACCTCACAACTTCACATAAGGGAAGGTCTTTAAAAAAAAAAATACTAATATCCCTTGAAGAATTTTCGCTTAGAATCAGTTTGGCAGCCTGACAACGCAGTGAGACCCATCTCTACAGAAAATAAAAACATTAGCTGGGCATGGTGGTACACGCATGTAGTCCCAGCTACTTGGGAGGCTGATGTGGGAGGGTCACTTGAGCCCGGGAGGTTGAGGCTACAGTGAGCTATGGTTGTGCCACTGTACTCCAGCCCAGGTGACAGAGCAAGACTCTGTCTCAAAAAAAAAAAAAGAAAGAGAATCAGCTTGGAAACACCAGAAGTGGAACCAAATGGTCTGTGCAAATCAAGATATAACCATACCTTAATCTTAAATAATAGATTCTCAAATATTTGATAACTGATTAGACCCAAATGGCATTACACAAGTGTGGATGTTTACTGTATAAATATTCGAATATTCATAAATACCACATGAATAAACATTTCCAAAAAAACCCCCCACAATATTCTTTATCCAAGCAATTAAAATAGGTGGGGGCTGGGCGTGGCAGCTCACACCCGTAATCCCAACACTTTGGGAGGCCAAGGCAGGAGGCCTTAAGGACAGGGGTTTGCACCCAGGCTGGGAAACATGGTGAGACCCTGTCTCTACAAAAAAAAGAAAAGAAAAAAAAGAATAAGTGGAAGAAGTGGCTGAGCTTTGTTGGAAAGTTAGAGACACAAGCAATTTTAATTTGTGCAGCAGCAATAGAAAAATTTAAGGCTGGGCGCAGTGGCTCACGCCTGTAATCTCAGCACTATGGGAGGCTGAGGCAGGCAGATCACTTGAGGTCAGGAGTTCGAGACCAGCCTGGCCAACATGGTGAAACCCCGTCTCTACTAAAACTACAAAAATTAGCCATGTGTGGTGGTGAGCACCTGTAATCCTAGCTACACGGGAGGCTGAGGCAGGAGAATCACTCAAACCTGGGAGGCAGAGGTTGCAATGAGCCAAGATCACACCACTGCACTCCAGCCTGGGAAACAGAGCAAGACTCTGTCTCAAGGAAAAAAAGAAAAATTAAAAAAACAAAAAACAAGCAGTAACCCTTTATTCTAATTCTACCACGCACTAGCTTGGTAACCTCAGGCATCTTTCTTAGGTTTAGCTTCCTCACTGGTAAAATGTAAATAAAAATAGTGCTTAATTCCTTGGGTTGTGCAGATTAAAACAGCTTAGCTAATATTACTATTGAGAAACATGAGGTCTTCCAGAATCTGAGTGAGGAAAAAAAAGAAACATGAAGGACACATTAAGGAGACTTTTGTAAAGCACTGTGAGATGAGTCTGAACTAGCTTAAAAGGTTCTGAAGTAACACAATTAGATTTTGGGGGAACCAAATAAATTATCTTTCATTAATTCCTTTTTTTTTTTGAGATGGAGTCTCACTCTGTTGCCCAGGCTGGAGTGCAGTGATACCTCTTGACTCACTGCAACCTCTGCTTCCCGGGCCAAGTGATTCTCCTGTTTCACCCTCCCGATTACAGGAGTCTGCCACCATGCCTGGCTAATTTTTTTTGTATTCTTAGTAGAGATGGGGTTTCGCCATGTTGGCCAGGCAGGTCTCAAATTCCTGACCTCAGGTGATCCACCCGCCTCAGCCTCCCAAAGTGCTGGGATTACAGGCATGAGCCACCAGGCCCGGCCCCCATTAATTCCTATTCTAGTATTGAGTCTTTCACTTAACAGACTTAATTCCACTAAAACAAACACAAAGTATGTTGGCTATATTCAACCTTTCCTAAATGTGACTTTACCGCTCAGATTCAAGCAGAAACGTTGTTTCAAGAGAAATGAAGGTATTTCTGTTATCCTCTTTGTGAAAAACACTACAGGGAAGCAAACTTTATTGGTCCTCCAAAAATAATAATTTGACCTTGCCTGTTCCCTGCCCATCCCTTACCCCTTCTAGGCTGACAAATTCTGCCATTATGTTTCAAAATAGCTTGAAATCACACCCCTAGAATTTCACACGCATAAGATGTGTATATATTAGCAAAATTTAATGTCAAGTCACAAAATGTTAAAAATTTATCACTTTTCAATCTTAAAACTTGACATGAGAGGATGCTCTAGGATTTAGATTCAACTATTTATTAAACATCTATTTTATTTTATTTTTTTGAGATGGAGTCTTGCTCTGTCGTTAGGCTGGAGTGCAGTGGCACGATCTCGGCTCACTGCAACCTCCGCCTCCCAGATTCAAGTGATTCTCCTGCCTCAGCCTCCCGAGTAGCTGGGACTACAGACATGCGCCACCACGCCCGGCTAATTTTTGTATTTTTAGTAGAGATGGGGTTTCACCACGTTGGCCAGGATGGTCTCGATCTCTTGACCTCATGATCCGCCTGCCGCGGCCTCCGAAAGTGCTGGGATTACAGGCGTGAGCCACCGCGCGCAGCCTATTAAACATCAATTAACCAAGCACTATTGTATGTGTTTGCTGATCCACTCTTTTTTCTTGTTTTGTTTGGAGACAGAATCTCACTCTGTCACCCAGGCTGGAGTGCAATGGTGCGATCTCGGCTCACTGTAACCTCTGTCTCTTGGTCAAGCGATTCTCCTGCCTCAGCCTCTCGAGTAGCTGGGACTACAGGCGCTTGCCACCACGCCCGGCTGATTTTGTACTTTT
The DNA here is from genome assembly GCF_028885655.2 of Pongo abelii. Taxonomy (NCBI): domain Eukaryota; kingdom Metazoa; phylum Chordata; class Mammalia; order Primates; family Hominidae; genus Pongo; species Pongo abelii. Next base: position 186,364,958 of record NC_071989.2, read on the forward strand.
AGTAGAGATGGGGTTTCACCACGTTGGCCAGGCTGGTCTCCAATTCCTGACCTCAAGTGATCCTCCCACCTCAGTCTCATAAAGTGCTGGGACTACAGGCGTGAGCCACTGCACCTAGCTTTTCTGATGCTTTCTTATAACACCCCTGTAAAGTTTAAAAATATTAGTCATTAAATGTAAGACCTAAAACTATAAAAATCCTACAAGAAAACCTAGTAGTATCATTCTGGACATTGGTCTTGGCAAAGAATTTATGACTAAGTCCCCAAAAACATTTGCAACAAAAACAAAAATTGGAAAGTGGGACCTAATTAAACTGAAGAGCTTCTACACAGCAAAAGAAACAATCAACAGAGTAAACAGACAAAATGGGAGAAAATCTTAGCAAACTATGAATCTGACAAAGGCCTAATATCCGGAATATATGAGAAACAATTCAACAAGCAAATAATAATAATAATAACCCCATTAAAAAAAAATTGGCAAAAGCCAGGCGGAGTGGCTCATACCAGTAACCCCATCACTTGTGGAGGCCAAGGTGGGAGGATCACTTGAAATCAGAAGTTCAAGACCAGGCTGGGCAACATAGCAAGACCCTATCTCTAAAAAAAATTTTAAAATTAGCCCAGTGTGGTGGAGTACACCTGTAGTCCCAGCTCCTCTGGAGGCTGAAGTGGGAGGATCACTTGAGCTGGGACTCTGAGGCCACAGTGAACTATCATCACGTTACTGTACTTTAGCTTGAGAGACAGAGCAAGAACCTGTCTCAAAAAAAAAAAAAAAGCTGGGCACGGTGGCTCACACCTGTAATCCCAGCATCTTGGCAGGCCGAGGTGGGTGGACTGCTTGAGGTCAGGAGTTCGAGACCAGCCTGGACAACACAGTGAAACCCTGTCTCTACTAAAAATACAAAAATTAGCTGGGCATGGTAGTATGCGCCTGTAATCCCAGCTACTCAGGAAGCTGAGGCAAGAGACATCGCTTGAACCCGGGAGCAGAGGTTGCAGAGAGTCAAGTTGGCACTACTGCACTCCAGCCTAGGTGACAGAGTAAAACATTGTCTCAAAAAAAAAAGGCGGGGGGGAGGTGGGTGCAAAAGTACATGAACAGACACTTCTTTTTTTTTTTTGAGACAAAGGTCTTACTCTGTCACCCAGGTTGGAGAGCAGTGGCACCATCTTGCTTGGCTCATTGCAACCGCCATCTCCCAGGTTCAAGTGATCCTCCCACCTCAGCCTCCCAAGTAGCTGGGACCACAGGCCCACACCACCATGCCTGGTGAATCTTTTGGATTTTTGGTACAGTTGGGGTCTTGCCATGTTGCCCAGGCTGGTCTCAAACTCCTAAGCTCAAGTGATCCACTGCCTCAGCCTCTCAAAGTGCTGGGATTACAGGCATCAGCCATCACACCCGCCTCAGACACTTCTCAAAAGAAGACATTTACAGGGCCAGGAGGCGGAGGCTGCAGTGAGCTGAGATCATGCCACTACACTCTAGCCCGGGCAACGAAGTGAGACCCTAAGGGAAACACACACACACACACACACACACACACACACACGGCCAAAAATAGTCTCACACACACACACACACACACACACACACACACACACACACACACACACACACACACACACACACACACGGCCAAAAATAGTCAACATCATCGATCATTAGAGAAATGCAAATCAAAATCACAATGAGTTACCATTTGATACCAGTCAGAATGGCTATTACTAAAAAGTCAAAAAATAACTAGATATTGGCAAGGCCACAGAGAAAAACGAATGCTTACATAACACTGTTGGGAATGTAAGTTAGTTTAGCCACTGTGGAAAGCAGTCTGGGGATTTCTCAAAGAACTTAAGAAAAAAAACAGAACTATCATTTGACCCAACAATCCCATTAATGGGTATATACCCAAAGGAAAATAACTCGTTCTACCAAAAAGACACACACTCACATGTTGATCACAGCATTATTCATGATAGCAAAGACATAGAATCAACCTAGATGCCCATCAACAGTGATCTGAATAAAGAAAATGTGGTACGTATACACTATAGAATACTACGCACTCATAAAAAAGAACAAAATCACATCCTTTACAGCAATATGCATGTAGCTGGAGGCCGTCATCCTAAGCAAATTAATGCAGAACCAAAAAACCAAATACGACATTCTTACTTGTAAGTAGGAGCTAAACACTGAGTATACATGGACACAAAGATGACAACAACAGACAATGAGGACTACTAGATGGGGTAGAGTGGGAGGAGGGCAAGTGTTGAAAAATTAAACTAACTGTTGGATACTATGCTTACAATCTGGGCGATGGGATCATTCATACAATAAATCCCAGCAACAAATAATTTACTCATGTATCAAACCCGCACATGTACCCCCTCATCGAAAACGAAAGTTGAAAGAAAAAACAAAACAAAACAACCACACCTGGACCCACACAAATATCTATGTCATTTTGCAGATACAGAAACTGAGGCCTGGAAGGATTAAGTAACTGTCAGAGATCTCAAATTGCCAAGTTCCTAATATAGACCTCCTTCCCCTACATTGCTGCAAAGATGAGAATATGGTTAACTTTCAATGCTCAAAAAACAAACAAACAAACAAAAAAAGAAGCTGAGGCAGGCAGATCGCTTGAGCCCAGGAGTTTGAGACCAGCCTGGACAACATAAGGAGACCATGTCTCTACAAAAAATAAAAATAAAAAAATTAGCTGGGTGTGGTGGTGTGGGCCTATAGTTCGAGCTACTTGGGAGGCTGAGGTGGGAGGAGTGCCTGAGCCCAGGAGGTTGGAGCTGCAGTGAACCATGAATGAGCCACTGCACTCCAGCCTGGGCAACAGAGTAAGACCCTATCTCAAAAAGAAAAGAAAAAGAAAAAGGTTAACTGGAATTTTGGCTTTCTTCTTTCTTCTAAAAATAGGATACTTAATGCTGTTGGAATTGCTTTAACAAAGAGAGGGAGAAAAAAAAAGAATACAACAAAAAACTCTTTGGGATTGAGATTTCTGGTGAAAGCACAAAACAAAGAAATCAGTTTGAACCCCCCAAAACTCTGTGGAGTTAAAAGACATGTAAATTATTTTATTATTATGACAATTACTACACACCAGTAAACAAATCCTTAAGTCCTTCAAGGAACTTATCAAGAAAGAAATCAAGGTTCTGAGCTGAAAACTAGTGGAAGGAGAAATTTCAGGACAAGGGAAGAGCAAGTATGGAGGCATGAGAAGGAATAACATGTATCATTGGAATAGAAACAAAAGGGTAAAAATGTAAGGTTTGACAGTGAAGTCAGACCATGAGGTACAAAGAAAAATTTTATGCTGCTCTAATCAATGCCACTCCAATTATTTTTGTTAGAAATACTGTTCTGGGCCAGGCACGGTGGCTCACGCCTGTAATCCCAGCACTTTGGAAAGCCGAGGTGGGTGGATCACGAGGTCAGGAGTTCGAGACCAGCCTGGCCAACATGGTGAAACCCCGTGTCTACTTAAAAAATACAAAAATTAGCTGGGCATGGTGGCACGCACCTGTAATCCCAGCTACTCGGGAAGCTGAGGCAGGACAATCGCTTGAACTTGGGAGGCGGAGGTTGCAGTGAGCCGAGATCGAGCCACCGCACTCCAGCGTGGGCGAGAGAGTGAGACTCCATCTCAAAAAATAAAATAAAATAAAAAAGAAAAAGAAAAATATTATTCTGAGGCCGGACGTGGTGGCTCACGCCTGTAATCTAAGTACTTTGTAAGTCCAAGGCAGGTGGATCACTTAAGGCCAGGAGTTCAATACCAGCCTGGCCAACATGGCGAAACCCCATCTCTACTAAAAATACAAAAATTAGCTGGGCGCGGTGGCACGTGCCTGTGGTCCCAGCTACGCAAGAAGGGGAGCTGGGAAGATGGCTTGAGCCCAGCAGGCGGAGGCTGCAGTGAGTCAAGACTATACAATTGTACTCCAGCCTGGGCGACAGATACTCTGTCAAGGAAGAGAAGAGAAGAGAGAAAAGGAGTGAAAAGAGAAGAGAAGAGAAAGAGAATAGAAATATTATTCTGGAAAAAGTAGGAAGGCTGAATTGAGAAGACTTTAAATGTGGGGTACCAGTTATAAAAGTTTAGTCCAGAGGAGAAATGAAGTATGAACTAAGGCAGTGGCAATGCATATGACAAGAGGGTTAATTAAGGACTGTGACTTTTTGTGACTTAAAACAAAACTCCAATAAGAATTTACAAACACACATTTAAAAATATTCCCCAGTATTTAATATGAAAAATTGTTCTCTTTCAAATTTATTCCAGGACTGTGAGAAAGTTTGCATAATTTCCTTGGTGGAAAAGTCCAAGGCCCACACACAGGCCCCTCAAGTGTTCACGGTGATTTCTGCTATTCATCACTTCTGGCATTCTCACTAACAGTAGTAACACACACACACACACACACACACACACACACACACACACACACACCCCTGAAAACAGTTCAAATCAAATAATCAGTTTTATGACTATTTCATTTTTGATACTAATTTTAAGCAAAAATACAATGTTGGAGAAATGGCAACTAGAGTCCTTGAATATGTGAAATAATCCTCAGACGGTCCAAAATAAAAATGACAAAATTAACCTTTATGGCCAGGCACAGTGGCTCACGCCTGTAATCCCGGCACTTTGGGAGGCTGTGGCAGGTGGATCACCTGAGGTCAAGAGTTCGAGACCAGCCTGCCCAACATGGTGAAACCTTGTCTCTACTAAAAATACAAAAAATAAGCCAGAAGTGGTGGTGGGCGCCTATAATCCCAGCAACTCTGGAAGCTGAGGCAGAAGAATCACTTGAACCTGGGAGACAAAGGTTGCAGTGAGCCGAGGTTGAGCCATTGCACTCCAGCCTGGGAACAAGAGCGAAACTCCATCTCAAAAAAACAAAACAAAAAAAACTAATCTTTATCAATACCCATCTCAAAGACCTACTTCTAAAAGAATATCTGCTGTAAAGGTAATCTGTTACTCAGAGTAATCAGAATGTATACTACTTTGCAAGGTTCAGAAATATTCCTCTTAAATACTTAGAGGAGTTCATAAATATCAATGCCCAGCCCACTCTGAAAAAATAATGCATTTTGCACCAACTTGATCATAAGTGTCTGTACTTGTCAAATAAAGAAGTACCCCAAAAAAGGGAGGCCAGCAAACACTACTGAGTAAGTATGTCAAAACCTTTCCAAGATATAACTATGCTCTTGAATAGATTCAGCAACATAAAGATGTCAATTACAACCCCTGAAGTTCATTTACAAATTTCATAAAAATTTCAACTTTAAAAAGTTGATTACAAATTTCTTTTAGAGGAGCAAATAAACAAGAAAACCCAGGAAAACTCTGAAAAAGAGCAATGGAGTGGAGGCAGGGGTGTTCCTCCAGATCAAAATACATCATAAGACTCTATAATTAAGTGTAATATTGGCATATATAGGGGAAGACCAGTGGAACAGAAATTCCAGTTGAGGCTGGGTGCAGTGGCTCACACGTGTAATTCCAGCACTTTGGGAGGCCAAGGTGGGCAGATTGCTTGAGCTCAGGAGAGTTTCTGTTTCATTGCTGTTTTAATTTGCAATTCCTTAAGGACCTCAAATCCTTAAAGATTTGAGCATCTTTTCATATGCTTACATGCCATCTGTATATCCTCTTTGGTGAGTGGTCTGTTCTGATCTTTTCCCTACTTTTTGATTGAGTTGTTCATTTTAAATTTTAAAAATATATTTTGGGCCAGGCATGGTGGCTCACGCCTGTAATCCCAGTACTTTGAGAGGCCGAGGTGGGCGGATCACTTCAGGTCAGGAATTCAAGACCAGCCTGGACAGCATGGCAAAACCCCATCTCTACTAAAAATACAAAAATTAGCCGGGCATGGTGGCACACACCTGTAATCCCAGCTACTCGGGAGGCTGAGGCAGGAGAATTGCTTGAATCCAGGAGGTGGAGGTTGCAATGAGCTGAGATCACACCACTGCACTCCAGCCTGGGCAACAAGAGCAAAACTCTGTCTCAAACAAACAAACAAATCCAGTCAGTCTTCATGACTACTTACCTATGCTATGCAGAGTTAAGTATAATATAATCATGTCTCTATAAGACAAAGACAGAAGTTCTCTTATCCAATGAGAATGAGACCCATAACTAATCAATTAACTGAAGTCAAAGTAATAAAAATATTCTATACATTACGTAAATATTTCATTTTAACATAAATTACTCACATGAACACAAGTTTCTGATAAAAGCCTATCCTTTTCTTTAGGGAATGAATCCACTGGCACTCCTTGGAATTTCTTTAGTTTTTTAGTTTTTTGAGAGGGAGTCTCGCTCTGTCACCCAGGCTGGAGTGCACTGGTGCGACCTCAGCTCACTGCAACCTCTGCCTCCCAGGTTCAAGTGATTCTCCTGCCTCAGCCTTCTGAGTAGCTGGGATTACAGGCACCCGTCACCAAATCTGGCTAATTTTTGTATTTTAGTAGAGATGGGTTTTCACCATGTTGGCCAGGCTGGTCTCAAACTCCTGGCCTCAGGTGATCTGCCCACCTCGGGCTCCCAAAGTGCTGGGATTACGGGCATGCACCACTGTGCCCAGCCATTTTTTACTTTTTCTTTTTTTGAGACAGGGTCTCACTCTGTCACCCAGGCTGGAGTGCAGTGGTGCAATCACGGCCCACTGCAGCCTTCACCTCCTGGGCTAAGGTGATGCTCCCACCTCAGTCTCTCAAGTAGCTGGGATCACAGGCCCACAGGTATGCACCACTACGACCAGCTAATTTTTTTGTTGTAGTTTTAGTAGAGATGAGGTTTCACCATGTTGCCCTGGCTGGGATCTTTTTAGCATAACCCATACTGATTTGATTTCTTTAAGTGGAGTGCAACCTTAAACACTTGCTAAACAGTAAGTGCACAATGTTGTATCTCAATGATTTTTCCCTAAGTCATTTACAGTTAACTTGCCCACACCTAACTATTTTTTTTAGCAATTTCCCCAGACAGAGCCTGTTTAAAGCTTTTTAGTTTTCATATCAATGAAACTTTTTTTTTTAGCAATTTCCCCAGACAGAGCCTGTTTAAAGCTTTTAATTTAGTTTTCATATCAATGAAAACTCTTTTTGCACTGGTATTGTATAGGTTTATGTAGTGTTTAATTAAATGCACATGACAAACATAACCAGCACACACTAGTTTGGGAGCAAACATAACTGCCTCTTGTCAGGAATACAACTCGACTGGTGAGACACTTGAGCGTATTACAGAGTAGAGTTTGCAGAAATGCTTGAACATATTACAGAAGAGAGTTTAGGAAAAGAAGGATATCTGCTCCAATTAATCAGTCAAGTGAAGGTTAAGGTTAAGAGAGCTTCCACATTAAGCATTTGTAGATCTGTGTATGCAGAAAACAAAAATACACAAAGATAAACAACAAACCTGGAATTAGAATGGGGAAATAAGATTTGATTACTTTTTAAAATACAATTGTACGCTGCTAACTTTCAACAAGCATGTATTATTAGTTGTTTTTTTTTTTTTTCTTTCAGACAGAATCTGGCTCTGTTGCCCAGGTTAGAGTGCAGTGGCACGATCTTGGTTCACTGGTACCTCCACCTCCTGAGTTCAAGTGATTCCCATGCCTCAGCCTCCTGAATAGCTGGGATTACAGGCCTGTGCCACCACACTTGGCTTTTTTTGTATTTTTATTTTTATTTATTTATTTTGAGACGGAGTCGCACTCTGTTGCCCAGGCTTGGAGTGCAGTGGCACGATCTTGGCTCACTGCAACCTCCGCCTCCAGAATTCAAGTGATTCTTCTGCCTCACCCTCCCGAGTAGCTGGGATTACAGGTGCATGCGACTATGTCTGGCTAATTTTTATATTTTTGGTAGATACGGGGTTTCACCATGTTTGTCAGGCTGGTCTCGAATTCCTGGCCTCAAGTGATCTGCCTGCCTCGGCCTCCCAAAGTGCTGGGATTACGGCACCCAGCCTACTAGATTTTTTAAAGTAAAAAATAAAAAGAATGCTGTGAACTAGATAATAGTATCTCCAACTTTTTTTTTTTTAAGACAGAGTCTCACTCTTGCCCAGGCTGGAGTGCAGTGGTACGGTCTCGGATCACTGCAACCTTCACCTCCCAGGTTCAAGCAATTCTCCTGCCTTAGCCTCCCGAGTAGCTAGGATTATGGGCACCTGCCACCACGCTCAGCTAATTTTTTTGTATTTTTAGGAGAGACGGGGTTTCACCATGTTGTCTAGGCTGGTCTCAAACTTCTGACCTCGTGATCCACCAGCCTCGGCCTCCCAAAGTGCTGGGATTACAGGCGTGAGCCACTGCGCCCGGCCAGTATCTCCATTTTATAGAAAATGAAAGAGGTTCAAAGAAGTGAGAACCTGTTCAAGATCATAGAACTCACCAGAAGCTGCTGAAAAGTTAAGTCATGTTTGCCTGGATTTTCAAAGCTCTTGTTTTCTCAACAGTGCCAAATTCTCTGGCAAAAAAACCCTCAAATGGACCACTGTATGTTCTGTTTTAAATACATGAACAAAAAGCACCATGTGTTTTTTTTTTCCTTTAGGTAATAGGTGAAACCAAAACAAAGATTTTCAAAATGAGTTATAAATTTGATTCTACAGCCCAGCGTTCAGGCTATCATTTAAAAGGATGAGGGTCATAAATTTCTTCCTCCTGTGCAAGCAGAAAAGGGATCATTTCTTCCTCTGCTGGCCTGCATAACTCCTTTAGTTCCCCCTTCTCTCTGTCCATGTTATCCTTCTCCAGTTGTTCAAACAGCAACCTAGAGGCAGTAAACCAAGACACTAGGAGAGTCTGCTATATTTGGAAATTTGGGAAAATGAACGCCAATAAAAGTAACCTTCCACATACCTGCATTAACTCTCCTTAAAACCTATGTCCTTATTCTTTCCCATCTGAAATAGCTGAAAACAATTGTCTGCAATAGTTATTCATATTCAACTGGTTCCAAAATAAACAGAAGTGGAGAACTGTAGAAAAATCCTGGAAGACATCAAATGGGCTGAGAAACATGATATTAAATAAAATGCTTTGGGGAGTTCTAACCAAATAACATCACAAAAAAATTGAAACACAGGAAACCTAGATTTCCAAAATATTTTACTTTTACTGATTTCAATATACCAAATGAAGAAACGTATTGAGAACCAACTCCTAGCAGTGTCATCCTGTTCTGTCCTGACCCCTGTGGAGATTCCAAACACATACTCCATACTGCTAGTGAAGCAAACCTGAAACCTAGTGTCACTCCCTAGTTGAAAAATCCTTTGATGGCTCCCCTCGTCTACAGATTAAAGTTTAAACATTGTGAACAGCTTTGAAAGGCCTCCAAAATCTGGCTTTAATGTACCTTTCTAGTCTTATTGTCCACTTTCAATACTCTTCAGTTCATCACCACAGACACTTCACTTTCCCAGCTCCCTACCTAGGTATATTGGTAAGAACTCAGCCATCAAGTCCAGATCTAGACCCACTAGAATTCCACTACCTAGTAGCTTAATCACGTTGAGTAAATACATCATCAACAGATCTGTTTCCTTATGCATACCACCTATGGTACTTTATAAACTGCTGTAAGGATTAAACATAATAGTTATACATTAACACCATGCCTAAAGGCATAGCAGATACTTAATAAATGTTACCTGCTGGCCAGGTCCGGTGGCTCACGCCTGTAATCCGAGCACTTTGGGAGGCCGAGGCAGGTGGATCACCTGAGGTCAGGAGTTCGAGACCAGCCTGGCCAACACGGGGAAACCTTGTCTGTACTAAAAATACAAAAAGTAGCCAGGCATGGTGGCAGGCGCCTGTAATCCCAGCTACTCAGGAGGCTGAGGCAAGAGAATAGCTTAAACCTGGGAGGCGGAGTCTGCAGTGAGCCGAGATCTTGCCACTGCACCCCAGCCTGGGGGACAGAGCAAGCCTCCATCTCAAAAACAGACAGACAAAAATTAGCCAGGCACTTCTAGTCCTAGCCACTTAGGAGGCTGAGGTAGGAGGATCACTTGAGCCCAGGAGTTTGAGGTTGCAATGAACTATGATCACACCACTCACTTCAGCCTGGGCGACAGATATGTTGTCTCAAAAAAAAAAAAAATATATATATATATATATACACACACACACACACATATGTATATATACGATATACATATATATACGATATACATATATATATATATATATATATATATCTCGCATACCCATTATTTATGTGTGTACTTGACTTCTCCATTAAGTTACACAGAAGATGGTTGTGGATATAAATTTCTAAATCTCTACCACTTACTACTTGTGAAAGCTATTTGACCTCTCAGAACCTGTTTCTTCATTATTAAAATGAACAAGATTAACCCTTTACACTGTTATATTAAAAGGTTTAAAAGAGTTAAGGGGCCAGGTGCGGTGGCTCACATCTGTAATCTCAACACTGAGGCAACTCATCTCAACACTGTAATCTCAGCCTCTGAGGCAGGAGTTTGAGAGCAGCCTGGACAACATAGCAAGACTCCCGTCTCTACTTAAAAAAAATTTTTTTTTTGAGACAGAGTCCTGCTCTGTTTCCCAGGCTGGAGTGCAGTGGCACGATCTTGGCTCACTGCAACCTCCACCTCCCAGGTTCAAGCTAGCCTCCTGCCTCAGCCCCCCTAGTAGCTGGGATTACAGGGACATGCCACCATGCCTGGCTAATTTTTGTATTTTTAGTAGAGACGAGGTTTTGCCATGTTGGCCAGGCTGGTCTCAAACTCCTGACCTCAGGTGATCCACCTGCCTCGGCCTCCCAAAGTGCTGGGATTACAGGCATGAGCCACTGCACACGGCCTAAAATATTTTTCTTAAAAAAAGAGTTAATGCACATCAACTGCTGCTTGGTATAATGCTTGGCATCTAGTAAGTTTCAACAAATGTTTAATGGCAATCTGGATAATAAATCCGATCCAGCGATTGCTTATAGAATAGAAAAATGAAAGATGCATTTCCCTCAATAAATCCAATTTCATAAGGCAATCTTAATACAGCTCGAACCTGCTACCCACCTCTCTTCTAATAAAGATCTCCACAGTTTTCGCTGGGCGCGGCGGCTCACGCCTGTAATCCCAGCCAAGGCGGGCGGATCACAAGGTCAAGAAATCTAGACCATCCTGGCCAACATAGTGGAACCCCGTCTCTACTAAAAATACAAAAAATTCGCTGGATGTGGTGGCGCGTGCCTGTAGTCTCAGCTACTCGAGAGGCTGAGGCAGGAAATCACTTGAAACCGGAAGGCGGAGGTTGCAGTGAGCCGAGACCGCACCACTGCACTCCAGCCTGGGCAACAAGAGCGAAACTCCGTCTCAAAAAAAAAAAAGATCTCCACAGAAGATAAAATGGAGGTTCCTATGCACTTTACTTCAGAAATGCTATCATAGATTTATATTCATGATCTTCCAGTATGAGACTAAATATACCATAATTTATAACTCACATTACTTCATTGCACTTAAACCACGTTAGCTTACCCCTGAAGAGTTCTAACGGGTAAAATGGTCTGCCAACGTTAAACAACACTCTGAAATTGGTGGTCTACCTGGAAGTGTAAGCTGGTTGTCTGTTTAACTCATTCTCTAATAATAATTTGCTGGGTCATCAATTCAATTTCTCTACCAAAAATTCCAATCAAATGTCAATTACATCTATGACAGCATTTTCCCATTTATACACTTCCAACCCACTGCTCAATTTAAGAGGGGAAAAAATAACCACTTCAAAATTTATTATAGTGAAGTCTATTCAAGGAAATTGCAAAAAAGTGAGAACTCGCCAAAAAAAATTTATTTTCTCAGCATTTGCATTCCACACTCGACTGTACACTGAAATATAAGGTGCACAAGACAGAAGTCAGAAGCCTGGGAAGGGTTCTGGAAGATGGACATAGCTTTAAATCTGACACCATCACTTTCTAGCTGTGTAACCTAAGCATTTTATTTCTTAGTCCTGATACCCTTCATCTGTAAATCAGGGACTGTAACAGTATGAACCTCATAGGGTTGCTGTATTAAATGAGGTTATGTATGCTAAGTGTTTACAAAGTACTTACATCTGAAATAGTAAGTGGGATTCTACCTAGTAGTGCTGCGCACTAAGGTTCTTCATAAATATAGTTGAATAAATGAATATTTACACATTTTATATAAGGAAATAAGTGTATCAATAACTTTAGGTCTATCCTAAGTCAAATTAATAGCAGAAATACTATTTGGGGGCATTTTGCAGTCTACAAGGCCCTTCTAACACCCATATGTCCATTTGATCTCCAGAACATCCTCAGGAGGTAGATTTTTTTTTTTTTTTTTTGAGACGGAGTTTCACTCTTGTTGCCCAGGCTGGAGTGCAGTGGCACGATCTCGGCTCACTGCAGCCTCCGCCTCCCGGGTTCAAGCGAGTCTCCTGCCTTAGCCTCCTGAGTAGCTGGGACTACAGGCGTGCACCACCACGCCCGGCTAATATTTGTATTTTTAGTAGAGATGGGGTTTCACCATATTGGCCAGGCTAGTCTCGAACTCCTGACCTCGTGATCCGCCGGCCTTGGCCTCCCAAAGTGCTGGGATTACAGGCGTGAGCCACCGCGCCTGGCCTGGGGGTAGACATTTTTAAGACAGTCCTTTCAGAGATAAGGAAACTGGTAACAACGTGCCAAGGTTACCCACCCTAGTGGTATCCTCCAACCATTCTCCAGCTCAGGGGTAAGTGATTAGTGGCAAATGTTCTTAATATAACATCTTGTATTAACACAACATTTCTGCAAGTTACCACCCTCCTCAAGCATAGTCAAGCACAGGAATCCAGGAATAAGCCGAAAGTAATAAATCCCGACAGATCACTGATGACACTTATCATCTTACATTGTTTCCTCACTTGGTGTCCTCCCACACATCTAGGGCGGGGGCCAGATCTGTGTGTAGGTGCCCCCTCCCCGACCGGAACCCCCAACACGAAACCTGGTATCCGAGAGGCCCCAGTTTGTGGGAGTGTTTGTGGAAATGGCATGGGATGCTGGCAGGAGGTTTTCCTGTCAGAGACCCGAAATGACGCCAACTCCGCGGTGGGGACTAAGCTTCTCCGGCAGATATAGACTTGTTGGGCGGAGAGGGTCCGACTGGTAACCGGGCTGGGAAGGATGGCTGAGGACTGACGCCGCTAAGGGAAACCAGGGAAGCTGACACGCTGAGGGCACAGAGGCACAGACGAGGCGGGTCTGGCCGCAGCGATGGCTGGAAGGCTAGGGTCCAACAGAGGCTTGGGGGCCGGGGGAATCAGGGCAGTTGGAGTCTGGGGGGAGGGGGCCGACCTGCTGGTCTGAGAAGGATCTGAACCCAATCTGAGGAGGGTTCTGAACTCCTCTAGGGGCCTACTCCCCATCCCACGGAGGCATTTGCTGCACCGAGTACTCGCTGCTACCTGAAACTGCAGCAGTTTCTCTGTCTGCTCCTGGGTTAGATCCCGCTCCTCAGGCGCCGCCATTTTGCCGCCGCCTCTACGCTCCTGACCCGTCCGCACCGTCACCCGCCGGAACTGACCTCAGCCACAACTACATCCGGTCTGAACTGCCGCCGGCGCTCAACTGCGTCTGCGCGCGCTGGCCCACTAACCCCCACCCCACCTCTGGCCGCCGCCAGAGGGCGCCACGCTCGGGCCTATCCCGAACACCTTCGGAAACTGCCGAGGGACTGTCGGTACAAGTCGCTGTTACCATTTAGGCGACGAAAGGATCTGCTAAGATTAGGCGACGAAAGGAGACCTAAGATTCCAGCGCAGTCTTGCAGAGCCGAGAGGGCCCGAATGTGCCTCGAGAAGCTCCGGAGCATCCCGAATGTCATTCGGCTGATTTCGGCTGCTCTCCAACCATTTTCCGGCAACCTCAGATACTCTTGGAGGTTTCTCAGGAGATGCAGCCGTTCCGAAATACCAGCCTTTTGATCGTTGGCCCCTGACCTAAAGTTTCCAAAAGCTCCTGACCATCTCTCGGGAGGTTTCGAAGGGCTCTGGATACTGGCGCGGCATTTCCGACGCCGCCTTCGAAGCGGAAGCTGTGGGCAGGCTTCGGCCACCGTTCCATTGCCGCTTCGGGGTCACTTGCTAGGAAGGTCTGGACTCGGCTCCCCGGATCCTCGACGATTCATGGCGCCCCCAGCCGTCCGCACAGCTTTCCGTCCACCGCCGTGGCTGCAGCGCTGGAGCCCCGGCCCGGCGTCTGCTTTTCCGTGCCTGGAGCCTTGTCCCTCCGCACTAGCGCTGCACTGGCCCCTTGTCCCTGTGACAGGCGAAGAAAGATCCCTGGACCGGGATTAGGAGACGCGGGTTCTAGTTGCCACCTTGCCAACTGCTGGACATCCTTGGGCAAACCACTTGGGCTCCATTTTGCCATTTGTTGTTGAATGAGATTCCCCAAAAGCCCCCGACGTGCTGCCGCTGCCCCTTCTCCTCGAGGCAGTCCCCTGCCCTTCCCTTCTGCTGCTTACACTACCCTATCACCACTCCTCAATCTCTATCTTCCTCTGCACGTCCCTTGCCCCTTCTAGTCCGCCACCTCTCTTTAGATTTCCCGTTTTCATTTCCACCTCTCCCGCCGAACGCCTCGTCTGCCCACCTTCCAGAGAGGCCTGGGTCGGGTACATGCTTTTCCACTGACCACCTGCAGGATTCCCAGCAAGGCTCTCGGCCGCCTGCGCCCCACCCTCATCCCCTTGCAGGATTGATCCGGTGAGACAGAAAAGGCTTTGAGAGCTGGTTCTGTGAAGAGTACATGACATTTTGGCTACATCTTTCAGGACTTTATCACGTCTTACCAGGTCTGCACAAACCACGACGTCCTGGAAAAACAGCACATTGTACGCCCTAAAACACAACCCCAAAAAAGTGCTAATTTGAAAAACAAAACAAAACAAAAATCCTGCAAATTTGAATCTGCATATGAAATTTTTCCATTTAAAAATGGTGTCGGCCGGGCTCTGTGGCTCACTCCTGTAATTCCAGCGCTTTGGGTGACCGAGGTGGGCGGATCACTTGAGGTCAGGAGTTCGAAACATGGCGAAACCCTGTCTCTACTAAAAATACAAAAATTAGCCAGGGTTGGTGGCGCAGGCCTGTAGTCCTAGTTACTCGGGAGGCTGAGGCAGGAGAATCGCTTGAATCTGGGAGGCGGAGGTTGCAGTGAGCTGAGATTGCCCCACTGTACTCCAGCCTGGGCAACGGAGTGAGACTCCGTCTCAAAAATAAATAAATAAATAAATAAATAAATAAATAATATGTCAATTAAGTAAAAACCCCCTAAGGTAAAATAGGAAGCAGACAGCTGCTATTCTAGAGAATTTATTACAGCAGCTCAAAGCTCAAAGGAGACTCAGTGTTGTTTAATCTCACCAATAACGTTGGGTTCAGATAAACTAAATGAGGGGTGGCAAAGTCATATGTCCTCAGGAATTGTGTAATTCTCACTTAAGATATATACTTGCCAGTAGGCATGGTGGCAAATGCCTGTAGTCCCAGCTACTCGGGAGGCTGAGGTGAGAGGACCACTTGAGGCCATGAGTTCAAGGCTGTTGTATGCTGTGATCGCACCACTGCATTCCAGCCTGGGTAACATATTCTTTCAACAGACCTAATTTGTAGTTATATTAAACACCATTGAATATTTCTTCACTTCCTCAAAGAAACTTACACTTTCTTTGTCTATCTTTCTGTTTTCTTCTTTCTTTCTTTTTTTTGAGACGGAGTCTTGCTCTGTTGCCCAGGCTGTAGTGCAGTGGCCCAATCTTGGCTCACTGCAAGCTCCGCCTCCTGAGTTCCTGCCATTCTCCTGCCTCAGCCTCCCCAGTAGCTGAGGCTTACAGGTGCCTGCCACCATGCCCGGCTAATTTTTTTTGTATTTTTAGTAGAGATGGGGTATCACCGTCTTAGCCAGGATGGTCTACGATCTTCTGACCTCGGGATCCGCCCACCTCGGCCTCCCAAAGTGCTGGGATTACAGACGTGAGCCATCGCGCCTGGCCCTGTTTTCTTCTTTCAATAAAAATTAGGTTACAAGAAATAATTCATTTGTTTTTTTTTGTTTTTTTTTTTTTAGTATTTATTGATCATTCTTGGGTGTTTCTCGGAGAGGGGGATATGGCAGGGTCATAGGATGATAGTGGAGAGAAGGTCGGCAGATAAACACATGAACAAAGGTCTCTGGTTTTCCTAGGCAGAGGTCCCTGCGGCCTTCTGCAGTGTTTGTGCCCCTGGGTACTTGAGATTAGGGAGTGATGATGACTCTTAAAGAGCATGCTGCCTTCAAGCATCTGTTTAACAAAGCACATCTTGCACCGCCCTTAATCCATTTAACCCTGAGTTGACACAGCACATGTTTCAGAGAGCACGGGATTGGGGGAAAGGCCATAGATCAACAGCATCCCAAGGCAGAAGAACTTCTCCTAGTCAGAACAAAATGGAGTCTCCTATGCCCACCTCTTTCTACACAGACACAGCAACAATCTGATCTCTCCTTCCTTTCCCCACACTTCCCCCTCTTCTTTTCAACAAAACCGCCATCATCCTCATGGCCCGCTCCCGATGGTCGCTGTCTCTTCGGAGCTGTTGGGTACACCTCCCAGACAGGGCGGCCAGGCAGAGACGCTCCTCACCTCCCAGACAGGGCGGCCGGGCAGAGGCGCTCCTCACCTCCCAGACAGGGCGGCTGGGCAGAGGCGCTCCTCACTTCCCAGAGGGGGCGGCCGGGCAGAGGCGCTCCTCACTTCCCAGACGGGGCAGCCGGGTAGAGGCCCTCCTCACTTCCCAGACGGGGCGGCCGGGCAGAGGCGCTCCTCACCTCCCAGACAGGGTGGCCGGGCAGAGGCGCTCCTCACTTCCTCCCAGACGGGGTGGCGGCCGGGCAGAGGCGCTCCTCACATCCCAGACGATGGGCGGCCGGGCAGACACGTTCCTCACTTCCTATACGGGATGGCGGCCGGGCAGCGGCGCTCCTCACCTCCCAGATGGGGCGGCTGGGCAGAGGGGCTCCTCACATCCCAGACGATGGGCGGCCAGGCAGAGACGCTCCTCTCACTTCCTAGACGGGGTGGCGGCGGGGCAGAGGCTGTAATCTTAGCAGTTTAAGAGGCCAAGGCAGGAGGCTGGTAGGTGGAGGTTGTAGCCAGCCGAGATCACGCCACTGCACTCCAGCCTGAGCACCATTGAGCATTGAGTGAGCGAGACTCCGTCTGCAATCCCAGCACCTCGGGAGGCCGAGGCAGGCAGATCACTCGAGGCCAGGAGCTGGAGACCAGCCCGGTCAACACCGCGAAACCCTGTCTCCACCAAAAACACAAAAACCATTCAGGCGTGGCGGCACGCGCCTGCAATCCCAGGCACCTGGCAGGCCGAGGCAGGAGAGTCACAGGAGCCCGAGGCAGGGAGGTTGCAGCGAGCCGAGATCACGGCAGTACAGTCCAGCTTCGGCAACAGAGGGAGACCGAAAAAAGGAGAGGGAGACCGAAGAAAGGGGAGAGGGAGAGGGAGAGGGAGAGGAGGGAGAGGAGGGAGAGGAGGGAGAGGAGGGAGAGGGAGAGGAGGGAGAGGAGGGAGAGGAGGGAGAGGAGGGAGAGGAGGGAGAGGGAGAGGAGGGAGAGGGAGAGGAGAGGGAGACGGAGAGGGAGAGCAGTTCATTTGTTTAAAACTCTACTTTAACGTGCCTCCGTGTGGGGACAAAACATGAAAATGTGGTTTTTGGCCAGACGCTGTGGCTCATGCCTGTCATCCCAGCACTCGGGAGGCCACAGTGGGAGGGTTGTTTGAGCCCAGGAGTTGGGGACCAGCCTAGGCAATATAGTGAGACTGCCTCTACAAATCGTTTTTTTTTTTAAATTAGCCAAGTGTGGGCCGGGCATGGTGGCTCACACCTGTAATCCCAGCACTTTGGGAGGCTGAGGTGGGCGGATCTTGAGGTCAGGAGATCAAGACCATCCTGGCTAGCACAGTGAAACCCTGTCTCTACTAAAAATAAAAAAAAAATTAGCCAGGCATGGTGGCAGGTGCCTGTAGTCCCAGCTACTTGGGAGGCCGAGGCAGGAGAATCGCTTGAACCTGGGAGGCAGAGGTTGCGGTGAGCCGAGATCATGCCACTGCACTCCAGCCTGTGCGACAGAGCAAGACTCTGTCTCAAAAAAAAAAAAAAAAAAATTAGCTGAGTGTGTTAGTACGCGTCTGCAGTTCTAGCTAGTTAGGACGCTGAGGCAGGGATAATCACTTAAACCCGGGAGGCAGAGGTTGCAGTGAGCCATAGTCGCGACCGCACTCCAGCCTGGGTAACAGAGCAAGACCCTGTCTCAAAAAAACAAACAAAAACAAAACAAAACAAAAAACAGAAGGTTTCTGCCTTTTAGCTGTAGAGGATGGCTTCCATGTATTGCCATTTTTTTTTAAGAGCGCAGACATTCTCACCCCAAAAAAATAAATGTGAGGTGATGCATATGTTCAACAGCTTGATTTAGCCATTCCACAAAGTACACATATTTCAAAACATCATGTCATACATGATAAATTTTATTTGAAAAACATCACATTGTACACCTTAAAAAGTAAAATATGCTAATTTGAAAAGAAAAACTCTACACATTTGGATTTCCATGTGAAATCCCCCCATTTAAAAATGGTGTTGGCCAGACGCAGTGGCTCATGCCTGTCATCCCAGCACTTTGGAAGGCCGAGGTGGGTGGATCACCTGAGTTCAGGTGTTCAAGACCAGCCTGGCCAACATGGTAAAACCCCGTCCCTATGAAAAATACAAAAATTAGCCAGGTGTGGTGGCCTGCACCTGTAATCCCAGCTACTTGGGAGGCTGAGGCAGGAGAATCACTTGAACCTGGGAGGCGGCGGTTGCAGTGAGCTGAGATCATGCCATTGCACTCCAGCCTGGGAGACAAGAGTGAAACTCCATCACAAAAAGAAAAAAAGAAAAAAAAAGGTGTGAACTAATTCAATTCAAAAAAAGGTGTCAATTTCAAGAAAATTACTCTGCAAGTCAACCAGAATTGGAAGAAGCCTCATAGCCTCTGTTTGCCATGGGAGAAGCAGACCTGGGAAGAAACTCAAACTTTTTTTTTGATAAGTTCAGGATGAAGAGTGTGAAAAGTGTTACCAGTTATTGGCTTGCCTTTTCTTTTTTTATTTATATTTTATTTTATTTTATTTTATTTTTTGAGACGGAGTCTCGCTCTGTTGCCCAGGCTGGAGTGCAGTGGTGCAATCTTGGCTCACTGCAAACTCTGCTTCCTGGGTGCACGCCATTCTCCTGCCTCAGCCTTCCAAGTAGCTGGGACTACAGGCGCCTGCCACCACGCCCATCTAATTTTTTCGTATTTTTAGTAGAGACGGGGTTTCACCATATTAGCCAGGATGGTCTCCATCTCCTGACCTCCTGATCCGCCTGCCTCAGCCTCTCAAAGTGCTGGGATTACAGGCGTGAGCCACCGCGCCCAGCCCAATTTTTTTTTTTTTTTTTTTTGAGACAGATTCTTGCTCTGTCACCCAGGCTGGAGTGCGGTGGCACTACCTCGGCCCACTGCAACCTCCGCCTCTTAGGTTAAAGCGATTCTCCTACCTCAGCCTCCCAAGTAGCTGGGATTAAAGGCACATGCCAACAAGCCCGGCTAATTTTTGTATTTTTAAGTAGAGATGGGTTTCTCCAGGTTGGTCAGGCTGCTCTTAAACTCCTGACCTCAGGTGATCCACCCGCTTTGGCCTCCCAAAGTGTTGGTATTACACGCATGAGCCACTGTGCCTGGCCTTCTTTTCTTTCTTCTCTCTTTTATTTTTTCTCTTCTCTTTTCTTTTTTTTTTTTTTTTTTTTTGAGACAGGGCCTCCCTCTGTTGCTCAGGCCAGAGTATAGTGGCATGATCATGGCTCACTGCAGCTTCGACCTCCAGGGCGCAAGCAGTCCTCTCACCTCAGCCTCCCAAGTAGCTGAGACTACAGGTACACACCACCACACCAGGCTAATTCTTTTATTTTATTATTTTATTTTACTTTATGTTCCAGGATACATGTGCAGAACGTGCAGGTTTGTTACATAGGTATATATGTGCCATGGTGGTTTGCTGCACCTATCCACCCATCCTCTAGGTTTAAGCCCCGCATGCATTAGGTATTTGTCCTAATGCTCTCACTCCCCTTTCCCCCCACCTCCAGACAAGCCCCGTGTGTGTTGTTCCCCTCCCTGTGTTTACATGTTCTCATTGTTTAACTCCCACTTACGAGTAAGAACATGTGGTGTTTGGTTTTCTGTTCCTCTGTTAGTTTGCTGAGGATGATGGCTTCCAGCTTCATCCATGTCCCTGCAAAGGACATGATCTCATTCTTTTTTATAGCTGCATAGTATTCCATGGTGTATATGTACCACATTTTCTTTATTCGATCATTGATGGGCATCCATGTCTTTGCTATTATAAATAGTGCTGCAATGAACATACGTGTGCATATGTCTTTATAGCAGAATGATTTATATTCCTTTGGGTATACACCCAGTAATGGGATTGCTCACAGCAGGCTAATTCTTGTATTTTTTGTAGAGATGGGGTTTCACCATGTTGCCCAGGCTGGTCTCACACTCCAGAACTCAAGCGATCTTTGTGCCTCAGCCTTTGGAGTAGCTTGGTCTAACAGGCCTGCACCACCAAACCCAGTTTATATTTTAATCCAAAGTGGATTTAAAAATTCCACCCAGGGCAAGAGGATTGCTTAAGCCCAGAAGACCAGCCTTGGCGACACAGTAAGACCTCTGTGTCTATAAAAAATAATAAGTAAAGTAAATCAGAGGCGGAGCTTGCAGTGAGCCAAGATCGCACCACTGCACTCCATTCTGGGAAACAGAGCGAGACTCTGTCTAAAAAAAAAAAAAAAAAAAAAAAAAGTTGTTTGTAAAAAATTGCGTGATTTGTGAACTGTGAACAAGTTTAAATAACACCTGAGCTGGCAGAATGGGAAAGGGAGGAAAAGCAACAGACCTACTTACAGATGGTTTAAATAACCCATTTGCATTTAAATTGTCCCTACAATCTTAGCTTCTGCCTGGTTGGAGGGGAGGCATGTTTCCCAGGAGACACAGTGTAGTTTCCATTGAACTGCTTGCTGCAATGACCACCCGGACACTTTGGACACCTCATGCCGTAAACCTGCGAGTGGAGGAGTTGTCAGACCAGCAGGGTAATCCCCCTGTTTACAATGAGGGGCCAGGGTTGCTGTTATACACCACAGAGTCAGGAGTGTGTCTGGAGCTCAGGGGACTTACTGGGACATCTTCTGTCACTTCCACACCAGTGATAACAGAAAACAAGCAATTGCCACAACCACAGCCTGACAAGGGAAGGTAATTAAAGGCTGAGACCCTTCCAAAATAAAAGTCTGGATTGCCCAGGCTGGAAAAGCATCAGGCCAACCAAAATACTAGCCAAGGGTGAGGGAAATGCGGAATGAGTAATGGAGGAAGGAGATGATGATTATCACTTACAGCCTCGGGACCAGTTGCAGCTGCAGAGAGCTTAGTTGGTTTCACCAGCTAGCTCACCTTAAGTCTTTGTAGAGATTGTTGCTGGCTACTGTATGAAAAGGGATTTTTATGAATGTTTGGACTCCTACTGTCCCTCTTGGAAGGAATGAGGGCATTTTGTTCCTACAGTCGTGGAGAACTATGGGACTGGATATAACGGGAGGGAGTGAGCAGTGCAAGGGAGGGATTGCATCCAACATCTCTTACATTTCACCTGAGATCTTTGCAGTCTTACCTATCTCCAAGGCCCTTGGTCACTTGTTGCACCCCCAGCCACTTCTGTGCTGATCAGTTCTACTTGGATGGATTCTGTCTGGCCACCCCCGTGGTGACCAGCTTGCACAGACCCAGTGCAACAGCATGTCACTTGCACGTGCACTACAGGCTTTGACTCCTGCCCTGGAGCTTTTCTATTGCTACTGGAGCAGGAGACACCATGGACCAGCGTAGTGCCTACCCATGTGTGACCCAGAAGTGCAGGGGAAGTAATGTCCCATGGGGCAAATTTTTGGCCATTAAGAGATGGGAGTGTGAACCCTGAAAGAGCCAGTCCTTCAAGATGGATCCTGAGTGGCTAAGTGGGCCTGAATTCAAAATACAGCCAAGCGGCCATTCACTGACTCTAGGTCACCCACGTATCCTGCATTCCCAGGAACCCACATGCTCATATAATGTTGGGACTTTCATACCTGTCTGTTCTTGTTCATCCTGCCTAAAATAACGGCTGTTGGAAAATCCCATTTCACCTCCTGAACTACTATTGTTTGAATATGGTTTGTTTGGCTCCGCCAAGTCTCATGTTGAAGTTTGATCCCCTGTGTTGGAGGTGGGGCCGTGTGGGAGGTGCTAGGGTGTTGGGGGTGGATCCCTCATTAATAGCTTGTTGCTGTTCTTGTGGGAGGGAGGGAGGTCTCACTCTTAGCTCTCAAGAGAACTGATTGTTGAAAAGAGCATGGCACCTCCTTCCCTCTCTCTTGCCTCTTCTCTTTCCATGTTATCTGCACAAGCCTGTTCCCCTTCACCTTTTGTCATAAGTGGAAACTTCCTGAGGCCCTCATCAGAGGCAGATGCTGGTGCCATGCTTCTTGTACAACCTGCAGAACCGTGAGCCTAATAACCCTCTGTTCTTTATAAATTATGCAGTCTTAGGCATTCCTTTAGAGCAACACAAACAGACCAAGACATGGACCTAATCAATAGACTATGACCTGTATCAACAAATCAGAATACAACAAGCATCAGTCAATCAGAACTCGACAAGATTGCATCCCTCATTTGCATAAGTGGACCATAGTGAGAACGTGGGCAGAGCTTTCTTTGTAAAAGACAACCCCTCTCTTTGTTCTCTTAGAAGGCACCTTTGTTTTCACTGAAGGATGCATCTCTCTGGTTTGCAAACTGTTCACTGGAATGAAGTCTCTCTTTTTTAAAAAAGACAATCCTTGGCCGGGCGTGGTGGCTCACGCCTGTAATCCCAGCACTTTGGCAGGCCAAGGCAGGCAGATCACCTGAGGTCAGGAGTTACAGACCAGTCTGGCCAACATGATGAAACTCCATCTCTAATAAAAACACAAAAATCAGCCAGGGGTGGTGGTGGGTGCCTGTAGTCCCAAATACTTGGGAAGCTGAGGCAGGAGATCGCTTGAATGCAGGAGGCGGAGGTTGCAGTGAGCCAACATCGCGCCACTGCCCTCCAGCCTGGGCAACAGAGAGAGATTCCGTTTCAAAAAAAAAAAAAAAAAAGACCATCTTTATCAGTGGAATTTATATATTTATTTATTTATTTTAGATAGTATCTCAGCCAGGCACGGTGGCTCACGCCCATAATCCCAGCACTTTGGGAGGCTGAGGAGGGCGGATTCCTTGAGGCTAGGAGTTCAAGACCAGCCTGGGCAACATGGTGAAACCTCCTCTCTACAAAAAATACAAACATTAGCTGGGCACAGTGGCACATGCCTATAGTCCTGAGGCAGGAAAATAGGGTCTGGAGGCAGGGAACATAAGGCCGATTCACACTTCAGCTATAACAGGAAATATCCTCTCCATAGGGCATATGCTGTAAATAACTTTGTAACTTTACTTCATTCTCTCCATTTACATAGGGTGTACCCGAAGTAACCAATGGAATCCTCTGGGGGTAGTTAAACTCCCAAAAATTCTGTAATGGGGTCCTTGAGCCTCTGTGCTTGGGCCTGCTCCCACACTGTGGAGTGTACTTTCATTTTCAATAAATCCCTTCATTCTTTCCTTGTTTCTTTGTGTATTTTGTCCAATTCTTTGTTCAAGACACCAAAAACCTGGAAATCCTCCACCATTAACAGTCTCAGCTACTCAGGAGGCCAAGGCAGGAGGGTTCGCTTGAGCCCAGAGGTCAAGGCTGCAGTGAGCTGTGATTGCACCACTGCACTCCAGCCTGGGTGACAGGAATAAAACTCTGTCTCAAAAAAAAAAAAAAAGAGAGAGAGAGAGGGTCTCATTCTCTCTCTTAGGCTGGAGTGCATGGTGTGATCACGGCTTACTGTAGCCCTGACCTCAGGGACTCAAGCAATCCTCCCACTTCAGCCTCCCAAATAGTTGGGACCACAGGTGTGTGCCACCACACCCTCTTAATTTTTTTTATTTGTATTTTGTATAGAGGCGGGGTCTCCCTAAGTTGCCCGTGTTGGTCTTCAACTCATGGGCTCAAGTAATCCTCTGACCTCAGCCTCCCAAGTAGCTGAGGCCACAGGCAAATACCACCACGCCTGACTCATTTATTTGAGTTGATTTGTTGACAGGAGCCACCGGATAACATCTTGTCATCTCCTGCTGTGTGGTGAGCTGTCTCGTGTTGGGGTCGTTCATGTCGTCTCTCTGGGAATAGACCACGGGATTGACCAATGCACTTAGCACCAAGCAGTAGGCAGCCCCTCGAATTAGCCCTCTCATTTTCCTTGCCTCACTTTCCTGTTCCCTCAGGCCTGATTCCCTGGAATTGCTCTCCCCAGTAAAGTATAAGCACGTAAGCTTTGAGTCAGGCTATATTCTCTATGATATTAGATATCAAATTAGTGGCCCAACGACAGAGAAAATAAGAAATTTTTTTTTTTGGATGGAGTTTCATTCTGTCACCCAGGCTAGAATGCAGTGGCATGATCTCAGCTCACTGCAATCTGCCTCCTGGGTTCAAGAGATTCTCCTGCCTCAGCCTCCCAAGTAGCTGGGATTACAGGCACGCACCACCACCATGCCTGGCTAATTTTTGTATTTTTAGTAGAGACAGGGTTTCACCATGTTGGCCAGGCTGGTTTCGAACTCCTGACCTCAGGTGATCCGCCTGCCTCAGCCTCTCCCAGTGCCAAAGTGCTGGGATTACAAGCGTGAGCCACCGAGCCCAGCCAAAAATAACAAATTCAAGTGAACTTAAAACACAGTAATGTGGCCGGGCACGGTGGCTCACGGCTGTAATCCCAGCACTTTGGGAGGCCAAGGCAGGCAAATCACCTGAGGTCAGGAGTTTGAGACCAGCCTGGCCAACATGGTGAAACCCCATCTCTACTAAAATGAGAAAATTAGCCGGGCATGGTGGCACATGCCTGTAATCCCAGTTACTCGGGAGGCTGAGGCAAGAGAATCACTTGAACCCGGGAAGCGGAGGTTGCAGTGAGCCAAGATTGCACCATTGCACTCCAGCCTGGACAACAGAATGAGACTCCATCTCAAAAAATAAAGAACAAAAACAAAAAACCATACAGTAATGTCTACGTATTCCTTTTTTTTTTTTTTTTTTTGGTGAGACAGAGTCTCGTGCTGTCACCCAGGCTGGAATGCAATGGTGCGATCTTGGCTCACTGCAACCTCCGCTTCCCGGGTTCAAGTGATTCTCTTGCCTCAGCCTCCTGAGTAGCTGGGATTACAGGCGCCTGTCATCATGCCCAGCTAACTTTAGTATTTTTGTAGGGACAGGGTTTCACCATGTTGGCCAGGCTGGTCTTGAACTCTTGACCTCAGGTGATCTGCCTGCCTCGGCCTCTCAAAGTGCTGGGGTTACAGGCATGAGGCACCACGTCTGGCCTATATATTCCTTATAGGTTATATCCTGAGAACAAAAAGAAAAGCAAAGAAATCTGAAATGGTTTTAAATAATCCTAGGGCCAGTAATAATATTGATATTGCGATTTTATTTATTTATGTTTTGTTTTGTTTTTCGTTTCTTTTTTGAGACAGGGTCTTGCTCTGTTGCCCAGGCTGTAGTGCAATGGTGTGATCTCAGCTCACTGCAACCTCCACCTCCCGGGTTCAAGTGGTTCTCCCACCTCAGCCTCCCAGGTGGCTAGGACTACAGGCGCACGCCACTATGCCCGGCTAGTTTTTAGCAGAGACAGCGTTTCACCGTGTTGGCCAGGCTGGTCTTGAACTCCTGACCTCAAGTGATCTGCCCGCCTCAGCTTCCCAGAGTGCTGGGATTTACAGGCATGAGCCACTGTGCCCAGCCTGATATTGCTACACACACACACACACACACACACACACAGGCATGCACTTAAATATATACTCCCAGTGGGTCCTGAAACCACGAATAGTACCAAATCTGAATGCTGTCAGTTGAAACTTGTTTCTGTTCATCTCTACCACCCACAAATGTAATGCCTTTTCCATCTGATCTAAGCACTTAACACATACTGCATTGTAACTTTTGCAGTTTGGGGTGTGACAGCACAACTGGCACCAATTTTTTTTTCCTTGTTTACAGTTTCATGGATAGATTTGTTTCTATCATAGATCTTAGCAACCTCAGCATACAATTTTTTTCTTTCCTTATTAAATCAAGAACGTTCACCTTTACACTTAAAGAAAGGAATGTATGGCTTCTCTTTGGCGTATCTGAGCTGCCAGCATCGCTACTCTAAGCTTTGAGACCAATATTAAGTAAAATGAGGGGAACCTGAACAAAAGCACTGAGAACCGCAACAATTGATCTGTTAACTGCAGAGTTATCAGATCAACTGCAAAGTGACTGATGGGTGGGGAGTGTATACAGCATGGAGACACTGGACAAAGGGGCGACTCACATCCCATGCAGGATGGAATGGGAGGATGCAAGATTTCATCACGCCCCTCAATTCAAAACTTATGAATTGTTTATTTCTAGAATTTTCCATTTAATATTTTCAGACTGTGGTTGACCACAAGTGACTGTAACCTTGGAAAGTGAAACCAAGAATTATGAGGGACTACTGTGTATATATGGAGACAGCAAAAAAGAGTAAATATGTTATGCATTAGAACCAAGATTTTCGGTGAAAGGAAAAATACATAGATCTAAAATCAAAGAGATTAAGTAAAAACATTATTTTAAATTTAAATTAGAAATTTCAGTAAGAGGCCAGGCGCCGTGGCTCGAGCCTGTAATTCCAGCTCTCTGGGAGGCTGAGGTGGGCAAATCACGAGGTCAGGAGATCGAGACCATCCTGGCTAACACGGTGAAACCCCGTCTCTACTAAAAATACAAAAAATTAGCTGGGCGAGGTGGTGGGCGCCTGTAGTCCCAGCTACTCGGGAAGCTAAGGCAGGAGAATGGCGTGAACCTGGGAGGCGCAGCTTGCAGTAAGCTGAGATCGCGCCACTGCACTCCAGCCTGGGCGACAGAGTGAGACTGTCTCAAAAAAGAAAAAAAAAAAAAAGAAATATCAGTAAGACTACAGTGCGTTTTCTTTTTCAAACAGAAACTGTATTTCCTAGTTTTCTTGACTAAAGAGATTTATAAGAAATAATCAGGCTAGGCGCAGCGGCTCACGCCTATAATCCCAGCACTTTGAGAGGCCGAGGAGGGTGGAGCACCTGAGGTCATGAGTTCAAGACCAGCCTGGCCAACATGGTGAAACCCTGTCTCTACTTAAAAAAATGCAAAAATTAGCTGGGCATGGTGATGTGTGCCTATAATCCCAGCTACTCAGGAGGCTGAGGTGCGAAAATTACTTGAACCTGGGAGGTGGAGGTTGCAATGGGTCGACATCGCGCCACTGTACTCCAGCCTGGGCTACTGAGCAAGACCCCGTCTCAAAAAAAAAAAAAAAAAAAAATTAATGCCAGAGGTGCCCACCTAGTGTTTTCTAAATATCATTTCCCACTCAAAAGTTACAAAACCCCTTGAAGAAATGATTAATTCCAGTCTGGGGCAGGACATGTAGAGGATGAGCCAGGAACACCTTGCTGTACCAGAAAGCAATCAAATTGTTACCTGAAATATCAAAACATCAGAATGTTAATGACATTGGAATAAGTTTGAAGAGGCTTCCATTGGCCAAAGACTGGGAAATTTAAGCATCTAAAAGTATACTGTTAGCAGGGTGTGGTGGCGTGTGCCAGTAGTCCCAGCTACTCAGGAGGCTGAGGTGAGGGAATCACTTGAGCCCAGGAGGTCAAGGCTGCAGTGAGCTAGGATCGCACCACTGCACTCCAACCTGGGCAACAGAGTGGGACCCTGTCTCTAAAATATTAATAATGATAATGATGATGACTATCCCTTCTCCACTGAATTGCCTTTGTAAATTTGTTGCAGTGGTCTGTACATGTGTAAGACTTCTAGACTCTATTCTTGTTATTTATCTATTTATCTTGATGCCAATACTATTCTGTCTTGATTACTGTAGCTATATAGAACATCTTGACGTTGGGCACAGTGGCTCATGCCTGTAATCCCAACACTTTGGGAGGCTGAGGTGGGTGGATCACGAGGTCAGGAGATCAAGACCGTCCTGGCCGAAATGGTGAAACCCCGTCTCTACTAAAAATACAAAAATTAGCTGGGTGTGGTGGCGCGTGCCTGTAGTCCCAGCTACTCGGGAGGCTGAGGCAGGAGAATGGCTTGAACCAGGGAGTTGGAGGTTGCAGTGAGCTGAGATTGCGCCACTGCACTCCAGCCTGGCGATAGAGCGAAACTCTGTCTCAAAACAAAAAAAAAAACCCAAAAAACGAAAAAACAAAATCTTGAAATCAGGTTGTTAGTTATCCAGCTTTGCTCTTTTCTAAAATTGTTTTGGCTATTTTAGGTCCTTTACATTTCCAAACAAATTTTAGAATCAGTTTGTCAATTTCTTTCTTTTATTTTTTAAAGACTGCTGAGAGTTTTATTGCATCTTTTTTTTTCCCCCCAGGTTCCTTCCAAGAATTTACATCTTAATATTGACTCTTCTAATCCATAAATAAGGTATATCTCTTTATTTACTTAGACCTTATTTAACTTCTCTCAACAACATTTTGTAGTTCTTTCTTTTTTTGAGATAGAGTCTCATTCTGTCGCCCAGGCTGGAGTGCACTCTTGGCTCACTGCAACCTCCACCTCCCAGGTTCAAGCGATTCTCCTGCCTCAGCCTCCTGAGTAGCTGGCATTACAGGCACGTACCACCATGTCCGGCTAATTTTTGTATTTTTAGTAGAGACAGGGTTTTGCCATGTTGACCAGGCTGGTCTCGAACTCCTGACCTCAGGACGCCTCGGCCTCCCAAAGTGCTGGGATTACAGACGTGAGCCGCCGCGCCTGGCCTGTTTGTTGGTTTGTTGTTGTTGTTGTTGTTGTTTTTTGATGCAGGGTTTTGCTCTATGGCCCAGGCTGGAGTGCAGGGTGCGATTTTGGATCACTATAGCCTGAGATTCCTCAAGCCATCCTCCTGCCTCAGCCTCCCAAGTAGCTGGGACTACAGGTGTGCACCACCCTGCCTGGCTAATGTTGGTATTTTTTGTAGAGATGGGGTTTTGCCATGTTGCTCAGGTTGTCCTTGAGCTCCTGAGCTCAAGCGATCCTCCCACCTCACCCTCCCAAAGTGCTGGGATTACAGGCATGAGCCACCACACGTCACCCTTCAGTTCTTTGTTCGGTCAAATAGTATTCCATTGTATGAATGTACTACTTTTTTTTTTTTTTGACAGAGCCTCACCCTGTCATCCAGGCTGTAGTGCAGTGGTGTGATCTCAGCTCACTGCAGCCTCTGCCTCCCAGGTTCAAGCGATTCTCATGCCTCAGCCTCTGGAGTAGCTGGGGTTACAGGCACACGCCACTGCACCTGGCTGATTTTTGTATTTTTAGTAGAGACGGGGTTTCGCCATGTTGGCCAAGCTGGTCTCGAACTCCTGACCTCAGGTGATCCACCCGCCTTGGCCTCCCAAAGTGCTAGGATTACAGGTGTGAGCCACTTCGCCCGAATATACTACATTTTTAATCCATTTGTCAGTTGATGGGCATTTGGGTTGTTTCCAACTTTTGGCTATTGTGAATAGCACTGCAGTAAACATTTGTGTACAGTTTTTGGGTTGAATACTTGTTTTGATTTTTGTGGATATATACCTAGAAGTGGAATTGCTAGATCATATAGTAATTCTATTTTTAACTTTTTGAGAAAACACCAAAGTGTGTTTTACAATGGTTGCACCATTTTACATTCTACCAGCAGTGTGCAAGGGTTCCAATTTTCCCTCATACTTGCCAGCCCTTATTTTCTCTTTAAAAAAATTATAGCCAGCCTCATGGGTGTGAAGTTTTATCTCATTGTTATTTTGATTTGCATTTACTTAATGACCAGTAATGTGAAGCCTCTTTTCATGTGATTTCTAGCCATGTGCATATCTTCTTTGGAGAAATGTCTATTCAAGCTCTCTGCTCATATATTTTTTTTTTTTTTTTTTTTTTTGAGACGGAGTCTGTCTCTGTCACCCAGGCTGGAGTGCAGTGGCGTGATATCGGCTCACTGCAAGCTCCGCCTCCCAGGTTCATTCCATTCTCCCGCCTCAGTCTCCCGAGTAGCTGGGACTACAGGCGCCCACCACCATGCCCGGCTAATTTTGTTTTTGTATTTTTAGTAGAGACAGGGTTTCACCGTATTAGCCAGGATGGTCTCGATCTCCTGACCTCGTGATCTGCCTGCCTCGGCCTCCCAAAGTGCTGGGATTACAGGTGTGAGCCATTGCGCCCGGCCACTGTCTGCTCATATTTTTAATTGAATTGTTTGTCTTTTTGCTGTTGAGTTTGAAAGTTTTTTTAATGTATATTCTGGATACCATACCCTTATCAGATATACGATAAAATTTTTTTCAAATATTTTCTCCCATTCTGTAGGTTGTCTTTTCTCCTTCCTTCCTCCCTCCCTCTCTCCCTCCCTCCTTTCTTTTTTTCCTTCCTTCCTTCTTTCCTTCCTTCCCTCCTTCTTTCTTTTTTTCTCTCTTTCTTTCCTTCCTTCCTTCCTTCCTTCCTCACCCTGTTACCCAGGCTGGAATGCTGTGGCATGATCATGGCTCACTGAAGCCTCAGCGTCCTGGGCTTAAACGATCTTCCCACCTCAGCCTTCTGAGTAGCTGGGACTTACAACACCCGGCTAATTTTGTTGCTGTTGTTGTAGAGACAGGGTCCCACTATGTCTCCCAGGCTGGTCTCGAACTCCTGAGCTCAAGCAATCCTCCCGTCTTTCTTCCCTCCCTCCCTCCCTCCCTCCCTCCCTCCCTTCCTTCCTCCCTCCCTCCCTCCCTTCCTTCCTTCCATCTCACTCTGTTGCCCAGGATGGAGTGCAGTGGCACAATCATGGCTCACTGCAGCCTTGACCTCCCGGGCTCAAGGAACCCTCCTACTTCAGCCTCCCCAGTAGCTGGGTCTACAGGTACATCCCATTACACTGGCTAATTTTTTATTTGTTGTTGGTTTTTTTTTTAGAGATGCGTTCTTGCTATGTTGCCCAGGCTGGGCTCTAAATCCTGGGCTCAGGTGATCCTCCTGTCTCAGCCTCCCAAATTACTGGGATTATAGGAGTGAGCCAGTGTGCCTGGCCTATTTTCTTATTATTGAGTTTGAATCATTCTTTGTTTTCTAAAGTTACTTATCAGATATATGATTTGCCTATTGGTCTCCGGGTGGCAAAGCTGTCCCTGGTTGAGAATCACCACTCGAGATCTTAATACCACTTTACAGGAAATTCAGGGTTCAGAAGAGTACGTTAAATGCCACGACAGGAATGTGAACAGGATAGTCCACACTGAGATAAACTCTACATGACAAACGATAGGATTTCTTTAACAATAACACATTGTAAAGAAAAGAAAAGAGAGAAATGTGTCAATTGAAGATTTAAGAAAAGAATTTTTTTTTTTTTTTTTTGAGATAGTCTTGCTCTCTTGCCCAGGCTGGAGTGCACTGGTACGATCTCAGCTCACTGCAACCTCCATCTCCTGGGTTCAAGTGATTCTCCTGCCTCAGCCTCCCAAGTAGCTGGGACTACAGGCATGCACCACCATGCCCAGACAATTTTTGTATTTTTAGTAGAGACGGGGTTTCACCATGTTGGTCAGGCTGGTCTTGAACTCCTGACCTCCAGTGATCCCCCTGCTTCGGCCTCCCAAAGTGCTGGGACTACAGGCATAAGCCACTGTGCCTGGCCAGAAAAGAACATTCTTTTTTTTTTTTTGCCTTGTTTCTGATATTAGAGAAAAAGCATACAGTGTTTCATTAATAAGTAGAATGTAAGCTGTAAGTCATTTTTAGATGCCCTTTAGCAAGTTGAGGAAGTTACCTTGTATTTCTAGTTTGCTAAGTGATTTTATCATGAGTGATTTTTTAATTTTGTCAGGCACTTTCCTTCACCTCTTGTGGCATTTGCATTGTTTTACTTTTTGAGTCTGTCTTTTTTTTTTTAAGTATTTATTGATCATTTTTGGGTGTTTCTCGGAGAGGGGGATGTGGCAGGGTCATAGGATAATAGTGGAGAGAAGGTCAGCAGATAAACACATGAACAAAGGTCTCTGGTTTTCCTAGGCAGAGGTCCCTGCGGCCTTCCGCAGTGTTTGTGTCCCTGGGTACTTGAGATTAGGGAGTGGTGATGACTCTTAATCAGCGTGCTGCCTTCAAGTATCTGTTTAACAAAGCACATCTTGCACCGCCCTTAATCCATTTAACCCTGAGTTGACACAGCACATGTTCAGAGAGCAGGGGGCTGGGGGCAAGGCCATAGATCAACAGCATCCCAAGGCAGAAGAATTTCTCCTCCCAGATGGGGCTCCCAGACGGGGCGGCCGCGCAGAGGCGCTCCTCACTTCCCAGACGGGGCGGCCGGGCAGAGGCGCTCCTCACTTCCTATACGGGATGGCAGCCGGGCAGAGGCGCTCACTTCCTAGATGGGGAGGCCGGGCAGAGGCGCTCCTCACCTCCCAGACGATGGGCGGACGGGCAAAGGCGCTCCTCACTTCCCAGACGGGGCGGCCGGGCAGAGACGCTCCTCACTCCCAGACGATGGGCGGCCAGGCAGAGGCTCCTCACTTCCTAGACAGGGTGGCGGTCGGGCAGAGGCTGTAATCTTAGCACTTTGGGAGACCAAGGCAGGCGGCTGGGAGGTGGAGGTTGTAGCGAGCCGAGATCACGCCACTGCACTCCAGCCTGGGTGACAGAGTGAGGCTCCGTCTCAAAAAAAAAAAAAAAAAACAACTACTCAGCCAGGCGCCGTGGCTCACACCTGTAATCCCAGCACTGTGGGAGCCAAGGCGGGTGGATCACTTGAGCTCAGGAGTTTGAGACCCACCTGGGAAATACGGGGAAACCTTGTCTCTACAAAAAAATACAAAAATTACCAGGTATGGTGGTCCCAACTACTTGGGAGGCTGAAATGGGAGGATCCCTTGAGCCTGGGAGGCGGAGGTTGCAGTGAGCTGAGATCGTGCCACTGACTCCAGCCTGGGTGACGGTAATGAAACCCTGTCTCAAAACAACAACAAAAGAAGTAGAACTCAAGTGTTTCTCTCAGTGTTTACCCCAGAGAAAAGGCAAAGGGCTGGAAGATCAGAAGATCCCCTGCCACAAACAGGTAAGGGTCAGCCTCCATAAGCAGCGCAGGCCCAGGGAATGGTGTGCTACCTTAATGGGCAGTAAAGATACTGAAAGGCAGGAGAAAGCTGTTGGGCAGATGTCACAGAAGAAAATGTCAACTTCATGCTTGGTTATCGGGTTGGGAAAAAGATAATCCAGGCACAGGACATCTTTTAGTTGGATGTACCTGCAGCCTTCATGTGGCCTCAGAGGGCCTGAATTTTCTAGGGAGAGACAAGCAGATCAGAGACAGGCACAGACTTACTGCAATAATCATGAAATCCCAGGATCTACAACTATGGTGGAGCATCCTCTGTCCATGCCTCCCAGGGATCCTGCACCCCATCCAGCACCAACTAGGACGTACCAAGAGTCCCAGGAGCCTCAGAACATCTCCATCTTCATAGACGTGTGTTTCATAGTGCAGGGGCTGTGAAAGGAAAATAAATCTTGGGGCCCTCAGATCACTAAGCTAAAGGGAAAAGGTCAAGCTGGGAATTGCTTGGGAGAAACCTGCTTCCCATTCTATTCAGTCACCCCTCTGCTCACTGACATACATGCATATCCGATTGCCTGCTTTGGAGAGGCTACTCAGAAACTCAAAAGAATGCAACCATTTGTCTCTTATCTACCTATGACCTGGAAGCCCCCTCCCCATGAAGTTGTCCCACCTTTGCTTCAAGTTGTCCCACCTTTCTGGACTGAACCAATGTTCATATGTAAATGTGTTGATTGATGTCTCATGTCTCCCTAAAACGTATAAAACTAAACTCTGCCCTGACCACTTGGGCATATGTCATCAGGACCTCCTGAGGCTGTGTCACAGGCGCGTGTCCTCAACCTTGGCAAAATAAACTTTCTATGTTAACTAAGACCTGTCTCAGATATTCAGGGTTCACATTTTGGTAACCGTGAAAGGATTCTGAGTGGAGATGCCCCTGACCTTTGGCAAATCTCCTATCAGTGCTTGGGACCAGCATGAGCTACCTTTATGGCTCAAACCAATAGGACAACTTGCTGATGTCTGGATGCACCGCCTCCAGAGAATCCCTGATTTCCCAAAATTTGGTGGAGATCTAAAGTTTATTTTGCTGTGCAACTCCCTTGTTTGTAGTTTTGCTTGCTTCCAACAAGAAGGCAAGATTTCCTGCTTCCATGATGATTTAAAGGCAGGTAATTCCTTTATGGAGTTTGAGCTCGCTCCCAGCAGGGAAGATGAGTTTGAGTCTTTTCCTGCTTCTAGGATGGTAGAGAGTAGTCTTCAGCCTGAGACCCATCCCTAGGTAAGTAGCTGAATTGGGGTTTTGTCTTGGCTAAAGTTTAACAACCAGCTGGTCTTAATTTCTCTTTACCATTAGAGTGCTCGGTGACCATAGTGTTGGGTTTGTTGTTATAGTTGTATGTTCTAGTCTTTCTCCCATTAGATTTGACCAACTCTACGTGACTTTGTCAAATCCAAGTGCAAATTCCAAATTATGGGTAACAAAGCCTCTCTAATTTGGCTAAAATTTCTTGCAGCTGCAAAAGAGGGAAAACAAAAAAACAAACAAACAAAAAATCATGTGCTTGGTTTCTGTGTTTGCTTTCTGTCTTAAAAAAAAATTCTTTTTTTTTTTTGGCAGGGGGGACAGGGTCTCATTCTGTCACCCAGACTGGAGTGCAGTGGCGTGATCTCAGCTCAGTGCAAACTCTGGCTCCCAGGTTCAAGCGATTCTCCTGCCTCGGCCTCCCGAGTAGCTGCGATTACAGGCGCACACCACTAAGGCCCGGTTAATTTTTGTATTGGTATTTTTATTTTTTAGATGGAGTCTCACTCTGTCACCCAGGCTGGAGTGCAGTGGCACGATCTCGGCTCACTGCAACCTCTGCCTCCCAGATTCAAGCGATTCTTCTGCCTCAACCTCCTGAGTAGCTGGGACTACAGGTGCGTGCCACCATGCCCAGTTAATTTTTGTATTTTTAGTAGAGATGGGGTTTCACCACGTTGGCCAGGATGGTCTCAAACTCCTGACCTCAAATGATCCATCCGCCTTGGCCTCCCAAAGTGCTGGGATTACAGGGATGAACCACTGCACCCAACCAAACAAAATTTTTTTATTTACTTTTCTTCCACCCTATACCTGCTTCCCTCTTTGCCATCTGCACTACCAAAAAATCTAGAGAAGGCTTCCAGTGACTTAATCCTCTTTAAATAATTCAAACAAAGGCACCACTCACCCTTTTTGAGGTGTTCTATTTTCTCTGTGGAGTTTTAAGAGTCATGAGCAGATTTTTCTTAGGTCTAAAGCTCTGTTTTCCTGTATTGTATGACCTGACCTCTTGGGCTTTGGGGGTACCAGAGATTACCTTCTACTGTGAGAGGATTTGGCCTTGGTGTGTGTAACGGCGGATGAGAGCTACAAAGCAGGGGTGGCTGAGCACAGTTTACAGGAAGTGGTCTTGGCTGTCGGTTTTTTTTTGCTCTCCTAGGAAGCTGTTGCTTAAGGATCCTAATTCTAGTTCAGAGATGCTCTCAAAATTAATGTAAACTTGGCTTCTCTGTGCATATTTGTGTGAGGAACTGAACTGTTGTTTTCATAGGTAAATGAGAGACTAAGTTTTCTCAGCACCTAAGAGAAAGGGCATTTGCTCCTCCCAGCCAAAAGGGACCCCTGGGTGACTGGGGGCCTCGTGGGAGTGTCTGGGGGATTCAGCCCCTGTGATGTGCAGTGGCCCCACAGGGAAATCCCCAACAAAAATTAATTTTAAAAAAAAGGCTTGTCTAAGAAACGCATATAAGAGCTGACACTCAGCCTTCTGAGCCCTTTCAGAGGTCATAGACCTCTGGAGAGAGAAACAGAGGGTGGAAACGACTCAGTGGTGACACACTGTGGAGTCCTGCTCACAAGCAGTACGCATCCATCCACCACAAAAAAACCCTAGGCCACAGCGCAGCGCCTCCTTTTAAGGAAAAAAAAAAAAAGGGAAGCAAATAACCTAAGAATGAGGAGAAAACAAGGAGAGTGACCCCCTTAAGAGCACTGCATAGGTTTTATGGCACCTCTACTTGCCAGAATTTATGTAAAATGAAAATAATATGGTCTTTATGCACAGTTACATTAAGGAAAAAGAGCCCTAAGGTTGACCTGCAAACTATAGAGTTCCAAGGTCCTCTTTTTCTCTAATTTATTTTCTGCCTGCTTTAAGTCTACTGTTATTTTTCTATTAAAATAAAAACCATTGTTTAGATCCAACAGGTTCTTTTCGCAAGCTGGTGAATTTGTATTTATCTCATGGCTAAAGTTCTGAAGTAAAAGCTGTAGGATCTTTGTGTATGTGTGTGTATATATATTTAAAAGGCCTTTATAATATCTATAATTTTATGTTCAATTGGCAATTAAATGTGTTTTAATTTCCCTCTAACACACCATATTTTTTTCTCCATACCTTATGATGTAAATTTTGCTATTTGATTTTAACCTGAGTTGTTTCCTTTAATATGCAATTTTAAGGCAATTTAGCTGACAATTGCCTAGGGAAGTGAAACAGGTTATCAAGAATTTGAAGGTCTAAGATAGGAAAATAAAAAGATTTTTATGAATCTATAAGATGTACTTCTTTTTTTGAGACAGAGCCTTGCTGTGTCACCCAGGCTGGAGTGCAGTGACGTGATCTTGGCTCACTGCAACCTCTGCCTCCTGGGTTCAAGCAATTCTCCTGTCTCAGCCTCCCAAGTAAATGGGATTACAGGCGCCAGCCACCATTCCCAGCTAATTTTTGTATTTTTAGTAGAGACCGGGTTTCACCATTTTGCCCAGGCTGTTCTCGAACTCCTAACCTCAAGTGATCTGCCCACCTCGGCCTCTCACAGTGCTGGGATTACAGGCGTGAGCCACTGCGTCTGGCCAGAAAACATTCTTTCTAAAAAAAAAAAAAAGATGTCTTTTTTAAAAAGGAGAACAATTTTCGTCTAATTCAAAGCTTATTTGAAGGTTATATGGTTATATATTAAAAAGGTAAAAGAAACCAGGAAATAAGAGAGATGTAAAGAAAGTTATAAAAATGAAGAGTTTTATTTTGTTTGTTGGGTTGGTTTTTATTTTTGGTAAGAAGGCTTAAAGATAATTTTTTTTTTTTTTGAGATGGAGTTTTGCTCTGTCACCCAGGCTGGAGTGCATTGGTGTGATCTCAGCTCACTGCAATGTTCACCTCCCAGGTTCAAGTGATTCTCCTGTTTCAGCCTCCCAAGTAGCTGGGATTACAGGCACCTGCTACCACGCCTGGCTAATTTTTGTATTTTTAGTAGAGTCAGGGTTTCACCATGTTGGCTAGGCTGGTCTCGAACTCCTGACCTCAGGTGATCCTCCTGCCTTGGCCTCCCACAGTGCTGAGATTACAGACGTGAGCCACTGTGCCCAGCCGTGAGAAACAATTTTATATGAGCAAGAACCTTGTATTGTAAGTTTAGTCCTAGAATAAAATGACTGGTTGTTTAAGAAAGAGGGGGTGTTTGGCTGGGCGCAGTGGCTCACACCTGTAATCCCAGCAGTTTGGGAGGCTGAGGTGGGTGGATCACCTGAGGTCAGGAGTTCAAGACCAGCCTGGCCAACATGGTGAAACTCCATCTCTACTAAAATTATAAAAAATGAGTTGGATGTGGTGGCATGTGCCTGAAATTCTGGCTACTCAGGAGGCTGAGGCATGAGAATCACTTGAACCCAGGAGGTGGAGGTTGTAGTGAGCTGAGATCGTTCCACTGCACTCCAGCCTGAGTGACACAGTGAGACTCTGTCAAGAAAGAAAGAAAAAGAGAGAGAGAGGGGGGAGGGAGGGAGGGAGGGAGGAAGGAAGGAAGGGAGGGAGGGAAGGATGTTCAGGACAAACCAGAAAGTCCAAGCATGGCATGAACAGTCTGTGTGAGTCATAATAAGAGGATTGAATTTTAAAAAAAACTTTTATATGATCAAGTTGTCTGTTAATTAAAGGGAAATTATAATGGTCTTTCTAGAGATTGGGCTTGATGTAAATGAAAAATGCAGTAAATAATTGGTACGAGCAATGGAACTTTCTTAAGGGATTGATTTATTGTTAATAAACTATAAGAGATTTAAATATTTTAACCCAAAGTTCAATTTCTATTACATCTTGCCATTTTTGGTTTTCTCTCCTCTTTTAAAGGGCAAGACAGTAATGCTCTCCAATTTATTTTTCAGCTCATATTAAGTTTTTTTCTTTGAGTTCTATTTGTTGTGGACTGATGCTAACAGTGTTTTCTTAAAGGTGTAAAGGAAATGTTTTCTTCCAACATAATATTCAGTGCAGTGCTGAAGGTCTTTTCTTTTGCCTTTTGGTAACTAGCCTAACAAATTTTATGGTTTACTGAAACAATTCCTATGCCATTATTATTAAGTTTTGGTTTGCTTAGAAAAAAAGTGAGATTAAAAGAATTTTTTTGCTGGGTGTGGTGGTTCATGCCTGTAATCCCAGCCCTTTCAGAGGCTGAGGCAGGTGGATCACCTGAGGTCAGGAGTTTGAGACCAGCCTGACCAATATGGTACATACCCGTCTCTACTAATATTACAAAAATTAGTCGGCATGGTGACGTGTGCCTGTAGTCCCAGCTACTTGAGAGGCTGAGACAGGAGAATCTCTCAAACCTGGAAAGGCGGAGGTTGCAGTGAGCTGAGATCATGCCACTGCACTCCAGCCTGGGTGACAGAGCAAGACTCTGTCTAAAAAAAAAAAAAAGAATTTTTTTAACTTTAAGGTTATTACGTTCACGTGTCTTTCTATATGGGCTTTTAACGTCCTTGTGACACTGAGTTAAAGGGCTTTGACTACTGAGTCTAAGAAGGACACCAAGTCTTGCTAAATGTTGAACACTGACATCAATTAAAGCCCCATCTTGAGGCCTGATAGAAGATGCCAATCAAAATAAACTGCATTCCTGAGACACAGGGCCAGAAATTAAAGCCATTTAACTCCTCAAAGCCCAGGGACTATCATGGAGGACGTGGGCATGTGATATTGTAAAGGCCAATTTTGAGAGATAAAATAAGTTCAGTTTCCCTAGAAATTAATCATTAATGTCAAATGCATGCTGATGCAAGACCAGCATATGGGACCCTGTGTCAGATTAACAATGTTTTCTTGAAGCATTAACCAACTAATTAATAAAGGTTATAAAAGGCTTATGGAAGTTATAACTTACGGTCAAGATTAAAATTTTATAGATTGCTTATAAAATTTTGAAAAACAAATTTAATTGGCTTCCTGCTGTTTTCATTAGGGCTTATTGTTTGTAAAATTAAGTCTCCTCTCTCAAAGAATGAAGGTTTGCCTTTTTTTTTCGAAATCCTTGAGTTAGCACTTTGGTCAAAAGAATGACTTATTTTACAATGACCTGTGGTATCAAGTGTTTTCAACCTTTAATATTTGACAAACTTTCTGAAATCAAATTATAAATTATGTCTTTTTCTGACCTAATTAATGCTTTAAAATATTAGATTCCCTAAAGTCCAAAAATGACATAATGTGGCTTATTTGGTATAAAAATTATACAGAAAACATGGTCAAATATGAAATGGTGTTTGGTTTTCTTTGGGCTGTATTTGTATAAATGTGTTATTGGTATGTGTTCTAAAATTATGGGAAACCCCTATAATTATTATATGACTTAGTGTACATTATCAGTTATAATTATAATTGTTACATTAATATGCCACAGAGGTGACAAATACCCTTGTCAATTGTGTCTTTGACTATGGCTGCCCTAAAACTTTTTGTCATCTACAGACAATTGTTGTCTTGTTTTGGTCCTCTTTAGAAGGTGGTTTTATAATCAGCTATAAAATCTAACATGTGCTCTTGAATACAAGTTTCTGATATATTTGGAGATTGTGACATCAGAATAGAATAAAACTTTCAGGACTCATGGAGAAGTGAAACATTCATGAATATCAAGCTGAACAGGAATTAACTACATGGAATGAGTTAATAGAAGACTGATGTAATCTTTTTTACTTTTTGCTGAAAACATTGCTAATCCTTTGTTTTGTTTTTTGAGAGTCAAGGGAAGTTTTCTTTTGAGCTATTGACAGCTTTTAATAATTTAGTTTACTCCTGTGAACAACATTTAGAACATATTTTTTTCTCTCTACCTGATTTCTCCAGAATTTGGAAACTATTTGTGAGTATTCTTAACTTATGGTAATACAGTTATTTGCATCAGTACAATAAGAATCTGTTTTCAGGGGAGCGCGGTGGCTCACAACTGTAATCCTAGCAGTTTAGGAGGCCGAGGCAGGCAGATCACTTGAGGTTGGGAGTTTGCGACCAGCCTGACCAACATGGAGAAACCCCATCGCTACTAAAAATACAAAATTAGTTGGGCCTGGTGGCGCATGCCTGTAATCCCAGCTACTCTGGAGGCTGAGGCAGGAGAATTGCTTGAACCCGGGAAGCGGAGGTTACAGTGAGCCAAGATCATGCCATTGGACTCCAGCCTGGGCAACAAGAGTGAAACTCTGTCTCAAAAAAAAAAAAATCTGTTTTCATTTATTGCAGGACACAATTGGAGAAACTGGTTACTGACTAGAATGGTATGCTTTCCTTTAAGGAAACAAACTTGACTTATGGAGCCAATGAAAGCACCTTGGGGAAAACTGGCCTCTTACCTTGTCTACACGGTCCCTGTACAGGGTTCCTGACCTGTGGTAAGTAAGGAATGTTACTTTCTGACAGGCCCAGCAGCCACAAGTTTATCTTGGAACTTCAAGAAGAGAGTAATTCACCCAACTCAGGTATTTGATGGTATAAATCCATGGCTGGGCTCAGTTTTAAAAAAGTCTTACCTGAGATTCTTT
Source organism: Pongo abelii (assembly GCF_028885655.2). Taxonomy (NCBI): domain Eukaryota; kingdom Metazoa; phylum Chordata; class Mammalia; order Primates; family Hominidae; genus Pongo; species Pongo abelii. The sequence goes on from NC_071989.2 coordinate 186,406,263, forward strand.
CTATGGAACAAAGTCCCATCACAGCCAATTTAAAAGCCTATGTAAAAAAAATTATTCTTGCTGCACTGTATACAAATAATCAGGCCAAGTATAATAAAGCAAATCAGTCCTACCATGACTTGTCTTTAGTAAAAATGGGAAACTGGAGACAGAAAAATTATGTTTCACAAACTATAGTACACCTATTTTTAGATTCTAATCTTGCTTAATGTTTTTCAATTTTTATTATTTTTTACAGTTTGGACCGAATTCTAATTTTTCTTGGCTACAAGTCTTCAAAATAATGTTTTTAATTTTTTTCCTCCTTTTTTTTTGAGACAGAGTCTCACTCTGTCACCCAGACTGGAGTACAGAGGTGCGATCTCAGCTCACTGCAATCTCTGTCTCCCGGGTTCAAGCAATTCTCCTGCCTCAGCCTCCCAAGTAGCTGAGATTACAGGTTCCTGCCACCATGCTCAGCTAATATTTAGTATTTTTATTAGAGACAGGGTTTCACCACATTGGCCAGGCTGATCTCGAACTCCTGACCTCAGGTGATCCACCTGCCTCAGCCTCCCAAAGTGCTGGGATTACAGGTGTGAGCCACCGTGCCCAGCCCTGTTTTTAGACATTGGCAATGGGCAGCACAGGACTGTGATCCCTGAGAGAAGAGAAACAAACAGGGTGAACCCTGTGATTTTCCAGGTGTAGGAAAACAGCCTGTTGCCTGGCAAGAGTAACACTATCTTGAAGGGAAACCACCATAATGACCCATGTTTGACTAGTGTATATACTAAGGCGGTCCTGCAGCAAGATCAGGAAACAATGCCTATAATGGAGATAACTCCTTGCAAAGAAACAGTGCCTGTACCAGAGATAACCTCTCATAAGGTTGTTTATCTAGGCTGGCTTGCAGTGGCTTAATCCCAGCACTTTGGGAGACTGAGGTGGGAGGATCGCTTGAGCCCAGGAATTTGTGATCAGCCTGGGCAACACAGTGAGACCCTGTCTCTTAAAAAAAAAAAAAAAAAAAAGCTTATTTAACTTCCCCAGTGGTCAGGAGTTTCACAAGAGGTCTGAGGCTAAAATCTTGCTATAAAAAGGATACTTTCTGGAGGGCAGTTGCAGAGATCCACTGCCGTGTGGCTGTCTAAGACAAGGCTTTTGTTTGTAAGTCTCTATTAAATGTTTCTTTCTGATAAACTGGATTTGTCAACCTCTTTCTTCAGCCTGTCAGCTCCCTTGGCCTTTGGAGGTAGGTTAGCTTAGATCTGCTCACAGCAGAACAGCAGGCTTTCTGACTGAAGGAATTTCTTTTTTCTTTCTTTTTTTTTTTTTTTTTGAGATGGAGTTTTGCTCTTGTTGCCCAGGCTGGAGTGTGATGGCGTGTTCTCAACTCACTGCAACCTCCGCCTCCCGGGTTCAAGCGATTCTTCTGCCTCAGCCTCCTGAGTAGCTGGGATTACAGGCATGCGCCACCATATCTGGCTAATTTTGTATTTTTAGTAGAGATGGGGTTTCTCCATGTTAGTCAGGCTGGTCTCGAACTCCTGACCTCGGGTGATCTGCCCACCTTGGCCTCCCAAAGTGCTGGGATTACAGGCGTGAGCCACTGTGCCCGGCCTGCCTGAAGGAATTTCTAAGCTGCTAGGAAGGGAAGGGGAACCCAAACAGAGTCCAGTAGTCTCACAGAGGCAAGAGACAGAGATAGGAGTTTGGGGAAGTTGAAGTGGCTAGGATTTGCAGGGTAAAGTACTGAGAAGAGGGAGCTAGGCAGGGCAAGAATTCCAGAAATGTGCATAAGAATTACCTTTAAATCATCAGCCAAATAATAATCTGTGCATCCATAGAATAAAACTCCACTAGACTGGGCAAAAATAATTTATGAGGATAGAAAGTTGGTTCTTCGTCTGGGCATGGTGGCTCACACCTGTAATCCTAGCACTTTGGGAGGCTGAGGTGGGCAGATCACTTGAGGCCAGGAGTTCAAGATCAGCCTGGCCAACATGGTGAAACTCCATCTCTATAAATAATAATAATAATAATAATAATAATAATAAATTTAAAAAAAGAAAGTTGGTTCTTTGAAAAGATCAACAAAATTGACAAACCTTTAGCTAGATGAACTAACTAAGAAAAAAGAAGATTCAAATTACTAAAAGTAGAAGCAAGAATGGGGACATTGCTACTGATTCCATAGGAATAATAAGGATTATAAAAGACTACTGTGGCCAGGCGCAGTGGCTCACGCCTATACTCCAAACACTTTAGGAGGCTGAGGCAGGAGGATCACCTGAGGATGGGAGTGTGAGACCAGCCTGACCAACGTGGAGCAACCCTGTCCTTACTAAAAATATAAAATTAGCCAGGTGTGGTGGCACACGCCTGTAGTCCCAGCTACTCAGGAGGCTGAGGTAGGAAAGAGAATCGCTTGAACCTGGGAGGCAGAGGTTACGGTGAGCCGAGATCACACCATTGCAATTGCTAAAAACACAAAAACCTATCAAGACTAAACCATAAAGAAATAGAAAATCTGAGTAAACCTATAACTAGTGAGATTGGATCGGTAATCAAAAATCTCCTGACAAAGAAAAGCCCAGGATCTAATGGCTTCACTGGTGAATTCTATAAAACATTTAAAGAAGAACTAATACCAACTCTTCTCAAACTTCTCACAGAAATTGAAGAGAACACTTCCTAACTCTTTCTATGATGCCAGCATTATGCTGATACCAAAGCCAGATAAAGACACGACAAGTCCTACTAATAGCATGAAAAAAAGAAGACACTAGTAGAAAAGAAAAGTATAGATCATTATCTCTTGTGAACATTGATGCAAAAATCCTCAGCAAAATACTAGCAACCAAATTCAACAGCACAATAAAAGGATTGTGTACCTTGACCAATGGGGTTCATACCCAGAAGGCAAGGGTGGTTCACCATACAAGAATCAATCAATGTAATGTACTGCATTAACTGAATTAATTTAAAAAACACAGCTGGGCATGGTGGCTCACGCCTATAATCCCAGCACTTTGGGAGGCCGAGGTGGGCGGATCATGAGGTCAGGAGATCGAGACCATCCTGGCTAACACAGTGAAACCCCGTCTCTACTAAAAATACAAAAAAATTAGCCAGGTGTGGTGGCGGGCGCCTGTAGTCCCAGCTACTCTGGAGGCTGAGGCAGGAGAATGGCTCGAACCCAGGAGGCAGAGCTTGCAGTGAGCCGAGATCGTGCTACTGCACTCTAGCCTGGGTGACAGAGCGAGACTCCGTCTCAAAAAAACAACGACAACAACAACAACAAAAAAACACGTGATCATCTCAATAGAGCAGAAAAAACATTTGGCAAAATTCAACACCCTTTCATGATAAAAACAGTCAATAAAGTAGGAACAGAAGGTAGTTATATAATGTAACAAAAGCCATATATGAAAAATCTGGCCAGGTATGGTGGCTCACACCTATAATCCCAACACTTTTTGGGAGGCAGAGGCAGGAGGATCACTTAAGCCCAGTAGTTTGAGACCAGCTTGAGCAACATAGTGAGACCCAGCTCTATAAAAAGGAAAAGAAAAGAAATCCACAGCACACATCATACTCCATGGTGGAAGACTGAAAGCTCATCCACTAGGATCAGGAGCAAGTAGAGAGTCAACCTAAAATAACTACAGAGAGAGTGGCTCTAAGAAAAAATGAGATTACTTGGGAATGAATGACAAATTGTGTATTAGTCCATTTTCATGCTACTGACAAAGACATTCCTGAGACTGGGCAATTTACAAAAGAAAGAGGTTTAATGGACTTACAGTTCCAAGTGGCTGGGGAGGTACACAATCATAGTGGAAGGCAAGGAGGAGCAAGTAATGTCTTACATGGATGGCAGCAGGCAAAAAGAGAGAAAAGCTTGTGCAGGGGAACTCCTCTTTATAAAACCATCAGATCTTGTAAGACTTACTCACTGTCACAAGAACTGCACGGGAAAGACTTGCCTCCATAATTCAATTACCTCCCACCAGGTCCCTCCTACAACATGTGGGAATTCAAGATAAGATTTGGGAGGGGACACAGCCAAACCATATCAGATTGTGTGAAAGGAAAATAAAATCTCAGGACCCCAAACTCACTATTCAAAAGGAAAAGTTAAGCTTGGAAACTAAGCCACACAAAAAAACTGCCTTTCCTTTTGTTCCTAAACAGATAGGTATAAGATAGAAGGCCACATGTCTCCCCAGGTGGCCTCCCTCACCCTAACAATGTAAATTAACAGCTTATCTTCACAGGTGTGGGACAAAAGGAGACTAGAAATCATCCCCCCCACGCCCCTCTCAGACAAATGCATATTTGAACTCTTCCTCTACTCTCTGTTTATCTTATGTACAGATTTACTGAGTGCAAGATGAATATGGAATTGACTATTCCTCTACCCTGTCCTTTTCACATGGAACGTGTGGATTCAGTGAGCTCTAATCAAAGCCTCAAAAGAATGCAATGGCTTATCTCACTTGTCTACCTTCCTTTTTTTTCCTTTCTTCTTTCCCCTCCTGCTCACTTTTTCCCCTTTAAATAATGAAGTCCTCAAAATCTTCTTTGGAAAAAAGTGCATGCCACAGATCATACTGTGTCTTGTGTCTCTTCTTCTTGGGTGCACCTGCAACCTTGGCAAAATAAACTTCTAAATTGATTGAGACCTGTCTGAGATACTTCCTTGTTTACAGTTGCATCCCAGGGAATACGTGTACCATTGTGAACCATGGAGGGGGGCACTCAGAGAGAAAAAGAAAGGAAAGGGGTTTTAAAGGCAAAATGAGGAAGGTTACGTAAGTTGTTTTGAAAAAATTATCCTTGGCTACAAGGATCGATAACAAGGGTAGCATTATTCCAAGACTGAACAGGCAATTGCCGGGCAGGTGTCCTTGCAGAAATATTCTTAGTGCATGGGTGTGATGGCCTTTGTGCAAGACTGTGGTTTCAGACAATCCTTGTTTTTTGTTGTTGTTGTTGGGGTTTTTTTTTTTTTTTTTTTTGAGATGGAGTTTTGCTCTTGTTGCCCAGGCTGGGGTACAATGGGGCAATCTTGGCTCACTGCAACCTCTGCCTCCCAGGTTCAAGCGATTCTTCTGCCTCAGCCTCGTGAGTAGCTGGGATTACAGGCATGTGCCACCACACCCAGCTAATTTTGTATTTTTAGTAGAGACAGGGTTTCATCATTTTAGTCAGGTTGGTCTTCAACTCCAGACCTCAGGTGATCCGCCCATCTCAGCATCTCAAAATGTTGGGATTACAGGCGTGAGCCACCGCGCCTGGCCTCAGACAGTCCTTGTAATATTTTCTATCATAGGCATGTGTGCATGGGAGCCCCTCCTTTATGGCCTCCTGAGTCCATTTTGCTAGGGTTTGGCATAAGTGACTCCAGTTTGATTTGGACAACTTGTGCAGAAGGATGCCCACTTTTGCTACTTCTATTCAACATAGTACTGGAAGTCCTAGCCCAGGAAATTGGGCAAGAAAAAGAAATAAAAGCAACCCAGATTGTAAAGGAAGAAGTATCTCTGTTTGCAGATGCTATTTATTTATTTAGAGACAGGGTCTCACTCTCATTGCCCAGGCTGGAGTGCAGTGGTGTGATTGTTACAGGACAGGGGTCCCAGTACAGACCCCAAGAGAGGGTTCCTGGATCTCAAGCAAGAAAGAATTCAGGGTGAGTCCTTGGTGCAAAGCGAAAACAAGCTTATTAAGAAAGTAAAGGAGGGGCCGGGTGCGGTGGCTCACGCCTGTAATCCCAGCACTTTGGCAGGCCAAGGTGGACAGATCACGAAGTCAGGAGATCAAGACCATCCTGGCTAACAGGGTGAAAACCTGTCTCTACTAAAAATACAAAAAAAAAAAAAAAAAATTAGCTGGGCGTGGTGGCGGGCGCCTGTAGTCCCAGCTACTCGGGAGGCTGAGGCAGGAGAATGGCGTGAACCCAGGAGGTGGAGCTTGCAGTGAGCCAAGATCGCGCCACTGCACTCCAGCCTGGGCAACAGAGACTCCGCCTCAAAAAAAAAAAAGTAAAGGAATAAAAGAATGGCTACTCCATAGACGGAGCAGCCCCAAGGACTGCTGGTTGCATATTTTCATGGCTATTTCTTGATGATATGCTAAACAAGGGGTGGATTATTCATGTCTTCCCTTTTTGGACCATGTAGGGTAACTTCCTGATGTTGCCATGGCATTTGTAAACTGGCCTGGCACTGGTGGGAGTGAGGATGACCAGAGGTCACTCTTGTCACCATTTTGGTTTTGGTGGGTTTTGGCTGGCTCCTTTCCTGCAACCTGGTTTTTTTGTTGTTGTTGTTTGTTGGTTTGTTTGTTTTTTGAGACTGAGTCTTGCACTGTCACCCAGGCTGGAGTACAGTGGCGAGATCTCGGCTCACTGTAACCTCCGCCTCCCGGGTTCAAGTAATTCTCCTGCCTCAGCCTCCCAAGTAGCTGGGATTACGGGCACCTGCCACCACGCCCGGCTAATTTTTTGTATTTTTAGTAGAGACGGGGTTTCACTGTGTTGACCAAGCTGGTCTCCATCTCCTGACCTCACGATCTGCCCGCCGTGGCCTCCCAAAGTGCTGGGATTACGGGCGTGGGCCACCTTGCCCAGCGCTGCAACCTGTGTTATCAGCAAGGTCTTTATGACTTGTATTTTGTGCGACCTCCTATCTCATCCTGTGATTTAGAATGCCCTAACCGTCTGGGAATGCAGCCCAGTAGGTTTCAGCCTCATTTTACCCAGATCCTGTTTATGACGGACTTGCTCTGGTTCACACACTTCTGACACAATCATGGCTCACTGAAACCTTGAGTTCCCGGGCTCAGGTGATTCCCTTACCTCGGCCTCCTGAGTTAACTGGGACTACGGGCACCATCCCACATCTGGCTAATTTTTTGTAGTTTTAGTAGTGATGGGGTTTTGCCAGGTTGTCCAGACTGGTCTCAAACTCCTGGGCTCAATCTATCCACCCACCTCCACCTCCCAAAGTGCTGGGATTACAGGTATAAGCCATGGCACCTGGCTAATAAGCTCTTATCTGTTGAAAACCCTAAATATTCCACACACAAAAAATGTTAGAGTTAATAAATGAATTCAGCAAAGCAGCAGGATACAAAGCCAATGCACAAAAATCAGTTAAATTTCTATGCATTAACAATACGCAATCAAAAAAGAAGATAAAACTTCCACTTACAATAACATCAAAAAGGCCAAGTGCGGTGGCTCATGCCTGTAATCCCAGCTCTTTGGAAGTCTGAGGATGAGAGGATCACTTGAGCCCAGGAGTTGAGGCTGTAGTGAGCTATAATCGTGCCACTGCACTCTAGCCTGAGCAAGAGTAAGATCCTGTCTCAAAACAAAAAACAAACAACAACAACAACAAAACCATGCAAATGGACAGCAATAAATAAATACATTAATTTAATTAAATAAAACAATTAAAAAACCCCAAAAACCAGTAACATCAAAAGGTGCTCAAGGTGTTACCAATTAAACTGAAAGTTCCAGCTGGGCTTGGTGGCTCACACATGTAATCCCAGTGCTTTGGGAGACTAAGGCAGGAGGATCCCTTGAGGCCAGCAGTTAAAGACCAGCCCAGTTAATATAGCGAGGCCCTGTCTCTAAATTAAAAAATTAAAAAGAAAAAACCAAAAAACCTGCAAGTTCCCTTCACCCCAACTCCACTTCTGCCCCCAGCTTGGGGGCACATCTTTCCTTTCTCTCTTCCAGTCCATATTTCATAGTTGTCCTTCAAGTCCCACATTAGAAAGAGCAGACAGCCCAAATCCCGCGGTGTTTCTTTGCATCGTCTCCCTGCACCCTGTGTTTAAATGTTACAGCGCCTCACACACAGTGCTTTGACAGGCCATTTGCCATCTGTTGGTCTCACTGGATTGTAATCTCCGCATGGCCATGGTTGGATTTTATAAAACGTTGCTGTCCTGGTGCTCGGCAAAGCGCAGGCAGGGAGGAGGCATTCAGAGCCTGTTCACGGAGGGCAGCGGGCAGCGTGGGGAATGGCAGGCTGCCCGGGTAAACCAGGTCTGCCTTTCTCAGGCTGGTTCATGCCTAAAGGACATTTAAGGGGCCCAGCCGGCCATCCGAACTCTGGTCGTATGAACCGAAGCCTCCTCAAGGGAGATACACAAAAAAATGCACAAAACAACACGGCCTAGTGCGAAAGGACCTGGACTTGCATGAAAAGGTGCGGGGCAGCCTTTCCCTGCCTCAATTTTCCTCTTCTTACAGAGGCGGAGGCTCACAGAATGAGGTGCATGACATCCCAGCTTAGGAGAAGAAACTTTTGCAGAATGAATCAGGAGCCAGGTCTGCGCTCCCGAGGCCAGAGCTGGCCTCCTGTCGCGGCTCTGTGCACGGTACGGCCACTCTGTGCCCTGCGTTTCGCCTCCAGACCGGGCGGGAGCTGTGCCTAGCCCAGGTGTCCTGGACACGAGCAGCTGGGCGCCGCTGCGGAGGGAGGGAAGCGCCGCGCCGGTCCCGGGCCCAGCGCTGCGCCCAGTCCTGAGGCGCCCTCCTGCGGCCGCCGCTCGGTGACCTCCCGGCCCTGAGGCCCCGCCCCCGCGTTGACGTCACCGCATTCCGGCTCCGCTCCTCCCGCCGCGGCGCCCGCACCGCAGTGACAGCCAGCCGGGCCCGGTGGCGGAGAGGAAGTGCGGTCCGCGCCAAGCCCGTCCCCGCCGACGCCGGCTCCCCGCGGCTCGGGTGACAGCGTCGCGGCCGCCGGACGCAGCGCGGGGCAGGCGCGGGTAGAGCCGAGCGCAGCGGAGGCTCCGGCGGAGGCGCGGGGAAAATGGCTGATGACTTTGGCTTCTTCTCGTCGTCGGAGAGCGGGGCCCCGGAGGCGGCGGAGGAGGACCCGGCGGCCGCCTTCCTGGCCCAGCAGGAGAGCGAGATTGCAGGCATAGAGAACGACGAGGGCTTCGGGGCACCTGCCGGCAGCCATGCGGCCCCCGCGCAGCCGGGCCCCACGAGTGGGGGTGAGTCAGCGCGGGGCCTGGAGCGGGGCTCAGGGCGCGCACCCGGGGGACCCCGGCCGGGGCCCGGCGGCACAGGGAAGAGAGCCTGCTCTAGGCCAGCCGGGGCAGGAGCTGGGGGACGTGGGGAAGAATCTTCTTGGAGATCTCCATGTAGGACTTCCGAGCTGGGGATGAGGCCTCGCCTGGGGCTGTGGATCTGGTGACTCCCGGGACAGGAATTCGGTCATGACATTTCATTCCCAGGCCAGCTTCCCCGCTGCCCGGCTCTGGAATCCAACCCCAGCTCAGTTTTGAGAGTCCCTCCTGAGCCTCCTAATAGCCTGGGTGTCCCAGCCTCCCAGCTAAGTGTGCAGGTGTGGGCAGAACACAGCCCTCCTGGCCCCTCAGGCTTAGCTGTCTCCTGCAGCTGGGAAAAAAGAGGATCCTGGGTGCTCCAGGAACTCACTAACCTTCCCCGGTGACCACCTGCCATTCGGCAGTCGCTGGGCTAAGCGCCTTGGTTACATTTAATCACTTCATACACGTGATTGAACCCATTTCAGAGATGGTAAAACTGAGGCTCAAGGGGGTATGCTATTGAAATAACTAGTAAGTGGCAGATCAAGAATTTAAACCTGTTTCTTTTTCTTTTACATATATATTTTTTCTTTTCCTTTTTTTGAGATGGGGTCTCGCTATGTTGCCCAGGCTGGTCTTGAGCTCCTGGGCGCAAGCAATCCTCCCACCTCTGCCTCCTAAAGTGTTGGGATTACAGGTGTGAGTCACCACACCTGGCCGTGAATTTAAACCTGTTTCTGTCAGACTCAAAGCCGTCTCCACCTGACCACACTGCCTTCCAAGTGTCTGGCTCTGAGTTAGACACCGGAGTGTGCGCCGCAAAGAGTCATCAGTCAGATGCGGTAGGACCCTTCAGGGTTTTGTAGTTGTCTACTTAATGGTTTTCCAAAGGTGGTCCGGGGCTATTATGATTTACTGTGATTGGCTTCAGACCTCAGTGTTCAGGGCCTACTCCCTGTGAGATCATCTTTATCAATGATGTTTCTGCCCCTGTTCTGGCTAGCAAGAATGATTTTGTAAAATATTTAGTAAAAAAGTAGATATCACCTTCATGGGTGCATCCAAAACAGGTTTTACTTCCTGTTAATGTCATTTTGGAGAGGTTTATGGGCCTGTTGTAATAAGTGCTGACATATATACATATAGACATATTTTGGTTAATGATGTTTACAAGGCTCTTCACAGTCATGTTTGTATTCATTCAACGTTTGCTGAGCACCTACTGTGTGCCAGGACGCTGGGGATACAGAAATGAATAAGACAGTTCCTGTGGCTGAGGAGTTTGAAGCAACTCTGTGTCTCCTTGATGTGAGAAATGTAACCAGGCTTTTGTAACATGCAAGAAACTGGTGGCCCAGAGAATCTGAGTATCTTGCCCGGAGTCACACAGCCAGGAATGACTGATCTAGGACTTGATCCCACGCCTCCCAACTCTGGGCTCCATGCTCTTTCAAATGCTGTGGAGCCTGGGCAACATGGTGAAACCCCATCTCTACAAAACATACAAGAATTAGCCAGGCATGGTGGCATGTAGCTGTAGTTGTGGTTCCAGCTACTCGGGAAGGCTGAGGCAGGAGCATAGCTTGAGCCCGGGAGGTTTAGGTAGGTCACGGTGTGCTGTGATCATGCCACTGTACTCCAGCCTGGGCAGCAGAGTGAGACCCTGTCTAAAAAAAAAAAAAAATTCTATAGCAGTCACCTCCCTGGGAGGAGATAGGATGTGGGGTGAGAAGCACGGGGTCTTTTGCCACCTGTCTGAGACAGCAATGGAGGGCTTCTGAAGTGGAAGCTTCCAGCACCTCAACACAGAATCTGCCCTGTCCCAGAGAATTCCTAAGAAATGCCTGCCCCAGTTAATGCACCAGTATTCATTGGACCACACCTCTGTGAGACCACCCTTTACCTCAGTCTGGCTCACTGGGGCCTGTTGGGGGAGGGGTGCAGGGAAGAGGAGGGAGGCCTTGTGGGGAGGTCCTGCTGAGGGGAGCCATTGTCAGAACCTCAGGAGAGAGAAGATGGGATTCAGGCTGAGGGCAGCCAGATGCCTGAGGGAGCTGAGCAGGTTGTGGCCTCTCCCAGGATGGTGGGGCTCCAGGGGCTTACAGCCTGGATGGCAAGTTCTGTCCTTGGCAGGGGTGGGGCACAAATTGGCCTCAGATCCTAGGTGACAGGGAGAGAAACAACGACACGCTCGCTTCTTCCAGAGAGGTGCCGGGGACACAGCCTTCTGAGGGTCTCCCAGGCGCATACCTGCTGACTCTGCGAAGGCTCAGCTGCCCTCCTTAGTCAGGTTGAGGAGAAGGGAGGTGTTGAGGGATGGCGGCTCAGTGGGTGGCCAGATGGGCTAGAACTGATCTGACCTTCCCAGCCTACGCAGTGCTGAACAGGTAATCTTCCCCTGACCAGGAATGTGTGCCAGGAGCCTGGATGGGGCAGAGAAAAAGCACCCTGGCCTGCTGAGAGCTGGGCAAAAGCTGGCTTAGCAGCAGCCGCCAGTCAGTACCTCTGAGGCACCTTCTCTTAGATGTTGGGGTCCTCAGATTAGCAGTGTCTGTGCTGACACTGGGCTCAGTTGCCCCTGGGGAAAGAGGTATCTGGTGTAGGCCTGTGCTGGAGCCACAGGGAGCCCCTCCTCTCTGGCTGGATCTGTGGCCCTGGGTGATCTGGATGATGGACACTTTGTTTCCATTCATCAGCCTTGGGTAGGTTTCCATTTTCACACCCAGTTTTCTGAGCACCAGGCCTGGCTCTGACTTGCCTGTCAGTTCTGGGCAAGCCCATTTCCCCCGCTGGGCCTCAGTAAGCTCACAGGAATGTTCTGGACCCTCTCTGCCCTTGTTCCAAAATGGGTCAGGCAGCTGAGGGAAGCAAACACCCAGGAGTTTATCTCTGGGACGTGTCTCTGTCTCAGTCCTGTTCTGCTGGCCTGTGAGTGTGGACTCCCAGTGGTAGATGTGCAGTGGGCGGGTGGAGAGCACTGTGGGAACAGGTACTTGGAATGCTGTGTGGGTGTGTGTGGACTCCTAAGGAGGCCGAAACTGCATGTCCAGAGGAACACTCTCGAGGCTGAGGCAGAGAGACTTTCTGAAGGTCAGGGTAGACCCCGGGCAGCTGTGTGCAGATGTGGGGTCTGAGACTGGGGTTGGTCAGGGCGGAGTGGGGTGGTGCAAATTCTCGAGAAGGCCAAGTGTACGGACCGGCATCATAGGGAATAGACCCTGGTAACGTGAGGCCCTGCTAGAGGAGACACCCCAGCAGAAGAAGCCCCTTTGCAGAAGATGCTGCCACTGAAATGCTATTGGTCCCACTGTGATTTAGGGGCCAGGACACCCATGCAGGAGAAGCCTTACTGAAGGAATGGGGGTGACAGCTGACAGAGTTGGTTGGAATCAATCACTGTTTGACTCTGAAAGCAAAGTCAATTATGATTTATGTCACCCGGGGATTATTTCCATGAGATTAAGTACCCTTCCCTTGAGTCCCCAGGCCAAACACACTGTCGCTGCTCACAGCCCTCTCTGGCTGGTGAAGGGCTATTTGTCCATCTGCCTGATAACCTCATGTGGCCTCCATGGCTTTTTGCTAGGAGGCACAGCAGTTTCTGAGAGCCTTGCGGATAACAGCAGGCCTCAAAAGAACAATTCAACTTCCATTTAGCCAATAGTTACTGCTCACCCATTCCGTGCTGGAGCCCTGAGGAGCTGAATAGGACACAGAGCCTGGTAAGGGGTACACACGGACGCTGGGGGTCGTGAGTAATTGCACAAGAGAGCGCGGGATACTCTATGATATCCTGGGATACCCCGGAAGTGAGACCTTCCTTAAGTGCCTAGGGAATTAAAGGAAGCAGAGGAGGGCTTCCCAGAGAAGGTGACTTATGAGCTGGACCTTGGAGAATAAATGGAGCCAAAAAAGTATTTTTTTTTTTTTATTTTTATTTTTTGAGATGGAGTCTCGCTCTGTCGCCCAGGCTGGAGTGCAGTGGTGCGATCTCGGCTCACTGCAGGCTCCGCCTCCCGGCTTCACGCCATTCTCCTGCCTCAGCCTCCCGAGTAGCTGGGACTACAGGCACCCGCCACCGCGCCTGGCTAATTTTTTGTATTTTTAGTAGAGACGGGGTTTCACCGTGTTAGCCAGGATGGTCTCGATCTCCTGACCTCGTGATCCGCCCACCTCAGCCTCCCAAAGTGCTGGGATTACAGGCGTGAGCCACCGCGCCCAGCCCAAAAAAGCGTTCTTTAGAGAGGGAAGCAGGAAGAAAGCATGGGGATGAGGGTGGTGTGTTTGGGGAAGGAGGAAACCAGAATTTAGGGTTTGTGGGATGGGCTGGTGGGAAGTGAGTCAGGAATGGGCAGGGCCAGATTGTAGAGATTCTCATGTTCCAGGGTTAGATGTATTTATCTGGCAAATATTTATTGAGTCCCTGCTATGTGCCAGGGACTGTTGCAGGTGGGCCTCATCATGGATGAAACCAAGTCCACACCCTCATGGAGGGTCTGTTCGTTGGGGGAAGACAGATAATAAACACATATACAAATAAACATAGCAGGCTGTAGTAAGTGCGCTTAATACTGCTGGAGGAATCGGAAGGGGTGCCCAAGGGGTGGATGGGGGTGTGGTCAGGGAGGCCTTTAATTAGGCAGCATTTGAGCAGAAGCTGAAGGGAGTGAGGGAGCAGCCTTCCAGGCAGAGGGAACACCACCTGCAAAGTCCCCAAGGCAGGAGCAGGCGCTATAGGCCACTGTGGTCCATGGGAAGTGGATTTCTTTAGAGTTGGTTTTCATGACATTTTGAGTCAGAGGAGAGGCACACGTAAGTGCATGTTTTACAGACTGTCAGCCCTGGCAATTGGTTCGAAAGAGGGATGGGAGAGGCTGGAGTCAAGGGGGCCTGTGAATGGGCAAAAGCCATGCAGTCGTTGTCTTTCTTTCATGCATTTATTTACTTGTTTATTCAACAAATAATTATTGAGCACCTGCAAAGTCACAGGTGCATGCAAGTCTCTGGGAAAGACACAGGAGAAGAGAAAGAGACACAGTTATGTCTTCCCAGGTGTTTGCCCCTAGCAGGCAAAGCAGTTGTGCAGGTGCAAGGAGGTGAGGGCCTGGGCTGGGGCTCAGCTGCGGGAGAGAATGGAGGGCAACTGTGAATGTCACTATTGTAGCAGAAGCCCCAGGGATCTGTGACTAATCAAATGTCAAGGAAAGGGACAGGGAGGAGTCACTGCTGAAGGCAAACTTAATTCCTTCCGGGAGGGGCACAAAGAGAAAAAAATATGCCAGGTGCTTCTGGTGGGAACTGCAACTCCTGCTCACCCAGGAGGAGCAGTTGCTCAAGGCACCTCAGGGACAGGCAGAGACACGTAGGCCCCTCTCTTCCTTATCCAGTATAGCCCCCGCCCTGAGCTTACAGCAGCTCAGCCTACTCACCAGGCACAGGCTTCACAGGTAATCTGGCCATTCCCAGCCATGGCCAGGGGTCAGTGATTTCAGGTAGGTAAGGAGCTATTACTGGCTGGGTGATTGTGAGCATGGCCTCTCTGAGCCTCAGCTTGAGTATCTGTAAAATGGGTTGACAACAATTTCATTGCAGGGCTGTGGTGAAAATAAAATGTACTAATGGCTGTGAGAGGCTTTATAAACAGTCAGGGATGGGATTGAGCCTAAGTTATATATATATCCATTATGTCTGTTTGCATGTGGGTCGGTATATACATGGGTGTACACAGAGTTTGGGTTGAGGGGCTAATGTAGGACCATTTCCTGCTTGCTATAAGCTAAACAGTGAGTAATGCTATCTCCTTGTTCTCTTTCCAGCTGGTTCTGAGGACATGGGGACCACAGTCAATGGAGATGTGTTTCAGGTAAGCAAGGCTCTGTCTCAGCAGTGGTAAGGACCAACAGCCCTGGTCTCAGTAACTTGAAGCCTCATTGTTGTAGGCTTAGAGCTCCAAGTTCTCCTGTTCATTATGTCTGATGCATTGGGGTGGGGACATAGAGAAAGGTTTTGGGCACGTTTTTTGTCATGTAGAGGACAGGGAAGAAGAATAAGGACCACTAGAGATCGAGATTGATGGGGAGTAGCCTCAGGTTGCCCATGGTGATGTCTGGTTTTGGGAGGGAGGGGTCAAGTGGCCCACAGCGGCATGAGATGAAGGCAGCGCAAGGCCCTCCCTCACCATGCACCACGGACGGGAGGCAGAACCCAGGCCATCTCCACACACAGGATGGGCCCTTTGATCCAGAGATCCCACTTCCAGAATTTTCCCAAAGGAAATAATTGGACAAAGCCACCCAGATTCTTTGTAGGATTATTTATAATGGCAGACAAATTGGAGACAACCTAAGTGTCCAGCATCAGGGGACTGAATAGATAGATTAGAAAACCAGGCTGTTGTTAAAAAGGGCAGTCAGGGCTGGGTGCAGTGGCTGACGCCTGTAATCCCAGCACTTTGGGAGGCTGAGGTGGGTGGATCACATGAGGTCAGAGTTCAAGACCAGCCTGGCCAACATAGTGAAACCCTGTCTTTACTAAAAATACAGAAAATTAGCCGGTCATTATGGCAGGTGCCTATAATTCCAGCTACTCGGGAGGCTGGGGCAGGAGAATCACTTGAACCCAGAAGGTGGAGGTTGCAGTGAGCCGAGATTGTGCCATTGCTCTCCAGCCTGGGAGATAAGAGTGAAACTCCGTCTCAAAAAAAAAAAAAAAAAAAAAGCAATCAGATCTTCCTGTATTGACATGAAAAGATGTCCACAATATATTAAGTGGAAAAAGCAGCTTGCAGAATAATATACACAGTATGGTCCTTTTTTTTTTTTTTTTTTTTTTTAATTTTAAAAATATGTTTGGGCTGGGCGTGGTGGCTCATGCCTATAACCCTAGCACTTTGGGAGGCCAAGGCAGGTGGATCATGAGGTCGGAAGACTGAGACCATCCTGGCTAACACAGTGAAACCCCACCTCTACTAAAAATACAAAATTAGCTGGGTGTGGTGGTGCATGCCTATAATCCTAGCTACTTGGGAGGCTGAGGCAGGAGAATAGCTTGAATCCGGGAGGCGGAGGTTGCGGTGAGCCGAGATCACGCCACTGCACTCCAGCCTGGGCAACAAGAGCAAAACTCTATCTCAAAAAAATAAAAATAAAAGTTTGCACTACATATCTGAAAGGATGTGTACCAGCTGTTAACAATGGTTAGCCCCAAGGGTGGGGTGGGATGGGGATAAGAAAAGGGCATTCACTTTCACTGGGTTGTTTACAAATTCTTTAAGTGTTTTTATACTGCAAAAAAGGAGGAAAACCCAGCTAGGCACGGTGGCTTACGCCTGTAATCCCAGATTTTGGGAGGCCGAAGTGGGAAGATCATGTGAGTCCAGGAGTTTGAGACCAAACTGGGCAACATAGTAAGACCCCATTTCTACAAAAAATGAAAAGTTAGCTGGGGCAATAGTGTGTGCCTATAGTCCCAGCTACTCAGTAGTCTGAGGTGGGAGGATTACAGCTTGAGCTGGGGAGGTCCAGGCTGCAGTGACTGTGATTACACTACTACACTTAGCCTGGGTGAGTCTTTTTTTTTTTTTTTTCCCGAGATGGAGTTTTGCTCTTATTGCCCAGGCTGGAGTGCAATGGCACGATCTCGGCTCCCTGCAACCTCCGCCTCCTGAGTTCAAGTGATTCTCCTGCCTCAGCCTCCTGAGTAGCTGGGATTACAGGCACCCGCCACCACGCCTAGCTAATTTTTTGTATTTTTAGTAGAGATGGCATTTCATCATGTTGGCCAGGCTGGTCTTGAACTCCTGACCTTCAAGTGATCCACCCACCTCGGCCTCCCAAAGTGCTGGGATTACAGGCATGAGCCACCATGCCCGGCATGACAGTCTTAAAAAAAAAAAAAAAGAGGAAAACCCTAGTAAGTGTATTTCTAGTTAAGACTGCTTCTGTCCGCACCCACCTAACTCTCTTCCCCTTGCATACACACAAATCCATTTTAGTACTTTGAGGGAACTCAGACCACAGAGGCATGCAATAGTCCTCACCTCGGCCCCCCAACCAGATGCCTGATGGGGCTAAACCTCCCCTCAGAGCCTTCATTCCCACTCAGACTGGGCCAAAGACCCTTGATCCTGGGGTCTTTGGCTGTGGGATCTTCTGAGCCCCGCCCTGGAGGAGCTGGCTTCTTAAATCCTCTGGGGGAGTAAACAATACTTATTTTCTTATGTAAGAGGGATGGGCTGGTACCTTATGCAGGGAAACTGGCCAAGTCCTGTTTCTGGAAAATTACTCAACTATCAGCAAGCTGGAAAAGTCGATCTCTAGGACTTCAGCAGCTTCATGTCTAGTTGGGCCCGAGGGAGTCAAAGAGTGAGGATTTACTTCTGTGCAGCTTGGTAGATCATTGAGACTTAGGCTGCCCAGGCTCTGGCCACATTGAGAAGGACTTTGCTTGACCCCACAGTTCTGTGTCCTAAAGTGGACCTGGAGCTGGAGATATGCTTGGAACCACAGAAGTATGTAGAACATGGCCGGGCACAGTGGCTCACGCCTGTAATCCCAGCACTGGGAGGCTGAGGTGGGCAGATCACTTGAGGTCAGGAGTTCAAGACCAGCCTGGCCAACATGGAGAAACCCTGTCTCTACTAAAAATACAAAAATTGGCTAGGCAGGGTGGCGGGTGCCTGTAATCCCAGCTACTCAGGAGGCTGAGGCAGGAGAACTGCTTGAACCCAGAGGCAGAGGTTGCAGTGAGCTGAGATCGCACACTGCACTCCAGCCTGGACGACAGAGCAAGACTTTGTCTCAAAAAAGAAAGTACCTAGAACACTCTGAGCAGGATCATTTACCTTTCCTAAAGATTAGCATCACAAAGCTCAGAGAGGTGAAGTGGTGAATGCAAAGTCACCCAGGAAATCGGCCACTTCTGGAGTGCACCCCATTTGACTGACTTGGTCCCCGGCCTTCTCCCTCCCGACCCGTCAGCCCTGGGTGAGCCCTGGGTGAATCGGAGGAGCCCTGGGCCTCCTTTCCAATCTCAGTGAGAACTCTTATTCTCACTGTTACTAAGAATCACAGCAGGTGTGTTTATTTGTAAATCATATCACATCAGTGCCATCCTAGAATCCTTACAGGCAGGGCAGGGTCACAGATGAGCTGAGTCACTCAGAAGCTTAGTGGCAAAGCCCCAGCTTGCCTACATCTCCTGACCTCCGACCCGGTGTGCTCTGCATTACCACTCTGTTGCTGGAACTGGCTGGCCACAGCACCTGTGTCACAGGTGGAAAGCCCCAGCTCTTTAGGATTGAGCATAGCAGGTCTGGCCTGCACCTGCAGCGGGAGGAGAAACCTTGGCCTGTGCACACCCAACACTTTCAAGGATCCTGGACAGAGCTTTTGCGCTTCCTTTCTTACTCTTTTCTGCAGCCCGTGCACCACTAGCGGGTCCAGCTACAAACCCAGTTGCCAATACAGCCTAAGGACGAGCCTGCTCACAACTATTCCAGTTCCATTTGGCACAGCCAGGGGCAGGGACAGAAGGGCCCTGCAGGACTCCGCCTCCCCACCTCTGCACAGATCCTCTCTCCTTTCCCCTAATACTCCCATCATCCTCCTTTGAGCTACTTAGAGGTATCAGCAGCTCAGCTTAGCTGAGATTTAGCTGATCAATCCCAAAGAAGGATGTGGCTCATCCTTTTGGCCATCCCTGGAGTCGCAGCACACGCTTGGCTGGTGTGGGTCCACAGAGGCTCTCATGGGTGGGCCCAGCAGAGGGGCCCCTCAGGAGAGGGATTCTAGGGAGCTAGACTGAGACAAGCCTGGCCCTGACTGTCACCTCTTGCCTTCTGGTCCTGGCCATTCTTGCCCCTTTCTCTCTCCAGAGCTTGGGAGGGGTCAGAACATTGCTGTAGCCACTGGTGAGCTCTCCTGGTTGCCAACCCTCCTGGCCGTGACTGATCTCCTCCCTGAGATGCTCAGGTGATTAAAGGAGAGCCCAGTTGTGGCCCCTGACACTCACTGTCACTGGCAAGGGTAGGGGTGGGGGCAGGGGCAGGAAAATGAGCAGCCCGGAAATAATGAGTGGTGACTGCTTCTCGGGGCTTTGCCTGTCGGCAGCACCACTGTGCTCTCCTGGTCATGGTGCACGGAGGGCCAGCAGGTGTGGGGCCCTGCCACACCGGAATAGCAGGCCACAGCAGCCATGCTGCCCCTCATATGCACACGCCCTCTATGGGCTGCAGAGTGTTACCATAGCATCTCGTGAGCCTCACTTCCCACCGGTAGTAGGATGTTGTCACTCATTTAACAGGTTTGAAAGCCAAGCTGCCCAGGGAAGGGACTTCTCAAAGGTTGCGAGTCCAGTGAGCGGCAGAAGGGGGATGTAAAGCCCAGCCCCTCTGATGGAGCGTCCAGCACTTGTCCCGTGCCCTCCACACCTGTGTGTACCCGGCCACTTGTTTATTCACTTGGTTTATATGTTTGGTCGTTTATTCATTTGGTCAGTGCACATTCTTTGATGGCCACATACCTGCTAGGGCAGTGAATAAACGGATATGGAGGCAAATCCACTGGGTAGTTTGTCGTTTGTCTCCAAAGAGCTCTTTTTTTTTCCTTTTTCTTTTTTTTTTTTTTTTTTTGAGAGGGTATCGCTCTGCAGTTGAGACTGGGGTACGGTGGTGTGATCATGGCTCACTACAGTCTTGACTCTTGGGCTTAAGTGATCCTCCTGCCTCAGCCTCCTGAGTAGCTGGGACTACAGGGAGGGCCACCATGCCTGGCTAATTTTTAAATTTTTTATGGAGATGTGGTCTCACTATATTGGCCAGGCTGGTCTCGAGCTCCTGGGCTCAAGCAATCGTCCTGCTCAGCCTCCCAAAATGCTGGGATTACAGGTGTGAGCCGCTGCGCCTGGTCCCAAACTGGCTTCTGATAGAAGACAGGGACCTGGAAAGAAGTGAATGGGAGCCCAGGAAGGTGAGGGCTTGGCTCTGGGGAAGCATTAGGAGCTAACAGATTGAGTTCTTCTCTGTGTAGGCACCAGCCAAGAGCTTTACGTGCATGATCTCCCTGAGTCCTCCCAACTCCCTGTGATGTCGGTTGTCATTATTCCTGTTTTATACAGGAGGTTTAACAGCTTGCTCGAGTTGTGTAGCTAGTAAGAGGTAAAACTTGAATCCAGGATCAGGCGCCAGAGCCTGCACTAAAGTTAGGCAATGCAACTGTGAGGGGACGCTGGCAGGGCGTTCCGAGGCTGCCCAGGGGGATGTGGGTGGCCTTGGCCAAGGGAAGAGCAGGTGCAAAGCCACAGAGGGTCGGTCACTCAGTCCGGGATTCACCCGAGCCCGGCACCTGCTGCACAAAGGGACGTGCCAGGAGAGGCCAAAGGTTTCGGGTGAGCCCTGCATAGCCCCCACGAGAGTGCATCAGTGGGCCTTGCAGCTGGTGGCAGGTGGCGGAGATGTGGGCCCGGTTTGGCCAGGCTTGGCACCTTGGGCCTGGGGCAGGACACCGTGGGAGCTGAGTTTCCTTAAGGCTGTTCCCACACCCAGACTGCAGGCTGCAGCGGAGGTTTAGATGCAGTCAGAAGACCTGGACTTCACTTTCTGCTTTTTCCCAGCTGGCCTGCTGTGGGCCAGTCCACTTAACTGCTCTGAGCCTGGTTTCTCATTTGTAAAATGAGAATTAGAGGCTCCACTCCGCTGCCCCAAAGGGCTGTGGAAAAAAGTGCTCTGCAGCCCCGGACGCTTCTCACAAATTCCTGACCCAGCCCCTAGGTGAGCTGAGGGTGCTGTGTGGGGATGTGTCCCAGAGGAAGGAGGGCCATGAGACCTGGGGGCAACCGGAGCTGGGGACCCAGTCTCTAGTCTTGTCTTGAGAGGGAGACAAGCAGGCACACAAACCATGCGTCACAGAAGTGACTTTGGGCCCTATTAGCTACTATGTGGCGAGTCACACCCAGCAATTCAGTTTGAATCCTGGTTCTGCCACTTCCTGGCTGGGTGACCTTGGCTCTTTGGAGATAGAGTTTTCCTACCTGTGAAACAAAAAGAATAAAACTTGGCTGGGCGTGGTGGCTCATGCCTGTAATCTCAGCACTTTGGGAGGCTGAGGCAGGCAGAGGAGGCCAGGAGTTTGAGACCAGCCTGGCCAACATGACGAAACCCTGTCTCTACTAAAAATAAAAAATTAGCCAGGTGTGGTGGTGCCCACCTGTAATCCCAGCTACTCGGGAGGCTGAGGTAGGAGAATCACTTGAGTCCGGGAGGCGGAGGTTTCAGCGAGCAGAGATCACGCCACTGCACTCCAGCCTGGATGACAGAGCGAGATTCTGTCTCAAAACAAACACACACACAAAAAAACAGGCCGGGCACCGTGGCTCACGCCTGTAATCCCAGCACTTTGGGAGGCTGAGGTGGGTGGATCACAAGGTCAGGAGTTCAAGACCAGCCTGGACAAGATGGT
This sequence comes from Pongo abelii, assembly GCF_028885655.2. Lineage (NCBI taxonomy): Eukaryota > Metazoa > Chordata > Mammalia > Primates > Hominidae > Pongo > Pongo abelii. Next base: position 186,427,781 of record NC_071989.2, read on the forward strand.
GAAGCCCTGTCTCTACTAAAAATACAAAAATTAACCAGGCGTGGTGGTGGGCACCTGTAATCTCAGCTACTGGGGAGGCTGAGGCAGAGAATTGCTTGAACCCGGGAGATGGAGGTTGCAGTGAGCCGAGATCACGTCACTGCACTCCAGCCTGGGCGACAGAGCAAGACTCCATCTCAAAAAAGAAATAAAACAAAACAAACACAAAAAACACCAAAAAACAAAAAACCAACCATGTAGGGTTGCGAAGATTAAAGAAAGCCCTTTAATTGCAACTTCTCTGGAGTCTTAATTTAGGGCAGGCTTGGCCGGGCGCGGTAGCTCATGCCTATAATCCCAGCACTTTCGGAGGCCGAGGCGGGTGGATCAGCTGAGATCAGGAGTTCGACACAAGTCTGGCCAACATGGCAAAACCCCGTCTCTACTAAAAATAAAAAAATTAGCCAGGTGTGGTGGTGGATGCCTGTAATCCCAGCTACTCGGGAGGCTGAGGCAGGAGAATCGCTTGAACCCAGGAGGCCAAGGTTGCAGTGAGCCAAGATCCTGACACTGCATTCCAGCCTGGGCGGCAGAGCGAGACTCTGCCTCAAAAAAAAAACTTAGGGCAGGCTTTATGGAGATGGCGGGCCCTGAAGGATACAGATGAAAAGAGACTCCTGCCCAGGGCCCCTCACCACTCCTCTCCTCCCACATCTGGCGGCATCTGTGTATCCATTTCCCAAAGGCTCCAGGCCCACGTGATTCTTACACTTGCTGGCTCTTGGCCTGAAATGCCCTCCCCCCCCTCCCACTGCACTCTCCCCAGACAAGAATGGTGCCCTCCCTCCCCCACTCTCCCACTGCACTCTCCCCAGACAAGAATGGTGCCCTCCCTCCCCCACTCTCCCACTGCACTCTCCCCAGACAAGAATGTTGCCCTCCCTCCCCCACCTCTCCCACTGCACTCTCCCCAGACAAGAATGGTGCCCTCCCTCCCCCACTCTCCCACTGCACTCTCCCCAGACAAGAATGGTGCCCTCCCTCCCCCACTCTCCCACTGCACTCTCCCCAGACAAGAATGGTGCCCTCCCTTCCCCACTCTCCCACTGCACTCTGTCCCCAGGCAAGAATGGTGCCCTCCCTCCCCCACTCTCCCACTGCACTCTCCCCAGACAAGAATGGTGCCCTCCCTCCCCCACCTCTCCCACTGCACTCTCCCCAGACAAGAATGGTGCCCTCCCTCCCCCACTCTCCCACTGCACTCTGTCTCCAGGCAAGAATGATGCCCTCCCTCCCCCACCTCTCCCACTGCACTCTGTCCCCAGGCAAGAATGATGCCCTCCCTCCCCCACTCTCCCACTGCACTCTGCCCCCAGGCAAGAATGGTGCCCTCCCTCCCCCACTTCTCCCACTGCACTCTGCCCCCAGACAAGAATGGTGCCCTCCCTCCCCCACTTCTCCCACTGCACTCTCCCCAGACAAGAGTGGTGCCCTCCCTCCCCCACCTCTCCCACTGCACTCTCCCCAGACAAGAATGGTGCCCTCCCTCCCCCACTTCTCCCACTGCACTCTGCCCCCAGGCAAGAATGGTGCCCTCCCTCCCCCACTTCTCCCACTGCACTCTCCCCAGACAAGAATGGTGCCCTCCCTCCCCCACCTCTCCCACTGCACTCTCCCCAGACAAGAATGGTGCCCTCCCTCCCCCACCTCTCCCACTGCACTCTCCCCAGACAAGAATGATGCCCTCCCTCCCCCACTCTCCCACTACACTCTGCCCCCAGGCAAGAATGGTGCCCTCCCTCCCCCACTTCTCCCACTGCACTCTCCCCAGACAAGAATGGTGCCCTCCCTCCCCCTCCCCACTGCACTCTGTCCCCAGGCAAGAATGGTGCCCTCCCTCCCCCACCTCTCCCACTGCACTCTGTCTCCAGGCAAGAATGATGCCCTCCCTCCCCCACCTCTCCCACTGCACTCTGTCTCCAGGCAAGAATGATGCCCTCCCTTCCCCCCTCTCCCACTGCACTCTCCCCAGACAAGAATGGTGCCCTCCCTCCCCCACTCTCCCACTGCACTCTGTCCCCAGGCAAGAATGATGCCCTCCCTCCCCCACCTCTCCCACTGCACTCTCCCCAGACAAGAATGGTGCCCTCCCTCCCCCACTCTCCCACTGCACTCTCCCCAGACAAGAATGGTGCCCTCCCTCCCCCACTCTCCCACTGCACTCTGTCCCCAGGCAAGAATGGTGCCCTCCCTCCCCCTCCCCACTGCACTCTCCCCAGACAAGAATGGTGCCCTCCCTCCCCCACTCTCCCACTGCACTCTGTCCCCAGGCAAGAATGGTGCCCTCCCTCCCCCTCCCCACTGCACTCTGTCCCCAGGCAAGAATGGTGCCCTCCCTCCCCCACTCTCTTTACCTGACCTGTGTTCCAGTAGAGTTCACATTTCCCCAGCCGTGGTTCTCATTTGTGAGGGACTCCCTGTCCCAACTTCCTGGAAGGTGTCTTGCTCATCCCTGTCCCCAAGCCTGAACATCTCTGAGTTCATTCAGTATTCTTGAAAGGTTCCTGCAGCCAGGCCCTCCCGGTGCTGGGTGCTGTATGGAAACAGGCAGCCTCTGCCCTCATGGCGGGGAGGGGAAGGGGGAGGACACAGACAATAAACAGGTAAACAAGCCAAGGCCTCAATCAGGAGGCAGGGGAAGCCCTAGGAAGCTGTAGACCCTCGATTCTAGGGGAAGAATGTTCCAGACAGAGCCTCTGAGGGGATACAAGATGAGCTTGCATGAAGGCCAGTGTGGCACGAGTACACGGCTAGAGGACACAAATCAGAGGCTCAGGGAGAGATCAGGTCACTTGAATTTTGTTCTAGCCATAGTAGGGAGCCTTCAGATATTTTATTTTATTTTTATTTATTTATTTTTTGAGGCAGAGTCTCGCTCTGTTACCTAGGCTGGAGTACAGTGGCACGATGTCGGCTCACTGCAACCTCCATCTCCCAGGTTCAAGCAATTCTCCTGCTTCAGCCTCCTGAATAGCTGGGATTACAGGCGTCCGCCACCACACCTGGCTAATTTTCGTATTTTAGTAGAGATGGAGTTTTACCACGTTGCCCAGGGTGGTCTCGAACTCCTGAGCTCAGGCAATCTGCCTGCTTCAGCCTCCCAAAGTGCTAGGATTATAGGCGCGAGTCACCGTGCCCGGCTGCCTTTGGATATTTTAAAGTGTGACATGATAAATCGGATTTAGGCTCCGAACAGGTCATTCGGGCGTTTTGTGGAGATGGGGCTGCACGAAGCAGAGACCAGCAGTGGTCCAGGCCAGGGGCGGTGAGGGTGGGAGGGAGAGTTTTAGAGATTGTGATGACAGGCCCTGCTGATGACTTGCACGGGGGATGGGAAGGAAGGAGAAATCAAGGACGAACAGGAGGCTGGGGCCTCAGCACCCTCGGGAAATTGTTCAATGTCCCTAGGCTTTCATTTTAACATCTGGAACAAAAATCCAAGAAAGCAAAGGAGGTTTTGTGAAAATGCTGTGCAATACAAAGCGAGTGAGTAAGTGACGATTGCAGGAGGCAGCCCCCACTGCCCCCTCTGATAGACCTAAAGGAGGCTGAGGTCTCGATGCCATGTGGATGTCACCCTAAAGACAGCGCTCAGATATGACCCTCTCTTCCCTTCCTCCTCCCCCACAAGGGCATTGTGGTGCCTTTTTCTCAGACGGAGCATGGGGCAAGTTTGGGGAATGAAAAGTGAAGTGCCGCTCGGGATTCCTGTTAAACACCCACATGGGCTGGCACAGAGAAAGGGCTCAGTACATGTTTGCTCAAGGAGTGGGGATTGGGTCGTGGTCAGATGGATGCCTTCATTGTATTTTTATTTTTATTTCCAACTTCTCTGACCTCTCAAGTCATTTCAGATAGAGGTAAGTGCTGGGAAGAAAATAAAATAGGGCACCTGGATAAACCCATATACACAAAGTTAACAGTGCAGTTGTCTGCAGATGGAAGGCCCTGTAGGTTTGGGCAGCAGTGCTGGGAGGAGTCCCTGGTATCCTGGCCTCAGAGCAGCATTGTTCCCAGAAAGGAGCAGCAGTGAACTTGTGTTCTCTGGATAAGGGCCCCAGAAGGGCCCACTGGGATGTTGGGAGAGAGTCTCTGAATTGAAATGCAGTGTTGTGCTGGAGAGGAGTAAGGGTGGCGCCCAGCTGCCCCGATGATCCCAGGAGCCAGACTGCACCCCTGTCCTGGCCTGCCCTTCCCTTACTCCCCAGGCAGCTGGAGACCGTAGCCCTGATGTTCCATCTATGTGTTCCCTCTCCCAGAGCTCCTCCTTGAACCGGGCACCTGCTGGCTCCAGGGGTCTTTGCTCATTCAGCCACTGCTTACTGAGCACCTGCCAGGCACTGAGGATAGGTGGGCGCCATAGGACAGAGATTGTGCCAGACACTCCTGTGTGGAGATGTCAAACAACGCAGGCAGTCATGGAAGTTTTGATAAGTGCTTGAAGGAGGAGGAGGGAGGGGAGACTGTTGCCGGCCAGAAGCGCCAGGAGACAAAGGCCGGGCGGCTGGAGTGGGATGCCTGCAGACAGGAATGTGGAGGGCGTGGGTGCCAGAGCGGGTGTGGCTGGACCTGGATTGGAAAGGCTTTGCCAGACCAGAGGGTGCCACACCCTTGTGAGCAGAGCTCACAGTGCTCAGCGCTGTGGGTCCCCAGCTCTGGCAAGGGGTGGGGAGACTTGAGCAGAGCCCCTGCCTGGGAGTCAGGGACCTGGACTCTAGCCCTGGCTCTACCACTATTGTTGTGCCATGTCTCTGGGCCTCAGTTTCCTCCCTTGTAAAATGGGAGTGAATAATAATAGTAGTAATTCTAGTTACTATTCACTGAGCCATCACTCCACACCAAGCACTCTTCTAAATATCTCACAAATATTATAGTATTAAATCATAACAGCTCTTAGAGGTGTTCTTAATATTATTCCTTTTCTTTCTTTCTTTTTTTTTTTTTTGAGATAGAGTCTCACTTTTATTGCCCAGGCTGGAGTGCAATGGTGTGATCTTGGCTCACTGCAACCTCCCCCGCCCTGCCCTGGATTCAAGTGATTCTTCTGCCTCAGCCTCCCGAGTAGCTGGGACTACAGGTGCGGGCCACCACACCCAGCTAATTTTGTGTTTTTAGTAGAGATGGGGTTTCACCATGTTGGTCAGGCTGGTCTCGAACTCCTGACCTCATGTGATGCACCCACCTTGGCCTCCCAAAGTGCTGGGATTACAGGTGTGAGTTGCTGTGCCCGGTCTATTCCCATTTTTCTTTCCTTTTTTTTTTTTGAGACCAAGTCTCACTCTGTTGCCAGGCTGGAGTGCAGTGGCGCGATCTCTGCTCACTGCAACCTTCGCCTCCCAGGCTCAAGCGATTCTCCCAAGTCCCAGCCTCCTAAGCAGCTACTACACCTGGCTAATTTTTTGTATTTTTAGTAGAGACGGGGTTTCGCCATGTTGGCCAGGCTGGTCTCAAACTCCTGGCCTCAAATGATCTGCCCGCTTCGGTCTCCCAAAGTGCTGGAATTACAGGCGTGAGCCTCCGTGCCTGGCCTTTTTTTCCATAATTAAAAAAGCTTTTTTGAAAATAGTGACAGACTCTTGCTGTGTTGCCCAGGCTGGTCTTAAACTCCTGGCCTCAAGCGATCCTCCTGCCTTGGCCTCCCGAAGTGCTGGGATTATAGGCATGAGCTACCATGCCCAGCCCCATTTTTCAAATGAGAAAACAAAAGTCAGGCAAGGTTAAGCAATTTCTCCCACGCCTTACAAACATTTCATAGTATCAGAGGTGGCGTCTGAACTGAAACAGCCTGGCTGCAGAGTCCAAGTTCTTCCCCATGGTGTGATCTGAGCTATGATCACGCTGCATATCTCAGGGATGCTTCTCTACTCAACAAACATCTACTGAGCATCTGCTGGGCCAGGCACTGTGCTGGGCTCTGGGGACATAGCAGTGAAAAGGACAGAGATGACATTCTGATGGCAGAGACAGACAAACACATTATAAAGTAAGGTCCTTTTGGGCTGGGCATGGTGGCTCAAGCCTGTAATCCCAGCACTTGGGGAGGCCGAGGCCGGTGGATCACTTGAGGTCAGGAGTTCGAGATCAGCCTGACCAACATGGAGAAACCCCGTCTCTACTAAAACTACAAAAAATTAGCCAGGCATTGTGACGGGTGCCTGTAATCCCAGCTACTCAGGAGGCTGAGGTAGGAAAATCGCTTGAACCTGGGAGGCAGAGGTTGCAATGAACCAACATTGCACCATTGCACTCCAGCCTGGGAAACAGAGGGACACTCCATCTCAAAAAAAAAAAAAAAAAAAAAGGTGAGGTCTTGAGGTGTTTTTGGACTAAGTGTTAGGAGTTAATACAACCACAATAGAGAGTGATTTTAATGACAGTAACACAAGGGACTCACTGTGCCAAGCAGTATTTTTATTTTTATTTATTTATTTATTGATTTTTTGAGACGGGGTTTTGCTCTTGTTGCCCAGGCTGGAGTGCAATGGCGTGATCTCGGCCTACTGCAACCTCTGCCTCCCGGGTTCAAGTGGTTCTCCTGCCTCAGCCTCCGGAGTAGCTGGGATTACAGGCATGCACCACCACGCCCGGCTAATTTTTTGTATTTTTAGTAGAGTTGGGGTTTCTCCGTGTTGGTCAGGCTGGTCTCGAACTCCCAACCTCAGGTGATTCGCCCGCCTCGGCCTCCCAAAGTGTTGGGATTACAGGCGTGAGCCACCGCGCCCGACGTTTTTAACTCATTTCATCCTTATGTCCTCCCGTCAGAGTGCATACTGTTATTTAGCCCATTTTATGACAAACAAAGTGGCTGGCACACGCTTTCTTGAGTCTCCTGCTTCGGGGGTATCAAAACCTATGACTGGGCCGGAGGCAATGATCAGGCACAGAGAGGGTGAGTAACTTGCCCGCAGTCACACAGGTGGCGGAGTGTTGCTGGCAGAGGGAACAGCAAGTGCAAAGATAGGTGTAGTCACCAGAGATGGTGGGTATGAGGTTGTTTGAGGCTGAGTTATCCAGACATGAGCGGGTCCCCAGCAGGGGCAGCAGAGACAGCGGGGCAGGTGTGCTGGCTGGATAGACTGCTGCGTGTTTGTGTTCTAGGAGGCCAATGGTCCTGCTGATGGCTACTCAGCCATTGCCCAGGCTGACAGGCTGACCCAGGAGCCTGAGAGCATCCGCAAGTGGCGAGAGGAGCAGAGGAAACGGCTGCAAGAGCTGGGTGAGGGTGGGGCTGAGGCGGGGTTGGCTGGGTGGGCTGTGTGTGGGGTGGAGTGTGTGGGGAGTCCTCGGAGGGCATGGGACACTGCATGCCTTAATGTGGGACCGGGCCGGTGCGGCCCTGTGGCTGCCTGGCAGGGGCCAGGGGAGGAGCGCGGCCGGGCCTGTGCATCCCAGCTGGAAAGCAGCCACTCATTCTTCTGTGGGGTCCTAGATGCTGCATCTAAGGTGACAGAACAGGAATGGCGGGAGAAGGCCAAGAAGGACCTGGAGGAGTGGAACCAGCGCCAGAGTGAACAAGTAGAGAAGAACAAGATCAACAACCGGTGAGAGGGCTGTAGGGACATGAGGGGGCTGTGGGGACATGAGGGGGCCGTGGGGACATGAGGGGGCCGTGGGGACATGAGGGGGCCGTGGGGACATGAGGGGGCCGTGGGGACATGAGGGGGCCGTGGGGACAGGAGGGGGCCGTGGGGACAGGAGGGGGCCGTGGGGACAGGAGGGGGCCGTGGGGACATGAGGGGGCCGTGGGGACATGAGGGGGCTGTGGGGACATGACTGAACACTGCCCAGTGCTCCCTGCCTTTGAGGCTGTGCCCTTCACGGTACAAGGTCTTCCAGGAAGGGAAAGGCCTGTTCTGGGAAAGCTACCCTTCTGTCTAGGGAACTGCTGCGTGCCAGGCTCTGGGGTTGGCACTGAGGAGATGGAGATAAGGAGGACCCAGCCTTATGTCCTCAAAGGGCGCAGAGGAGAAAAACACACATGTTCGACTGAGCTCGAATACAGTAGGGCCCTCTGCACGAAGGCTGTGGAAGCAAGGAAACAGGTTAGGGAGAGACCTCTGTGTCTTGGGACTTGGGCTTTGGAAGATGACTAGGAGGAAAAAAGGGAAAAAAGGGCAGGGGGTCGGCGGGGGCATTCTAGATCTGGGTACGAAAGAAAAAAATGTGATGTATTAGACAACAGGGGACCAGGGAGCGGTGGGAGAGAAGGCAGGAACCTGCGGACTCACACTGTAAGGGCCTTGGCTGATGAGTTGGGCAGTGACATGGGCGGTGGGGAGCCACTGAAGGTGTTTGAACAGGAGTAACATGATCAGGGATGAATTTTAGAGAAGGTGCTGGGGCCAGGGTGAAGGTCCCCATTCTCCTGTTTGGGGCTGTGGGTCGTTGCTGAGCCTTCCAGAACTATGCTTCCTAACACCTTTCCCACTGGAGGTACTAATGCTGTCTCTCTCTCTCTAACCTTCTGCCTGCCTGTCTGTTTTGCCATCTGTCTTCCCCCACCTAACCCCTTCCCTCAACCTTTCCCTCAAGGATCGCTGACAAAGCATTCTACCAGCAGCCAGATGCTGATATCATCGGCTACGTGTACGTGTCTGTTTTGCTTCTCTGTTGGGGGAGCTAGCGAGGGAATGGCCACCACAGTTTCTTGAGTTTCCTGCTTGTGGGATATAAATGAGTGTGGCTGGGCTCGAAGCAATGGTCAGAACAGGAGGCAAATGCCCTGGTGGGTGCAGGCACCAACCACCTCCCTCCCTCCAGCGAATTGGAGGCTGCTTGGCTAAATCAGAGCCCTGCAGGATAAAGGCAGAGAAAGGAATGTGCTTGCCACTCATTCCCATGTGGGAGGGGCAAATGGCAAAGCACCCCAGCTCCCTCCCTCTGAGATGTCTCTTGGTGGGTGTGTGGGGTGAAGGGTTTTTTTTTTTTGAGATGGAGTTTCGCTCTTGCTGTTCAGGCTGGAGTGCAGTAGTGCGATCTCGGCTCACTGCAACCTCCACCTCCTGGGTTCAAGCGATTCTCCTGCCTCAGCCTCCCGAGTAGCCGAGATTACAGGCATATGCCACCACGCCCGGCTAACTTTTGTATTTTTAGTAGAAACGGGGTTTCACCATGTCGGCCAGGCTGGTCTCGAACTCCTGACCTCAGGTGATCCACCCACCTCAGCCTCCCAAAGTGCTGGGATTACAGGCATGAGCCACTGCACCCAGCTGAAGGGGTCTTTTAGTCAACAAAACAGACACTGAGCATGGGATGCTGGAGGCATGTAAAGGACAAGAGCTGCTCCTTTGTGACTTTCATCTCTTCCTCCTGCCCCAGTGCACTGACTTTGGCCATCAGCCCCTGCCCAGACCACCACAGATCCCCTCACATGTTTCAGGTTTGGGGTCTACTTGGTGTGATGAGTAATCAAGACCAGGGTTGGCAAACAGGTTTTATCTCATGCCAACCTCAGTTAGCTGGTAGAGACATCCTGGAGGGTGGTGGTGGGGATTCTGGAGCTGAAGAGAAGGTACTTGCTGTTCCTCACTTTAGGTGTGCCCTCGCAGCCCGTGATGTGTCGAGGCTAAGCCTCCTCTCACAGGGCACAGAGCACACCAGAGCCTTCGTCTGCTTCCTTCCACTCTCCCTCATTTAGTACTCTTTGGCACTCGCCTTGTGCTAGATTGGTAAGACACCCACAGGCCGCCCCCTCACCATGCTCATGGTCTGGAGTGTGTTGTGGTAAGGGCCTCGTGGAAGGACACAGTGAGCTCTGGAAGCCACTCTCTGCCTGGGGAGCCTGGGCAGGCTTCAGAGATGCAAGACCTTCAGCTGACCTTAAAGTATGAGAAGGAGTTTGCTGGATAGGGAGGGTGGGAAGAGAAGGTGGGAGGAGCAGCTGGGGCCAAGGCATCCAGAGAGAAAAGGCCCAGCTGGCTGCAGTGGCTGAAGCTCTACAGGCCAGGATGGTGGGGATGGGTGGGGATGGGTGGGAGCTGAGGCTGGGAGGTGCTTGGCTTGGGGCTGGTTGCAAAGCTCCTGTTGTGCCAAGGCTGAGTCAGACTTGATCCAGAAGGCAGTGGGGAGCCACGGGAGGCTTCCAGCAAGGGATGGGGATGTCAGATGGGCATGGGTGCTGTGGAATACCACATGGGGCTCAATGCTTCTGTTGAGCCTGAGGAAATGGCCCAGAGAGCACCCAGGAGAGCCCTGTAGAGAGTATAGACCAGGGCTTCTCAAACTTTTTTTTTTTTTTTTTAAGACGGAGTCTCGCTCTGTCACCCAGGCTGGAGTGCAGTGGCATGATCTCAGCTCACTACATCCTCCGCCTCCTGGGTTCAAGCAATTCTCCTGCCTCAGCCTCCCGAGTAGCTGGGACTACAGGCATCTGCCACCACGCCCGGCTAACTTTTTGTATTTTTTAGTAGAGATGGGATTTCACCGTGTTAGCCAGGATGGTCTTGATCTGACCTCGTGATCCGCCCGTGTTGGCCTCCCAAAGTGCTGGGATTACAGGCGTGAGCCACTGCACCTGGCCACATCCAGCTAATTTTTTGTATTTTTAGTAGACTTGGGGTTTCACCACGTTGGCCAGGCAGGTCTCGAACTCCTGACTTCAAGTGATCCACCCACCTCTGCCTCCCAAAGTGCTGGGATTACAGGAGTGAGCCACTGCGCCCAGGCTCAAACTTTCACATGCCTATGAATTACCAGGGGGTCTGGTGAAAACCCCGATTCTGATTCAGCAGGACTGTGGGGAGGCCCAAGGGTCTGCATTTCTGACAAGCTTTGTCATCATGCTGATGCCATTGGACCATGGACACTTTGAGCTGCAAGGACAGAGGGGAGCCTCTGGACCCTGAAGGGACAGCTCCTAGGATAGCTCCCCTCATCCCCACTTGCCACCCAGCTCCACGCAGCACTTACCTTTTTCCCAGGCCTGCTGGCTACCTCATTGAATTCTCAGGCCAGTGAAATAGTTGGTAGGGCAGAGCTATGATCCTCATTTTACAGGCTAGGAAATGAGCATACAGCCAGCATCCCTAGAGAGGGGCCACGTCACCTGATCCGGGGTCAGCTCTTCCATGGAGAGCTCCTGCCATCAGTCGTGTCTGGCATTGGCAGAACTGGTCCTGCTTGAGATGGAGAGGGGGCTTCCAGGGACTTTTGAGTGACCCTCGCTGGCCAAACAGGACATAGACCCAGCTCTCCTCACCTAAGAATCCCTTATTGTCTTTCTGTTAGTGAGTCCCACGTGTAGATTTTGTCCACTAGACTGTATTTACTTGTTTCCCCACTGTCCCTTAGTGGCTTCTGTAACTGTCAACCAGAACTTCTGATGAAGGACCGCCAGTTTTCATCCTAACTTGATTCCAACCAAAAGCAGACTCCAGTGGAGCATTCGTGCCCCAGGCTGTGGCTCCTCAGAGACAGTGGTGGTTCTGGGCTACAAAGGGCTCTGTAGTGAAATATGCTTGCGATGTGGTGGATTCCATCACCTACCCACCTTGGAGGGTCACGACGCACACAGCACGTTAAAGGCTTTGAAAGTTTTGCTATAAAGATCCTCTTTAGCTGGGTTTTCCATAGGTATTTGACCACAGTCTTTCCGGAGAATCCTCACACAGAACATTCAGGCAATGCTGAACTAGGTGCTTCTGTTAGGTGGTTAGTCAGTGTCCTACTTCTGCCAAGTTTTTGGAAATGGTGAAATAGCTAAGGTCCTGCAATAGGTCCTCCTAGGACCTCCAAGGGTCTTTAGGTGTTAGGAACCCCAGGTTGGGAACTCCTGATGGGGAAGTAATGAACAGAGGGTGCCTAGGCTGGGAAGACCTTTCTGAGGAGGTGAGGCCCGCACTGAGACCTGAATGACAAGAAGCAGCAAGCCAGGAGCAGGTCTGGGAGAAGTGTGTTCCAGGAAGAGGTGATAGCAAGTGCCAAGATCCTGAGGCAGGACCAAGCTAGGCTTCCTCTTGCACCAAGGCTGCCCTCCTCTGAAGTCAGGGGGCACAAGGCTGGGGAGGACAAAGTGCCCCAGAGTAGGCTGGGCAAAGCAGCCTTGCTCAAGGGAAAGGCTGGGGGAAAGCAGACTGCTATAAAACCCCGTCTTATCTCCACCTGCAGGGCATCCGAGGAGGCTTTCGTGAAGGAATCCAAGGAGGAGACCCCAGGCACAGAGTGGGAGAAGGTGGCCCAGCTATGTGACTTCAACCCCAAGAGCAGCAAGCAGTGCAAAGATGTGTCCCGCCTGCGCTCGGTGCTCATGTCCCTGAAGCAGACGCCACTGTCCCGCTAGGTGCCTGTTAGGTGCATGGCCACAGAGCATGGGCCGGGCCTGGGCACAGGAGGAGCAGCTGCTTTGGTCGGGGTGGAGACTCGCAGCAGCTGCTACCCACAGCCTATTCCACTCCTCCCCATCTCCAGGCGCTGGGAGGGGGATCCTCACCCCTCTCAGGCCTCACTCCCTCCTGGCCCTCTGGTCCAGCCCCTCACGCCTCCTCTCAGTCTACTCAATTGTGACTGTCCCTCCTGATGTATTTTTTTTCTTGGCTTAAAGGGTGTGTTGTTAACTCTTTTTACACTTATTTATTATCACTCTCATTTCTCTGGAAGCCACAACTGGTGTCAGGGCTCGGTTTGTGCTTAGAACTTTCCCAGCTTCATGACTTTGAGAGAAGGGAGAATGTTCCCCCGTTTCCCAGCCAAGTGGGAGCCCCAAGCTCTCCATGTCTGTTGTCTCCACCTCCAGGAGGAAAGACAGCCTCTCGCAGAATGCTTTTGTAACCTCGATCCTTTAACAAGTCTGTGAGGTAAATTCTGTTATTCTCATCATATAGCCAAGGACACCAAGGTTCCCAGAGGGGAAGTGGCTTGTAGTGGGAGGGAAAAGCGAGACTGGCGGTTCCTGGTGGTAGCTTCCTCCTAAGCCTGGGTAAGAGCCCTGAAGACCCATGAGACTCCCTTCCTTAGGGTTGGCTGGGACCTTCTGGATGTGGAGGGTCCACTGTCCTGTGTATTTCGCTTCCTCCTTCAGCTGGGCCCATCTTGGATTTGGGATAAACAACCAGTGACCACACCTTCTTCCCCTTCAGCAGAGTTTGCAAACAGGACGTTCGTGACCTGCATGATGTTTAAAAAGATTTGAGTAATTGCCAGTAAATATTAGCTTCCTAGGGCTTCTGTAAGAAGGTACATGAACTAGCTGGCTTAGAACAGAAATTTATTGTCTCGTAGTTCGAGGCCAGAAATCTGAAATCAAGCTGTGGCAGAGCCATGCTCCCTCTGAAGGAGCTGGGGAAGGGTCTGTTCCACCTGCTTCTGGCTTCTGGTAGCCTCAGGCATCCCTTAGCTGGCACATGCATCACTCCAGTCCTGCCCCCATCAGATGGCTGTTTGCACATTGCCTTCTAGGTATGTCTGTCTTTGTGGCCAAATCTTCATTTTTTTGTTTTTTTCCTCAAACAGGGTCTCGCTTTGTCACTGAGGCTGGAGTGCAGTGGTGCAATCTCGGCTCACTGCAGCCTCAACTTCCTTGGGTCAGACGATCCTTCCACCTCAGCCTCTCAGGTAGCTGAGACTACAGGCACGTGCCACCACATTCGGCTAATCTTTGTATTTTTAGTAGAGACGGGGCTTTGCCGTGTCACCCAGGCTGGGCTCAAACTCCTGGGCTCAAGCAATTTATCCACTTTGGCCTCCCAAAGTGCTGGGATTACAGGGATGAGCCATAGCACCCAGCCTAAGGTCACATTCTAAGGCACTAAAAGGACTTCAGCATTTTTGGAGGGGGACACCATGACACCAACACTTACAAACAGTGGTCATCCTCTTTAAAAGTGTCACAGTTCTCACCACTCCATGTCCTTGTCTTGTATCTGGAGGCCAAGGGTCACCACAGTGCACTGCTCTACATCTATAATCTCTGCCTCAAAGCTGAGAGAACATGGTGGAGGCAAGAAACTTAGCTGGCCCTAGTACAGCCCTCCACTCTGAGATCTAGACTGTTGGGGGGGTTCAAGAAGGGGTGTGTCTTCACTCCCTTTTTCCTTCTGCCAGCTTGAAGCTGGTGTTGAAAACAGAATCACTCGGGAAGAGCGTGGGTCCTCAAATCCAACATTTGAGGAGCACTGACCACAGACCAGAAATACCTGTTTGAGACTACATGAAGGAGGAACTCACAGGTCACCTCTCTTCTAGAGTTTGCTCAGGTCCTCAGCCTCCTCTTCCAGAACCCTCAAACACTATGTACACAAATTGCTGGAGAGCTTCGGGACTGTGTTCTTGCCACTGTACCAGACTGCTTCTCTGAGCCCGTTTCCTCTTCTGTACTGTGTCAAGAACCAGATGGTCTAGGCTGGGCGCCGTGGCTCACGTCTGTAATCCCAGCACTTTGGGAGGCCGAGGCGGGGGGATTACCTGAGGTCAGGAGTTGAAGACCAGCCTGGCCAACATGGTGAAACCATGTTGTTTTAGTATTCTACTAAAAATACAAAATACAAAAATTAGCTGGGTGTGGTGGCACACACCTGTAATCCCAGCTACTCGGGAGGCTGAGGCAGGAGAATTGCTTGAGCCCTGGAGGCGGAGGTTGCAGTGAGCCGAGATTGTGCCACGGCACTCCAGCCTGGCTGACAGAGTGAGACTCTGTCTCAAAAAAAAGAACCAGATGGTCTAGATCAGTGGAGCCCCATAGACTCTCGGGAGGTGGGAGCAGGGTGAGGAGGTTATGCGGAGTGGAGGGCAGAACCCTCTGCCTCTGACCCGACTATGGGAGGCCTCATCTGAAGGAAGGTTGTCCTACTGAAAGTTTGAAAAACTGCTGGCTAGATCAGTATTTTTCTTTATTTTTATTTTTATTTTTTATTTTTATTTTATTTATGAAGTATTTATTGATCATTCTTGGGTGTTTCTCGGAGAGGGGGATATGGCGGGGTCATAGGATAATAGTGGAGAGAAGGTCAGCAGATAAACACATGAACAAAGGTCTCTGGTTTTCCTAGGCAGAGGTCCCTGCGGCCTTCTGCAGTGTTTGTGCCCCTGGGTACTTGAGATTAGGGAGTGGTGATGACTCTTAAAGAGCATGCTGCCTTCAAGATCTGTTTAACAAAGCACATCTTGCACCGCCCTTAATCCATTTAACCCTGAGTTGACACAGCACATGTTTCAGAGACCACGGGGTTGGGGGCAAGGCCATAGATCAACAGCATCCCAAGGCAGAAGAACTTCTCCTAGTCAGAACAAAATGGAGTCTCCTATGCCCACCTCTTTCTACACAGACACAGCAACAATCTGATCTCTCCTTCCTTTCCCCACACTTCCCCCCCTTCTCTTCAACAAAACCGCCATCGTCCTCATGGCCCGCTCCCGATGGTCGCTGTCTCTTCAGAGATGTTGGGTACACATCCCAGACAGGGCGGCCGGGCAGAGGTGCTCCTCACTTCCCAGACGGGGCGGCCGGGCAGAGGCGCTCCTCATCTCCCAGACGGGGCAGCCGGGCAGAGGCGCTCCTCACCTCCCAGACGGGGCGGCCGGGCCGAGGCGCTCCTCACCTCCCAGATGGGGCAGCCGGGCAGAGGCGCTCCTCACTTCCTCCCAGCCGGGGTGGCGGCCAGGCAGAGGCGCTCCTCATCTCCCAGACGGGGCAGCCGGGCAGAGGTGCTCCTCACTTCCTCCCAGACGTTGGGTGACTGGGCAGAGGCACTCCTCACTTCCCAGACGGGGCGGCCAGGCAGAGGTGCTCCTCACATTCCAGACGATGGGCGGCCGGGCAGAGACGTTCCTCACTTCCTAGACGGGATGGCGGCCAGGCAGAGGCACTCCTCACTTCCCAGATGGGGCGGCCGGGCAGAGGCGCTCCTCACCTCCCAGACTGGGCGGCCGGGCAGAGGGGCTCCTCACATCCCAGACGATGGGTGGCCAGGCAGAGACGCTCCTCACTTCCTAGACGGGGTGGCGGCGGGGCAGAGGCTGTAATCTTAGCACTTTAAGAGGCCAAGGCAGGTGGCTGGTAGGTGGAGGTTGTAGCGAGCCGAGATCACGCCACTGCACTCCAGCCTGAGCACCATTGAGCATTGAGTGAGCGAGACTCCGTCTGCAATCCCAGCACCTCGGGAGGCCGAGGCGGGCAGATCACTCGAGGCCAGGAGCTGGAGACCAGCCCGGTCAACACCGCGAAACCCTGTCTCCACCAAAAACACAAAAACCATTCAGGCGTGGCGGCGCGCGCCTGCAATCCCAGGCACCCGGCAGGCCGAGGCAGGAGAGTCACAGGAGCCCGAGGCAGGGAGGTTGCAGCGAGCCGAGATCACGGCAGTACAGTCCAGCTTCGGCAACAGAGGGAGACCGAGAAGGAGAAGGGAGAAGGGAGAAGGGAGATCAGTATTTTTCAAATGGCATTACTCTAGGCCCACTGAACTAGAATCTCAAGGAGTGACCTTGAGATTCTTTTTTTTTTTTTTTTTTTTTGAGATGGAGTTTTGCTCTTGTTGCCCAGGCTGGAGTGCAATGGCGTGATCTCAGCTCACCGCAACCTCCGCCTCCCGGGTTCAAGTGATTCTCCTGCCTCAGCCTCGCGAGTAGCTGGGATTATAGGCATGCACCACCACGCCCAGCTAATTTTGTATTTTTAGTAGAGATGGGGTTTCTTCATGTTGGTCAGGCTGGTCTTGAACTCTTGACCTCAGGTGATCCGCCCGCTTCGGCCTCCCAGAGTGCTGGGATTACAGGTGTGAGCCACTGTGCCCGGCCAAATCTCTGCTTTCAAAGTGCCCTGGGTGGCTGTTACTAGGAAAGTTCGGGAATCACTAGACTACACGATTTCTAAGCGCCACTCCAAAGTCTGTTTCCTCCAAAATCAAAGACCAAAAACCATGGGGATGATACTGAATTCACCATACTACAAGTGGATTTTTAGAGTTTATTAAGCAGGGGAGTGGAGGGGAGATGCGGCACAAATAGAAGTATGTAACATTCAAACAACAGAATCTAGGATTTTTGAAAAAACTTTCCGTCACAGTTACACAAAGGGTCACTTCCTCCCCCAACGACACATGGGCCTCTCAAAGGAGAGGAAGGAGTAAGTCCCATGATAGGGCCAGTGGTTGCTCCTGGGTTTCGGAATCATTTCTGCGGAGCTTTCAAGGCCAGACCCTGGGCTCAGGGTCGAGACTTCATAGCGGTGACAGCTAGACCCAGCAAGATGGCTGCGACCGTGAAACCCTGGGCGGCGATCCGGGTGCGCATCATGAGCTGAGAGCGCTGGCTGTTGCCCCGATGGAAAGAGTAGAGGCCGTAGCTGAGGGCGGTCGCCGTGGCCAGGCAACCTGAGGAGGGGACAAAGCAACTGGGAAACAGCAGGTCGGGCCTCGCAGATCATTCCCCGCTTTGGGTCTCGCTTCCCCAAAGCCAAGATCTCTGGATCACAGCGGAGGGAGGGCGGAGAGGGTAGGTCGAGGCGAGGTCCTCCTAGTTACAGAGTCCTCCCAATCTTAGGCCCCAAGTCCCGCCCCCTAAACCCGCTGCTCCCGCTCCAATCAGTTTCGCCCCTCACCGCCCCGCCCCCTCGTCTCTTCTCTAGTCCGCTCTCATTCCGCTCCCCGCTAGCGCTCTGGTCCTCCTCTACTTGCTTCCCTCCGACATCACTGTCCTCTCCTTGTGCAGTTCCTACAGCACCCACTTACCTATGGGTACCACCGGGTTCTCGCGGGTCTTGCGAAGGAACTTTTCCTTGAAACTCTCTGGATTCCTGTAAACAGTGGGGCTAAGCCCCTCAATCACTGGAGGCTTCGATGGTTCAAAGGGGACCTTCGGAATCACAGGGCCGGGAGTCGCCATGTCCGGGCCACAGCAGCAGGAGAAAATCGGGACTCTGAGCTCAGCCTCCCGGTGAAGGTCATGAAAGGGGCGGGGAAACGAATAGATTGAGCGTTGTACGCAGGCGCAAGTGCTCGTTGCATCCTGGGAGTCGTAGTGCTCAGCACGGTAGTGCTACAAAAGGACTACATTTCCCCAAATGCCCGCAAAGCCTTGTGCACGCCTTCCGGAAGGAGTTTGTTACACGAGGTCTGAGAGGGAGAGGCAGCGTGTGTGAGCTGCTTGCTGGTGCGGTGGTCAGCGCGATGCCCAAGGCCAAGGGCAAAACCCGGAGGCAGAAGTTTGGTTACAGTGTCAACCGAAAGCGTCTGAACAGGAATGCTCGACGGAAGGCAGCGCCGCGGATCGAATGGTGAGGAGGCTGGGGTTCCGGGTGGCGGTGGGCCTCGGCCGGGACGGTCCGCGAGGTGACGGATCCGCGATGTCTCTCTTTGCCGGTAGCTCCCACATCCGACATGCCTGGGACCACGCTAAATCGGTGCGGCAGAACCTGGCCGAGATGGGGTTGGCTGTGGACCCCAACAGGGCGGTGCCCCTCCGTAAGAGAAAGGTACTGACATGGCAGGGTCTCGGTCCTTGTCTTCTTTACTCTTCCCCCGCCATACTGACCTAGGTTTCAGAACGTGGTACTGCCCATTCCTTCCCTCAGGCCCTTCCGAGTTTTCGACCTCCCCGCAGTCAGAACGCTCAACTGACGGTGATCAAGGGTCTCTTTACGACCTTCGTCACACTCCCTCCCCAACACACATTCCCCATACCCCCTCTACTCAGTCGTTTTTCTCTGAAATTAACCCATTAGCATCTCAACGGTATTTTCCTTAATTTATCTTTTTCTACCCTTACTTTCCTAATTAGTACTCCCTAAGAGTTGGAGATCTTTACTTACACCTTTTCTTTGTTATTCAATCATCCTTGGTCTGAGGCTTCCCTAGGCTTCCCTGACTGCAGTCTCCTTCCCGGGTTCAAGCGATATCCCACCTCAGCGTCCCAAGTAACTGGGATTATAAGCGTGTGCCACCACACCCGGCTGATTTTTGTGGTTTTAGTAGAGACAGGGTTTCGCTATGTCGGCCAGGCTGGGCCTCAAGTTATCCGCCTGGCCCCCTGGAGGCTTCAACAACTATTAAAAGAATCCAGGTTCCCAAAAGAAAAGCAAGCAATTCATCTTTCTCTGCCTATCTATAAAATGGGTATAACACTCCTTGCCTTAGGGACTATCTAACTGTGTGGCTGTAGCCTCACATTTATTCAAGAAATGGTAGTGCCATTTTCCTCTGGCATGAAACAAAAAAAGAAACTTGCCTAAGACAATGGAACAAATTCATTCGGGAAGCCCATTCATTAGGTTAACTACTTATTGAGAACATGTCACATCCTAAGCACCCTGGGGATTTAATAGAGAACAAAACACAAAGTCCTTGTCACCAAGATTATGTTGGGGGTAAAAGGCACAGACGGATTACTTGAGGCCAGGAGTTTGAGACCGGCTTGGCCAACATGGCAAAACCCCATCTCTACTAAAAACACAAAGTTTAGCTGGGCATGGTGGCGCACGATCGTAATCCCAGCTACTTGAGAGGCTGAGGCAGGAGATCACTTGAACCCGGGGGGAGGTTGCAGTCAACCAAGATTGCGCCACTGCATTCGAACCTGGGCAACAGAATGAGACTCTGTCTCAAAAAGAAAAAGAAAACAAAAAAAGAGAGAGAGAAAAAAAGCCTCCAGGGCATTAGTTCTCATTGTTACCTACTTCTAGCTAACCTTGGGCAGGGATTCTTATGGGTTAGTAGCTGTGTTGGGATAAGCAGGCGTCTATAACTTTCCCTCATCAAAGATCCTTCTGGTCTCAAGGGCTCTGTTCTCTGCAGGTGAAGGCCATGGAGGTGGACACAGAGGAGAGGCCTAAAGAGCTTGTACTGAAGCCCTATGTGCTGAATGGTGGGTGTGGTCCATATATTCCTTTAGGTCACTGTCCTGCACTGTGGGAAGCTGGGAAGGGCCCTAAGATGTCCTCATTTTGCAGAAACCAAGTTTCAGAGGGGAGAAGTGAGCTGGTTCAAAGTTCACAGAGTTAGGACTGTGTCCTGGCTGGCTCATTTTTCATTGTACTGACTAAACCCTGACCTTACTGTGTGAACTAAGGTCAGAGATGTTTAGGGAGGATGTACCCAGGTGCCTGGGAGAATAGAAGAGAAACCAGTAAATCTCAGGCATGTGTATGGCTTCTCATGAATTTAAGGATGAACTGATTTTTAGGGATTCCACCATCTCAATAAATGTTTCCAATGACAAAATCGATTTTATGTATATTAAGGCTATAGAGAGTGAACCCTACAGGAAAGTGGGACTACTCTAGAATTCTTCATTCATCCTTCCCCTTACCTGTCGGGGAGTTTAAGCAGCTCCCCTAAAGATAAAGGATTTGAATGGCCAGAAATTTGATACAGAATTCCTTGAGTTCCTGTCTTTATCTCAGTGGTTCTCATAAGAATTACTGCACAGGATTGTATACGCCAAGCCATGTGCACTTACTGTAGTCAAAGAGAAACATTTTTCAAAATGTTAAATTGTGGTTAAAAAAATAATAAAAGTTACCATCCTAATCATTTTTAAGTGTACTGTTCAGTAAAGTAGATTCACTTTGTTGTGCAACAGCTCCCTAAAACCTTTTCATTTTGCAAAACTGAAACTATACCCATTAAACAACTCCCCATCTTCCCCTACCTCCAGCCCCTGGCAACCATGTCAAAGATAATTTTGACTATATACAATATGAGGACCTAACTAACCTCTGGATATGATTTGACTACTTCATTTCTCTGAAGTAGCTCTTTCTCTCTCTTTCTAGATGAGAAATGGAGTAGGATTTGCCTGCCTATTTTAAAAGTGAAGCCATTAGTTGGCTCCACATCCTGGCTTTTTCTCTCCCATGGAGCACTAGTAAGGTGCTGGGGCCCAGCCTCAGGCCCCAGGCCCGGCAGCTCTAGATCTCATGTATTTAGACCGTCCCATTTCATGTGTTACAATGATACATCAAGAGCTTCTCTGAGAGGCTTATAGCTGGAAGGGAGCCCTGTCCTGTGGGCAGGTATGTGCCTTCATCTCTGTCCTGAGACCTGCCACTAAGTAGAGGTTATTAGTTTGGTACCTTCCTTGTAAATCCACCTGAGGCCCGGAGAGAAGTGACTTCCCTTTCCAAAAGTTGCCATACTGGTAGATGAGTGGGTCATAGGAGACAGAGTCTGGGATCCAAGGGGCTGAAGGAGGTTCCAACAGTGGATTTGGGAATGGGGAAGCAAAGACCCCCAGGTGGTTGGTGTGGTGGGTCTTGTGGCTTGGGAGTGGGTGAAGGGGCGATTGGACAGCTCAAAGAGCACAGAAAGCAAAGCCTCATTCCCTGTCTCCCCGCTTCTCTCATCACTCCAGACCTGGAGGCAGAAGCCAGCCTTCCAGAAAAGAAAGGAAATACTCTGTCTCGGGACCTCATTGACTATGTACGCTACATGGTGGAGAACCACGGGGAGGACTATAAGGTGAGTGGCTCGGGCCACGTGGGCTGGCTGGGAAGGCGCCCTGGACCATTCGCGGCTTGATCTGCTTGCGCAGCACATGTTTCCTGAAACCGAGTGCAAAGAAAGGGAGGAAAAAGACTCTAGGAAATGGATCCCATTGACAGGGATCTAACTTGAACGAATGCTTATGGCAAGGATAGACTGAATGGCCTTGGTTCCACACTCACTCACCGATAAATGTTTTGCTTGCGTGGTGTTTTTTGGTTTGTTTTTGTTTTCGAGACAGAGTCTTGCTCTGTCACCCAGGCTGGAAGTCTATTTTTGGCTTCCTTTAACAGTTGAAAGATCCAGCTACACTGGACCCCTGGGCCCAAGTGGGATTAGCTGGCTATGATGGGTCATGAGCTCCTCAGCTGGCCCCAGCTCCTCCCTGGCCCACTGGACTCTCAGGCCTTCCTGGTCTTTTTTTGAGACAGAATCTCGCTCTGTCACCCAGGGTGGAGTGCAGTGGTGTGTGATCATGGCTCACCGCAGCCTCAACCTCCCGGGCTGAAACAGTCCTCCTGCCTCAGCCTCCCAAGTAGCTGGGACCACAGGATGGTTAATTTATTGTTTTTGGAGAGACAGGGTCTCATTATGTTGCCCAGGGTGGCCTGGAACTCCTGGGCTCAAGAGATCCTCCCACCTCGGCCTCCCAGAGTGTTGGGATTACAGGCGTGAGCCACTGTGCCTGGTGCCCCACAGCCTTTGAGGTCAGGATTCTGGACCTCAGGGATAGATAGCAAGTGGCTTGCCTAATTCAGGATGAGCTAAGATTTGAGCCTTAGCCTGTCTAGCCCTCCTTAAAGTAGCCCTTCTCCTTTCTTAGGCCATGGCCCGGGATGAGAAGAATTACTATCAAGATACCCCAAAACAGATTCGGAATAAGATCAACGTCTATAAACGCTTTTACCCAGCAGAGTGGCAAGACTTCCTCGATTCTTTGCAGAAGAGTAAGATGGAGGTTGCGTGACTGGTTTACATTACAGCTGCCCCAGGCTGAGGCCTCCCCCCGACCAGTGAAGCTGGAGCCAGGGTGTAAGGCAAGGAGGTGCTGTGTGGCTCCAGAGGGGCTGGCCAGGTCCCATGGAATCAGGTTACACACACACGTGCACACTCCCCGCTCTGGGGAAGGAACTGTTCTCAGAGGCTCCAATTTATAATCGTCTGGGGGTTCATGGAAAAGCCAGAACCTGCTGTTTTCAGGGTGGGTGGTTTATTTAAATATAGTATGTACATAATAAAACAAAGATATTTTACTTCTCTGATGATTTTGTATTTTTCTGCTCTCAGCCAAACCCTGGGGCTGCCCCGGCGAAAACCACCTCTATCGGGGCTGAGAGGCCATCCCGCCTGTCAGCAAGTGCTACATTCACTTGCTCTTCTAGGCACAGCCTCTGGCCTCATCCCGATGGCTCTCTGCCCATTTCCTGCACAGCAGTTCCTCTCACCTCTACAGAAGCTCGCCAGGAACCCTGGGCTGCTTGGAAGGGGCCTGCCTTGCCCATGCTAGTCCCCCCACTAGGCTGGGGGCTCGTGGGGCCCTAGCCTGAGGCCAGCTGTGGCTTGACTGGCAGAGGGTAAGGAGCTCAACTCCTGGCCTGCCCTCTGAGTGACCTGCCTTCTCTGCTTTTCTTTGGGTTGCTTATGTTGGCCTCGGTCTGAAGTGAATCCGAGGTCCCCAACCTGGCTTCTGGGACTGGTGGACTGCTGAATCCCATTCTGTTGTGTGCCAGGCAGTGGGCTACACATGGCATGGCCATCCTTTGGGGCCAGGCTTGCCTGATTCGGTGGTATGAGGTGATGTCCACAATGTAGCAGGATCACAAGCAGGGTATGGAATGGGCCCTGGGCATTTTCTTATGTCCTGATACTTGATCCCCAACTATTAGTCATACAAAAACCTCATTCCCAGGGTTTCTCAGAATCGCCTATCAGCTGTCTCTTGTCACTCGTTCTCGAAAAGGAGGGCTTCGTTTTTTCCATAGATCATTTCATGTGAAATCTTGTACGATGCGTGGTTTTATCCTCATCTTACAGGTAAGGAAACAGGCTACAAGGTATCAAGTTGGGGTTTGAAGTCTGTCCAACAACTAAGCCTAGGCTTTCTGCTTGCTGTATTCCCCTTTAAGGGCATCTGAAGGCTGCCCATCAGTCCCATACCATCAGGGCAGGCTGGGAGAGTCCCAGAAGCCCCCTTACTGGATGGAGCCAGCCGTAGACTCCAGCAATGACTGGCCCTCGGAAGCACACAGCAGTGCTTAGTCTGCAGCGGAGCTCCTGAGGGCCTATTTGGCCCCATCTTATGTCCTCCACAGGATTCCAAATTCAGGCCTTTGGCTGGGGTGGCCCCTTAACATGTATCTTTACGCAGTTGAGGAAAGAACTTTAGGAAGCCTTCCCTACCACTAGCCCCACCCCTAGGCCATGTGTGTCTTGTAGGTTTTTTGAGACAAGGCCTTGCTCTTGTATCCCAGGCTGGAGTGCAATGACATGATCATGGCCCACTGCAGAAGCAGCCTCAACCTCCCGGGCCCAAGTGATCCTCCCTCCTCAGCCCATCCCAGGAAGCCATCTCTGGTGGCCTCTCTTCAGAGGAATGGTAATAGATCAGAGAATGGAAAATCGGAAGCCACTGCTTCATCTGAGTTACTTAAGAACAAAAGCCCCCAGTGCCAGGTGAGTGACCAGACACAGTTTCAACAGGTAAGTGTAGTGAAGACTTCCCTTCTATGTGAGGAGCGGACGCTCTGCATGCTCGCTGCCACCGACTCCCTCAGGTCCACAGCCTTCCTTCCAGCCATCTCTGTTGGAACATAAGAGCCACCCAAACATTTAACTTTGTTCCCAAGCTCAGCTAGGTTGGCAGCTGTTGGGTTTAGGCAGTGGGGGGAACACAGTATCACCCAGGCTAGATCATTCTGAGATGAGCAGCTCCAGGTAACTGGACTGGTTCCCAAGAGCAGGTGATCGTGGCTCCTGAATCACAAAGTCATATTCAGGAGCAGCTGGGTAAGGGCACCACAGAGCCAGTTAGGTGAGGTTCTTAAGGCCTGTTCACCCACTTTGCCCAGTTTACGTGTGGTGGAAACCAAAGCAGATGAGCACTGTGGCACTGTGCCTGGAGGACGGGCCAGCAGCCCCACCAGAGGAGCGCAGCTGCTGACCACCAACCCACAGGCTCTAGGACACCTACATTCTGTACCAGTATCAGAGTGGTGACACTCTGGACCTTCAGTGCCCTCAGTGTGCTGCTGGGACCTGAGGTTTTGAGAGTGGTCTTGATAAAAGCAGCTCAAGTAGACATAATGAAACTTTATTCTTCAAGTTCACCTCCCACAACTGGGAACTTTAAAAATTGTACAAGATATTCATTAGACACAGACAGATCTTCATTAGGTAAAAAGGGACCCCCTCAACAATTAATGCTGGTACCAAAGGTGACCTTTGTAAATTAAGTTTGGCCTAAAGCTGCCTCTGTACATAGTGAATTATAACCTAACTTAATGTGTAAACACCCTGCAACGTAATCTAAGAGTCTACTCTCAGCCAACCATAGGCTGAAGGCTGCCAAAACATGTCCAAAGAAGGCAAACGCCAGACTGCAGCCAGTCAGGCTATCTCTGTATGTCAATTCCAGTTCTTTGCTTATAAATATAGCCTGCACACATTCTGAACCATCGCTTTTGGTCCTGAGTGCTACCTGATTCATGAACCCTTTTCTGCTCAATTAAACTGTTAAAGTTAACTTGTCTATAAAATTTTTCTTTTAACAAATTGGTGTCAGAAGTAGGATCCAAAGTAGAACTTCAGCAACCTCCAGGAGCACCACGTGACCACGCAAAAAGGTATCTGCCAGGGCCCATTGTGCCCACTGACCCCTCACAGCAACTGGAGGTCATAGTGAGTTCTTCCTAGGATTCTGAGCTCCATAAATTTGTGTTTTGAGCTCTCCAAGTTTATCTGAGCAATTTTTACTGGACTGGGTCCTGGATTGGACTGAATCCCATAATAAACTGGATGGATCCAGTTAGAGGCATTGGGTAGGTTATCCTTTTGATAATGGGCTTGTTTCAATTCAAGGAGTCTGGGACTCCACCTTCTGGGACTCCATCTAATTTTATATATAAGAATTATGGGGCTGGATGTGGTGGCTGATGCCTGTAATCCCAGCACTTTGGGAGGCTGAGGCAGGAAGATCTCTTGAGCTCACAAGTTTGAGACCAGCTTGGGCAACATGGCAAAACCCCATCTCTACAAAAAATACAGAAGTTAGTTGGGCGTGTGGTGGTGTATGCCTGTAGTCGCAGCTACTCAGGAGGCTGAGGTGGCAAAATCTCTTGTGCCCGGGAGGCAGAGGTTGCAGTAAGCCAAGATCATGCCACTGCACTCCAGCCTGGGTGACAAAGCAACACTCTATCTCAAAAAACAAAACAAGTCCGGGTGTGATGGCTCACACCTGTAATCCCAACACTTTGGGAGGCCGAGGTGGGCAGATCACCTCACCTGCCTGGCCAATGTGACGAAACCCCTCCCTACTAAAAATACAAAAATTAGCTGGGCGTGGTGGTGCACACCTGTGATCGCAGCTACTCGGGAGGCTGAGGCAGGAGAATTGCTTGAACCTGGGAGGCGGAGGTTGCAGTGAGCTGAGATTGTGCCACTGCGCTCCAGCCTGGGTGGTGACAGTAAGACTCTGTCTCAAACAAACAAACAAAAAACCAAAATTATGGACCCAGAACTTGTTTTTAGAAAAACAGGCTAAACTTACTAGGAACAACTTAGAATTAAAATGGCCACAATGAGGAAACTTTAAATAAAACTGTATTTGTGGGACACATTAGAAAAGAAAGGATCAAAAACTCCACAAAAACAATGGGATGCATTTTAAATCGGTATGCAGAGGCATCTAAAAGATTATACAAATCTAAAATTGCCTAAAAGATTCTTTACAAAACGCAAGTGAAAGGCTCATGCAGCACATGAACCCTGACTGCTCCTTCTCTTTCTCTTCTTTGCCTCGATGCTCTGAGTATAGTAACCCTTTTGCTCAGTTACCTTTTCTCCTTGAGGCTAATGAAAAAGGGGAAGTTGGATAAATGCCTTACAAAGTGAGACTCTCTAGTCAACCAGCCTGCCTGCTGTAACCACTTTTACTCCATGGTCTAAAGCTGAGCTTACAGCCATCATAAAGACTTAACTAATCCAAGAGAAAATACTCAAAAATGTACTGGAAAATTGAGAATCCTCATAGGAGCTTATGATCCAGGACGCTCTAATCTTTACCAATTTATTCACATGATACTGGTGAAGCTTGAAAATTGACAGTAGGAGCAGAATGGAAACAGCCTGAGGATATTAAAGACCACTCCAAAACCCCAAGAGGAGGGCCAAGAGGAACTAGAAGAATTGCCGAAAATCTTTTAAATTCAATCCCTAAGGCTTTTCCACAAAAAATTGATTGGTCAATCACATAATCTTGTGGGCAAAAGAAAGATGAACCAGTTTCAGATTATAGCGCTCATTTAGAAACACTACTTGTGAAACCTGCAGAGACAGAAATGGCATTAACTGCTCTATTTAAAAAGGACTCATTCAGAACTTTGCAGTCTAATTAAGAAATGGAACCAGGATGGAAAGTAACAGATATGGTTGCTCTAGGATTTCCAAATTATACAGAACCCTTCACCTTGTTTGTCCATAAACATAACAATCGGGCATTAGGAGTTCTTACTCAAGAACACAGTTGACCCAGCACTTTGGGAGGCCAAGGCGGGTGGATCACCTGAGGTCAGGAGTTCGAGACCAGCCTGACGAACACGGTGAAACCCCATCTCTACTAAATACAAAAAATAAGCTGGGTGTGGTGGCGGGCACCTGTAATCCCAGCTACTCGGGAGGCTTATGCAGGAGAATCACTTGAACCTGGGAGGTGGAGATTGCAGCGAGCTGAGATTACACCACTGTACTCCAGCTTGGGCAAGAAGAGCACAACTCCATCTCAAAAAATAAATACATAAATACATACATACATAAAAAAGAACATAGTTGGGAAGCACAGGCCCATCACATAGCATGGGCTGCAATTAGACCCCACAGCTAAGGCATACCCTAATTGCTTAAAGGCAGTGGCAGCAACCATCAGATTGGGAAAGGGTTCATCTGACCTGGTTTTAGGGAATGAACTTTTTTTTTTGCAAGTTCCACATGCTGTGGAAAGTCTATTAAATTCCAGTCAAACCCAGCATTTTTCAGCAAGTAGACCAACATCATTTGAAATTTTTTTTTTTTTTTTTTTTGAGACGGAGTCTCGCTCTGTTGCCCAGGCTGGAGTGCAGTGGTGCGATCTCGGCTCACTGCAAGCTCTGCCTCCCGGGTTCACGCCATTCTCCTGCCTCAGCCTCCTGAGTAGCTGGGACTACAGGCGCCCGCCACCACGCCTGGCGTGAGCCACAGCACCCAGCCCCCATTTGAAATTATTCTTTGGCAAAATATGTCATTAAAAC
Organism: Pongo abelii; assembly: GCF_028885655.2. Taxonomy (NCBI): domain Eukaryota; kingdom Metazoa; phylum Chordata; class Mammalia; order Primates; family Hominidae; genus Pongo; species Pongo abelii. The sequence goes on from NC_071989.2 coordinate 186,455,730, forward strand.
CCAAAATGAGTTAATACAAAGCGGACTCTTCCCAGTCTCAGTCAGCTCAAACTGCAGAGCTTTTGCTCTCACTTGAGCTTGTCATACAGCTAAAGGGAAATCAGAAAATGCTATCTACATAGCAGACATGCCTTTGCAGTCCACAATTTTGGCATGTTATGGAAACAAAGAGGGTTTCTCACTTCTAGTGGAGCCCCCATTAAAAACAGACTCAAGTGGATGAACTTGCTACTATCCTGTTGCCATCACAAATTGCTATAAGTTCCAAGCTATCTTGAGTAAAGGTGAAAAATAACAAATTCTTAAAAGATTGAAGCCCATACATGGAAAGCTGAACCTGAATATCAAGGGACTGCCCTGGCAGATTTTCATGCTAAATCAGATAGTGCTGAAACAGTTAGGATGAGCAAAGGGAATGAATGCCACTGGACTGATGACCTTTATGATGACCCATCTAACAGTGCCATGCACCTGATGTGGAAAACCAAAATTGTTATCTGACAGACGTAAACATGTTAAGTGTAAACTCATGGAGAGCCTAGATGGCCCCCTGGTCCTTCCTGAGCCCTTGAAACTTCCACTGTTAAAAGCTTTGCACTTGGCCAGGCATGGTGGCTCATCCCTATAACCCCAGCACTGAGCTGGACAGACGGCTTGAGCCCAGGAGTTCAAGACCAGCCTGGGCAAGAGGGTAAAACCCTCTCTATAAAAATTACAAAAATTAGCTGGGGATGGTGGCGCACACCGGTAGTCCCAGCTACTCAGGAGACTGAGGCGGGAGGACTGCTTGATCCCTGGAGGTGGAGGTTGTAGTGAGCCATGATTGCACCACTGCATTCCAGCCTGGGTGACAGAGTGAGATCCTGTCTCAAAACAAAAAAACAAAAAACAACCTCTGCACCTCACAATTCCTCATGAAATGAGCAAAATGATCCAAATTATAAAAAATATCGATAGTGTGACTACTCTAAAATGCTGAAATGGGTTATAACCAATATTTGGTTTGTCAAACCCATAATCCAGGGAAGATAATAAAAACTCCAAGTGGTGTATTTCCACCAACACCTCATGGACCATTTGAACACTTACAGATGGACTTCATTCAGCTGCCACCCTCAATTAAGTATCAGTATGTTCTTGTAATAGTTGGCCTATTTTCTGGTTGGATAGAAGCTTTCTTGTGTAGGAGAGCTGATGCTATGACAGTAGCTAAGGAGTTATAAGAACATGTGTTTCCTTTATGGGGCATCTCTGGAAAAATCTCCAGTGACAGAGGAACTCATTTTATTGGACAAACTATGAAGCAGCTAAATAAAGTGTTAGAAACACAGTGGTCAACCATTGTCCCTTTCACACTCAGTCTTCTGGAAAGGTCAAAAGGACAAATATTTTAAAACTAAAATTGGCAAAATTAACTGAATTGATTGGTTATCTTGGCCAAAGGCACTACCATTGGCTTTGAATTTCATTTTTTTCTGATCTCTGAAAAAGAAAGCCAACCATTGCCTTTGGTCAGCAGATCAGATCCATTCCTATGACAGACACAGATTGATCCCTATGAAATAGTTACTAAAAGCCTGTGCTCCTAACAGAACTTCACGTAGTGCCTACTCTCCTAAATGCTGATACCACTAAATACTACAGAGCTATAATGCATTATGTCACACTATATTTTGACAAAATAAACTTTCTGTGACGCACAGAGGACCATCAAAGCCTTCACAATCTGTAACCTGAGACTAGGTCTTCTGGAGATGGTATCAGAGAAAAAGTGCCCTTAAACCTCATAGAAAGAGACGATACCAAGTTCTTCTATTACCCACACTGTGGTAAAACTTCAGGGCTTCGAACCTTGGGTCCACATCTCACAACTCAAAAGGACCTCTCCAGACTCCTGGAACTACGCACCTGTTGGAGACTTTAAGGTAAAGCTAACTAGGGAAGTTTTTCCCCAGAAGCAGATCACATCCTAGACATGAACAGCTTTCCCTAGATGTGGATGAAGACTTCACTGCAATCACAAAAATCTTATCTTTCTCCCTCTCTTTCCTATTTTCTGCCTGCAAATCCTTTCCCTTTCTTTATGGGAAAATCCGTGGGACCATAATCTGGGGCTGGCTTTAGCAAAGGCTAATGCTCTAGCAAGAAACTGGAGTTACTGTTGGGTTTGTGACTTAATGCTCAAATCAGGAAACGATTCCATTAATGCCAGTATCTCTCCATTTTCCCAATGAGTCACCCTGAAACCCCAAAGGAAGAGTGGAATGCTAACCTTTTTTTTTTTTTTTTTTTTTTTTGAGACGGAGTCTCGCTCTGTCTCCCAGGCTGGAGTGCAGTGACGCGATCTCGGCTCACTGCAACCTCCGCCTCCCAAGTTTAAGTGATTCTCATGCCTCAGCCTCCCTAGTAGCTGGGACTACAGGCGCGTGCCGTCACACCCAGCTAAGTTTTTGTATTTTATAGTAGAGATGGGGTTTCACCATGTTAGCCAGGATGGTCTCGATCTCCTGACCTCGTGATCCACCCAGCAGCTAACCTTGATATTCTAAACACCACTACTGCTTGCTTCCCTACACCCACTGGAAGTGGGACCCTGACCTTTTCAATTAATAACTCCTAAGTGCCAACATGGAAAACCTGTCCAGGCAATGCCTACGCAAGGAATACTGCCTGCACCTGTGCTTTCAGGCACCACATTTTCAGGACCTGGGAACTACCTATGTGGCTCCAAGCGATTGCTTATATAATGTCACTGGGTTAAATCCAGTAGGGTCCCTTCTCACTGGCTGTGGTTATGCACCCTTACAGCATGCTATAAAGGGACCACATAAAAACAAGTTTCCCACTGGACCTTGTTTAGGAGCTGTGCAGACTTATGGGGGAACAGAAGTGACCCCTGCTCAAATGCTACCAGGTGGCCCCCACTTTCCAGCTTCAGAGGGTATATATTAGGTCTGTGGGTAATTTGCTTACTCTGTCCTGACTTCAGGTCTTGCTGTTTCACCTGATTCACGCTCGCCTTGTGAACAGCTTTCCCTGGAAGTCCCCATAATCAGAGGTCAAAGACTAAAATGAATACCAACCTTGAAACAGATGATTAGTTAGTTTCCACTGAGCAAATGTTCCAGTGGGGTTCCTGCGGACTCACTTTTGGCGGCAGTGGGGTGCCAACTGTATGGAAATTAAAGTTAATGCTAAATTGAAAAAAATTTTGTAGCACAGAGATTCACACGGGTAGAAGCCACAGATGGATGGATGGATGGATGGGTGGATGGATGGATGGATGGGTGGATGGATGGATGGATGGATGGATGGATGGGTGGATGGGTGGATGGGTGGATGGATGGATGGATGGATGGATGGATGGATGGATGGATGGATGGATGGATGGATGGATGAGGCTACCTGTGTTCAACAAAAACATGTAATGGAACTTCATGCAGCTTTAGATTTCCTTTGCCCAGCTAGGAGCTTGTGTATGGTGCTGAACAAAACTGAACGCTGTGCTTATCTTTCCCGATTCTGCTACTATGGAGTGCTTAAAAAGGCGGTGGTGGCTGCCGCTTCTGTAGATACTGCCACCAAACACATCAAGGATATTTCTCAGGGAAAAGGAACACATAATGTGTTTGCAGGAGCAGCTAGTGGTTGGTTTGCAGGCATCCTGAATGGTAGACAGCAAGCTTAGCTGTTCAAGGTTTTCTAATCTTCATGTTTCTTTTAGTGGGTATCCCAATCACTATGGCTTGTGTTACCAAAAGCTAACTAAAAAATCAAACACTTTACAATTAAGGTACTTCATAGTGAACTATGTCCTTAATTGCCACTATACCCTGAACAGGCTATGAGCAACAGAGCTTGCATGCTGTTGAACTATTTTTATCGTCTGAACTTGAGTTGTTTGATTCCGATCAGTTTGGTTTGTGGAGACTCATATTAAGGAATGCATTCCAGTTTCTTGGTATTACACTCCTGATAGCCATCCTAAGGTCCCCACTGATGTGTTGTAGTCTTAAATACACCAGTGCAGTCATCCTTTGTACCTCAAATGGTCTCATTACGGTTAGAGTAACAGAAACATGAAGACATAAAGAATCCTCTAACTGATTTAACATTGTAAACTGTGAGTTCCATAATGAGGTCAAATAGTGACAGAAGGTAGTGTCAGTGCCTGGGATTTTGGTCAATCTCTCAAAATTAAGGGGCTGAGCAAAATGGGGGACACTGTGAAGCTGAATTAAGTCTGGCCTAAGGCTGCCTCTGTACACAGTGAATTGTAACTTAAAGTGTAAACAACTCGTAACCTAACCTAAAAGTATGTTCTTCTAACAAGTAGCCGAATTTTAGCCAATCACAGCAGCCAAGCCTTCAGTCAGTCATTGGCTGAAGGCTGCTAAAACATATTCAGGTAAGGCAAATGCCAGACTGCAGCCAATCAGGCAATCTAAGTTATTTTCGTTTCTCTGGCTATAAATGTAGCCTATACACATTGTGGGGCTGAGCATTCTGAACTGCTTTTGGTGCTAAGTACTACCCAGTTCATGAATCTTTTTTCTGCTCAAAAACAGAACATACTTTTTAAACTTCGTTAAAGTTGTCTAAGGTTTTTTTGTTAACACCTTCAAGCCCTGAAGAACAAGGAGTTCATAGAACAAAGGAGAAAAGTCTTACCCTTCCAATGACAAAATGAAAAGCTGCCAGCAAAGTTTCAAAGGCTACTCTAAAACCCAAGTCATTCTTAAAATTTTACGTAAGAGCCCATAAATCACTTCTTACTGCAAAAAGTGAACCAGCACTTTAAAGAACAATGATTCTTTAAATGGCGCCCAAGGGCACAGCAGCCACTATTCCAAAGATCACACTCGCTTCTGGACTTCAGAATTTCCCACCCTCCTTGCGGCTTGTTGAACCGTTTTTATCATAGTTCCTCTTCTTACACTGGTCACGGTGTGGAACTGAGGCATGCTGGGTAAATGTCAAATGAAATGAAGGCACACAATCTCTATTCTCAACTAGACAGTAAATTGAGGTGCACAGCTCCTCTTAAAAAAAATCCATTTGTGGTTGTTGATTTAGTGCTCCCTAACGGACAACAGGCTCCTCTTTGCCTGTACCAATAATAAATGTCAGTACAGAGCCAGTCCTTAAATTGGGCTGACCGCCAAGTACTGGAGAACTATGGAATGTACACTGATGAGAACTCCAGAAATTCAGTCCAACTTGGCTTTCACTGGGGAAAAATTGGGCCTGGAAAGGCTGAGTGATGTACCCAAGGCCACCTCATTGGCTGGTCTGCTATTCCTGTCCTTAGGATCACATAATACAATTTTTTTCCATCTTTTTACCTAGATTCACATAAGGGAAATCCTCTCCCAGAGTCATTTCTTATCTACCCAGAAGGAATTTGCACCTTTCCACATCCTGGGCCAAGTGGAGGTGTTTGAGTTCATGTGAGTCCGTGTAAAGTACTATGATATCCACGACAGCCTCAAAGCCAGGGGGAAAGACGGACCTACAACTGTGTCTCCATTGACATCTGTACGTTACCTCATTGTCATTCATGATTCCAGCTATTTTCCTAAGTTCCAACTTTTCTATCACTGTCATCTGGGGTTTTGAAAACAGCACCTAGAAACAGAGCCTAGAACTCTGGCCTGTTCCGCTTATAAATTAATAAATAAAATGCAGTTCTGAGGTCAACACCTAGCTCCAGTTGACTGTCGTCCCAGGGACACAGGCTCCTTCCTTCCCCTGACTTTTGTAAACAGGGGCATTGGCACAGTTAGTACAAGAGCAGCAGCTTGTCTCTAGATTAGAGGGGAAAAAACCCAGCCTTCACTTTTTCTGTTTGGTGGGTGAATATGTTATTCTGTAGTCGAGAGAGGCTGGCAGGCCGGGCCTGGGCTCAGGGAAAAGCAGGGAGGTCTTCAGAAAGCTCCTTGCTAGGATGGCCAGGTTCATCCCAGCACTTCATACTCCCGTGGCTGGGAAAGGCATCTCTGAATTAAGAAACCACCTCCCTTTAAAAATAATGGCCCTGGGGTCAGAGAGGCAGAGATTGCACAAGGCCACAAGTCACTTAGGTGGAGCTGGGGCTAGACAATGCAGGACAGGAACAAAGGCTTGCTGTGTCACCACTCAGAAGCTGCCCACATGAGAAGGGCATGACGTCACCAGGAGGGAACAGTCTGGACCGGGAGACCTTGAGGCTCTAGGAGTATTTCTGACACCTACACTGCTTCCTCAGGTACCGGGACCTGTAGCGGAGGATTGAGCCCACTGAGCATCTCACTGTACAGGTAAGAGAAGGGAAAGCTGGATCCACATTCCAGCCTGGAATGAGCCAGACACTATCCTCCCCACCCTCTGTCTCACCCACCTCCCTGCTTCGGCTTCACGGCCACCTCACCAGGAAGGCTTCTGCATGGTTCTTGGCCTTGCCCAGGCCCTGCTCTTAAGAGGCAAAGGAGGGGAAAAGGGAAATGCTGCTGTGTGGCTCCTGCCCCAGGCCCAGTCTGGCAATGAAGCAGCAGCAGTACAACTGTGGTCTTGACAGGCAGGTGGCGAGCAGGAGAGCTCCAGCCTAGGAGAGAAGCTCCAAGAGCAGTTTCCAGATGTGCACGGTGCCAGGCTCTTCAAAGCTGGGTCCTGCAGGGGCAATGCTGGCTGCCAAGAGGAAAACCTCCCGCTGGTTATCGATAGCCTGTAGGCCCAGCTCCCGCTGCAGCTCCACCATACTCATGGCCTCGCTCAGGTCCTGGGTGAGACAGAGAAGTCAGAACACAGCTGGCAGCATTTCCTAACACGCTCACACCCTTGTCATTCATGAAATACACTGTTCTTAGGCTATCCCCGGGAATATCAGGGCCCAAGTTCCCAGAAGTAGCCTCTGGACCCCTTGGCCTAAACTCAGTGCTCTCTCCCTCACCCTGGGCTCTCTTTTGTACCAACCTCTTTTCATTGCATCATTAGCCACTGTTTTGAGATGGAGTTTTGCTCTGTCACCCAGGCTGGAGTGCAGTGACACGATCTTGGCTCACTGCAACCTCCACCTCCTGTGGTGGAATCCTGAAGCGATTCTCCTGCTTCAGCCTCCCTAGTAGCTGGGACTATAGGTGTGAGCCACCATGCCTGGCTAATTTTTGTATTTTTAGTAGAGACAGGGTTTCGCCATGCTGGCCAGGCTGGTCTCGAACTCCTGACCTTAGGTGATCCACCTGCCTCAGCCTCCCAAAGTGCTGGGATTACAGGCATGAGCCACCACGCCCGGCCAGAAATAGAGCACTTTCTATGTGTCAAGCATTGTAGATAGGCCTTTATATACTTAGCTTATTTAATTTTTACAGTCCACACTTAATTGATGAGAAAATTAGCTCAGGGAGGTGAAATCATTGAGCTAAGGTAACAGTGATAAGTGGCAGAGTCAGGTTCCAACTCAGGTTGGTTTGATAACCAAGTTTCCTAAACTCAGTCATGGAGAGATGATACAGTAGGATCACTTCCAGACAAGACCTCTAGAAACTAGCTGGAGGAAAACAAGGGACCACTACACAGCGTGACTGGTGATGGTACATTGTAATTTCAACCCTGGCCCAAGATTTAAATGATTCTTCCTGGAGCAATTCAGAGACTGCTGGGACCTTAGATGTTGTCTCCTACAGGTTCAAAACTGCTATAAATTAGTTTATAAATAGGATACGATGTGATTCCTGGTCCAAACTGGGGTAGTCTGAGGCTCAGAGCGGGCACTATTAATAGTGCCAGAACAAGAGTCGTAAATGGGGACTGTCTTGGACAGAAAAGGACATACAGTCACCCTATTTATAAATAATTGTCAAATGTTTCCTAATAGGTTGGGGAATCTGAGGTCGGATCTCCATGTGAAGTTGGAAACAGGTCCCACAGCTCTCAGAGGCACCTGAGTTTAGACCACAGGAAATATGATCAGACTCTGTACTCTGGCAGTTTCACCTGATATTGAGAATGGGACCCAAGGTCTGTGATACTGAGGGTTCCTGGGCCCAAGGCGACTCTCTGGCACCCAAGAGAGGTACAGCACACTGGTTAAGAGGAGGAACTTTGAAGAATATCTGAGTTCAAGTTTGGGCTTTGCCACATGCCAGCTGCAACTCCAGGTGTTTAGTGTAACAGCAGGGCCTATCACGGGTTGTTTGGAGGGCGGAAGTGAGGTCATGATTGTCAGGTGCTTACCACATGTATGGCACACTGCAAGCACACAATAAATGCTAGCTTTATTTAACCTGGTCTACCTCTCATCAGTTACCAGCTTCAGCTCTCTGATCTAGAGCCAGAATTTGCAAGGGCATAGCAGAGTGGAAAAGGTACAGCTTTAGCATTACACGTCCCAATTCCATTATTATTGTAATTTTTTTTTTTGAGATACGGTCTCGCTGTGTCACCCAGGCTGGAGTGCAGTGGTGTGATCACAGCTCACTGCAGCCTCGACCTCCCAGATTCAAGTGATCTTTCTGCCTCAGCCTCCAAAGTAGCTGGCACTATAGGCAGGCACCACCACACCCACTTAATTTTTTGCATTTTTTTTTGTAGAGACGGAATTTCGCCATGTTGCCCAGGCTGGTCTCGAACTCCTGGAATCAAATGATCCACCTTCCTCGGCCTCTCAAAGTGTTGGGGGTAGAGGTTTGAGCCACCACGCCTGGACCAATTCTATTACTCTCAAGATGTACAACCTTGGAAAGATTACAAAACTTCTCTCATCTATAAAATGGGAATAGCATCCCATACTTTATAGGGTCCACAGAAGCATAAGAAGAAATGTTATTCAAAACCACACCTGGGGGCCAGACACAGTGACTCATGCCTAAAATTCCAGCACTTTGGGAAGCTGAGGCGGGCGGATCACTTGAGGTCAGGAGTTTAAGACCAGCCTGGCCAACATGGCAAAACTCCACCTCTACTAAAAATACAAAAATTGGCTGGGTGTGGTGGCACATGCCTGTAATCCCAGCTACTCGGAAGGCTGAGGCACAAGAATTGCTTGAACCCGGGAGGTGGAGGTTGCAGTGAGCCGAGATCACACCACTGCATTCCAGCCTGGGCGACAGAACAAGACTCTGTCTCAAAAAAAAAAAAAAAACAAAAACAAAACACCATGCCTGGCATATAGGAGGCACTTAATAATTATTTTTCTCATCTCTGCAGGGTGTGAGATGATAGGGAGGCAAAGAGGAAGGAAGACAGAGGCAGGGATCCGAACAGGGCATAGGTAGAAGAAGTGGGGGCGGCATCTCAGCCACCCTCTCTAGGCCATAGGCCCAGGCAGCGCTCCTTGCCCCTGTCCAAGCATCTCTAAGTGGACATCGCCTGGACTGAGCTGCCCTCCCACAGCCCTCACCTGCTTGTTGGCCACCACAACGACAGGCAGGTCAGGGTCCTTGTCCAGCAGCTTGTGCAGCTCCTGTCGGGCCCAGGGCAGCCGCAGTCGGTCAGCCGAGTCCACCACAAACACCAGCACATCCACCTCGTTCACAAACTCCTTCCAGTAGAAGCGCAGGTTCTGGCTGCCGCCAACTGAGGAGAGGCCAGGGGCCAGCTCAGAGCCTCCTGGGCCCTAGCTCACTGCCCACAGCCCCCACCCCACCCTACTTCTAGCTTGGTGAGCTTCCACCAGCCAGGGGCAACGAAAAGACTGCAGTTTCCGCAGCTACTCAGACTGAATTTAGCTCTAGCTCTGATAGGTGGGTCTCTTGGGGCAAGTCCCTAGCTTTAAGCACCAGTTTCCTCACTGAACTTTCCTCACAGGTTGCAGTAAAACCCACAGGTACCATGTGCAATGTACCTTTCACAGGACTGACACACAGGTGCTCAATAAATGGGAGTCTTCAGTTCTCTCCCCTGGGTTGTCTTGCTTTGCCTCTTGCTAATTCCTAGCTTTCTCCTACAGGTTCAAAACTGTCAGTGATGGCTGTGATAGGAGCCAGGAGTCCTATTGTCTAGAAAACTGAGGACCCCCTGCCCTGCCTATACACAGCCATTCTCCATTCAGTTTCCCCTATCCCCTTCTTTTCCCTTGGAAATGTCGTATTTCATCCTATGAACACATGGTTGCCAACACAGTCCCCCAGCCTGGGTCGCCTTTCTGTTCCTCTCTGCTCTTCTGCACAGTCCCATTGGTCACCCCGCACCCTAGTGTTTCTGGCTATTTTTCTGACACTTGAGGATTCTAAGCTGTGAGAGTCAGAGGCACTTACCTCTGCATCCCCACAAAGCCCTCAGCACAATGCCTGGCACATAGCAGGCACTCAACAAGTATTTACTGAGTGCTTGCTAGGTGCCAAGCACTGATCTGGGTGCTGGGGATACAGAGGTGAGCAAGGCAAGCAGGGGCCCTGCACCAAGGAGCTCCCTCCCTAACTGGGAAGGACATGGCAATGACGTCAACACATTTCAAAAAGGAAAGAAATAAAACAGAAAAAAGGGAAAGTGGCTGAGGTGGAACAGGGGTTGGCCCTGGATTGGGTGGTCTGGGTAGGTCTCATCAAGGAGTGGCATGTGAGCTGAGTGGGATGATGAGAAGGAGCCAGCCACGGGAAGAGGCAGAGGAAAGCATTCCAGACAGAGGGGAGAGCACGCTGGAAGAGTCTGGGAAACAGAAAGAAGGCTGGGGTGCTGAGGCACTGCAAGAAGGAGAAGGAGATGGCTGTGAGGCTGGCTGGGGCCGGCCACATAGGGCCAAAGACCACAGTGAGGGGGTGGGGAGCCCCCCAAGGGCTTTAAGCAAGAGTGACATTACCTGACATGGGTTTTCTCTAGCTGACACTAGGGATAGAAGGGGAAGCAGGAAGACCAAAGAGGAGGCTGTGGTACTGAGAGGAAAGATGATACTACTTTGGGCCAGACAGGCAATAGTGAAGGAAGGTGTGCCACTGCTCACTGCACTCCAGCCTGGGCGACAGAGACTCTGTCTCCAAAAAAAAAAAAAAAAAAAAAAAAAAAGACTGGAAAGGTGGGGCGCGATGGCTTACGCCTGTAATCCCAGCACTTTGGGAGGTCGAAGCGGGCAGATTACTTGAGGTCAGGAGTTCAAGACTAGCCTGACCAATATGGTGAAACCCCCGTCTCTACTAAAAATACAAAAATTAGCTGGGCGTGGTGGCGGGCGCCTGTAATCCCAGCTGCTCAGGAGGCTGAAGCTGGAGAATCACTTGAACCCGGGGGGAGCAGGTTGCAGTGAGCCGAGACAGCGCCATTGCACTCTAGCCTGGGTGTCATAGTGAGACTCCATCTCAAAAAAAAAAAAAAAAAAAAAAAAAAAGACTAGAAAGGTGGGTGACCTTGGATTCATGATACTACTGCTGGAACTCATTTTCCTCTGGAGATAACGAGGGTAGTGACCGATTCTAGTTTTATGTAATTGTTTAGGGGAGTTTTCTTAAGCAATGCCTGTCAAGTGCTTGGCATATGAACCCTTAGCTGTTAGTATCTCTGTGTTAGGCCTATCGACTTTGGTAGGGGTGATGGGGCAGGCGGTGCAGCTGGAGAGGCCCGATCACGAAGGGCCCTAAATGTCAGAGCACAGAGCGTGGACTGAATCCTGTGCCCCAGAGAGCGGTGGGAAGGATTCGTAGAGGGGAATGTGCTGCTTAGACATGCATTTTGGAAGCCCCCTTCCCTGCAGAGAATCCAGGACTGGTCCAGTAGAGGAGATGGGGAGATGGGGTAGGGTGTCCGCTCACTTTCTAGCAGGTCCACCTCAAAGTCCTTGGTGGGCAGACGCACGGAGTTGAAGCCCCAGGTGGGGATGTGGCCTTCCAGCGGTGGCTTCCCCGACAGCACGCGCAGGAACGTGCTCTTGCCTGCGCCATCCAGCCCCAGCACCAGCACCTCGCGCTGTTCCAGCTCCTCCAGCGCGGGCTCCTCGTCCTCCTCGTCCACGGGCTGCGGGGAAGCGGAGGTAAGGCTGCGGCTGGCGGCCTCCCGAAGGACCTTTCCCGAGGGAAGACCGAAGGCACCAGAGGGCCCAGGCCCGCCTTCCACCCGTCCTGGGACAGGCAGGCATGGTCTGGATGAGTGGGACGAACGCTGCCTTTGGAGTCCTGAATTTCAAACCCTTGGCGAATTCCTTACGCTCGCGCGCCCCGCTTCCTCCACCGGTCTCGGAGTCCCGACCGCAGGCGGGAGGGGACGGGGTTTCTCCCGACATCCCCCGGGGCGAGGCGCACTGCGCAGGCGCCGGAGGGGCGCCAGCCGACCCGGCTGGGCCCCGGGATGCTCCCGAGCCGCGCCCTCCAAACTCCGGCCCCCGCTGGAACGCCCGAGCCCCACGGAGTGGGGCGACGGCGCGGCGCTATGGCGCCGCACACACCCAAGCACGCCCACCCGTTCCTCGGTTCCCGGGCTCTGACCGCCCACCCGCGCGGGGCCTCTGCGCTGCGGCTGCCAAGCCCTCGACCCCCCAAGCTCCCGGCACCAGCAGGGCCGTTCCGTGGTCACACCCCTTAGCCACATGCGCGGAGTCGCAGCCCCAGCCTGCGCGCCCTTCCGCGGGCCTCGGCCCGGCACTCACGTCCCACTCGTCCCACTCGGGGAGGCGGGCAGCCTCCGCGCCCCACCAGGCCTCTCCCCGGTCCCAGCGCCGCTCTCGGCCGCGGCCGAAGTAGGTCTTCCAGAGGATGAAGAGCACCGAGCCCAGCACCGCCGCGGCGCCGCCCAGCGCCAGCACCAAGGGGCCCAGCGGCCGCGGCGCCATCGGGCCGGGCGAGGGACGCAGGTGCGGGCTGCACAGGCCGAGCCCACTCGCCCGCCGAAGATGGCCCCTCTGCGACTGCTGCGGCCGCGCCCACCCACCCAGCCCCAGTCCCGCACTACAAGCCCCACAATGCACCGCCGCTGTCACGGCAGGCCGCCCGGGACCCGGCGGCGTGGGTGGGGGGGCGCTGGCCGGCGCGCGGGGACCTCCGCTCCCCTTGCCAGGTCCGGGGTGGAGGGAGGAGAGGCTGTGCCTGGGGAGGACGGGAGACGGCGGTGCTTGCTAGCATCCACCAGGGGTTAGCTCACGGCTTTTCTCGGTTACCCCTTACAATGATACCACGCAGAAGGGAAAACCGAGGCCCAGGAGTTAAGTAACCCTCCCAACGCCGCATCGTAGTGCTTTGGTGTAGCCTGCGTTCAAACCCAAGCGATCTGTCTCCCGGTCATCCCTCAAGACCTCAGGGAGGAAATTGAAGCAAGACGCCCGAGATCACACGGCAGTGGGGTGGCAGAGGCAGGAATAGAACCCAGGTCCGTGGCTCCCGGCCACCTCTAGCCTTCTTTCGCTGCCTCCCGGACCCCAGGGGTTTTGCTGGGGTCCTGGTCAGGCTGAATTAAGCAGTGTCAGTTCAGAATGTTTAGGGCTGACTGCCTTGTCCTAGGTACCCCCAGTGACTGCCAAGGCTTCCACGAGGAGGAAGAACAGGAGAAACGACCCGAGTACAGCAGTTGGGTTCTTTTGACTGTCCAGAGGGCTGACGCCATGTACGGCTGGCTGTCGGGTATATGGATCGAGAGACCGCCTGTGGCTCTCAGGGCCCAGCAGGGCTACCTCTTCCCCTTTCTATTGTCTCAATTCTTCACCTCCTTTTAGTTCGCCATTCCTCTGTACCCCTGGCTCTGGGTCCCAGCCCCTATTCCTTCTGATTTGGTCCCCTTTCCCTTTGACTACATATATATACTTCTCTCCTCCCAGATAGTGATGTTTTAGCTACATCTTATTTCTTCCGGCATTGATTCTTTTGAAAAATTTATTTCTGGCCGGGTGTGGTGGCTTATGCCTGTAATCCCAGCACTTTGGGAGGCCGAGGCAGGCGGATCACCTGCGGTCAGGAGTTGGAGAATAGCCTGGATAACATGGTGAAACCCCATCTCTACCAAAAAATTAGCCAGGCGTGGTGGCACGTGCCTGTAATCCCACCTACCCAGGAGGCTAAAGCAGGAGAATCGCTTGAACCCAGGAGGCGGAGGTTGCAGTGAGCTGAGATTGCGCCACTGCACTCCAGCCTGGGTGACAGAGCAAGAATCCGTCTCAAAAAAAAAAAAAAAAAAAAAAAAAAAAAAATTAGCTCCTCCTCAAAAATACACCCACTTAGAGGGGAAAACCCACAAAATTGCTAAGATTAAAAGTTTGGCCGGTGCGGTGGCTCACGCCTGTGATCCTAGCACTTTGGGAGGCCGAGGCAGCCGGCCGGATCACGAGGTCAGGAGATCGAGACCATCCTGGCTAACACGGTGAAACCCCATCTCTACTGAAAATCCAAAAAATTAGCCGAGCGTGGAGCCGGGCGTGGTGGCAGGCGCCTGTAGTCCCAGCTACTCGGTAGACTGAGGCAGGAGAATCGCTTGAAACTGGGAGGCAGAGGTTACTGTGAGCCGAGATTGCGCCACTGCATTCCAGCCTGGGCAACAGAGTGAGACCCTGTCTCAAAAAAAAAAAAAAAAAAATGTTTACAGTCTATTATTTGTGGAAAAGAAATAGGTGCTCTCACATAGGTGCTATGCACCAAGACCATGACAGCTTCAGACACTGGTACCACAAATATCAGGGATAAAGTTTTTTTTTTTTTTTTTTTTTTGAGATGGAGTCTCACTCTGTAGCCCAGGCTGGAGTGCAGTAGTGTGATCTCAGGTCACTGCAGCCTCCGTCTCCCAGGTTCAAGCGATTCTCCTGCCTCAGTCTCCAGAGCAGCTGGGATTACAGGCACCTGTCACTAAGCCTGGCTGATTTTTGTATTTTTAGTAGAGACGGGGTTTCGCCATGTTGGCCAGGATGGTCTCGAACGCCTCAGCCTCTGAAAGTGTTGGGATTACAGGCGTGAACCACCGTGCCCAGCCAGATAAAGTTGTTTTAATCAAATAGTAACTTCCAGGAAAGTCTTAAGTTTTCATGTATTTGTGGCTAAGAAATAAATGAGATGATCCCACCTTATGATCTACATAAGGGTGCAAAGTGCTATTTCTTCCTTTTCTGAGAGGTGATATACATCCGTTCCTGTGGTGGATAAAGAGCAAGGTGCCAGCTTTGCTTCCACAGAGGTTAAAAAATATGGCATATTTTAAAAGCTCCAAATTAACAAAGGAACACCATTAACACACACACACACGCACACATATACACACAATTATACTGCAATGTAATTGTGCTGTTCATAAGCTAATTATATAATTCATCAAAGACTTTAATTCTTAGTGCACTCAAGCACCCTGGTCTGGAAACAGCGCTTAAGTTTCAAGTTGCATGAGCAAGGCCTCTCAGTTCTGTCAGTATGGCTGGAAGCCTCAAATGCTGAAATCTAAATGTGACATTCACCCCGCACCAACAATCATAGCCCTCCTGAGATGAGTTTTGATGGCGAGCTTTGGACTGGGGTAGAAACGTGGATAGATTTTTGCAAATTCTGCTTTAACTTCGTTGCTTCGCCTTCTTTGTGAACCCTTCAGGGATAAGAGAAGTCTTCCTTCAGGATGTGACTGACACCTCAGCTGGCGCCTCTAAGCCTCACTTTCCTTAATGTAAAAGAGAAATGATATTAGGATCGCCTTCCCTAGGGGAGGCAGGTGAGGTCGGTTCCTTTTTTTGGTTCAGCTACTAGTATGAACCCTGCCTAACCCCGCTGTTTTGGGAGACAGTCCGTGCTCACTGCACCGCTTGTTAATCGAAGTGACTTCTCATCTCTCCCAGTCTCAGCTTCACCTCTGTGAAGTGGGAAAAACAGGATGACAAGTGCTCGCACTTGGCAGCCCTTTTTGAGCCTTGAGGGCTTGGGTTTGTGGGTGTCCTTTTACTATGCTACCTCCGTCTTCCCTTAGCTTGTCACGGACCCAGGCACAGCACACGCGCTGAGGAAGTGGTGGTGAAGTGTGGCGTTTCCTCTCGGGGCTGGCGGATTCCACACTCGGAGCTGCGGCTCCACAACTCGCTGGGCAGCGAAGGGCGTGGGGAGGGGGCGAGTCTCGCGATCGTGGACAACAACTCCCAGCATGCCCTGTGCTCCGCTGGGCCAAGTCTCGCGCGAGATCCCGCGGTCTCCGGAGGCTTTATCTGCAGTGCTGCCTGCCCGCTGGGTGGGTACTGCTGCCTAGTGGGTCTTGGGGACCTTCGAAATCGCCGCCGCTCTCACCATGGCTTGGGTCCAGACTGCGCCACAGCCTCTCGGGAGACGTGGGCCCTCGGAACCTTTTTAGTGCCGGACTCCGGGCCGCAGGCAGTCCCGCGGCAGCAGGATCACAGGTGAACAGATGGCGAGCCTGGGCCCTCCCTTGGGGCTGCGTTCTCTGCCGATCAGGAGGGGCGCTTCCGGCGAGGCCCGATTTCGGGGCCCCTCCAAGCCACTCCCCTCTCCCCGCACCTCTTAACCCTTCATCCCGGCTCCGAGCTCGGCTGGGTCGCCTCTTGCCTCCCTGGCTCTGCTCTCTGGGGTCTCCGTAATGGGGCTCCTCTCAGGGGATGCCCTGCAGCTCCCGTACGGGCTTCCCCTCCGCTTCGTGGGACCAGCCCAGCCCGAGCCCCCGCGGCTTGTCCTCAACCTCATCTCCCCACACCCCGCCTTCGGCTAGGGTCCTGGCCCTAATCTTAGCCTGGAGGGGTGGGTGAAGCAGCCGGCCTTTCATATCCTGGCGGCACCGTCTTGTATATTGTGAAAGAGAGGCAGAGGGACGGTGAGCTAGGGGATGGGGGCACAGGGAAAGGGAAAGGGGAAGGGGACGTGTCTGGGGCGGGAATGCTCCCTGGACTGGGAGGATGGCTGAATTCGGCCTTTGCGATGCTCGTTAGTGAAGAACTATCAATAACTGGTTTGCTCTGTCTGAGTCCTATCGGGATAGAGGGACGGTGTAGCAAGCTGGAAAACAATACAGTAACTTTCTCAGGCCCTCGTTTTAACTCCCCTGTAAACTGGGCATGAAACTACCTACCTTGCACACGGAACACTTATCTGTGACCGTGGACAAATTTACTTAACTCCTCTGATTTTTAGTTTCCTTCTCTTTATTATTATTTTTAAAAATTTTTAATTTTTTTAATTTTTATTTTTGAGACCGAGTCTCACTCCGTTGCCCAGGCTGGAGTGCAGTGGCTCGATCTCGGCTCACTGCAACCTCTGCCTCCCGGGTTCAAGCTATTCTCCTGCCTCAGCCTCCCGAGTAGCTGGGATTACAGGCGCCCGCCACCATGCCCGGCTAATTTTTGTATTTTTAGTAGAGACGGGGTTTCACCATGTTGGCCAGGCTAGTCTCGAACTCCTGACCTCAAGTGATCTGCCCGCCTGGGTCTCCCAAAATGCTGGGATTACAGACGTGAGCTACCGCACCCGGCCAGTTTCCTTCTCTTTAAATTTGGGATAGCCTTTCTGTAAGAGATAGCTTAAAAAAAAAATTGGGGCCGGGCGCGGTGGCTCACGCCTGTAATCCCAGCACTTCGGGAGGCCGAGGTGGGCGGATCACAAGGTCAGGAGATCAAGACCATCCTGGCGAGTGCGGTGAAAACCCATCTCTACTAAAAATACAAAAAATTAGCCAGGCGTGGTGGCGGGCGCCTGTAGTCCCAGCTACTTGGGAGGCTAAGGCAGGAGAATGGCGTGAACCCGGGAGGCGGAGCTTGCAGTGAGCCAAGATCGTGCCACTGCACTCCAGCCTGGGCGACAGAGTGAGACTATGTCTCAAAAAAAAAAAAAAAAAAAATGGGATTGGGATAAATAATATCTGCTTTGCCATCTTGCTGCAAGGATTAAAAGACAAGATAAACGCTGTAAATAGTTTATAGTGTTAGTTATAAAGAGCAAATTTCCCTACTGTAGTATCTAGCTGCTTGCTGTGAGTTAAGAAAATGAAATGAGCAAGGTTGTTGTGGGGAATAAACAAGTGTTTGGCAGACTCTGACGGGCTGTTCCAATGCTGGCTGTTTGTTGTTATTAGAACCTCTGGATGGACTCTTCCTGGGAAGCTTTGCTACTTTGCAGCAGCTGGACCATGTTCCTCATTAACATCTGTCTGTCAGCTTAGTCGTCACATCATTTCACTGTGGTAAGGTGACTTTTTCACCATGTATGGCGTCTTAGCTCTGTCATCTCACAGGTGTTAAGATCAGCCACAGGTGTGGTGAGACCTTTGACTTTATCCTTCTTTTTTCACTGGCATGTTTGTCACCCACTGGCTCTTGTATGTGTGTTTCAACCTTGTAAACAAGCCGTACAATTCTGTGTGCCTGTCAGAAGAACAGCATTGGTGCTGCTCACCATAAGAAAATGCCCTTTGTTATTTTATTAGGTGGCAGGGACTCAGCTCGGAATTCTGTATAGAAAAAGCACCTGGATCTCAGTCTTTCAATGGCTTCAAGACAACCAGAAGTGCCTGGTAAACTTAATTCTTTTTGGTAAAATCATGTTTTGCCCTTATTAATGTTTTAAGCTAGACAGAAACCATTTTATCTGAACTATATATTAATGGTTAATCTCTGCTACCAAGCGAGTATTTAGACTTAATAGATTGGCTTATTTTATTTTATTTTATTTTTTTGAGATGGAGTCTTGCTCTGTTGCCCAGGCTGGAGTGCAGTGGCACAATCTCGGCTCACTGCAACCTCTGTCTCCTGGGTTCAAGCCATTCTCCTGCCTCAGCCTCCCCAATAGCTGGGATTACAGGTGCCCGCCACCACACCCAGCTAATTTTTGTATTTTTTGTAGAGACGGGGTTTCACCATATTGGCCAGGCTGATCTGGGACTCCTGACGTTTTTTTGTTTTTTTTTTTGAGACAGAGTCTTGCTCTGTCGCCCAGGTTGGAGTGCAGTGGCGCGATTTCGGCTCACTGCAAGCTCTGCCTCCCGGGTTCACGCCATTCTTCTGCCTCAGCCTCCCAAGTAGCTGGGACTACAGGCGCCCACCACCACGCCTGGCTAATTTTTTCTATTTTTAGTAGAGACGGGGTTTCACCGTGTTAGCCAGGATGGTCTTGATCTCCTGACCTTGTGATCCACCCACCTTGGCCTCCCAAAGTGCTGGGATTACAGGTGTGAGCCACCGTGCCCGGTGGAACTCCTGACCTTGTGATCCTCCTGCCTCAGCCTCCCAAAGTGTTGGGATTACAGGTGTGAGCCACCACGCCTGGCCAGTTTTATTTTATTTTTGAGATGGGGTCTCACTCTGCTGCCCAGGCTAGAATGCAGTGGTGTGATCTCAGCTCACTGCAACCTCTACCTCCTGGGCTCAAGTGATTCTCCTGCCTCAGCCTCAAGTAGCTGGGATTACAGCTGCCTGCCATCACGCCTGGCTAATTTTTGTATTTTTAATAGAGACAGGGTTTCTCCATGTTGGCCAGGCTGGTCTCAAACTCCTGACCTCAGGTGATCCTTCCGCCTTGGACTCCCAAAGTGCTGGGATTACAGGTGTGAGCCACCGCGCCTAGCCTTAGATTGGCATCATTTAAATATTTTATTAGCTGCTCAGCCATAGTATGAAACTTTAACTTAAATAGTCACTTCATTTAAGGGTATTATGACAAGTTTGTTACTTTCCTAGTTATCAAATAATAATTCAGAATAAGTTGTGCAGTTCTTGTAGTATGTACCAAAGTGATTAAACTCACCTTTTTGGGGGTGATGGGGAGGTGGGATGGAAGTCTTGGTAAAAAGGCACCAGCCTGCTTAAATGGCAGATTTAACTTAATCATGAAAATGCTCACAGCAACCCTTAATGAGTCAAGTTCTGGGTTATTGACACCATTGATGACTACTTGAATTGTTTCATGAGAAAGGAAAGTGATTTTTAATTACATCTTAATCGCTTAATTTCTGATTCTCGGTAAAGTATGATGACGAAGAAAGATGATGGTTCCTACTGCTCAGGGTTGTGAAGATTAAACAAAATATGTAAAAACAGGAGTTAAAAATCAGTGATAAATATGTATTTACTGCCCAGAATGCATTTGGTCTGTCTTTATACGAACATATTTTCCAGTAAATACTAGCTGACTTTATTGGTTTTAGGATGGCTGTTCAGTAGGAGTCTTTAAGATGTTTTTGAAATTGCTCCCCAAGTCTCCCGTATTCCCCAGTATAGATCCATCTCTAGTCTTAACATCATCAGCTCTGTTTTAGTTTGTCTTTCATTGTTGCTGTGATTACCATAAACTCCGTGTAGCCATCGCGAGCCATGGGGTTGTGCCCATTCAGTGAATGCTTTGTAGTGTGTTGCATGCAGAGTGTGTGCATCGGCTCAGGTCTGTGTTCCAGTTCCCAGTGCACTCTTTCAAGCTAGGTGATATTGGGCAAGTTGATTGTGAAAATGGAAAATTTGAAAATGGGAAGAATATCTGCTTAATGAGGATTAGATAAGATGAGGGATATAATTGTCTAGCAAGGAGGAAGACTTAGTAATTATTATTTGCTTGTGTGTGTGTTTGAGATGTAATGCACATATCATAAAATTCACCCATTGAAAGTGAACAATGTTGTGATTTTCAGTATATTCACTGGGTTGTGCAAACAACACTACTATCAATTGCAGTACATTTTCTTTTCTTTTCTTTTTTTTTTTTTTGAGATGGAATCTCACTCTGTTGCCTAGGTTGGAATGCAGTGGCGCGATCTTGGCTCTCTGCAACCTCCGCCTCCTGGGTTCAAGCAATTCTCCTGCCTCAGTCTCCCAAGTAGCTGGGACTACAGGCACGTACCACCACGCCTGGCTAATTTTTGTATTTTGAGTAGAGATGGGGTTTCACCATGTTGGCTAGGCCAGAACGCCTGACCTCAGGTGATCCACCCACATCAGCATCCCAAAGTGCTGGGACTACAGGCGTGAGCCACCACACCCGTCCAAACTGCAGTACGTTTTCATAACCTCCAAAGGAAAACCTCATACCATTAGCAGTCGTATCCTCACTCCCCCCCACCCACTCCCTGGCAACCTCTAATCCTCTTTTTATTTCCATGGTTTTGTTAATTATTACTAATAGCAATAGTAATAATAATGATAGCTGCTTGGTCCCCTTGCCGTTTAAATGAAATCTTTTGTGGTTTTGGACTTATTGCCAGGCAGGTTGATGTCTTAGTGTTATTATATGATTTTAGCCACAGGAAAATGTCACCTTTCAGGTAGGCTCTGGACATTAGTTCTGATATGCAAGGATTAGCAAACCAAACACAATGAACTTGGCTCCCTGGTCTGGCACAGCCGAGAGTGCCCTTCAATGGGGTGGCTGCATCACAACCGGACATGCTGGGCGTCAGTTCCAGTGGACAGGAATGGCAGGATCAGCTGGTGGTGGTTTGTGAGAGTGGTTGTCAATAATTTCTGTGATGGAAAGTGACTCTACTGTTTAAATAAATCATACAGAACAGATGAAACTACAGATGATGCCAGACAACATTTCTTGTAGTGCTGGTGTTTTCTTTGGTGAGGAAAGGAAGGTAGAGGATTCACAGAACTTGGCTGAGCCCCAGGTAGCCATTTTTCTGAATGAACTTGGGAAGGTCACTTTACCCCTAGGCCTTAGTTTCCTCATCTATGAAATGGGAATGAGAACTTCGTATCCTCGGTCATTTCATATCCTCAGTCTTGCATGAACTGAGATCCTTAGTATTGCAGTAGGGGGTGGCTTCTGTGGCATAAAGGACACAGCTTTGACATCAGATAGGTTTGGGTTTTGATTCCAAACTGTATTTTGAAGTTGTGGTCAAGTACCTTTAAATGGAACTTCAGGTTTCCTGATCCATGAAAATTAGCTGGATGTGGTGGCACATGCCTATAATCCCAACTACTCGCTAGGCTGAGGCACTTGAGCCCAGGAGGTTGAGCCTGCAGTGAGCCGTGATCGTGCCGCTGCACTCCAGCCTGGGCAACATAGACTGTGTCTCTAAACAAATAAAAAAAAAGGATTAGGACGGCTGAGTGGGTTAAGTGGACCACCCAAGGTGTCAGGCATAGAGGAAGGGATTGGTACCACTGCCTTTCCTGGATGGGATTAGCTACTTCAAAACAAGCTATTTTGCTCTGTTCAAGAACAAGAGTATTTCAGAGCTTTCCTTCCTGCAGATTAATTTAAAGCTGCTAGTATGTCCAGTTGCTGAACCTGTCTTGACAGGTGTCTCTGTTCTTAGCTCTTGAGGCTAGTGGGCCTCTAGGCAAGATGTCCCTGCCCATCGGGATATACCGCCGGGCACTCAGCTATGATGATACCCTCGAGGACCCTGCGCCCATGACTCCTCCTCCATCGGACATGGGCAGCGTCCCTTGGAAGCCAGTGATTCCAGAGCGCAAGTATCAGCACCTCGCCAAGGTATCTGACCGTGCTGGCCACTTCTGGCATACGCAACCCCTTTGTCCTTCCTCTGCTCCAGAAGCCTTCAGTGGCTCCCTGTGCCCATGGAACTGGGCAGCAACCACTCCCTGTATGTGTTTTCTGTGCCTCAGTTACAGCTGTCTTTTTTTCTTTTTTAAGATTTTATTTATTTTGTTAAAAAAAAAATCAGTAGCTTTAGGGTTACCCGAGGTGTTGTTCGCATGGATAATTGTATAGTGGTGAAGTCTGAGCTTTTAGTGCACCCGTCACCCGAATAGTGTACAGTGTACCCAATAGATGGTTTTTTAAATCTCCCTCCTTTTTTTTTTCTTTTTAATTCAAAACTAGAATGGCCTTGTCTGCTCCTGAGACTCTTCATATTCCCCACAGAGCTAAATCCAAGCTCAGCATGATCCACAGTCCATGTGATCTAAGTCCTGCCTGCATCTCCCCAGCTCCCCTACCCAGTGCTTGAACCATGCAAGTTACCTGAAATTCTTGCACTTAGCAGCGTATTTGCTGCCTGTCAGTTTTTGGCTCACACTGCCCTGATTGTTTAGGATGTTTGCTATCCGCATCCTGTCCTCTCACCTTTTCTCCCACTCCATTTGCCTGAAAACTGGTATCCTTTAAGTCTTAGCTCAAAAGTCTCTTCTGTGACAGTTTTCCTGACATCTCCGTCCTCCTGATAAGGCCATCACCTCTCGCTCTGAGCTCCCCACGGTACCATGGTCCCCGTCGTCATCCCTGCATTGCTTTCTCACCCTCCATTAGCTTCCTGAGGACAGGGGCCATGTCTAGGTTTGTACTCTTATCTGCAGGATCCAGCCGATGGCCTGGCATAGATTCCCAAAAAGTGCTCATTTTGTGATTGGGGAAAAAAATTGGCCCTTTCTTGAACACATGCTGTACCTCTCCTCATGCTGTTTCTCCAGCCTCAGCTGCCTTTGCCCACGGCCATCCTCTGTAAGAACTGCCTCCTTCCTAAGGCCCTTCCGAACACACCTCACAGTCCTTCATGCAGTCTAGTTTCGTAGGTTCGCATTATTGGAGCCTCTGCTTCCCGACCTCAGGGACTCTCTCCCCTCTGACTCTCCAGCCACCAAGAATACAAGAAAGGCTAGACTGTTGCCTTAATAAAGTAGGCCCGCCAAGTTCACATAAGGCTGTTTAACCTGTAGCTACAGTTTCTCTGAACTTTGAGCCACATGATAGCTCAGGGCCTGACAGGCAGTACACAGTAAGGGTCCACTGAAATAGGCCTGGGTGTGAGTCCCAGGTGGTCTGTCCTAGCAAGACCTTGGGCACACAACTTTACCCTGAGCCCCAGTGTCTCCCTCTGAGAGTTGGGAATACCTTATGTCATAGTGGTGTTGTGGGGATTCAGTCAGGGGATGTAAAGGGTTGGCACATTGTGTATTAGCTGTGTAGCTGATATTATGACCGTGGGCTCCCTGCTTAACTTTCTCTTAGTAGAGCCATATTTGATTCTTTCTAAGGAGTGTTTTTCCCCCTGCCTCCAATAGACTCTCAGGGCAGAAAGCTCCTTTCTAAGAAAGTGCCCCCTACAGCTCTGGGGGATATTCCCTCCATCAATTATCTACTGAAATATGACCCAGTCAGTTGTTCAGGAGAGAGTATTCCATGTAACAGGTAGCAAAAGTGCAAGGAGAAAAGGCTTGCTGCAGCTTGCCTGTGATGTCAGAGCAGTGGGCTTTAGGGTCCAGAGCAGGAGGTGAGCAGGGCTTCTGGTGGCGCTTCCCAGGCCACACACCCTGCTGATGGCTCCACAAGGCAAGGGATGAGCGGGCTTCCAGGTTTCTTCTGGGCCTCAGCCGGAACAGCTGACGGCTTGGAACAGCTGCTCCAAAGGAGAGCTCTGCTTGACTCATCGCACGTGATCTTTCATTTGCCCTGACTCTCCCCATGTTAGGAATCAACCGCCTTCCCAGTAAGGAAACAGGCTCAAGTTTTACTCAAGGTCACAGCTTAAAGGTATAAATTCTGTTTTGTAGTAAGGATACAACATTTTTCATTACTTTTTATCTGTCCCCGCTTTTTTTCAACCATCTTACTTTCTTCTCAGTTCTTCCAGACAAGCACAGAATAAAGAATAAGTCTTGTTCTCTCCTCCCTGCTAGGCCTGAGCAAGGTATCAGGTGTTTTGATTGCAGAAGGTGGAGGCTGCCAGCTCTTGCATGTTGAAAATGAGGAGCTAAGTAGATTTTTTTGTTTGTTTCAAAAGACCATTACTTGAACCTTGGGAGCAGTGGTCCTCAAGGTGTGGTCTTGGGACCGGCAGCATCAGTAACACCTAGGAATTTATTAGAAACAAATTCTTGAACTCCACCCCAGACTAACCGGGACCTACTGAATCAAACTCTGAGGTGGAGCCCGGCAGTCTGTTCTAATGGCTGGCACAGGGTCAGAACCACGTAGCCAGTGTTCTCATCAATTAAGATCTAGCACAGTGCCTGGGATGTGGTCAGTTCTTCGTAATAAGCATTTCTGCTGCATTCTTAGGGCATAGTAGTGTAGTCTATTGGAAGATCATAGTCTGGGAAGGTAGTAGACGTCAGAGCTTCAAATTCTGGCTTTCCCACCTTTATAAATGTAAACTATTCACCTAATGTCTTTCTTTGTTGTCTCTATAGATAATACCCATCTAGCTGGGTGGAGATGACCAACTCCTCCCTTCAATGATTTCCTCACTTACCAGATTAATGTTATTTCAGTAACTTCCTCCCCAAAGGAGTAAGTTTAGGTGTGTGACTCCCCTGCCTTGCCTAAGTGCTTCTGTACTGTACCTCTCTTGAACAGGTGGAGGAAGGAGAGGCCAGTCTACCCTCCCCTGCCATGACCCTGTCATCGGCCATTGACAGTGTGGACAAGGTCCCAGTGGTGAAGGCTAAAGCTACCCATGTCATCATGAATTCTCTGATCACAAGTAAGCACTCTTCACCCTCAGAGTAGAGTGCCATAGGGGCAGGGAAGAGTTGAGGCTTCCTACAAGCTGATGGGAGATGATTCTGCAACACGCTCGCCTTACCTTATCCTAACAAATGTCAGTTTGGCTGCTGAATCATGTCAGTATTGAAGCTCCATTTATTAAGTGGAAGATTTGCCAAATGTTAAGCATCTTATCTGATTTAGGTGCATTCCTGCTGCTTTGTTGATAAAATCTCATTTTCCCAGCTCTGTCACTGTGACCTTGGGCAAGCTACTTAACTACAGAGACTGCCCCGCTCTAAAATGGGGAATTTCACTGGCAGGTTGAGGTGAGGATCAGAGGGCCCAGTGCTCAGTGGCTGGCAGCTGCTGCTGTTACTGTTTCAAGCTCTGCTGGAGAAGGCGAAACATCCAGGCATTTCCCACTTGCCCCAGTTTTTTTTTTTTTTAAAACAGCTCAAAGTTGGTCTACCAGGAAGAGGACCAGGTCCAAGTGTCTTTAGTCTTAAGAACGTATGATTGGTCATCCTAATGAAACCTGATATGAGAACTTGGATTTTTTTTTAACCTTATCACAAGCTAACTAAACTTCTTCATTCTGGAGGGCTGTACAGGTTGCTGTGGGAAGTTAACAATTAGATATATGCCTCTGCTTTGTCAGCAGTTGTGCCCCTACCAGGGTAAGGTACATAGAGGTTCTCCTTGGTTGGTTCATTTTTGAAGTCAGAAGCCCTTGTTTATCTTCTCCAGGAGGGCATCAGTTTGTCCTGGGCAATTCCTAGTGAATTCACCAAGAACCAAAGGTCCAAACTCTTACTTTGGTTTCTCTTCTTTTTTTTTTTTTTTGAGACAGAGTCTCACTCTGTCACCCAGGCTGGAGTGCAATGCTGTGGTCTCAGCTCACCACAACCTTCGCCTCCCGGGTTCAAGCAATTCTCCCGCCTCAGCCTCTGGAGTAGCTGGGACTACAGGCGCCTGCCACCATGCCTGGCTAATTTCTGTATTTTTAGTAGAGATGGGGTTTCACTCTGTTGGGCAGGATGGTCTCAAACTCCTGACCCGGTGATCTGCCTGCCTAGGCCAACCAAAGTGCTGGGATTACAGGTGTGAGCCATCACGCCCCACCTATACTTTGATTTTCTTATTCACATCTGTTGAATCAGCAACACTATTTTTATTTTACAAGCTCGAGGATGTGTTCTAGCAGTGTTACAAAACTTATTCATTGTTCTTTTAGCACAATGTAACTTTTTTTTTTTTGAGACGGAGTCTTGCTCTGTCGCCCAGGCTGGAGTGCAGTGGCGCGATCTCGGTTCACTGCAAGCTCCACCATTCTCCTGCCTCAGCCTCCCGAGTAGCTGGGACTACAGGCGCCCGCCACCATGCTGGCTAATTTTTGTATTTTTAGTAGAGATGGGGTTTCACCTTGTTAGCCAGGATGGTCTGGATATCCAGACCTCTTGATCCGCCCGCCTCGGCCTCCCAAAGTGCTGGGATTACAGGCGTGAGCCACCGTACCCGGCCTTTTTTTTTTTTTCTTTTTTGAGACAGAGTCTCGCTCTGTCGCCCAGGTTGGGGTGCAGTGGCGCATTCTCGGCTCACTGCAAGCTCCGCCTCCTGGGTTCACGCCATTCTCCTGCCTCAGCCACCGCACCCGGCTAGCACAATGTAACTTCTTTAATGAAAATAGTTTACCCACGGGGGCGGTGGCTCAGGCCTGCAATCCCAGCGCTTTGGGAGGCCGAGGTGGGTGGATCACTTGAGGTCAGGAGTTTGAGACCAGCCTGGCCAACATGGTGAAACCCTGTCTTTGCTAAGAATACAAAAATTGCTGGGCGTGGTGGCGTGCGTCTGTAATCCTAGCTACTCTGGAGGCTGAGGCAAGAGAATCGCTTGAACCCGGGAGGCAGAGGTTGCAGTGAGCTGGTATCTTGCTGCTGTACTCCATCCTGGGCAGTAAGAGCGAGACTCTTGTCTCAAAAAAAAAAGTTTACCAACAATACAGAACATTCTGACACTCCTGTATGTGAATGTCACTCATACTTATTTGGTTTACCCACTTCCACATACATGCATATTTTTATATAACTCCAGGTATAGTAAATATACCATTTTTTTTTTCCAATTAATACTGCCATGAACTTTAGATGTTGCTATAGTCTTAGGTTTTAAAAAGCAGCAATTAAGGCTGGGTGTGGTGGCTCACAGCTGTAATCCCAGCCCTTTGGGAGGTCAAGGCGGGCGGATCACGAGGTCAGCCTGGCCAACATGGTGAAACCCCGTCTCTACTAAAAATACAAAAACTAGCCAGGCGTGGTGGCGGACGCCTGTAATCCCAGCTACTCCGGAGGGTGAGGCAGGAGAATTGCTTGAACCTGAGAGGCGGAGGTTGCAGTGAGCTGAGATCGCACCACTGCACTCCAGCTCTGGGCAACAGAGCAAGACTCCGTTCAGGGGGAGAGGAGCGGGGCGGGAAAGCCGCATTTAAACTCCTGGTATTAGTTGGGTGCAGTGGCTCATGATTGTAATCCCAGCACTTTGGGAGGCCGAGGCAGGAGAAATGCTTGAGACCAGGAGTTTGAGAATCAGCCTGAGCAACATAGTGGGATCCTGTCTCTATTAAAAAAAAAAATCCCTGGTATTGGTGTACTGTAATTCATTAAATCCCTTCTTTTTAGATTTTCAAGTGACTACCTGGTAAGTCTGGAGAACATCTTTATGCATTTAGGTTTTTTTCTTTTCTTCTATTTCTAATGGAAATACCTCCTTAGAAGAGGAATGACTGAGTCATAAAAGACATCTGATATCTAGTCTTTTGGTCCACAGCTGCCACATTCCTGTATGTAACAGTGTATTATGTAGTTTGTGCACAGATTAAGCAGCAAGTCAGCCATTATTCATTCCACAGCAGAACTAACTTATTGATTATGAGATAATCAAGTCAGACTGAAGGAACGTTGAGTGGAGTATGTGCTAGGCACCGGGATGGGTCATTTCACACAGGAGAAACGTGCAATCAGTAGACTTTGGCTAGCTCAAGGCAGGCTATCTGGTTTGAATCTGGATGGTACCTTGGTGCCATTTAGCCTGAATGTGGCCAGTTTCTCTTTGGCAAAAGTTTTTGTGTGGGTGACGAGAGTGGTGAATCTCTCTTAGAAAGTTTTATATTTGGAGAATTTTTACTGTGTCGGGATATCAGCCACCTTCTCCATGCTGCATTTCTTTTTCTTTCTTTCTTTCTTTTTTTTTTTTTTTTTTTTTTTTTTGAGACAGAGTCTGTTGCCCAGGCTGGAGTGCAGTGGCACAATCTTGGCTCATTGCAACCTCCACTTCCCAGGTTCAAGCGATTCTCATTTCTCAGCCTCCCAAGTAGCTGGGATTGCAGGCGCCCGCCACCATGCCCGGCTTTTTTTTTTTTTTTTTTTTTTTTTGAGATGGAGTTTTGCTCTTGTTGCCCAGGCTGGAGTGCAATGGCGTGGTCTCAGCTCACTGCAACCTCTGCCTCCTGGGTTTAAGCAATTCTCCTGTCTCAGCCTCCCAAGTAGCTGGGATTACAGGCATGAGCCACCACGCCCTGCTAATTTTGTATTTTTAGCAGAAACAGGGTTTCTCCACGTTGGCCAGGCTGGACTCGAACTCCTGACCTTAGGTGATCCTCCTGCCTCGTCCTCCCAAAGTGCTGGGATTACAGGTGTGAGCTACTGCATCCAGCCCCACGTTGCATTTCTAAATACAAAGAAAATGTCACCATGTACAACTAAGAGGCGGGTGGCAGTATTGACCTCAAGGTTCTTCAGCTGTCCCTTTAGGAATAACCTCTTCAGCTTGGTGTGAGGGAAGGCTTCCTTCTGGCTAGAGAGCCTTTTGTGAGGTTCAGAATTACTGCTGTGGTGCCTCTCTGGGGAAAGTCTCCTCTTCTTTGAATGGTCAGTGTGGTCTCTTGCTTCTGGGGAGAATAGTAGATATCCATGTTGTCCTCCCTATTTTGTGATGGGAGAGGGGAATGGGCATGACTGTCATCTCCTCTGTTCCCAGAACAGACCCAGGAAAGCATTCAGCATTTTGAGCGACAGGCAGGGCTGAGAGATGCTGGCTACACACCCCACAAGGGCCTCACCACCGAGGAGACCAAGTACCTTCGAGTGGCCGAAGCACTCCACGTAAGCTCTTAGGAACTTTCAAAACACAAAACCTTCAGTGTTCATGGCTTGAAATGTGGCTGTGGTTTCGAAGTTACCAGCTCAGTTAGTTGGGGGCTGTGGAGTTAGTCTCGCTCCCGAGCTCTTAGCCTCGTAGTTTTTGCTTATCCACCTATACAGTGGGATGTCTGTTTTCCTACTTCTGGTTAGCAGGATCAAGTGAGAGCCTCGGCTTACATATACATAGGAGTACTTTATGAACCATAAAGCAAATGTGGAGTATCTTGGGGAGAACTGGGCAGCCTCAACAGAGGTAACAGCTAAACTGGAAAGGAACATCATGCTCTGCATTTAATTTTAACAAGTTAAAATCAAACGTGGAATTGGAATGTTTTTGCTATTTCATTTCTATAAGTGAAGAATTTTGGTAAGGGTTAATTTAGTGATAGCCAAGTATTTGAATGAATAGTTTCAAATGACTTTCTTTCAGCGAAGACTGCTTCATACTGGATAGTGTTTTATGACTGTGAAGCACTTGCATTCATTTCATCCTCACAATCACCTTTTGGGGCAGATGCTCTTCTGCATATTTTGTAAATGAGGAGATTGAGGTTCGAGGCCATCTATTCAGCCAGTCATAGTACCCGAACCCAAGTCTCCTGATGCCTTACTTCCTGTTGGCTTCTTCCTCCTCATTCCAAAGCAGCCTGGAAATCTGGCTCCTGAAGGGGCTCATATGGAAGTCAGGGGCAAATTGTGAAGAGACACAATTACAGTTAAGAAACTTGGGCTGGCTTCTTTAGGCAAGGGGGGGTCAGAATCCAGGCTTGTTCCAAGCTTTATTTTAAGAGTTCTGAACAGGGTATGATGAGGGCAAGGTGAGGAGAGCACAAGACGCAGGAAAGAATCATGGTATACATTATACATAACGAGGAATAACCCGGATCTGATGGCCCGTGGATGGGGATATAAAACTGTGGCCTGTTTGCAGTCACCTAGGCTGGAGTACAGTGTTGTGATCTCGGCTCACTGCAACCTCTACCTCCTGGGTTCAAGTGATCCTCCCACCTCAGCCTCCCAAATAGCTAGGATTACAGGCATGTGCCACCATGCCCGGCTGATTTTTAGTAGAGATGGGGTTTCACCATGTTGGCCAGGCTGGTCTTGAACTCCTGACCTCATGTGATCCACCTGCCTTGGCCTCCCAAAGTGCTGGGATTACATGTATGAGCCACCGCACCCGGCCCTGTTTGCATTTTGTAATGAGCATTCCAGATGATTCTTTTGCAAGCTAGGTTTAAAAACTGCTATAGGAAATCAGGTTTGGGCTGGTGGCCAGTTTAAGCTTTCAAACAAGACAGATGCTTCCAGAGAGGGGCACCATCAGCCTTTGACCCTTAACTGAGAACTTTCCAGGATAGGTCAGTGAGAATTCTATTTGAGCGATTCACCTTATATAATGGTAGGATTGACTTCGGTTGACCCATTTTCTGTGTCTTGCCCATAGGAGTAGAACATGAGCATGGCTGAAATATTAGCTGTAACTTACATCTTGTAACAGATTGTCAACTTACATGAATGGATCTGTTGAGTGTTTGAGAAAATTCAAACGTGGTCATTGTTTGGCGTGCAGCTTGGGCTAAGCAGTGGCATGGCAGGCCTGGAGGGAGGAGACAGCATGGGAACCTTGCTCTAGAAGAGCTGAGATGTAGACCTGCCTCTCCCCACTAGACTGCGAGTCAGAGGAATGCTCACGGTGCTGAGGGAACCCAGAGTGGCTGACTATGGGAGAGAAGGAGGAGAGAAAGGAACAGGCTCCTCAGAGGAAGCATTTAGCTGAAGAGAAGCAGCATGCCTGAGTACTGGCTTGGAGAGACTGAGAATGGCAGGGCTTTGTACATGGTAGGAGCGGCAGCGAGACAAGAGCTTAAAGCCCTGCTTAAAAGGCCAAGGCGGCTGGCAGCTGGAGTTCTGGCTCTTCCATTTTACTGTCTGGGAGAATGTGGGGAAATTACTTCACTTTTCTGAAAGTAAAAGTTGTAGTGTAAAGCTTTAAGTACAGGGATGTTCATGATATAGTGTAGAATGAACACATTTTTTAAGGAGATGGAGTTCCATCTAGTGTGGTAAAAACAAAGGACTACCTGTTAGATCATCCGAAATCATTCCACCTGTAGATGTCTTCTGCCTAAAGTTAGAATGCGAACCAAATTGTTTATGCCTAGACTTAGCTGTTTGGAATTTGCTTTCATTTTTAAAAAGTCTCTCTTCTTACCCATCTGAGCAGAAACTAAAGCTTCAGAGTGGAGAGATAACAAAAGAAGAGAGGCAGCCTGCATCAGCCCAGTCCACCCCAAGCACCACTCCGCACTCTTCACCTAAGCAGAGGTCCAGGTGAGCCCTTCCTGTGGCCCTCCCGAGTTCCCGCGTGCTTCAGGAAAGCTCGTGTGGCAGACGAGGTTGTATTTAAGCCTGTGGTTTCAGAGGGAGAAGGGATAGTTCCCTGTTCTTTTGGTGTGAGACGTTTCTAGGGGCGAAGGAAGAGGTATTTTAGGATACGTTTTGTTCTTTCTTTCCCAGGGGCTGGTTCACTTCTGGTTCTTCCACAGCCTTACCTGGCCCAAATCCTAGCACCATGGACTCTGGAAGTGGGGATAAGGACAGAAACTTGTCAGATAAGTGGAGCCTGTTTGGACCGAGATCCCTTCAGAAGTACGATTCTGGTAAGGCAGCACCTTCAAAAAAGAGAGTGGCATGGCAGACATCTTACCATATTGTGTATCGGGAGCTGCCTACTGGTTTTGAAATCATTTGCACTCTGGTTCACTTTTGTAGGAAGTTCTGCCACCCAGGCCTACCGAGGAGTGCAGAAGCCCTCTCCATTGGAACTGATACGTGCCCAGGCCAACCGAATGGCTGAAGATCCAGCAGCGTTGAAGCCGCCCAAGATGGACATCCCAGTGATGGAAGGAAAGAAACAGCCACCACGGGCCCATAACCTCAAACCCCGTGACCTGAATGTGCTCACACCCACTGGCTTCTAGAGCCCTCTTTCCAGGGATTCTGGTAAAGGTGGTTTCTTGCACCCCACTCCCCTTTTGCCTTGGCTTTGACATAGGAAAGGTATATTTAAAAACTTAATCAGCTGGGCGTGGTG
The DNA here is from genome assembly GCF_028885655.2 of Pongo abelii. Classification (NCBI taxonomy): domain Eukaryota; kingdom Metazoa; phylum Chordata; class Mammalia; order Primates; family Hominidae; genus Pongo; species Pongo abelii. Next base: position 186,488,264 of record NC_071989.2, read on the forward strand.
GCTCACGCCTGTAATCCCAGCACTTTGGGAGGCCATGGTAGGTGGATCACCTGAGGTCAGGAGTTCAAGACCAGCCTGGCCAACATGGTGAAACCCCGTCTCTACTAAAAATACAAAAATTAGCCAGGCGTGGTGGTGGGCACCTATAGTCCCAGCTACTTGGGAGGCTGAGGCAGGAGAATCGCCTGAACCCGGGAAGTAGATGTTGTATTGAGCTGAGATCGTGCCATTACACTCTAGCCTGGGCGACAGAACGAGACTCCATCAATAAATAAATAAATAAAGTAAAAAACCTATTAAATTGAGGCTAGAGCTGGAGATGTAATTGGTTTTTGAGAAACATTAATACAAAGCTTGCCCTTGTTGTGTGGAAGAAGCCATTTTGTACTGCTTTAAAGTTAGACTAATATTCATTCTCAGCACGGGTGTATGGGGACCTCATTACCTATTTTTTTCATCATTTACCCTAGGTAAGAACTTTGATCACTGCTTACTAGGTAAAGAATGTTTGTGCTGTTCCAAAACCCAGGCTTCTTGATTCCTTTACCACTATCCATGTGAGCATTGACAAATCATGGCTTAGAGGTGCTCACTGACTCGCTGAGACGACTTTGGGCCTGTTGATGGCTGGTGCTGTGCTCCAGCTTTATCAGTTAGGGGACCCAAGATTTGTTTGGGACCTGGGTACAGGTAAAAGCCAGACTTGGCAGGGACCCCTCTTTCTAGGCTGAACCTTGAGTCCCCCTGCTTTTTGGCAGACCTAATGGATCACTGTCCTGCAGCTAGTTCTTCATGTGGGGCCTCTTAGGCCAGTGCCGGGGGAGGCAGGCTCCTCCTTCTATGCCACCGAACAAACACTACTCTAGCAGAGCCTTTCTTGCACTTTCAAGTGAGATTAATTTAGCTCTAATTTGGTTAAAAACTTCCTAAGAGAGAAAATTAAGTCTACTGATTTGGTATAGGTAAATGGACATTAAACTTTTGTAAAGTAAAGGAGATGGTGGGTACAGTTAGATAATAGTCTTGAGGTTCATGTGAAGCCAGTGGTGTTAACTTACTTGATTTCCTTGTTCAGGTCAGGGCCTGGAACGCCTGTGCGGGGAGGTGAATGAATTCAAAATCTTCTGTATGAAGGCATTTTTCACCAAAATGAGCCTCATCCCTTTATGCAACACATAACCTTACTGAGGGAGGGAAATACAGAAGCCACCTTTTTATTTCTCTTCACTGTGTACAAGTTCAGTTATTGTCTTGAACACTGTCTCAAATACCTGTTTTTTGTTTTGGATAGTACCTCGTCTGTATAAGAAGCTGGCCTTTCCATAGAGAGGCCCTGGAGTCTAAAATTATGAGAACAATTAATTTATTTGTGTCTTCTATTATGATCTCTTGTTTTGACAATAAAAATCCTTACTACTTTCTCAAATGTGGCTATTTTTTTGTCCTTTTAACAATAGTTATTCCATTCTGCCTACCCAGAGGCACAGTGAACTTGGTATTTTGAAAAACCATTGCCTTTTTATTGTCTCCTTTTAACATCAAATGTTTTGTAACACACTTGATCCTTTTGTTTCTACCCCCTATTCATTACAGTCAAATTAATAGGCAATATAATAGGTCTAACAGAATGCTTGCATTAGGGAAAAATGAACATCTCTCTCCTGAAACAGGTTGTCGGTGCCTCGAATGACATAATATTGGTGTATAGAGTGGGTTCAGCAGAGGGATTTTTTTCACATCATCTTGAATGAAAATGTTAAACGTGGTGCACAGAGTATTAACCTGTTTCAAAAAAGTATAGATAAATAATTTATTAAAAAATATATATACCTTGTATATTTAAGCCATATTTGAGAACAGGCTAGGATAGGATTATTTAAAAAAAGATATTTACTAGAGTTAGAAATTACAACCTACTGATTAAATAATACAGGTTTGGTCCTGTAAGATTTTAACCACTTTTCATACTAAGTAGTTGGAGATAGAGTTCAGGAGGTATTCTTGGCATTCAGTGCTTGGCAGGCCCTCGGGAGCTGCTCCAGCCCTTTTGGGAGGGCTCTGCATCAGGGTTCAAGTCTGCAGCATAAAAGAGCAGGAGCTTCAACAAGTGCACTTTGTCTTGGAGTTGGGGGACAAGAGGCTCCCCCAGCATCTGGATCAGGCGGCTGCGGAAGGCCTCAATCTGCTTCTCTACGTCCACCACTGTGATGTCATCTCCTTGCTGGGGTTTGGGCTTAATCCTTTTGATTATTAAGTCCTTTCGGTCGATCACGGAACTCCTTAAGTGTTCTGCAAGAGGGAAAAAGTCAGTTGGGTGCTCTGAACTGCTTTTTAATTCCTTTTTGAAGAAGTCTAATTTTGGTAGGTAGAGTCTTGGCAAAGACTTGTTGACTAGCTACAGGGATACAAGTCGAAGGCTGTGTGAGTGCCTGCAGTAACTCCACTTCTAAAAGGCGCTTTGTTCTCAGTTCTCTCGGGTCCTTAAGTTTTACATAAAAAAAAGGGATATGGTTTGGATCTGTGTCATTTTTTATGATCACATAACATGGTCAAAAAATGAAAATACTGAGGAAACAATTAGACATCTTCATCTATTCCATGTTCTAGCCAATGGTATTTAACATGAGTATGATCATGAATAAACAACTAGACAGTCCCAAATAGTAATCCCTGATGTTGGAGGTGGGGCCTGGTGTGGGTGATTTCTCATGAATGGTTTAGCACCATCCCCTTGGTGCTGTTCTAGTGATAGTGAGTTATCATGATGTCTGGTGGTTTAAAGTGTTTATGTAGCACCTCCTCACTCTTTATTCTGCTCTGGCCATGTAAGATATGCCTGCTTCCCCTTCAGCCACGATTGTGTTTCCTGAGGGCTCACTAGAAGCAAAGGCCACTATGCCTCCTGTACAGCCTGTAGAACTGTGAGCCAACTAAACTTCTTTTCTTTACAAATTACCCAGTCTCAGGGTGTGTGTGTGTGTGTGTGTGTGTGTGTGTGTGTGTGTGTGTGTGTGTGTGTGTGTGTGTGTGTGTGTGTGTGTGTGTGTGTGTGTGTGTGTGTGTGTGTGTGTGTGTGTGTGTGTGTGTGTGTGTGTGTGTGTGTGTGTGTGTATACTCCTGACCTCAAGTGATTGCAAGCCTCGGCCTCCCAGATTACAGGTGTGAGCCACTGTGCCTGGCCTACTCCATGTTCTTGTCAACAGTATTTAATATGAGTGTGATCATGAGTAAGCAATTAAACTATCCCAATCATAGGACATGTACAAAATAACTGGCCTGGACTCTTAAAAAATGTCCATTATGAAAGACAAGTAAAAGCTGGGAACTGTGCTAGACTAAAGGAGACCAGAGTATGACTGCCAAGTACAGTGCTTCATATTTGACCATATCCTGGCTCAATCTAAAATCAACTACCTACAAAGGATATTACTGGGACACTATTAGATAATATTCTATCAAGAACAAGTTTCATGGCAGGCTGTGGTGGCTCATGCCTGTCATCCCAGCACTTTGGGAGGCGGAGGCGGGCAGATCACCTGAGGTCAGGAGTTTGAGACCAGCCTGGCCAACATGGTGAAACCCTGTCTCTACTAAAAATACAAAAAAATTAGCTGGGCATGGTGGTGCGTGCCTGTAATCCCAGCTACTCAGAAGGCTGAGGGTGGAAGAATTGCTTGAACCCGGGAGGCGGAGGTTGTAGTGAGGCAAGATCACACCACTGCACTCCAGCCTGGACGACAGAGCTAGTCTCCGTCTCAAAAAAAACAAAACAAAAAAAGAAAACAAGTTTCGTGAGTGTGATAATGCACAGTGGTATGAAGTACAATATATCCTTACGCTTAGGAGATACATGCTGAACATGCTGAAGTACTTAAGCAATAGAATTATGATGGCGCACTTATCAACTGTTTCAGAAAAAATGGTATATACATGGATCAACAGGTAAACCAAATGTGTCAGAATCTTAGCAGCTAATGAATCAGCATAAACGGTATATATATATGGGCGTTCGTTGTACTATTCTTTCAACTTTTCCGTAGGTCTAAAAATGAAAATAGGAAAACAAAAAGTTATAAAGGTATCTCATCCCAAATCTACAGGCCAGCCCCAATAGATTCTATAAGTGTGTGGAATTGAGGCAAATGAGCACAAGGTCACATTAGGCAAATGTATTGAGAGAGTTCTGGGGACTTGAAGACTTCCGGTTGCACATAAGTACACCATCATTTCTCAGTCTCCTCATTTATCAAACGGGGATGATGGCACTTTCACTAACAGTTATTAAAAGGATTGAGCTGCACTGTATCCAGATTTAGGACACAGAACAAATCATTTTAAGCGGTATATCAGGTTACATTTTAAGCGGTTTATCAGGTTACATTTTCAAGTAATACATTCAATATGTTTTTTCTCAACCTTCAGATGAAATGACGGAAAAGTAAAATCTCTCAAAACTAAAGTCTGTGATCTGTGAAGAAGTACAATAAGTATACAACAGCATGTTCAAAAAGTCTGGAAACACAGGAAACAAAGCTGCCTCGAGATGGAAGTGCAAGGCCCTTTCAACATTCAAACAGCACACGTTTACTGAGCACCTACTGCGCATCAGGAACTGGCTAGGGTCTGGGGACACAGTGGAATTTAGAACCTTGGGCCCAGTCCTTGTGGACTGATATTCTAGTTGCAGGAAGCCTGACAATAAGTTAGTCAACAATATTGATTATAGTTTGTGGCAAATGCAATCAAATAAATAAACCAGATGCTGTGATAAACAGTAACACTGAGGGGAATAAGGGAAGCAGCCCACTCTAGCCAGGGAGGGTCTGTGAGCTGAGTACTGACAGATGAGGAGGCAACCATGCAAAGGTCAAAGGGAAAAGCAGTCCATCGAGAACAGCAATAGCAAATGCCCTGAGGAAAAGCATGCTTAGAGAACGAGACAGAAAATCAGGGTAGTCAGCCTTCCACCATGGTAAGACACAGAAAGAAGTCCTTCCCGGGTGCAGCCCCTCAACCTTGGACTTCGCAACCTCCGGAACTGGGTGGAAGCACTGGGGATGCATCTACCACATGTTAATGGCATCCATGGAAGGCAATGAAAATTACATTTGATACTTAAAGTGTTTCAGCTAACATAAGGTAATGACTTTATAAATTGAGAAACTTAAAACAATCAGAGGAATAAAAGGGAGACAAGTACTAGATGAGATTGGAAGGCACGGTAGGCCACATTATAATGTGGAGTTTGGCCTTTGAGAGCAAACAGGGTATCTATAGACTTAGAGGGTTGTAAATAGGGAAATATGAGCTGTTTCATTTGAGACTAGTTAAGAACAGTCTTAGGAAAAGCCTTTTTGTAGACTTTGATTTTCTTAAGGCATGTGCCGCTCTGAAAAATATAAAAATGATTTTGAAAGAAGTGGAAAAAAAGTTGACTGAATAGGGTGGGGCAGGGAAACTTAGAGGGCAAGCAAGAAGAATTCGGAGTTTATTAAATCATGCAGGGAAGTTAAAGAAGCAAATGTTAGCAGTGCCCATCTCAGCACTGTCTATGGGGGAGGAAACCCTGGCCAGTGGACTTCAGCCCTGCTGGTCTAGTCAGCAAGGCCTTGGATTTTATGCTTTGGTAGGGATGAGAGTTGTTATGTCAGAGGTTGCTGATTACTGTATGAGGACATTTAGCATTGAAAAGGGTTTGAGCCCTAATGCCTGGCTTAAGATATTTCAACTGATAGTATTGTTAGTAGTTTTGGATCAATACAAGAGTTAGCTATTATTTCTTCTCCATCACCATCATCATCATCATCATCATTGGAATCTCCTACCTAATATGTCAAACATCGTCATCATCATCATCATCATCATCATCATCATCCATCATCATCGGAATCTCCTACCTAATATGTCAAACATCGTCATCATTGTCATCATCATCATCATCATCATCATCATCATCATCATCGGAATCTCCTACCTAATATGTCAAACATTGTCATCATCGTCATCATCATCATCATCATCATCATCGGAATCTCCTACCTAATATGTCAAACATCATCGTCATCATCATCATCATCGTCATCATCATCATCATCATCATCATCATCATCATCATAGGAATCTCCTACCTAATATGTCAAACCTGAGCTCTTCATCTTCCTTGCACATCTTTCTCCATGTCAGTAATGGCAGAACCTTAGGAGTCACCCTTCAGACTCAGTCACTTAAGCCCTGTCAAAGTTATCTTCAAAGTGCTTCTGTCCCATCCACTGCCTTCTCCACTGTCCTTCTGTCCTTGCCACACCCTTGTCACCATTACCCCTCCCCTGACCCTCTGCCAAATGATTTGCTACACATCAGGTAGAGTGGCCTTTAAATTTGCAGATCTGATCATGACACTCCCTTACTTGGAACCAACCACTTTGATGGCTTCACTCTGTTCTTGGAACCAGCTGAATTTCCTTAGCATGGCCAAGATGGCCCTTCACAATCTCCCCCATGGACTACTCTAGTCTCATTTAGTGTTATTCTCCCTTACTCACTACATCCTTGCCCTGCTAGCTTGTTCTATGTTCCTTGGACTCACTAAGCATCTTTTTGCCTCAAGGCCCTTGGACATTCAGTTCCTTCTTTCTGGAAAACTCTTGTCTCCCCATTTGCCTGGCTAACACCATTACTTCATGTCTTTTATTTATTTATTTTTGAGATGGAGTCTTGCACTGCTGCCCAGGCTGGAGTGCAGTGGCACGATCTCAGCTCACTGCAACCTCTGCCTCCCGGGGTCAACGGATTCTCCTGTCTCAGCCTCCCAAGTAGCTGGGATTACAGGCACCCACCACCATGCCCGGCTAATTTTTGTATTTTTAGTAGAGATGGGGTTTTGCCATGTTGGGCAGGCTGGTCTTGAACTCCTGACCTCAGGTGATCCATTCACCTCAGCATCCCAAAGTGTTAGGATTACAGGGGTGAGCCCTCGCGCCCCACCTACTTAATGTCTTAGATGAGGTATCACTTCTTCAGGGAGGCCTTCCTGGGTCCCTCCAAAAATAGATTTTGTGCACTTATACTTCCTTCATAGCATTTACTTTATGTAACTATAGGTTACTTGTGTGATTATTCATTTAGGATCAATCTCTCCACTAAACAGTAAGCTCTGTGAGGGCAGAGCCTATGCTGGTCTTATTCATTAAGGTTTTCCCAGTGAGCACAGAGGACAGAGAGGACATTCAGTAGATATGTGTTGCCTGGATAAATATATGAATTGAACTGATCCTACCTGCTTCTGCTTTTCCCCGTCCGTGGACGGGGCTCCTTGCAGGGAGACCGTGTGTGTGACTGTCCTCAGAATGACTGTGACTGACTTCTGTAAGCTATGCTGGCCAGATGAGCAGGATTCAGGAAAAGCATGCATTTGTTCATTTAAATATTATATGTTCAAATCCCTAGAATTCATATTCATAAACTCCGTGACAGGCAGCACTTTGTAATTTTGCTGAGGCTGAAACTTGAGCCACACAGCTATGCAACTGGGGTGGGGGGGATTGATTCTCTCGGCCAAAGAACAAGAATATGAGCTCAACTGACAGCCCAGAATCCATGTCTCTGACAGACCTGTTTGAATCCTAGCTCTGCATTTGCTTTTCTCTCAGCCTTTGTTTTCCCATCTGTAACAGGGGGTGATACCTTCACAAGGTTTTTGGATTATATAAACCAGTGCAGGTGAATTTACCTAATCTCTTTTCCTTTCTTCCTCCATGCTGAGAGTTCCCCTAAACAAAAGGAAACCTTGGGCTCTCTAATCCCTTCCCTTCTTCTCCCACTCTTGCAGCTAGACAACTAGTGGAGCTAGACAACTCAGACTGATCTCAAAATACCCTCAACAACATCCACAGACCACTCACAGAAGGCAGAGATGACGAAGGGCCCTCACAGTAAGATGCTTACTGACTGACAAGGACGCTGACTATTGCAGGGTACCATTTGGCTGTGTTCTTTGCAGGACAATGTCTTCAAACTACTAGTGCTAATTTTCCTCCTTCCTAACTCTTGGACCCCAAAGAAGCTGGAACGAACATTTAAGGATAAAACAGCACTGCAACACACCCCATTTATTCTTGGTCAATATATACTCGTCTGAGGCCTTTCTCTCTCTTATCAAAACATAAAAAATATTCTGTAATAAAAGTAGATTCCGTTTCCACCTTAAGTCATTATTGCCCATGATAGGTGTATTCCCTGGGAATCAAAATAGAAAGGAACAAGAAATGTTAAAGGTGAACTTTAAAACAAGCTGTTTAATATTAACCTTTCTGGTAATCTCCAAAACAATTACATAAGCCTCACTGAGGCTAAGAACACATGGAACTTGCCTTTGGGTCTGTGTTCGGAGAAGGACATGCACCTTTCTTTGAGGGTGCTACAAATGCACAAACTGCACAACCACATATCATGCATGAACTGGACAACATACTCTTTTATTTATTTATTTTTTTTGAGACAGAGTCTCACTCTGTCGCCAGGGCTGGAGTGTAGTGGTGAGATCTTGGCTCACTGCAACCTCCGCCTCCTGGGTTCAAATGATTCTCCTGCCTCAGCCTCCTGAGTAGCTGGGATTACAAGACCCCGCCACTACGCCCAGCTAATTTTTTGTATTTTTAGTAGAGACGGGGTTTCATCATGTTGGTCAGGCTGGCCTCGAACTCCTGACCTTGTGATTCACCCGTCTCAGCCTCCCAAAGTGCTGGGATTACAGGCGTGAGCCACCATGGCTGGCCAACAATGTACTCTTGTGTTAGTTACAACAGTCTGAAACACAGAGAAGACCCTTAGCCTACCTCTGCCCACAGACACAGGAAGACAGATTCAATGAACATTGAACACATTACTTTTTTCACTCATTAATAATCCTTGCAAGTTACGTACTATCATCCCCATTCTATAGAAGGAAGAAACCGAGGCCTAGAGACATAGTTAGCTGCCCAACACAGAGTAAATGGTGAAGTACGGATTTAAACTCAGACTTTCTGTCTTAAATCCAGTACTTTTTTTTTTTTTTTTTTTAAAGTCTCTACAACAGCTTTCTCAATTCCTGGCCTGAGAGGGTCTGAGAGCTATCTTACTTTCCCAAGTGCCATTACTGCGTTAAAATAAACCTCAATATGATCATGGGCAGGTGCATTTCACTTGTATAATTTTTTCCCTCACTATTTGGGAATAAGTTGCAGACACTGTGCCCCTCTACCCCTCAATACTTCAGTATGGATTTCCTAAGGCCAAGGACGTTTACTATCATAATCCAGTATGATTATCAAAAATAGGGAATTTAACATGGACACAATACTGTTATCTAATCTATTAAAGTTTTACCAATTGTCCGAACAATGTACTACAGCCTTGCCCTGCTAGTTTGTTCTATGTTCCTTGGACTCACACTAAGCAACTTCTTGCCTCAAGGCTCTAGGACATGCTGTTCCTTCTTTCTGGAAAACTCATCTCCCCATTTATGACTTCTTTTCTCCTGTTCAGGATCCAGCCTAGGGTCATGCATTGTATGTAGTATTTATGTGCTTTAGTTTCTTTTAAATGTGGAAGAGTATCTCAGTCTGTCTTTGTTTTTAAAACACTGGCACTTTAAAAAAGTACAGGTCGGTTATTTTATAAAAGGTCACTCAATCTGGTTTTGTCTGAAGTGTCCTGGCCATTGGATCCAGGTCATGAACTTTTGGCAAGAACATTACATACATGATGAAGCATCCTTCTCCGTCAATCACATCCAGGAAGAATGCCAGGTTTCTCCCCTAGCAAGTTACTGTTTTTCCTCTAGTAATTAATAATTCATCAGTTCTTCAGTTTTCCCACAGGCCTCATTAATCCTTGGCTAATAAAATCATTCTCATTTGAAGCAGCTATTCCATCATTATCCTGGTCAACATTTACGGCTTCACCTGTGACCCGAGCAGCTCTGAAGAGCCACTTTCATAGATTTAGGGTACCTTACATCTTCTGCAAGATGTACATGTTCACCTTGCTCCTGATTTACTCTGTACTTACATTGTATTGACAGATGTTTACAATGTTTACAATGTCCACAGTCAGTGAGCAAAGATGCTGCAGTGACAGGCCAAGGGAGGATGCCAGGGGTCTTCAGGTCATTCCTGAGTCCTTCTCAGGTTCTGATGACTTCTTTTTTTCCCCCCCCTTGAGACAGGGTCTCACTCTGTTGCCCAGGCTAGAATGCAGTGGCATGATCTTGGCTCACTGCAACCTCTGCCTGCCGGGTTCAAACGATTCTCCTGCTTCAACCTCCTGAGTAGCTGGGAGTACAGGCATGTACCACCACGCCTGGCTAATTTTTGTATTTTTAGTAGAGACAGGGTTTCACTATGTTGGCCAGGCTGGAGGTTCTGATGACTTCTGCTTACCTACACAACCTTACAACTATGAGGACCACGTATTGTCAGCCATAACAAGAATATGTGAATTCTTTTCACAGTGGTGACTACGGCTATGTCATTTCTTATCCCTTATAATAAGTTACATACAACCAAGGAACAATGTCAACAAATTAGAATCTCCTGTGTAGTTATGATTAATACAAATGTCCATTGAGACCTCCCACAACTCCACTTGTGAACAAATGCTCCTTACCTCTTAAAACATGTTGATAACTGGACAACAGAAACTGCAGATGCTCAACCAATTCGTCCCAAGTCTGCCACTGGCTTTTATCTGACTGCAGAGATAGTAAAATGGATTGATAATAAATGCCTTCCCCAGTTAAAATTTTTTATTTTATTTTATTATTATTATACTTTAAGTTTTAGGGTACATGTGCACAATGTGCAGGTTTGTTACCTATGTATACATGTGCCATGTTGGTGTGCTGTACCCATTAACTCATCATTTAGCATTAGGTATACCTCCTAATGCTATCCCTCTCCCCTCCCCCCATCCAGTTAAAATTTTTGTACAGTTTTCAATTCACCTTTACAGAATGCTCAAACAGTTGTGTTTTAAGCTAAAATCCTATGGGAAGGGTTCGGGCCTAGAGCAAAGAAAGGTGTTCTAGGCCTGAAATTGGGCAGGAAAAAATGTACCTGACACTTGAGCAGTGATGTGGAATTATTCAGAAAGTAGAGGGCCTGGGCCAGAGACAGAGGCAGGCGGGTGGGTGTCTCGCAGCTGTGGAGGAATATGATTTCTAACACTTTGCAGCGCAGAAGGTGGCTTTCCATGGTAGTAAAGAACATTTCTCTGTGTAGAGAAGAGGAAGAGGGAGTTAATCATCACAACTATGCTTCAAAGAACATAAGCCACAATTCACCCTGAATGTACAACATTTGTCCTAAAAAAGACAGTTAAGAAGGAATACCATGGAGGCCCACAGAATCACAAAACCTGTGGACAGGGTAGAAATGAGTTTGCTGGATTAGCAACTGCTAGAATGAGGAAAAAGTCTTTCACATTTGACAAACACAAGTTTAGGACACATTAAAAATAATTACTACACATTGTAACTATGAAAATTAATCATGAGAATATTTCTGAATGCCTATGATGTGCCAAATACTATTTGGCACAACAAGGAATATTAAGATAAATAAAAGAAGGAATCACTCTCAAAAAGCTGACAGTTGAACAGGGGCAAGGGGAACGCAAAAGGAACTTAAAAAAGTGCAGGGCAAGTGTACTTGTATGCAAAGTGCTAGTGGTGCTCCAGAGATACAGAGGAGAGCACATTCAGGGACTGGAAGTGGCCTTCCTATGGAGGCAAAAGCACTGGTGAGAGTGGTCTAGGAGGGGCAAAAAAGGCTCAACGCAGGAGGTATTTCTCTTTCTTTCTCTTTCTTCCTAATCTCTCTCTCTCTCTCTCCCCTTCCCTGCCTCCCTCCCTCTCCCTCCCTTCATCCCTCACTCCACCCCCGCCTTTCTGACAGGTCTAACTCTGTCATCCAGGCTGGAGTGCAGTGGTGTGATCATCACACACTGCAGCCTCAATCTCTTGGACTCAAAGTGATCCTCTGACCTCAGCCTCCCAAGCAGCTGGAACTACAGGAGTGTGCCACTGGCCCTGGCTAATTATTATTTTTTTTTTGTAGAGATGGCGTCTCATTATGTTGTCAGGGCTGGCCTCAAACTCCTGGGCTCAAGCAATCTTCCCACCCTGGCCTCCCAAAGTGTTGGGATTACAGGCATGAGCCACTGTGCCTGGCCATAATAATTTTTTATTTGAAACTATTTTCTAATTTTTATGCCAGGGCTTGCTTTATAATCTGCGGATGGTAAACTTAGAGATCTACAAAGGACAAGGACATAAATTTCAATGTATTGAACACAGTAGGAACTGTAGGTAGAGTTACCTACAGCAATTCAAATTAAAAATTTAAAAACAAGGCTGGGCGCGGTGGCTCACGCCTGTAATCCTAGCACTTTGGGAGGCCGAGGCGGGTGGATTGCCTGAGCTCAGGGGTTCAAGACCAGCCTGGGCAACAACAGTGATACCCTCTCTCTACTAAAATACAAAAAATTAGCCAGGCATGGTGGCGTGCACCTGTAGTCCCAGCTACTTGGGAGGCTGAGGCAGGAGAATCGTTTGAACCTGGGAGGCAGAGGTTGCAGTGAGCCAAGACTGCACCACTGACTGCAATCCAGCCTGGGCAACACAGCAAGACACAATCTAAAAAAAAAAAAAAGATACAAAGAAAGGCCAATATCTAGATCCAGCCTCAACACAGTAACTGGTGTTGGACTTTCCTTTCTGTCATAATTAATGATAAAACCAGAGGAAATATATCAAACAACCATTTTCAGGCACTGGAGAAATTACTACAAAGGACTGTGATTCTTTTTTTTTTTGAGACAGAGTTTTGCTCTTTTGCCCAGGCTGGAGTGAAATGGCCTGATCTCAGCTCACTGCAACCTCCACCCCCACCCTCCAGGTTCAAGCAATTCTCCTACCTCAGCCTCCTGAGCAGCTGGGATTATAGGCACCCACCACCATGCCCAGCTAATTTTTGTATTTTTAGTAGAGACATGTTTCACCATGTTGGCCAGGCTGGTCTTGAACTCCTGACCTCAGGTGATCCACCCCCACTGCCTCCCAAAATGCTAGAATTATAGGCATGAGCCACTGTGCCCTGCAGGACTGTGATTCTTGAGAGAAGGGAAACAAAGGTGGTAAACTTCATCTACTCCAGATTTCTTGCTGGGGGCACTTCTAATGAAGGCAGAGGAAGATGTGGGTCCAAAATAGAAGAGAGTGGGCTTCTTGGGCAGACAAAACAGAGGCTGGAGTTTAGGACAGCTGAGGTGTCTAGAATTCGTGTCAGAGAATAGGGTGCTCAGGAAATGTGTGTAAGGGAACCTGTTGGCACATGTGTAGGGGGAAGCCCCAAAAACCTGGTGGAGAACAGCTACTGGGGGCCTGCAAGCTGGCTGGGAATTCTGGAGATCTCAGAGTGCTGAAAGATACTGCTGTTTCAAGGAGTCAGTGTGGAGAGATCTCACTGAATATCCTGGACATTCAGTTGAGATCCCAGAAAGATTAAGCCTCAAGAATGTAGCTCCTTAATAAAGGCTGCTGTAGAACCATCCTCACAAATTCTAGAAACAAGCCTCAACAGGAAAAAGCTAATCTGCCAGCAAACAGCAGATTGGGCACTGGGGGAATTAAAAAAAATGGATTTTAAAGACTATTGAGTGAGTGAGAGAGAGAGAGAGAAAACAAAATAAATGAAACTAAACAGCAATAGAAAAAACAGAGCCTCAGTGATCTGTGGAACAGATCTATATGTACACTTAGATTCCCAGAAGATAACAGAGGTTGGGGCAAAAAAAAAAAAATTAAAAATCTATATTTAGGCCAGGTGTGGTGGCACACGCCTGTAATCCCAGCACTTTGGGAGGCCAAGGTGGGGGAATCAACTGAGGTCAGGAGTTCAAGACCAGCCTGGCCAACACGGTGAAACCCCGTCTCTACTAAAAATACAAAAATTAGCTGGGTGTGGTGGTGCGCACCTGTCATCTCAGCTACTTGGGAGGGTGAGACAAGAGAATCACTTGAGCCTGGGAGGCAGAGGTTGCGGTGAGCTTAGATTGCACCACTGGACTCCAGTCTGGGCGACAGAGTGAGACCCTGTCTCAAACAAAACAAAACAAAACACCAAAAAAACCCCACAACCTGGATGAATCACCAGGGAATTATGCTGAGTGAAAAAAAGCCAGTCCCAAAAGGTTATACACCAAATGATTCCATTTATATCATTCTTTTTCTTTTTCTTTTTATGTTTGAGATGGAGTCTTGCTCCATCGCCCAGGCTGGAGTGCAGTGGTGCAATCTTGGCTCACTGCGACCTCTGCCTCCCATGTTCAAGTGATTCTCCTGCCTCAGCCTCCCAAGTAGCTGCGATTACAGGATGTGCGCCACGACGCCAGGCTAATTTTTGTATTTTTAGTAGAGATGGGGTTTTGCCGTGTTGGCCAGGCTGGTCTTGTACTCCTGACATTAAGTGATCTGCCCACCTTGGCCTCCCAAAGTGCTGGGATTATAGGCGTGAGCCATTGTGGCTGGGCCATTTATATCACATTCTTGAAATGACACAAATATAAAAAATGGAAAACAGATTAATGGTTGACAGGGGTTAAGAAAGGGGTTGGGATGGGAGGGAAGTGGGTGTGGCTATAAAAAGGCAAGAAGAGCAATCCTTGAAGTTATGGAAATGTTCTATATCTTGGCTTATGTCAATCACAATATCCTGGTTGTGATATTGTACTATAGTTTTGTAATATATTACCATTGGAGGAAATTGGGAAAAGATTATCTGGGTTGTCTCTGAACTCTTTAATAATTTTAATACTGAATAAAGTTTATATTTATTTTTATCCAATAATATGTAATATTGAATACAATATTTATCTAATACTATTTAATATTTAACATTCCTTAAAATTGCATGTGAATTTACAATTATGTCAAAATAAGATTTTAATCTAAAAATAAACTAAGGCCAGGCACGGTGGCTCACGCCTGTAATCCCAGCACTGTGGGAGGCTGAGGCAGGCAGACCACTTGAGGTTGGGAGTTCGAGACTAGCCTGACCAACATGGAGAAACCCCGTCTCTACTAAAAATGCAAAATTAGCCGGGTCTGGTAGTACACGCCTGTAATCCCAGCTACTTGGGAGGCTGAGACAGGAGAACCTCTTGAACCCGGGAGGTGGAGGTTGCGGTGAGCTGAGATCGTGCCATTGCACTCCAGCCTAGGCAACAAAAGCAAAACTCCGTCTCAAAAAACAAGCAAACAAACAAAAAAACAAAAAGATTTTAATCTAAAAAAGAGAACTAAAAGCCAACAGGAGAGATAAAATGGAATAATAGAAAATCTTCAATTAATCCAAAAGCCAGAAGAGGAGGAAAGAACAAACAGGAAACAAATAGTCAGATTACAGGTATAAAACCAATACTTCCATTAAAGAGCAGGAATTTTCAGCTGGCTAAAACAACAAATGCCAACTATATACTGTTTACAATAAACATAACCTTTTTTCTTATCTTTTTGTATTGACAATTTCAGACATACTGAATTGTAAGAATAATGCAAAGTTTTTGTTTTTTTTTTTTCAGACAATCTTGCTCTGTCGCCCAGGCTGGAGTGCAGTGGCACAATCTTGGCTCACTGCAGCCTCGGCCTCCTGGGTTCAAGCGATTCTCCTGCCTCAGCTTCCCGAGTAGCTGGGATTACAGGCGCCTGCCACCACACCTGGCTAATTTTTGTATTTTTAGTAGAGATGGGGTTTCACCATGTTGGCCAAGCTGGTCTTGAACCCCTGACCTCAGTTGATTTGCCCACCTTGGCCTCCCAAAGTGCTAGGATCACAGGCATGAGCTGCATCTGGCCTACCACATCTTCTTTATCCGTCTGTCTGTCTGTTTTTCTTTGAATTATCTGAGAGTAAGTTGCAGACATAGGGCTGGGTGCAGTGGCTCATGCCTGCAATCCCAGCACTTTGGGAGGCCAAGGTGGGCGGATCACTTGAGGACAGGAGTTCGAGACCAGCCTGGCCAACATGGTGAAACCCCTTCCCTACTAAAAATATAAAAATTAGCAGGGCATGGTGGGGGCACCTGTAATCCCAGCTACTTGGAAGGCTGAGGCAGGAGAATTGCTTTACATTGCTTTGTCTTTCATGATATTGACATTTTTTTTTTTTTTTAGACGGAGTCTCGCTCTGTCGCCCAGGCTGGAGTGCAGTGGTGCCATCTCGGCTCACTGCAAGCTCCGCCTCCTGGGTTCACGCCATTCTCCTGCCTCGGCCTCCCGAGTAGCTGGGACTACAGGGGCCTGCCACCATGCCTGGCTAATTTGTTGTATTTTTAGTAGAGACGGGGTTTCACCATGTTAGCCAGGATGGTATTGATCTCCTGACCTCGTGATCCGCCCACCTTGGCCTCCCAAAGTGGATACTGACATTTTTGAAAAGCACATGCCAGTTTTTTTCAAGGAACATCTCTCATTTGACATTAGGCTGATCTTTTCCCATGAATGGATGAAGGTTATACATTTTTGGCAGTACTGAAAAAATGGTGTTTTGTTGTTCTCAATGCCTTCTATAAAAAGGCACATGACATCAATTTATCCCAATTTGTGTGAACTTTGATCACTTGACTATGGTAGCGTCTCCACTGTAAAGTTGCTATTTTTCCCTTTGTAATAAATAAGTATCTTGTGGGAACATACTTAGAGACCATGCAAATATCCTGTTACTCCACAATCTTTCACCATGTTAGTATCCATTCGTGTCTGAATATTATGATGGTTGCCAAACAGTATTTCTGCCTAATTCATCATTTTTTCTAACATTATTAGTTGGCTTTTTACTGTAAGAAAGGGGGTCCCTTCTCTTTCTTCCTATCAGCACTGGAATCATAGATTCCCATTTTATTCAATAGATAATATTATTTTACTGTCAATATTCATTTTGGAGCTCAAATTATTCCAGATTTGGTCACTGAAAGCCCCTTTAAGCTGGCTCCTGTGTCTTTTGACATGTTCTGAATAGTCTTTGAATATTTCCTTACTTTGTGGCACAAGATGTTCTAGACTCATCTTGTACTTTACCTAACACAGTTCTGGAGCTAGTCATTTCTTAAGGAATTCTGGTTCCCTTCCTGTTTTTTTTGAGATGGAGACTTGCTCTGTTGCCTAGGCTGGAGTGGAGTGGTGCGATCTCAGCTCACTGCAACCTCCACCTCCTGGTTTCAAGCAATTCTCCTGCCTCAGCCTCCCAAGTAGCTAACAGGCGTATGCCACCACGCCCAGCTTATTTTTTTATTTTTAGTACAGACAGGGTTTCACCATGTTGGCCAGGCTGGTCTCAAACTCCTGACCTCAAGTGATCTGCCCACCTCGGCCTCCCAAAGTGCTGGGATTACAGGCGTGAGCCACCACACCTGGCCCTGGTTCCCTTTCATGTAAACTGGAATTTAAAAACAAAGATCTGGGTATGAGGTGTGCTCCACTGCTACTAAGATATAATTGCTTCTATGCTCTCTCAGTGGGCAGAGGTAGGAAACATATGTATGAATACACACATATGTATGTGTATATATAATATATGTAAATAAGCCCTCACACATCTACATCTATTCCTATCTCTATATTTATTAGAAACCACAAGTTCATATTGATATCTCCAATTCCAATCCAGCACCACAGGGTTCATTCTATCCTTTCCCCTTTTCATATGTGTAAATCTTTTCTCTGACAGTGAGAAACCTGGCTTTCAGTATTCACGATATATTTGTTTAATCCTAGAATGCACATAAAATAGTTTTTGAATTGTTTATCTATATCTCTGCGAAAAAGAAACCTACTAACTCGAGTTCAGTTCATTTTGTCTTTACCATTATGACATTTAGTCCAAATATTGTGTTTTAAGTTACTTTGACACAGACAGAGAACAGATTAGTGTTTGCCAGTAGCTGGGAGGATGGATGATTGTGGCTATAAAAGGGTAGCACAAGGAATCCTTGTGATGATGGAATAGCTATACATTTTTTTTTTTGAGAGGGAGTCTCGCTGTTTCGCCCAGGCCGGACTCTTTCGCCCAGGCTAGACTGCAGTGGCACTAACTCGTATCTCTGCTCACTGCAAGCTCCGCCTCCCGGGTTCACGCCGTTCTCCTGCCTCAGCCTCCCGAGTAGCTGGGACTACAGGCGCCTGCCACCGCGCCCAGCTAATTTTTTGTATTTTTAGAAGAGACGGGGTTTCACCGTGTTAGCCAGGATGAAGATCTCCTGACCTCGTGATCCGCCCGCCTCGGCCTCCCAAAGTGCTGGGATTACAGGTGTGAACCACCGCGCCCGGCCAGAACAGTTATACATCTTGACTGCGGTGATGGTCACAAAAATCTACACATGTAATAGAACTAAAAAGAGCTTCACACAAATGAGTGCATGAGAATGGGTAGGACTAAATAAAGTCTGGGATTGTACCAATGTAAATTTCCTATTTGTGATATTGTACTATAGTTATAGTTCCCCTTGTATCTGGGGGAAAACAGTGTAAAGGATACACAGTACTTCTAATAGGTTTTGCAATTTCCTGTGAATCTACAATTATTTAAAATAAAATAAAAATAAAAAGTTAAAAAAAGTTACCTGGGCCTGTCCCTCCACCCCTTCCATTTTTATTGATTAATTACCAACAGGATTTTGCTGTGTTGCCCAGGCCAGCCTCATACTCCTGTGCTCAAGTGATCCTCCTACCAGAGCCTCCTGAGTAGTTGGAACTGTAGGTGCATGCCACCATGCTAGCTCTCCTTTATTTTATTAAAATACAGTTAGGTTAACTTGCTTCTGTTTGTATTCCATTTTTGGCACCCCGTGAACTTGATTTTTTTTTTTGAGTATGTAAAACATTAAATTTACGCCCAGTGTTCCATTACTGGAACGCTAAACTTGTGAGTTATTTGTATCCTACTGCTGAAGGTCATTGCCAAGGTCTGATTTTTCACACAAAAAATGTTCAACCCCAGGCATAAATGGGTTAACATGACTCTAAAAAGTGTTTATAGCCACACAAAAAGGCATACTCACAGAAATGTTTACCACCACCACCACTGCCACCATTACCACCCAGCCCAGTACCTTTTCTCCCTTTTATCCCATTCCCACCCACTCTCTGTATGCAAGCAGTTGTATTAGTCTGTGGCTTACCTTAACTTTGTTTCTTTTTTAAACAAATGATCAGAATCATGTATAGTTTTAATTTATCATTTTTTACAAAAAGATATGTATATTTAATATAATACTCTTTCGTATTTTGCTTTTTAAACTTATTTTAGAATTCAGTTCATAGAAGGCCGGGCCTGGTGGCTCACGCCTGTAATCCCAGCATTTTGGGAGGCTGAGGTGGGCAGATCATCTGAGGTCAGGGGTTCGAGACCAGCCTGGCCAACTTATCTTTCTTTTAAATATGCATAAGGAAACATTATGGAAAACATTAAATGTTACAGGAAAATAAAATTACAGGTCAATATCCCTTGTAAACATTGATGCAAAAACCCTTAACAAAATATTAGCAACTTGAATCCATCAATATATAAGAAGGATAACATCACAACCAAGTAGGGTTTTTATTCCAGGAATGCAAGGTTGGTTTAATGTGAGTAAATTAATCAGTGTATTACACCACATCAACAGAATAAAGAAGAAAAACTATGATTATCTCAATAGATGGAGACAACATATTTGGCAAATTTCAATACTTATTCTTCATAAAAATAATAAACTAGAAATGGAAGGAAGCTCCCTCAATCTGACAAAGGGTATCTATGAAACATTTATAGCTAATGTCACACTTAATAGTCAAAAACTGAATGTTTTCACCCTAAGATCAGGAATGGGGCAATAACGTCTACTCTTACTGCTTCTCCAACATTTTTCTGGAGATACTAGCCTATACAATATGGCAAGAAAAAGCAAGCAAAAGGCATACACAGATTGGGAAGGATGTGTATTGTCTAAAAGTGTATTTTTAGACAACATGATTGTGTATGTAGAGAATCCTAAGGAAAACAAACAAAAATCCTACTAGAATAAGTTAATTTATTAAGGTTGCAGGGTTTCTATACACTACTAATGAGCAATTAGAAAATGATAGGTCAAGAAGATATATGCATTTGTCAAGACTCACTAGATGGTATGTATGCAAGTTAGTTTACATAATTTAATTGTATGTAAATTATACTTAATCTTTAGAAAATTAAAATAAATCAAGGTAAAGGTCAAGTAAAGTATCTTTTAGCATAATTTGGGTGAGTGGCCAATTTGCCCCTTCTGAGAGAATTTTAAAGTAGGGCCAGGTTTTGTATAAATCATGTTTGTCTGTTTTAATTCCTAATTTGTTTTTGTTACCCATTCCTTAGCTTTCCATTTGTTACCAGCATCTGGGCTTATATGAATGAATAGTAGAGGAGTTGGACCCAAATGAAATACGCCTGACAAAGTGTTAGAGCAAGCATGGTATTCATGTGCACTTTCTTCTGTCTGACCAGTACAAGATACTGCCTCCTTTGAATATTGAATTTGGGATTAAGCAGCCCTGGGTTTAAATTTGGATTCTCAACCTGATTAGCTACATAAACTTAGGCTAGTTAACTCCACCTCTTTGAATGCTTTTCTGATTCATTAAATAGAGATAACATTGCCAGGTGCGGTGGTTTACGCCTGTAATCCCAGCACTTTGGGAGACTGAGGTGGGCAGATCACCTGAGGTCAGGAGTTTGAGACCAGCCTGGCTAACATGGTGAAACCCCATCTCTACTAAAAATACACAAATTAGCTGGGTATAGGGGCATGCACCTGTAATCCCAGCCACTCGGGAGGCTAAGGCAGGAGAATCACTTGAACCCAGGAGGCAAAGATTGCAGAGAGCTGAGATCCCACCACTGTACTCCAGCCTGGGTGACAGAGTGAGACTCTGCCTCAAAATAAATAAATAAATAAACAGGGATAACATTATAAGAAAAATAAATAAGGCTGGGTGCGGTGGCTCATGCCTGTAATCCCAGAACTTTGGGAGGCTGAGGCAGGAGGATTGCTTGAGCCCAGGAGTTCAAAACTAGCATGGGCAACATAGCAAGACCCTGTTTCTAAATTATAAAGGAAAAGAAAAAGAAAAAAAAACAGAAAACAAATGAGATAATTAATGTGACAATGACTGGCACATTGTAGGGACTCAGTAAATGTCTTAATCTTACCAGAGTATTTTAATTAAGTCCTATTCCAGTACTATTTGGCATGACATTTTCTTGTAATAGAAGAAACTAGAGCTGCACAATAGTTGTCTTGGTTGTCAGCTGGGAGTTTAGGGATGGGGATGGGAAGCAGGCATGGAGCTGGTGGAGATGCACTGAAGACAAACATACACCATAATTTCCCCAAGGGTCACCACTACACAATGACTCTCTTATACTTATTTCCTATACCAGCAATTGTTCATGAATTCGTATTCATTCTAGTTTATTTTTCTTCCTCTGGATTTTAAAATTACTGGTTCAAGGAAGGAATCATTGTTTTTAGCCAAAAACCATTTCTTTATCCCTTCCTAATGAAATACTTCACTAATTCATGCTTAGAGAAACTGAATTCCTAATTCTTAATATCTGGGGTCATTCTATAGGTCCAACTCTTTTCATTCTTGTGTCACCTCTAGTTCCTCTAATATTGGATATATCTATTTCTTTCACCCACCAAGCCTTTAGTGAACACTTATGCCAGGCGTATGGATAAAGATCAGAGAAGAAGGCAGGGCTTAACAGTTAAATTTTTATTTATTTATTTATTTTATTTATTTATTTTTTGAGACGGAGTCTCACTCTGTCGCCCAGGCTGGAGTGCGGTGGCGCAATCTCGGCCCGGTGCAAGCTCCGCCTCCAGGGTTCACGGCATTCTCCTGCCTCAGCCTCCTGAATAGCTGGGACTACAGGCGCCTACCACCACACCCAGCTAATTTTTTTGTATTTTTAGTAGAGACGGGGTTTCATCGCATTAGCCAGGAAGGTCTCGATCTCCTGACCTCGTGATCCGCCCACCTCGGTCTCCCAAAGTGCTGGGATTACAGGTGTGAGCCACCATGGCCGGCCTTTATTTTTGTTTTTTTTGAGATGGAGTCTCACTCTGTCACCCAGGCTGGAGTGCAGTGGAGCAATCTCAGCTCACTGCAACCTCCACCTCCTGGTTCAAGCGATTTTCGTGTCTCAGCCTCCTGAGTAGCTGAGATTATAGGTGTGCACCACCATGCCCAACTAATTTTCGTATTTTTAGTAGAGACAGGGTTTCACCATGTTGGCCAAGGCTGGTCTTGAACTCCTGACCTCAGGTGATCTGCTCGCCTAGTCCTAGTCCTCCCAAAGTGCTGGGATTACAGGTGTGAGTCACTGCACCCAGCCTTAACAGCTAAATATTGAAAGAAGAGTAAAATTGTTAGGCAAATTGATAAGGTTAGAAAATTTAGGCTCCATTTAGGGTGCTGTGCCTCTTCCCAAGAAATTATATCTCAGTTGTAAATAATAATAATTACTTGAGAACTTCCTTTCCAAAAGTCAAAGACGTAAGAATAATCCTTCTACTATTTTCTTCCTATCTTAATTAGTTTGGAATTTTCTCTTGTAAAATTCTGTTCCTGACAGGTAGCATAGATAGAAAAGTTAATTTAATAAAAATGATTTCCAAGAGGTTTTTTTTTAAGTAACTACTCTCCCCAACAAAACTACGACTCACCTCTGGCTCCTCTCAGGAATGTCCAGCACATACCCAAACATCATCTCGGCAATTTTATTGGAGCTGCAGGTGGGGGTCCTGTCCACCTCTACGGCTATGGAGAGCATCCTCTGAAGCTGGCACGCAATCCTGAGTCCAGAACATAGGACACAGATGAGTGTGAGGGTCTGGCAAGGAGCCATTGTGTGGCTGGGAGGAGGTCCCCACCAGTGTACATCGAGAGTAGAGACAACTCAAGGATCTTATAAAGCACACACAAGGTCAGGGAGAACTACTCAAACCATCAGCATGCTTTTATTTAGCAATTTCACCTACCTGAATCCCTTCTGCCAGAACATACTATCTGAACCTCTCAGAACCTGGGGTTGAGCTGTAAAAGCAAGCTGCTTTTAAATTCAAAAATAGAACCACACAACCTTAAGGATCTAGAGAACTATAAGGATCATCTAATCCATAACTTCCCTATTTTGCAGATGAAGAAACAGGTCCAGAGTGACTTAAAATGATTTAAATTTCTTTGATACAGGAGAAAATATGTATTTGCCATACAGTTTTCTCCTGTTACTATTTCCTTTACAATAGTTTCTTACTAAGTTCAGTCTCAGAACCTCCCCTGGTGGAACCTGACCTTTTCTCCCATTAGATCTAACTGTGGGAAAGAGCCAGCCTGATGTGGCACTGGGAGTCGGGGCAACCTCTCAGAAAGGTGAGCCTGGCCTGATATCAACCTTTTCTAACACGTGTTATTTTTTTTTTTTATTTTTATTTTTTGAGATGGAGTCTAGCTCTGTCGCCCAAGCTGGAGTGCAGCGGCGCGATCTCGGCTCACTGCAAGCTCCGCCTCCCAGGTTCACGCCATTCTCCTGCCTCAGCCTCCTGAGTAGCTGGGACTACAGGTGCCCGCCACCATGCCGGGCTATTTTTTTGTATTTTTCTAGTAGAGACGGGGTTTCACCATGTTAGCCAGGATGGTCTCCATCTCCTGACCTCATGATCCGCCCACCTTGGCCTCCCAAAGTGCTGGGATTACAGGCGTGAGCCACCGCGCCCGGCAACATGTGTTATCTGTGACGGAAGAAAGGCTTTACTTTAAGAAAATCTGCAGCTAGTAACACAACAGGTGGGCCAGACCAGGAGCTCTGGCCTCAGATTCTGTCTCTACAATGATAAGCTGTTCAACCTTCGACAAGTTACTAAACTGCCCTGAGTCCAAGTGTTCTCATCTATAAAAAGGGTGAGCAATAATATCTATTTTGTAAAGTTGTGAGTGCTATATAATATATCTCACAGACAGGGACTCTCTAGTGATAAGTGGTAGCAACCTATTATTGTTGTTAAGATCATAACAAAATTGACTTTTAGGGGACCCTATTGTTATTTCTACTAACATGTATTTATAAACTTTATTATGATGATTGTTATATGATATTAGCTTCCATTGAAGGAACAGTGTCCATCTCCCTCTTGGGTCTGTATGTGGCCCATGTGGCAGAATGCCACTTTAGGGCCTTCCTCAATCTGTCCAAATGCTTCATTGTTCCAAAACATTCCCCTTTAGATATAAAATTTTTTCCTAAATTAGTTATAATTATTTATAATTTAGGAAACAATTTAAACTTGTAGGCCTTCCATAAAAATCAGGTTGGTGCAACCGGATTATAACATAACATTGTGAATTCAGACACAAATGTTACATTTGAAATGCCCAGTGTGACTGGCTTTTAACAATATGATTGACATGGAATACTGGCTTATTTGTGCAAGGGTAGCCCCAGCCCCTAATATCCCGGCATCTCTCAAAAAATGCCAAGGCCACTCTCAACTCCAGAAAAGAAATGCCATGAATTTCTTTCCAGTGCAGTCTGCGGTGATGAGACCTGCCTTGGTGTGTTGGAACCTGCAGGCTGAACTGCTATTTTTCTCCTGGGACCTGGGGAGAGAAACCCAGGACCTTGAGGACTCGAGGTTAACAAAACTCACACTACACACCACTCCTTCTCTATGGCAATGGATATCTGAAGTGATGAGGAGCTGTAACCCTTTACTGTCTCCTGAAATGCAGGAAGTGAAGGGCAGTGTCCTCTAGCATTTGTTTTGCATCTGCGTTGTGACTTCGTATTCACTTTGTGAAGTCCTATTCATTCTAGGGGTGAAAGCACCTGGTTTTGTTCTACCTTTGAAATTAGAAATTTAGCCTTTAGTTAAACTAAGTCTTGAATAAGCATCACCCTATGTTCTAAGATCTTGTTAATTTGGGGGAAGCTGCTCTTAGGGATTGGTGTTGTTCTCTCTAAAACACTAAACCCCAAGAAAGATAACTGCCTGCCCCTTACAGCTGATTGGTGTTCTTTGTCAGGTTGGGCTGGGAAGAAGGGTGGCTACTGCCAGCCTTCAAGATTCCTGTTCCTGAAGACGTTTGATTTCCATTTGGGGGCTGAGTCAATCCATCTTCAGTTACTGCTTTGACCAGCCACTTGATAACATCCCTGTAATGGAAAAAAGAAAGAAAAGGTTTATTCTTTCTTTTCCTGTGCAGAAAAAAAAGAAAGAAAGAAAGAAAAGGTTTCAATGTCTGTTGTATTTATGGTGCTCAGAACTACAGCCTTAACCTGGGCCCCCAGATCCCTGGATTTCCCTATAGGCAACAAAAGGGCCCTTCGGCTATTGTCAGTAATTAAACAAGTCTAATAAAAACATCACATTTAACTGCAGTAAGGCTGTAAAAGTCAACTAAAGGCCAGGCATGGTGGCTGACGCTTGTAATCCCAGCACTTTGGGAGGCTGAGGTGGGAGGATCTTTTGAGACCAGGAGTTTGAGACCAGCCTGAGCAACACAGCAAGAACCCATCTCTACAAAAAAAAAAAAAAAAAAAAAAAAAGCTAACTAAAATACCAACATTTTTCTTTGAGTTGTAAGTATTCAAAAGTAACTTCAGGGTAAAATAGTACTATCTGTGCCTTCCTGAGCAGGAACATTCCTAAACCAAGTGGAAAGTTAGACTGGGTGGCCACAGAAGTCCTTGCCAGCTCTATATTATTGTCACCTATTAATGTTAACAACTAAGGTTTAGAGTGTGTGCAGTGGAATCATACTTTATACAGGGATGAGGCTCTACAAGTTAATAAGGTAAAAACATCTCATATAGTCAAAACTACTTTTAATGATTACTTAGGTAACCTAGGTAAAAATAGTAGATTGAATATACACACCTAATTTTGTTTCCTCCTAAAACCCCACTAATATTATAATAAATAACTTTTGAAAAATATCCACAAGGAAGAAGAGAAGAGGAGAGAAGATGAATAGCAGTGAGTTTTTTTTTTTTTTTTTTTTTAGACGGAGTCTCGCCCTGTCGCCAGGCTGGAGTGCAGTGGTGCAATCTCGGCTCACTGCAAGCTCCGCCTCCCGGGTGATAGCAGTGAAATTTTGAAAGGTGGAAGGCAAATGAAGGATATGAATATGAATATGAATATCAATATGAATAACTACAGTGACAGGCAACAATATGGACAAATCTTGGTACTATAAAATAGTAAGTGAAAAATAAAATTCTCAATAGATTACATACAGCATGATACCTTTTAATATAGAGCTAAAGGAACTAAAGTAAAAAAATATATTTTATAGGAATACATGTATATGCAATAAAACTACATAGAAAGAAAAGAAATGAAATAATGACCATGCAGAATGATGATCACCTGGGTGCAAGGTGGGTGATGAGGGGTGTAGAGATGGGTTCTGGCTATGTTGCTCAGGCTGATGGATGAGGGGTGAGGTAACCGTCAAGGGCTTAGTCTTTGATTTGGGAGTAGGTTGAGAGATGCTGATTACAAAATTAAAAGCAACCAATTAACTGAGCAAATAAAGCCACTGTGCCATGTTTTAAGATGATGTTTAATCCAAGCCTATGAATTAGGCAAAGGAATACATTTTAATCGACTTAGTGGAATTGAGAAAGCTGAATCCTAAGCCAGCAGCAGAGAAGAGCTATCCTATTTAATCCTATTTACTTAAAAAAAAAAAAAAACTTCAATAAGTTCTGCAAGTGGTAGCACCAGGTTTCTCTGAAGTGATGGTGAAAGAGGGGTAAATTGAAATATGTAGGAGGTGGCCAGGCATGGTGGCTCACTCTTGTAATCCCAGCACTTTGGGAAGCTGCGGTGGGCAAATGGCTTGAGTCCAAGAGTTTGAGACTAGCCTGGGCAAAATGGTGAAAACCTGTTTCTACTAAAAATATTAAAAATTAGCAGGGCGTGGTGGCACGTGCTAGTAGTCCTAGCTACCCAAGAGGCTGAGGTGGGAGGATCACCTGACCCCAGGGAGGTCAAAGCTGCAGTGAGCTGTGATCGGGCTGCTGCACTCCAGCCTTGGGCAACCACAGTGAGACTTCGCCTCAAAAAAAAAAAATAAATAAAAATAAAAAATAAATAAATAAAATAGGATGGCTTGAAAGCTGTTTAAGAAGTTTTTAGACCTCTAGAACTTCCCCAATCCTGCAGACTACAAGTTAACTTTGTGGAGAGGTAAAACAGATGATCTCTGGACTGGGATACCAGGCACGGCTTGGAAGCAGACACTGAAGCAAACACTGAAGCAAATGCGGCACTCAATGAACACAGGCATGCTGAATGCAGAGACCCTTGCCATCTTCTCACACATGTCTTCCAAAACCTTGGCATCCTGTCTTTATCCTTCATGTAAGAGGCTGGATGTCTTCTCTGTAAAACCGAACCAGCCCAAGAGGAAAGACCTCGACTCAAGAAATTTTCTTAGAAATGAGAAATCAGCTCCACCTAGAGGGAAGTGCAGAAATGACAAGTCCTCTCGTGTCTTCAGAGCTTCCATTAGCTTTTGAGTCTCGCACCTTTAAATATGGATAGACTATAGACTACCAAGGTTTACCAGACATCTATGGAAAGCTTTTAACATAAAGAGATAGAGACCGAAATAGCCTCTCCTACCTCCCAAAAAAGCAACTTGGAGAAAACAGACATTATGTAGAAGAGAAACAGTATAAACAAAAATGAAAATTCTGATTAGCAAAATCAAAGATATGAGATGACATGGATCCAGGAAAGAAGAAAATAAGAATACAGTTTATATTATTTTTTTTTTTTGCAGAGTCAGGGTCTTGCTATGTTGCCCAGGTTGGTCTTGAACTCCTGGCCTCAAGCTATCTTTCCACTTTGGCCCCTGAAAGTGCTAGGATTACAGGCCTGAGCCACTGTGCCCAGCCTATTATTATTATTTTTTAGAGATAAGGGCTTGCTCTGTTGTCCAGGCAGGAGTGCAGTGGTGCCATCATAGCTCACTGAACTCCTGAGCTCAAGCAATCCTCCTGCCTCAGCCTCTCCAGTAGCTGGGACTACAGGCACATGCCACCATACCTGGCTTATTTATTAATTTTAATAAGGAAGACACAGAGAAAAAATAAAAGAGCTCTTGGAAATTAGAAAGATAATTACAAAAGTGAAAAATCCTGTTTATTAGAAATGAAGGACATTTTTCCAGACTGAAATGGCCCACTGAATGCCCAACCCAATGGATGAATATAAACCTAGGATAGGCACATTTGGCAAAAAGAGAACTTTACAAACTTCCAGAGGGAAAAACCAGGGCACATACAAAGAATCAGTAATCGAAATAACTTATGACTTCTTTTTTTTCCCCTGAGACAGGGTCTTCTTGCTCTCACACCCAGGCTGGAGTGCAGTGGCATGATCTCAGCTCAGTGCAACCTCTGCCACCCAGGCTCAAGTGATCCTCCTATCTCAGCCTTCCGCGTAGCTGGGACCACAGGTGTGCGCCACTACACTCAGCTAGTTTTTTGTAGTTTTGGTAGAGATGGGGTTTTGCCATGTTGCCCAGGCTGGTCTTGAACACCTGAGCTCAAAGTGATCCACCCACCTTGGCCTCCCAAAGTGCTGGGACTACAGGTGTGAGCCACCACATCCGGCTACTTATCATTTCTTAACAGCAATTCTGGAAGCTAGAAGACAATGAAAGATTTCCTTTGATGTTCTGTAGAAAAGTTATTTCTAAGCAAATCATCTATCCTCAGTCTAATTATCAATCAATGTATGAGAAGATAAAGACATTTGCAGACAAACAAGATCTCAGAAACTTTACTTCGCATACACCTTTCTTAGAAAGCTGCTAGGAATGGATTCCTTAAATGAAGGTACGGGCCATGAAAGAGAAAAGACAGGACAAACAAACAAGTCATCCAGTCTTGAAAAGCATTAAAGAGGACTCTCAAATTTACGATGAAGACTGGAAAAGAGGACGAGTGATCTAGATTGAAGGAGATCAAAACATTCTGCCTCAGATTTTTGAGAAGAAACTAGTAGGACAATCCAGTGTGAATATCTTGAGGGGATACTGAGACCAACTGAGGCAAGAAAATAGGATCTGGATGCAGGGAACCTAAGGCCAATTCATGTTGAATTCCTCTAACTAAATCAAAAGGAAAACCCCAATTTTCCACGCCCAAGTAACAAAAGGACCAGAGGCTTCTCCCTTTGCAACCCTGCCCTGCTCCCTGCTTTTTCTGCATGGCAGATGAAAAATTGAAAGTACCTCTGACTGGTCCCCTCCCACAACCAATCAGGCTGGTCATGGGCCAAGTCTTCATTTGCATAGGAGTATAACTTTGTAACTTCACTTCAGCCTCTGATTTTTCCCCTCCCACAACTAATCAAACTGATGGTGGGCCATTACTTCATTTACATAGGGTGTACATCAAGTACAATGAGAAACCTCTAGAAGGTATTTAAACCCCAGAAAATTCTGTAACCAGGCTCTTGAGTTGCTTGCTTGGGCCTGCTCCCACCCTGTGGAGTGTGCCTTCATTTTCAACAAATCTCTGCTTTTGTTGCTTCATTTTTCCTTGCTTTGTTTGTACATTTTGTCCAGTTCTTTGTTCAAGATGCCAAGAACCTAGACACCCTCCACCGGTAACACAACTAGGAGAGAATTTGGGGTTGAATTCTGATATGTACAAGGAAAGCAAGAAACTTAAAAATAGGATAATTATTAACCTTAGGGAAAACAAAAAGATATGAATGAAAGGAAAAGCAATCACGGTTTAGTACTTAGTAAAATTCTGACTAGCATACATAGTCATAGTAATAGAAACATTGAACACTGATATAAAAATTATAATATATTAATGATATAGGGGCTGGCAAATATGTGTGTGATGGGGAATGTGGGGAGGAAAAAGAGCAAACTCCCTACCTTTCATGTGAGAAGTCAACAGATAATGGCTAACAATGAAAAATCAAGAAGCAGCACTGCAAGCATGTTATTTTGCCATATGGGGGTAAATATTAAAAAAATCAATTAAAGAGAAACAGAAATGCAGGTGAGGGGACCTGGAGACAAGTATATTTCTGAAGTCTTGTAGAAACTAGTCTACTCTTTGTATGCATACTTCAAAATGAAAGAAAGAAAAGACCCCTTAAGAGGCGGTCATATGGAGACTGATCATCTCTCTCTCTTTTTAAAAATACCTCTTTGAGGTATAATTTACATACAATAAATTGTCAAAGTTTTGTTTGATGAATTTAGATAAATACATGCATACATCCTTGTAATCACCAACTCAGTCTAATATCCATTTCTTAATGAATCAAAGATAGCTCATTTTCCTGCCAACTGAAACAAATGATTTTTTTCATTGAGTAAGCACAAAACAGAGGACCTGGCCTAGATTTAGAGGTCACAAACACCCCTCAAAAATGCCAATCTTTGTCGTTGTTGTTTTGTTTTTGAGACAGAGTCTTCCTCTGTTGCCCAGGCTAAATTGCAGTGGTGCAATCCTGGCTCACTGCAACCTCTGCCTCCCAGGTTTAAATGATTCTCATGCCTCAGTCTCCCGAGTAGCTGGGATTACAGAAGTGCACCACCATGCCTGGCTGTTTTTGCACTTTTAGTAGAGGTGGGGTTTTGAGGCCAGGCTGGTCTCAAACTCCTGGCCTCATGTAATCTGCCCACCTTGGCCTCCCAAAGTGCTGGGATTACAGGCCTCAGCCACCATGCGCAGCCCAAAATGCCTTTATTTATTTATGAGACAGAGTTTCCCTCTTGTTGCCCAGGCTGGAGTGCAATGGCGTGATCTTGGCTCACTGCAACCTCCACCTCCTGGGTTCAAGCAATTCTCCTGCCTCAGCCTCTCAAGTAGCTGGGATTACAGGTGCCTGGCACTATGCCTGGCAAATTTTTTGGGTTTTTTTTTTTTTTTTTTTTTTGTATTTTTTAGTAGAGATGGGGTTTCACCATGTTGGCTAGGCTCGTGTCGAACTCCTGACCTCAAGTGATCTGCCCATCTTGGCCTCCCAAAGTGCTAGGATTACAGGTGTGAGCCACTGTGCCCAGCCTTAAATGCCTATCTTTAAACCCAAGAGTCATACCCTGTACAGTGAGAGGCTCACATCACAGGAGGTGAAAATGAAAGCAACTGAGAGAACAGTGCCTTGGGTATCCCACTCACTCTTAATGCCTAGGCTCGCAAAGCATAATGGTAGATGGAATTGTTCTCATTATGTAAATTATTTTTCACTTTTTAAAATTTATTTTTTATTTGCTTTTGAGACAGAGTCTTGCTCTGTCGCCCAGGCTGGAGTGCAGTGGTGTGATCTTGGCTTACTGCAACCTCTGCCACCCAGGTTCAAGCAATTCTCCTGTCTCGGTCTCCCAAGTAGCTGGGATTACAGGCACATGCCACCATGCCCAGCTAATTTTTGTATTTTTAGTAGAGACAGGGTTTCACCGTGTTGGCCAGGCTGGTCTTGAACTCCTGGGCTCAGGTGATCTGCCCGCCTCGGCCTCCCAAAGTACTGGGATTACAGGTGTGAGCCACTGCACCCGGCCAATTTTTCGCTTTAAAATTCAACTATGCTGTCTTGTGCTCTTTGTTGATTCTCTGCTTACTGATTTTGTACCCCTAAAATTAGATAAAATATCACATATAGGGAAATAAATATGGGCATGTAAACTAAGGAGGTGGGAAAACTGACCAATGCCCAAAACATAACGAAACGT
This sequence comes from Pongo abelii, assembly GCF_028885655.2. NCBI lineage: Eukaryota > Metazoa > Chordata > Mammalia > Primates > Hominidae > Pongo > Pongo abelii. Next base: position 186,520,095 of record NC_071989.2, read on the forward strand.
CCTCCTTTTTATTAGAGGATTTATCATAGTCAATGCCTCATGTTGACCTATGTATACTACTTTCAACAAATATGTAAGAACATATGAGAACATAAATGTGGAAGAGTTTCAATGCTGCTCTCAACAAAGAGATGCTGGTACACCCTTCTAGTAAAAGCCATTTCCAAAAAAGCAAGGGATGTTCGGATGCTCAACCTACGATGGGGTTACATCTGGATAAACCCATCTGATATAGCTTTGATATCTGACCCCTCCAAATCTCATGTTGATATGAGCTCCAATGTTGGAGATGGGGCCTAGTGGAAGATGTTTGGGTCATGGAGGCAGATCCTTCATAAATGTCTCGGTGCTGTCCTCATGGTAACGAGTGAGTTCTCACTCTATTAGTTAACTTGAGAGCCGACTGTTTGACAGAGGTTGGCACTATAGCCCCGCCCCCTGTCTTCCTTCCTCCCTTGCCAGGTGATACTCCAGCTCTCCTTCACCTTCTGTCATGAGTAGAAGCTTCCTGATGCCCTCACCAGAAACAGATGCTGGAGCCATGCTTCTTGTACAGCTTGTAGAATTGTGAGCCAAATAAACCTCTTTTCTTTATAAATTACCCAGCCTCCAGCATTCCTTTATGGCAACACAAAGGGACTAAGACACCACTGTAAGCTGAAAATATTTTCAGTTGAAAACACATTTAATGCACCCAATCTACCAAACACTGTAGCCTAGCCTAGCCTCCCTTAAATGTGCTCAGAACACTGACAGCTAGTTGGGCAAAATCATGCAACACAAAGCTTATTTTATAATAAAGTGTTGAACAGTTTATGCAATTTATTGAATACTATACTGAAAATGAAAAACAGAATGTTTGTTGGGTACTTGAGGTATAGTTTCTACTGAATGGTTATTGCTTCTGTACCAATGTAAAGTCAAAAAATCCTAAGCCAAACCATCATGAGTCAGGGCCATCTGTAGTTCCAAAAGGAAAATTCCAGCCCACGATCCCCTACCCTAAAGATCATATTTTCCCCCACTAGGTATAAGCATATAGTAGTTCCATGCTTCCAGAAACTCTGGATTCTGCAAAAAAGAACACATGCTTACTATCTAATGTACCTTATTGTCAGCTACATGACCTCTTGTTATAGATATTACTTTCCAGAAACTAGTAGTGACAAATGAGATTTATATTGAGGTTCATCGGGGGATAGGAATAAATGTAGGTTAATAAAAACTGAAAAGTTTTACATAAGGTTTTCCCCTAGATTTCATAAGGTTGTTTGGACAATATTGAAATAGACCAAAGGAAGTCTGTTGGTCTTGAGAGAAAACTCACTCAAGCTATGTGGTGCCTGCCGCATTGTTGGTTTCTTTTATGATTATCAGGAGGGGTTTCTTTTATGATTAGCTATAGTTTTATTTAAAAAAATTAATTAATTATTTTTGAGACGGGTCTTGCTCTGTCACCCAGGCTGGAGTACAGCGGTGCAATCTCGGCTCACTGCAACCTCTGCCTCCTGGGTTCAAGTGATTCTCCCACCTCAGCCTCCCAAGTAGCTGGAATTACAGGCATACACCACCACGCCCTGCTAATTTGTATATTTTTAGTAGAGACGTGGTTTTGCCATGTTGGCCAGGCTGGTTTTGAACTCCTGACCTCAAGTGATCTGCCCACCTCGGCCTCCCAAAGTACTGGGATTACAGGTGTGAATCACTGCACCTGGTCTATCTACAGTTTTAATAATTAGCCCTATTACACTATCTACTGACTAGAAAACCTCACCTGGCTGATATTCTGGCCTTCAGCAGCTGCCCACCTATAATCCCTTACCTCTTCTCATCTCAGGGCTCAGGTGGCTGCTTACCTGACATTGTGGGGCTGCTTGTCACAGGACAGCACCATGTTTGCAATGGATTGCTGCAGGTGCTGCCGTTGCCTCCTCAGGGTCTGCTGGAAGTCATCTTCTAGGGTCTGAACGACATAACGCAGGAAAAGGACTCGCCCAGGCAGAGTTTGTCCCTGTGGGAAAAAGAATGAGAAGTCAGTCTTTCTTCTCAGTCTTCTGGATGACAGTCAACAGTGGGCTCTCATAAATACTAAGCCCAAGAGAAGGCCATGCATCAACAAGTATGCCTGTGCTTAAAAGAGAGGCTCCTAGGAGAGGGCAGTTAGTCTGGGTCATTATGAGAGAGGACAAATAGGGCGACTGCTGAAAAAAATCATACATTATAAGGTTTCAGAAACTATTTTTTAAGTATTATTACCTGTTCTAAGGATCTAGGCATCTGCAGATAATTATAATTTTCTAACACCTAAGCTGCAATCAGATATCTACTGGAATCTCTAGGATTGTAGATCATTTGATTTAAGAGGCAGCCATGGGAAGTCAATCTCTCCCTCTCACTGAACCTATCAACCTCAGGATATACCCAAAACTACGGATGGCAAAACAGAGAAAGAGAAACTGGTTCTTTAATGACTTCTGTGCTGCTAGATCAAACCACCATGATGTCCATTCTACTGATGAACTTCCAGTCATGCGAGCTGATTGAGCCAAGTCTGTTGGCTTGGCTCAACTTGACTGTTGGGCCAAGCCTGAGTTGGGTATTCTGTTACAGGTGAAATGATCCTAACTGACAAACAGTTAAACAGCATGGGCTTTGGAGGCACGCAGCATTCAGTTTTTGTTAATGTTTGTTTTAGACCTAGCTCTGTCCTTTATTTAAGCCCTCTAGGACTTACTGTCCTTCTAGTTTACATGGGGATAATTCTAACCTTACCAAAGACAGCGTAAGTACCTGTCACATAGTAGGCAGGCATGCACAATTTGTTGGTTTCCCTTTACTACCAGACAAGTGCTGGGAGTTTAGGCTTCAAACTTTAAAGAACCAGAAAGTACCAAACTATTTCTGGACTGTGTGGAACTTCCGAACTCCAGGGAATAGGTATATTTCTCAGAATATAAACTAATGGACCAGGATATGATTCAGTCAGTAGGAAACTAAGTGACCATTCTAAATACATATCATTTCTTTCTTTTTTGGGAGGAGGTGACAATATCTTTGTCTTCCAAATGTGTTTTTCTCTAATCCTTGATAACTGATGCAAATGCTTTTTTAAAAAATCAAGTACCTGTGCTAGATTTTTTTTTTTTTTTTTTTGAGATGGAGTCTCAGTCTGTCACCCAGGCTGGAGTGCAGTGGCGCGTTCTTGGCTCACCGTAACCTCTGCCTCCCAGGCTCAAGCAATTCTCCAGCCTCAGCCTCCCAAGTAGCTGGGATTATAGGTGCCTGCCACCAGACCTGGCTAATTTTTGTTTTTTTAGTAGAGACAGGGTTTCACCATAATGGTCAGGCTGGTCTTTGAACTCCTGACCTCAGGTGATCCACCTGCATCAGTCTCCCAAAGTGTTGGGATTACTGGCGTGAGCCACTGCGCCCAGCCTTGTGCTAGATTTTTGATAAAAAGAAAGTCTTCTACTGACTCCACTCTCCACCACTACTTGTCTTCTCCAGTATCCTAGAATAATTTTTAACTCATTCTTCTAGAAGTCACCATAAACATCTCTAAAGAAATAGGCTTTTATTATGATTTCTTGATTTATCAATTGTAGACATTATCTATTGGTTTCTGCTATGCTAGATAAGAATTTACTTAGGCCAGTCCCCCACCTCTTCTCTTCCTAAAATAAGTGTATTTCCATCATCTATAGACAGTATCTCTTGACTCCCCATTTTGGAAGATAAGAATGTTACACCAGCCCTACTACTTTCAGAGGTCCTGTCCCTTTTCATCTCCCAACTTTATCTTCTATACTTTCCATTTTACATCGTCAAGGCTAATAAAATTGTCTCCTATGCTTTGTATATAAATTGATTCTAAATGTTATAACTACATAGTGTTTACAGTGTCAGGATTCTGTTAAAAGTATTTACTAAATACTTTTACTAACTACTTTCAGTAAATCCATATAGTATACTAAGAAAATCATTCCTTTCTTGTGAAGTTTTTTTTGTTTTTCTAGAGTTTTGTTTTTTTCTCCCCTCCTTTAACTACCTGTAATTATAATATATCTTTTTCAACTCAAGAATAGTGCTGAATTTTGAGAATACCTATTTTCCCCAAATAATTCTTTCTCCTTTTTTTTTTTTTAAATAATGTGGGCTGGGCATAGTCATTCATGCCTGTGATCTCAGAATTCTGGGAGGCTGAGGTGGGAGGATCATTTGAGGCCAGGAAACAAGACCAGCCCCGGAAACACAGTGAGACCCCATCTCTACAAAAATAAAAATAAAAAAATTAGCCAGGCATGATAGCATGTGCCTGTAGTCCTAGCTACTTAGGAGGCTGAGGCAGGAGGATCACTTGAGTTCAAGAGGTCACGGCTGCAGTGAGCTATGATCACGCCACTGCACTCCAGCCTGGGTGACAGAGCAAGAGACCCTGTCTCAAAAATAAATAAATAAAACAACTTTATTAGCACACCATAAAATTCAGCCATTTTAAAAGTACAATTCAATGATTTGTAGTAAACCTACTGAGTTGTGCAAACACTACCATAATCTACTTTTTAGAACATTTCCATTATCCCAAAAGATCCCTCATGGGCACTTACAGTTCTCTTTCTAATCATCAGGCCAAGGCAACCACTCATCTGCTTTCTGTCTCTCTAGATCTGCCTTTTCTAAACATTTTCTTAGAAATAGAATCACACAATATGTAATGTTTTGTGTGTGGTTTCTTTCACTTAGCTTATTTTTTTTAAGGTCTGCCCATATTAATGGTATGCATCAATAGCGCATTGCTTATTTTTTATTTTTTATTTTTATTTTTTGCTATCTAGACTACAGACTTTATTCAGTATCACCAGATTTTACATGCATTCATTTGTGTGTATGTAGGTCCATACAACTTCAGCAGAGGTCAAGACTCACATGCTTAACTTCATAATCAAATGTTATAATCAACATCATAATCATCATAATCATATAGAACTGTTCCATCAGCACAAAGGAACTCCTTGCGTCATCCCTTTATAGTCATACATACCCCACACCTCCTCCAGTCCCTATCCCTGGCAACCATTAATCTGTTCTTCATTTCAATAATTTTGTCACCTCAAGAATGTTATATAAATGCAATCATACAGTATGTGACCATTTGAGACTGGCTTTTTTGGTCACCATAATACCCCTGAGGTACAACCAGGTTCTTGTATCAACAGTTAGTTCCTTTTCATTCCAGAGTAGTATTCCAAGTTATGGATGGTTTGTTTAACCATGATTAAAAAATTATGTTTAACTTGATAAGAAATTTATAAACTCTTTTCCAGAGTGGCTGTACCATTTTACATTCCTGTCAACAATGTATAAAATATCCAGTTTGTATCCTCATTAGTATTTGGTATTTTCACTATTTTTTCTTTAGCCATTCAGATAAGTAAGTCATAGCCTCACTGTGGTTTCAATTTGCATTCCCTGGTGACTTATGGAGTTTAACGGCTTTTCATATGCTTACTTGCCATCTATAGATCCTCTTCAGTGAAACATTTATTCATGTCTTTTGCCCATTTTCTAATTGGACTGTTTGTTTTTATTGTTGAGTTTTTGTGGCCTTTTTTTTTTGAGACAAGGCCTCATTCTGTTACACAGGTTGGAGTGTGGTGGTGTGATCATAGCTCACTGCAGCCTCAAACTCCTGGGCTCAAGTGATCCTCCTGCCTCCCTAGTAGCTGGGACGGTGCCCAGCTAATCTTTAAAAAAAAATTTTTTGTAGAGACAGTCTCACTATGTTGCCCAGGTTGGTCTGGAACCCCTAACCTCAAGCCTCCCATCTTGGCCTCCCAAAGTGGTGAGATTACAAGCATGAGCTACCATGCCTGACTTCAGTTGAGTTTTTAGCACACTTTATATATTCCAAATTGATCAGATATATAGTTTGCAAATTCACCTCAATCTGTAGCTTATCTTTTCCTCTTCTTAAATCACAAGATTTTAAATTTTGAAGAAGTCCAATATACCAGTTTTTATCTTTTATGGATATGCTTTTGGGGCAAAGTCCAAGAACTTGTCACCTAGCCCAAGATCCTGAAGATTTTTCTCCTGTGGCTTTTTTCAAAGTTATATAGTTTTATGTATTGCATTTAAGTCCATTATACATTTTGAGTTAAATTTTATATAAGATGTAAGGTTTAAGTAGAGGTTCTTTTTTCTCCTCGCTATGGGTGTCTAATTGCTCCAGCATAATTTGTCAGAAAGGCTATTCTTCCTCCATTGAATTGCTTTTGCACTTTTTCAAAATCAGTTGAGCATATTTATATGGATTTATTTCTGGGTTCTCTCATCTGTTCCATTGATCTATGTGTCTGTTCCTCTGCCAATACCATCTATCTTGATTACTACAGCTTTATAGTAAGTCTTGAAGTCAGGTAATGTGAGTCCTCCAAGTTTTTCCTCTTCAAAACTGATTTAGCTTAAGTAACTTCACACTGGATATTTTCATCTTTCTCCATTTTGTCTCCTGCTTTATTCTAGAGAAGAAAGTTCTTGCATAAGCTCTTCCTTTTCTTGTTGCAATTCCTGCAAATGCTGTTGGTTTTGCTCCAGTCTGTCCTTCAACCACTGTAGAAGAGGCCCGCTGACTGCCGACATCTGACTGCACAGATTCTTGGTAAACACTGAGCCATTATGGATCTTGGTTACTGAGTCCGGATGTGTAAGGCTGTGGATCCTCCAATATGCATCCTGCTCCTCCTGGCACAGGATCTTGGGCAGCTCTACTGCTGATTCAAGGCACACTTTCCTGATAGTGACATGAGGTACAATACGGATTGGGATTTTGATTCTCTCATACCTTTCCTCTTCCTTCTGGCCCTCAATGGAGATGTGCTGGCTGGAGCTCCAGAAGTCTTGTGGACCATGAAGGGACTCTGAACTCTTTTGGGCCTGTATGGATTGGAAGCAAGCGTAGAGTACCCGGCCAGTGCTTGTGTTCTTACCTTCTATGAAACAGGAAAAAATAAGTCCTACAAAGCCTTGATCCATCATCTGGTACATGGCTTGTGTGCGAACATCAACGTGTGAAGGCCAAACAGTTATATGAGGATGGGAATGATACCAGCCCACAACTCTCATGCGGCGGCCTGTCAGTTCAGCCAACCTCTCTGCCTCTGTTGAAGCTGCAGACACCTGCCCTGGAGAAATTTCTACTTGGTCCTTCCTCTTATCAGAACATCGTAAGATGATGAGAGAATGAATGTGAACAATTCTGATGGCATCAACCTTTTCAGCAACTGTGAGCATTTCAGTTCCAGTATATGCAAATTTGGAGTCACTCCTTATATCATCGTTCAACTCCCCTATGCACAGCCCCATCACTTCCTCCTTCTCTGTGCTCAGAGCATGGTTGAGACAAACGAGGAAAGCGTCAGACTCGAGATGAACTGCCTGCACCGCCTGCACCACCTGCACTGCCATCTTGGCCCAGCTCATTGCTTTTAATTACTGAACAGTATTTCATTTTGTTTATCCATTCACCAGCTGATGGACATTTGGGTTATTTCCACATTTTGGCTATTATGCATAACACTGCTTTGAACATTTGAATGTAAGTCTTTGGCTGACAGAGGTTTTCATTTTTGTTGGGTCTATATCTAGAATTGGAATAGACAGGGCAAATAAATTTATGTTCAACTTTTAAAGAAACTGTCAAACCATTTTCCAGAGTGCCTGTACTATTTATATTCTCATCAGCAATGTATGAGACTTATGTTCTCCACATTCTTGGCAATGTCTATTATTGTCTGTTTTCTTTTAACAAAAGTTTAAAAATTGTGATAAAAGCCAGGCGCGGTGGCTTACAACCTGTAATCCCAGCACTTTGGGAGGCTGAGGCGGGTGGATCACGAGGTCAGGAGATCACGACCATCCTGGCTAATACGGTGAAACCCCGTCTCTACTAAAAATACAAAAAATTAGCCAGGCGTGGTGGCGGGCGCCTGTAGTACCAGCTACTCGGGAGGCTGAGGCAGGAGAATGGTGTGAACCCAGGAGGCGGAGCTTGCAGGGAGCTGAGATCACGCCACTGCACTCCAGCCTGGGCAACAGAGCAAGACTCTGTCTCAAAAAAAAAAAAACTGTTATAAAAACCACATTATCATTAAATTTACTATCGTAAACATTTTTAAGTGTACAGTTCAGTAGTGTTAAGTATATTCACAGTCCTGTAAAAGAGCCCCAGAACTTTTCATCTTGCAAAACTGAAACTCTATATCCATTGAACAACTTCCCATTTCACATTCCCTCATACTGTTTTCCATAGCAGTTGCACCACTTTACAATCCCACCAAAAGTGCACAAAGGTTCTAATTTCTCCAAATTCTTGCCCACACTTTGTTTTTTTAAAAATAGTGGCCATTCTAATTGGTATGAGGTGACACTGCATTGTGGTTTTGATTTGCATATCTCTAATGACTAGTTATATTGAGTATCTTTTCAGAAGTTTGTTGGCCATTTCCATATCATCTTTGGAGAAATGTCTATATAAGTCCTCTGCCCATTTTTAAATTGGGTTATTCATTTGTTGTTGAGTTGCTGGAGTTCTTTATATATTCTGGATATTAACCCTCATCAGATATATGATTTATAACTATTTTCTCCCATCCCATAGGCTGCCTTTTCACTCTATTTTTGTATTTTCTATTTTTATTGCTCACTCTGTTGATGCACAGAAGTTCTGAAGTTTGATGTAGTATTATCTGTCTATTTTTGTTTTTGCTGCCTGTGTTTTTGGTGTCATATTCAAGAAATCAATTGCCAAATCCAATGTCATGAAGCTTTGCCCCATGCTTTCTTCAATGAATTTTATAGATTTGGGTCTTATATTCAGGTCTTTAATGCATTTTAAGTTAATTTTTATATGTTCAGAGTCCAACTTCATTCTTTTGCAAGTGGATATCCACTTTTTCCTATGACATTCAGAGACGGTCTTTTCACCACTGAGTGGTCTTAGCACCCTTAATGAAGATCACTTGACCATGTACCCAAAGGTTTATTTCTGGGCTCTCTATTCCATATGTCTGTCTTTTTTCTTGTACCATACTGTTTTGATTACTGTAGCTTTATATTTTACAGTCAAGAAGTGTGAGAACTCCAACTTTGTTCTTTTTATTTCAAGATTGCTTTGACTAGCTGGGCATGGTGGCTCATGCCTGTAATCCCAGCGCTTTGGGAGGCTGAGGCAGGCAGATCATCAAAGGTCGGGAGTTCAAGACCAGCCTGACCAACATGGAAAAACCCATCTCTATTAAAAATACAAAATTAGCCGGGCATGGTGGTGCATGCCTGTAATCCCAGCTACTTGGGAGGCTGAGGCATCACTTAAACCCAGGAGGCGGAGGTTGTAGTGAGCTGAGATTGCGCCATTGCACTGTAACCTGGGCAATAAGAGCTAAACTCTGTCTCAAAAAAAAAAAATTGCTTTGGCTATTTGATGTCCTTTGCAAGATACCAATTTTTTTTTTTTTTTTTTTAAAGACACAGTCTCATTCTGTCACCCACACTGGAATGCAGTGGTGTGATCTCAGCTCACTGCAACCTCTGCCTCCCGGGTTCAAACAATTCTCTGGACTCAGCCTCCTGAGTAGCTGAGATTACAGGTGCCCACCATCATGCCCGGCTAGACACCAACTTCTGAAAGACTAAAAGTTGGTGTCCCTTGGGATTCAACATGAATTTTAGGATGGAATTTTCTATTTCTACAAAAAAAAGAAATGCTGTTGGGATTTTTATGGGAATTGTGTTGAACCTGTAGATCGCTTTGGGTAGTAGTGACATCTTAACCATATTAAGTCTTCCACTCCATGAATATAGGAAGCCTTACCATTTATTGGTGTCTAATTTCTTTCCACGACATTTTGTAGCTTCCAGTGTACAAATCTTTCACCTCCTTGGTTAGGTTTATGACTGAGTACTTTATTCTTTTTGATGATATTGTAAATGAAATTGTGTTATTTCCTTTTCAGATTTTTCATTGTTGGTTTAACAAAAATGCAACTGAGTTTTGTGAGCTGGTTTTATATACTGCTGTTTTGCTGAATTCACTTATTATTTCATTTACTAGTTTTTTTGGTGGAATTTTAGGATTTTCTACATATAAGATCATGTCACCTGGGAACAGAGATATTTTACTTCTCCCTTTCTAATTTGGATGCCTTTTATTTCTTTTTCTTGACTAACTGCTCTGTCTAGGTCTTGATGTACTATGTTGAATAGAAGTGGCAAGAGCAGGCACGTCTGATCTTAGAGGAAAATATTTCAGTCTTTCACCATTCAGTATGATGCCAACTGTGGGCTTTTCACATATGGCCTTTATTATGTTGAGGTAGTTTTATTTCTAGTTTGAGTGTCTTTATCAAGAAAGGGTGTTGAATTTTGTCAAGTGTTTTCTGCATTAATTGAGGTGATTGTGTGTTTTTCCTCCTTCATTCTGTAATATGGTGTATCACATTTATTTTCATATGTTAAACCATCCAGGAATAAATCCCACATGTTCATGGTTTACAGTTGGCTCTCTGTATCTGTGGGTTCTGCATCCATGGATTCAACCAACTGAGATTTGAAAATAATTGAAAAAAAATTTACATCTACACTGAATATGTATAAATGTTTTTTCTTGTCATCATTCCTTAAACAATGCAGTATAACAACTATTTATATATAATTTACATTGTATGAGGTATCATAAGTAATCTACAGATGATTTGAAGTATATAAGAGGATGTGCATAGATTATATGGGATTTGAACATCTGCAAATTTTGGTATCCAAGGGAGGTCCTGGAACCAGTCCCCCCATGTAGTCAACCAAGGGATGACTGCATATCCTTTTAATGTGCTATTGAATTTTAGTTTGTTAGTATTTTGTTGAGGATTTCTTCATCAACATTTATCAGGTATATTGGTTGGCAGTTTTAGTTTTTTCCTTTTCCTTTTTTTTTTTTTTGAGACAGAGTCTCACTCTATTGCCCAGGTTGGAGTGCAGTGGCACCATCTTGGCTCACTGCAACCCCTGCCTCCTGGGTTCAGGCGATTCTCCTGCCTCAGCCTCCCCAGTAGTTGGGATTTCAGGTGCACGCCACCATACTCGGTTAATTTTTGTTATCTTTAGCAGAGATGGGGTTTCGCCATGTTGGCCATGCTGGTCTTGAACTCCTGGCCTCAAGCAATCCGCCCACCTTGGCCTCCCAAAGTGCTGGGATTGCAGGCATGAGCCACTGCACCCAGCTGCTTGTAGTTTTTTTGATCTGGCTTTGATATCAGGGTGTATCACGCTACTAATAAAGACATACCCTAGACTGGGTAATTTATAAAGGAAAGAGGTTTAGTTGACTTACAGTTCCACATGGCTGGGGAGGCCTCACAATCATGGCGAAAGGTGAATGAGGAGCAAAGTCACGTCTTACATGGCAGTAGGAAAGAGAGCTTGTGTAGGGGAACTCCCCTTTATAAAACCATCAGATCTCATGAGATTTATTCACTATTATGAGAACAGCACAGGAAAACCCACCCCAATGATTCAATTACCTCCCACCAGGTCCCTCCCATAACACGTGGGAATTATGGGAGCTACAATTCAAGATGAGATTTGGGTGGGGACACAGCCAAACCATATCACAGGGTAATGCTGGCCTCATAGAATAAGCTGAAATAAGTTATCTCTCCTTCTGTTTTTTGGAAAAGTGTGAGGAGGATTGGTGTTAATTTTTATTTAAATGTTTGCCCAAATTTACTAGTGAAGCCACCTTGATCTAGGCTTTTTTGTTGAAAGGTTTTTGATTACTGATTCTATCTCCTTACTAGTTATTGTTCTGTTCAGATTTTTTATTTCTTCATGAGTCAATCTTGGTAGGTTTCTAGGAAATACTCCATTTATTCTAGGTTCTCCAGTTTACTGGGGGTATAATTGTTGGTAGTATTCTCTTATAATCCTTTTTATTTCTGTGGCACTGGTTGTAATGCCCCCTCTTTCATTTCAGATTTTAGTAATTTTTAAAAATTCTATCACTGAGCTATCAATGCTGATTTTAGTAATTTGAATCTTCTCTCTTTTTTAATCTAGTTAAGAGCTTGTCAGTTTTGATCTTTTCAAAAACCCAACTCTGTGGCTGGGTGCAGTGGCTCATGTCTGTAATCCTAGTACTCTGGGAGGTAAAGGTGGGAGGATCACTTGAGGCCAACAGTTCAAGACCAGCCTGGGCAACTTAGCTAGATTCCCACCTCTACAAAAAATAATAAAAAAATTAGCTGAGTATGGTGACACATGCTTGTTGTCCCAGCTACTTGAGAGGCTGAGGCTGGAGGATAGCTTGAGCCCAGAAGTTCAAGGTTTCAGTAAGCTATAATTGTGCTACTGAGCTCCAGCCTGGGTGACAGAGCGAGACTCTGCCTCAAAACACACAAATCAAATGTTTAAAAACCCCAAATCTTAGTTTTGTTCATTTTTCCCTTGTTCTTCATTTATCTCTGCTCTAATCTTTACTATTACCTTCCTCTGCTAACTTTGGCTTCAGTTTCTTCTTTTCCTACTTTAGATATAGTCAGGTTGTTGGTTTGAGATCTTTCTTCTTTTTTAATGTAAGCATTTATTTACATCTGTAACTTCTTAGTGCTGCTTTTGCTGCATCCATAAGTTTTCATATGTCATATTTCCATTTTAATTTGTCTCAAGGTATTTTAAAATTTCCCATGAGATTTTTTTTCTCTGAACCATTGTTATGTGTTGTTTAGTTGCCATATATTCATGGGTTTTCCAGATTTCATTCTGCTATAGATTTCTAGTTTCATCCCATTGTGATTGGAAGATACTTGGTAGAATGTCAATGTTTTTATATTTTGTTTAAGTCTTGTTTTGTGGCCCAACATGTGGTCTATCTGGAGAAAATTCCACGTACACTTGAGTGTGTGTTCTGCTGTTGTTGGGTGGAATGTTCTGTGTATGTCTATGGTTAAGTGGCCTATAGTATTGTTCAAGTGCTCTGTTTCCTTATTGATTTTCTGTCTGGTTATTTTATCCATTATTGAAAGTGGGGTATTGAATCTCCTACTATTATTGTGTTGACTATTTCTTCTTTCAATTCTGTCAGTGTTTGCTTTATATATTTAGGAAGTCTGATGTTTAGTGCATATATATTTGTAATTGTTATACCTCCTTGGTGAATTGACCCTTTTATTATATAATGTCCTTCTTTGCCACTTGCAACAGTTTTTGACTTAAAGTCTTTTTGTCTTATATTAGTATAGCCACCCTTGCTCTCTTTGGATTACCATTTGTGAGGAATATCTTTTCTCATGCTTTCACTTTCAGCAAGTCTTTCTTTATTTCTTTTTTTTTTTAGAGACAGGGTCTTGCTCTGTCACCCAACTGGAGTGCAGTGGCACTATGATAGCCTACTGCAGCCTAGAACTCCTGGGCTCACGGGATCCTCCCACCTCAACCTCCACAGTAGCTGGGACAACAGGTGTGTGTTACTATGCCTACCAATTAAAAAAACTTTTTTAGAGACAGAGTCTTTCTATGTTGTCTAGGCTGACTTCAAGCAATCCTTCTACACTGACTTCAAGCAATCCTTCTACATCGGTCTCCCAAAGTGCTGGAATTACAGGCATGAGCCATTGCACCTGGCCACAAGAGTTTGGTATTTGAAAAGATATAAAGTGAGTCTCTTGTAGATGGCATATAGTTGGATCCTGGTTTTTAGTCCATTCAGCTAATCTCTGTCTTTTAATTGGGGACTTTAATCTATTGGCATTTAAAATAATTACCGATAGGGAAGAACTTACTATGGCCATATTAATTATTTCCTGTATGTCTTGTAAAGCCTTTTCAGGCCTCCTTTCCTTTGTTACTGCCTTCCTTCATTTTTCATTGATTTTTTTTGTAGTGACATGCTTTGATTTCTTTCCCATTTCCTTTTGGGTATATTCTATAGATATCTTACTTGAAGTTACCAATGAGATCACATAACATATCTTAAAGTTATAACAATCTAGTTTAACAACTTCAGTTGCATACAAAAACCTCTACTTCTTTACTACTCTACCACAATTTATATTATCAATGTCTTAAGTTAGATCTTTATATACTGTATACCCATAACTTGTTTTATTTTTTGAGACAGAGTCTTGCTCTGTTGCCCAAGCTGGAGTACAGTGGCATGATTTTGGCTCACTGCAACCTCCACCTTCGGGGTTCAAGCAATTCTTGTGCCTGAGTAGCTGAGACTGCAGGCATGCACCACCACACCCAGCTAATGTTTACATTTTTAGTAGAGATGGGGTTTCACCATGCTGGCTGAGCTGGCCTTGAACTCCCGACCTCAGGTGATAACTCCCATCTCAGCCTCCCACTCCAGGACAGGTGCGGTGGCTCACGCCTGTAATCCCAGCACCTTGGGAGGCCGAGGTGGGCGGCCAGGCAGCCCCCAGACAAGTCAGTACATTGCATGCGTGGTCCACTCTTTTGTTTCTGGCCTAAGGGAAGAGCCAAGGTATGGGAGGTTTTCTCCTGGTTGAACTATGCTTTCCCAGGGAGGGAGAGGGACATGGGCATGCAAAATTCCACAAACTTTCCTAGCACTTTTGATAGACTATGTTCTTGGTTAGGCATTGGCTTGGGCACTGAAACTTCTTAATTCAGCTCTAGAGTTCTCACAGTGATATTCTGGTCTGTATATGGTTGTTAATTCAGTGTCTCCATGGGGTAACAAGGGCCTGGAGCTTCCTAGTCTACCATCTTGCAGATGTCTCCCAGATTGTTCCTATTTAAAGCCCTCTGTTATTTCACTCCAATCTGGACTAACTGCTTCCTAGGTATCCTATTCATTGTAATCTTGGGACTTCAATACTCTCCTGGATTAAATCTGATGTTCCCTGAATCCCACGCCTCCCCCCTTTTTTTGATTACCTCCTCGTTCCTTTGATATACTACCTCAGATAACCTTCTAAGAAACAGGGTATGGGGATATATTTTCAAATTCCTGCATAGCTGGAAATGTCTTAATTCTATCCTCACACTTAACTGATAGTTTGGCTAAGTACAGAATTCTAAGTAATTTGTTTTAGCCAATTGCTTTAGGTGAGCAGACAAAAAGTTGGCAATTAAACTTGGGGATCCTTAAAGGTCAGAATGTGGAAGACCTTCTTCCTGTAGCACCAACTCTGCACTAGCTGTCTTTGTTTATTACAGACAGTTCATTCAACCTTTTTTTTTTTTTTTTTGAGACAGAGTTTCGCTCTTGCTGCCCAGGCTGGAGTGCAATGGCATGATCTGGGCTCACTGCAACCTCCACTTCCCGGGTTCAAGCAATTCTCCTGCCTCAGCCTCCCGAGTAGCTGGGATTACAGGCATGTGCCACACCCAGCTAATTTTGTATTTTTTAGTAGAGACGGGGTTTCTCCATGTTGGGCAGGCTGGTCTCAAACTCCCGACCTCAGGTGATCTGCCCATCTTGGCCTCCCAAAGTGCTGGGATTACAGGCATGAGCCACCACGCCCGGCCTCATTCAACTTTTTTAGACAATAAATTCTCTGACTTTTTGCCTGAAGGTAGGTAACCTGGCTACTGATCCTTCTGCCTTCAGCAATGAAAAGGCTGGCTGTTCCATCCACAAACTTTCAATAAATATCCAATAGCCCACATCTGACTCCTGCCCTCTATTAGATATTGTGTTTCTAAGTCCAAGACCTCTCTGGTGCTCTAAAGTGAAGATTCGTCCTTCCTTGGCTGTAGCCTCTCTACATGTATGTGGCTTTCTCTGCCCAGCTTCATCAGTCATCACTCTTACATTCTCTGTAGCTCTCCCTAATCTTCATTCAAATCTACTATCCTTCCCCTTTTTTTATAGCCATGAATTTATAACTTTCTCTATTCATTTACTATTATTTTTAATGGGATCTCAAGGAGAGGGATAAGTAAATATACTAAATCTTGAATTGGAAGATAGCACATACCATTTCAGTAGGAATTTTTTGGCAGGGGTGGGAGTATCAGGAGGGAATAATGGTGTAGACTTTATGACCAGATTTACTGTCACTTTTCTTTTTTTAAGATAGGGTCTTGCTCTGTCACCCAGGCCGGAGTACAGTGTTGTGATCATGGATCACTATAGCCTTGACCTCCTAGGCTCAAGCAATCCTCCTGCCTCAGCCTTCTGTGTAGCTGGGACCACAGGCATGCATCACTATGCCCGGCTAAATATTTTATTTTTATTTTTGTAGAGACAGGGTCTCACTTTGTTGCCCAGGCTGGCCTTGAACTCCTGGGCTCAAACTGTCCTCCTGCTTCGGCCTCCCAAAATGCTGGGATTACAGGTGTGAGCCATGGCACCTGGTATCACTTTTGTTTATAGTTAAAACTTCCCCTACAGAAGATATAATCTTATAATTGTTGTTACCTCTTCCTCCATGACATAGGTGAGCAGTTTCCAGTCCCACTCCACTGTCTTGGCATTGGCTGGATGTAGCCTGAAAGTCAAGTGAAATCATTAGAATTATGGAGAATTTAGCAGAAGAAGGGATAGGATCTGAAGGTGATAGAAGGAAGAAGCCTCTTCTTATCCTCCATTATCCTTTATGCTCTTGCTCACCTTCTGGTATCATACCATGTCAATCTGAGAGTAGTGGAACTTCATTGTTTTTTGCTACCCAGTATCCACTCCCCTTTTGGAAAGCTTCAGTACTATAATTTTGTCTGAAGAAACCAACTCTTCACTACTCTTAACCAACTAGTTTTACCTACCAGAACCCCAAAATGAAGTATGTGGCTTTTTTAGCCAATTGTGCTGTTCTACCCCTCAATTCACGGTGATTGGCTCAAAGATATGGTCATGTCTCTCATTAGGCCAATTAAATCCTGCAAGACTCAATTTCAGAACTCTTGGGTGACTATAAAGGAAACAGACTCTCTCCCACTGGAAGTGCCATAAAAGCCTGAGGCTGAGAGGCTACCACATGCGGCCCAGAACAGAACTGAGGCTGAGCGGCTACCACATGTGGCCCCAAACAGAAGCAGAGCTGCAGAATGAACCCTGGTAACCATTTTTGTATACTGAATCAAGTCACATCTCACTCCTCGGTTTCTAGTAACACGAGCCATTAAATTCTCTTTTACCAGTAGTTAAGGTCTGTTTGGACTGGGTTTCCTATCATTTGCAATTCAAATAACACTAATATACTAAGTCACCCACTGTAACGGTTAGGGTAAAAAAGCCTGTCAAGAGAAAGCTATGCCCTGAGTCCAAGATCCCTAGAAGATTCGCCAACAGCCGAGGTTATGGTTCATACTGCTGAATTTTCATGAGAAGCATGTAGGCCTCCTTTAGGACATCCACAGTCTCAGAGCCACTGAGCAAGATTTTCTGGATGATGTGAGCCACGATTTCTCTTGGTGGGTAATGCTGGGGTGACACAAAGTCCATCAAAAACTGCACAGTCCCCAGGGGAAAATTCTCTTCAATGGTATTTGTTACCATTCTTAGTCTTCGATGAGGGATGGGTTCTAATTTTTGACCCTTGTTCTGTAGAGATTAAAAAGAAGGAAATTAGGAGGGATTTTTATTTTATTTTATTTTTTTATTTTGAGATGGAGTCTTGCTCTGTTCCACAGGCTGGAGTGCAGTGGCGCAACCTCGGCTCACTGCAAGCTCCGCCTCCCGAGTTCACGCCATTCTCCTGCCTCAGCCTCCAGAGCAGCTGGGACTACAGGCACCCACCACCACACCCAGCTAATTTTCTTTTGTATTTTTAGTAGAGACAGGGTTTCACCGTGTTAGCCAGGATGGTCTCGATCTCCTGACCTCATGATCCGCTCGTCTCAGCCTCCCAAAGTGCTGGGATTACAGGCATGAGCCACCGCGCCCAGCTGGGATTTCTACAGTATACAAAAATAAGAGGTTCTAGAATAGGTTGAAGATAGCAAAGTTTTCCAGGCATTTGAAATATTTCATGATTAAAAAAAAAAAAAAAAAGAGTACGGGTGCAGTGGCTCACGCCTGTAATCCCAGCACTTTGGGAGGCCAAGGCAGGCAAACTGCTTGAGGTCAGGAGTTCGAGAGCAGTCTGGCCAACATGGTAAAACCCTGTCTCTACTAAAAATATAAAAATTAGCCAGATGTGATGACATGCATCTGTAGTCCCAGCTACTTGAAGGCTGAGACATGAGAATTGCTTAAACCCGGAAGGTGGAGGCTACAGTGAACCGAGATGGCGCCACTGCACTCCAGCCTAGGTGACAGAGCGAGACTCCAAATCAAAACAAACAGACAAAAAAGAGCTTTATCTAAAAAACTTTTAATGCCATGGGAAAAAGCTTATATAAAGTTAAAAAATCAGAATTCAAAATTGTACATGTAACATGATTTCATCTATGTTAAAATATAGCATAGACAGAAAAATACAAAAGGGTCAAGAGGTAGCCTAGGTTGATTTTGGGGTGAGGGTAACTAGAGACTTAGGGATAGCTGTGATACTATATCAGATACTGAAATAGATAAGAAAGAAGTTTTAAATTCATTTTGTTGTTAGGAGAAGAATTCCATTTTTTTTTTTTTTGTGAGAACAGTAAATATTAAGTTGCTTCTTCCCCCAAAAAATATGTATCTAAAGACTGCGAGAGAATATGTGAAAAGTGATTTTCTATTATGTGGGTGGTAGAACTAGGGGTGATTTTTTCTCTAAGTGCTCTTCTATATTTTTCAATTTTTCCATAATACACACATTACTTTTATAATTAGAATAATTTTAAAGTTTGATATGAGGGTTTAATAACAATAAATTTGGAGCTCTTAATTTTTTTTTTTTGAGATAAAGTCTGGCTTTGTTACCCGGGCTGGAATACAGTGGCATGATCATGGCTCACTGCAACCTCTGCCTCCCAGGCTCAAGCCATCCCCCTACCTCAGCCTCCCAAGTAGCTGGGACTATAGGCATGTGCCACCACGCCTGGCTAATTTTTTTTGTATTTTTAGTAGAGACAGGGTTTCACCATGTTGCCTAGGCTGGTCTTGAACTTGTGAACTCAAGTGATCAAGCCTGTCTTGGCTTCCCAAAGTGCTGGGATTATAGGTGTGAGCCATCATGTCCGGCCTTAAACAATTAATTTTTTTTTTTTTTTTTTTGAGATGGAGTCTCGCTCTGTCGCCCAGGCTGGAGCGCAGTGGCGCGATCCTGGCTCACTGCAAGTTCTGCCTCCCGGGTTCACGCCATTCTCCTGCCTCAGCCTCCAGAGTAGCTAGGATATAGGTGTGTGGCACCATATTCAGCTAATTTTTGAATTTTTTATAGAGGGGGTTTCACCATGTTGCCCAGGCTGGTCTCAAACTCCTGGGCTCAAGCAATCCACCTACCACGGCCTCCCAAAATGCTGGGGTTACAGGCGTGAGCCACCGTGCCCAGCACTGAACACTTAATGGATCCTCAACTAGTTCTTACAATAATCTTAGGAAATACATACTATTATTATTCCTATTTTATAAATAAAGAAACTGAGATTTGGAGGGTAAGCATTTGTCATACAACAAATGGCAGAAGCTGGTTTCAAACACACGTGGCATAAACTTCAGAGCCATCCTCTCAACCCCTACTCTCCATAAACAACAAAAATAATTAGTGTATATGTTAAAAATCCCAGTTATTAAAATATGTAAAACGCCTATGTATAAAAAGGCAACTGGGGAGGAAATACATCAAATTATTCACAATAATAAATGCCGTCTGGGCCGGGTGCGGTGGCTCGCGCCTGTAATCCTAGAAATTTGGGAGGCCGAGGTGGGCGGATCACTTGAGGTCAGGAGTTCAAGACAAGCCTGGACAACATGGTGAAACCCTGTCTCTACTAAAAGTACAAAAAGTTAACTGGAAGTGGTGGCGGGTGCCTGTAATCCCAGCTATGCGGGAGGCTGTGGCAGAAGAATCACTTGAACCTGGGAGGCGGAGGTTGCAGTGAGTGAGCTGAGATTGTACCACTGTACTCCAGCCTGAGTGACAGGGTGAGACTCCGTCTCAAAAAAAAAAAAAGAATGAGCTAGTGGTCAGGCAGAGGCATAAAGAAGGAGAAGACATACAACATATTAGAAGATGTAATAATTTTAAAAAAGAGAAAAAAAATCATTCTCCAAGGTCAAATCAGTGTGAATCCTTGGTTCTTTCCTACCTGGATCACTGCTTGAATGAGGAGAGCATACCTTTTGACGCTGAACTGTTTCAAGCTGGTTTTCTCAATATGGGGGATGGGATGTACATAACTAAAAAACACTTTATACTGTGGAACTTAGCCACAGTTATTTTCCCTGACACATCTAGTTTACTTCTTATAAATCAATGATGACCAATGGAAAGGAGCATTCCCACTCATGTCTTAAAATTGAATTTCTCCCCCACCAAAGTCAGCAAGTAATAATTTTGGAGGCCCTTAAGTGATAGAGTATTATTATCTCTGTGATATGAAAGCCGTAATAAGGGCACCAGGAAGGGAAAAGCATAGGAGTTGAAGATAAAAATTTATTTATTTTGTTGAGACAGATTCTTGCTCTGTGGCCAAGGCTGGAGTGCAGTGGTGCAGTCTCAGCTCACTGCAACCTCCGCCTCCCAGATTCAGGTGATTCTTCTGCCTCAGCCTCCTGAGTAGCTGGGATTACAGGTGCATGCCACCACATCCAGCTAGAAGATAAGAATTTACATAAGGCCTAAGATGAGCCTGACACCCTGACACTTTCATGTATGACCCTGTGAGGTATGTTATTACTTCCATTTTACAGATAGGAAAGCTAAGGCTCAAAAAGGTAAAGTGCCCCACCGGGTGCCGTGGCTCACACCTGTAATCCCAGCACTTTGGGAGGCTGAGGCGGGTGGATCACGAGATCAGGAGATCGAGACCATCCTGGCTAACACAATGAAACCCTGTCTCTGCTAAAAATAACAAAAATTAGCCAGGCGTGCTGGGCACGGTGGCTCACGCCTGTAATCCCAACACTTTGGGAGGCCAAGGCAGGTGGATCACGAGGTCAGGAGATTGAGGCCATTCTGCCTAACACTGTGAAACCCCGTCTCTACTAAAAATACAAAAAATTAGCCGGGCGTGGTAGCGGGCGCCTGTAGTCCCAGCTACTAGGGAGGCTGAGGTAGGAGAAACTCTTGAACCTGGGAGGCGGAGGCTGCAGTGAGCCAAGATTGTGCCACTGCACTCTAGCCTGGGAGACAGAGCAAGACTCGGTCTCAAAAAAAAAAAAAAGTAAAGTGACAGTTTTTAAGTGTGGGGCTAAAATTTGAACCCAGATCTGGGCCTCTACACTGAATGGGTCTTTACAAGTGGAGGAAAGATAAGAAATTTCATTTATGCTTGACCTGTCCTCTCATGCATGGACTCCAGTCACACTGACCTTCTCCTAGGCCTAGAGAAAGGACACCTAATCCCTGGGGGAAGATGTTAGCTCACCTCTCTTGTGTCTTTATCCGGTATTAGTGTCTGAAAGAAGAGGTGATGAACCGGAGGTCGTAAGAAGTACTTCAGTCTATGCAGGCATGGTCTGTTGTACAAGCCACCTTGTGGTGCTCGTGATTGTACGTGGGCAGACCCGGGTTTGGCAGGCTCTGACAGTGATATTTCTTTTCTGGCTGGGGTTTCCATGACAGAGAGCCAAGGAACTTTCTCTAAGGGAGTTTCAGACTGTGGGCTGGGAGAGCAGCTTGGAGAGGACGGAGCTGAGATATCCATAGGCATGTCACGGTTCTGTACATTATTCTGGGTAAAGTCAGGCCTGTCTCCTGGTAAGTGAGGGATGTCTCTAGGTGAGTGTGTCACATCCCCTGATGAGTGTGGCATGTCTCCAGGTGAATGTAACACATCTCCCGGTAAGTGTGGCATGCCCCCTGGTGACTGTGGCACATCTCTTGGTGACCCTAGCATGTCTCCTGGTGACTGTGGCACATCTGGTGATGGTGGCATGGTTCCTGGTGATCGTGGCACATCTCCTGGTGACTGTGGCATGTCTTGCAGGTATGCCACATCTTGTGGATGTAATATGTTTTGAGGCGGGCCTGGTACATCTTGAGGTAGGCCCAGAGAGTCTTGAGGTGGGCTTGGTGAGTGCTGAGGATGCCATAATGAGTCTTGAGGTGGGCTTGGGATATTCTGCTGAGGGCATGGCACTTCTTGAGGTGGGTGAGTTAGAGCTGGTAGTTGGCACTGCATGGTTTGTGGTGGGCATGAGGAGGCTCGTGGTGGACATGGTGAGGCTCTCGGTGGGCATGGCAAAGCTCGCAGGGGGCACGGCAAGGCTTGTGGTGGGCGAGACACATCTTGCTGTGGGCATGGCAAGGGTGCTTTTTGATTGCTGCTGCTGCTGCTGCTACTATTATTGCTTGTTGGGGAGAGGGAGCTAACATCTGAAGACAGCTGTAGGCTTGCCAAGAAGCTGAGGTTACCTGTGAATGTGGCTGAGCTACAATTAGGCTCTGTTGGATAAACAGAGCCTCCACTGATGGATGTAGTGGGTGGGGGACCTACAAAGGTGTTTTCTTCCACTAGGTCCAAATCTACAGGATCACTGTTAATGATTCTCCGTGCTGTAGGCTGAGAGCTTCTGTCCACCTGCCCTTCCATCACCGCTTTGCCAGAGAGGCTGGCACATGTCTGAAGACTGGTTGGCTCCTTCTGGGAAGGAGTGACAGGTTCTAAAGTTAAGTCAAGAGTGGCAATAGGTCTGTTTTCTCCCTCAGCTCTTGTCAGGTCAATCACACACAGTCCACTGCGATCTTTTGTCCTTGGTCTGGTCTCTCTAGTTAAGTCAATGAAGTCCTGTTGAAGGATTGTGTGAAGAGAAGAGGTCAAGATAGGAGTATTAGCTTTATCTGAGACGACTTAAGTCTTAGCTTTTAAGGATAAGCATTACTTTACCATTTCACCTCACTGATAAGTTACACATCTTGTATAACATAAGCAATAGTATTGCCAAAGCTGTCAATTTCTATACCTTCTTAAATTCTCCAAATGTCACATACGCATGACTAGGATCATAGTGGGATTTTTTTTTTTTTTTCTGGTCCAAGGAGGACAGAGGAGTAGTAGGAGATACTCCAACTTTAAGTCATAAAGTCAAAAGCAACCTTTGTTTGGAAGGTCAAATACACAGGATAACCTACAACAAAAGCTAAATAAGAAGTGAAGCAAATGTAAAAGAATCTATGTGCTAAGAACATGTTGAGTATTTTCACATCTTTAATTTTCACAATGACCTGAGAAGGTAGGCATTATCAATCCATCATACAGATGGGGAAACTAGAGTTCAGAGGGGTTAGGTTATCTACCTTAAGATTATACAGCTAAGTAGCAGAGACAGACATTCAAACACAGATCTGTCTCCTTCTTTCCCTGTGAGGGCCTAGGAATGTACAACTTGATTCAATATGTAATCAACCTAGAAACAGATATGAAAGATAACATAACAAGGGTAATAAAACCAATAGTGTGAGTCTGAGCCCTAAGTAAGTAAATTAATGAAAACTTCCGATCTCCACTTCCACTCCTTGGCAAACTGATCAGGCTATTCACAAAGCCTAATGATACAGTACAGAGGTATTGTAATCAACCTCTGTACCATGAGCCTGGAAAAATATTGCTCTACCTTCTGTCTTCTCACTTACTTGGATACTATTGCCACTGGTACTTTAGGACCCTGAGGCTAGCAATACTATTGCTGCTATCACAGCTACCATGCTATTTCTCTTAATAGATGGTCACCATTGTCAACAGCACCAAAGCAGAATACAGAATTCTGAGTGGGTCGAGTGAGAAGTTGGCATCCTGGAATAGGGATTCCCTCATCCTGGAATAGGGATTGCTTGGTGAAACCTAATGCCTCATTCTTAGGAAGCAGCCATATAGTATCACCACCTTTGGTGGCTTGGCTCTCAATGGCTAGAACTGAACATAAATAGCTGAAAGGCCATCAAAGGTCTGAACTCAACTCCTCTCCCATAGCCAACTGCTAAAATGCAACATCACCAGGTTTCTCCCATTTATTTATTTATTTATTTATTTATTTATTTTTTCTTGAGACGGAGTCTCACTCTGTTAGCCTAGGCTGGAGTGCAGTGGTACAATCTCGGCTCACTGCAAACTCTGCCTCCTGGGTTCAAGCCATTCTCCTGCCTCAGCCTCCCAAGTAGCTGGGATTACAGGTGTACACCACCACACCATACTAATTTCTGTAATTTTAGTAGAGATGGGGTTTCACCATGTTGGCCAGGCTGATCTCGAACTCCTGACCTCAGGTGATCCGCCTGCTTTGGCCTCCCAAAGTGCTGGGATTACAGGCACGAGCCACTGTGCCTGGACTATTTAAAACCCATCACCAGCTAGGCACGGTGGATCACCTAGGGCCTAGGAATGTTTGCTTTTGTCCTTTTACCTGGAATGACTATTATCCCTTTGATTGTTTGGAGTTTCTTGTCTTTCAAGACACAGCAGATACCACAGAAGTGATCCTTCCAGATCACTTCTCCCCGCTGGTTAAACTAACCCATTCCTCTATCATGTCTCCACTGAACCTATGCAAACCTCTCTCTTTATCCTCAAGAATTTAATGATATTGAAAATAGAAATGTATTTTTACTTCATTTTCCAATTGTCCATTGCTAATATAAATATACTTGATTTATATATATTGATACTGTATCCTGCAACCTTGCTAAGTTCACTAGTTTGAGTAAACTTTTTTTGTCGATTCCTTAGGATTTCTTTTTTTTTCTTTTTTTATTCTTTCAATTTATTTTATTTTTTTAAGTGTTTGCTTACATTTTATTTTTATTTATTTTTAACTTTTTAAAAAATTATTATATTTTAAGTTCTAGGGTACATGTGCACAACATGCAGGTTTGTTACATATGTATACGTGTGCCATGTTGGTGTGCTGCACCCATTAACTCATCATTTACATTAGGTATATCTCCTAATGCTATCCCTCCCCTAGCCCCCAACCCCACGACAGGCCCAGTGTGTTGATGTTGCCCTTCCTGTGTCCAAGTGTTCTCATTGTTCAATTCCCACCTATGAGTGAGAACATGTGGTGTTTGGTTTTCTGTCCTTGCGATTGTTTACTGAGAATGATGATTTCCAGCTTCATCCATGTCCCTACAAAGGACATGAACTCATCATTTTTTATGGCTGCATAGTATTCCATGGTGGATATGTGCCACATTTTCTTAATCCAGTCTATCATTGATGGACATTTGGGTTGGTTCCAAGTCTTTGCTATTGTGAATAGTGCCACAATAAACATATGTGTGCATGTGTCTTTACAGCAGCATGATTTATAATCCTATGGGTATATACCCAGTAATGGGATGGCTGGGTCAAATGGTATTTCTAGTTCTAGAACCTTGAGGAATCGCCACACTGTCTTCCACAATGGTTGAACTAGTTTACAGTCCCACTAGCAGTGTAAAAGTGTTCCTATTTCTCCACATCCTCTCCAGCACCTGTGGTTTCCTGACTTTTTAATGATCGCCATTCTAACTGGTGTGAGATGGTATCTCACTGTGGTTTTGATTTGCATTTCTCCGACAGCCAGCGATGATGAGCATTTTTTCAGTGTCTGTTGGCTGCACAAATGTCTTCTTTTGAGAAGTATCTGTTCATATCCTTCGCCCACTTTTTGATAGGGTTGTTTGATTTTTTCTTGTAAATTTGTTTAAGTTCTTTGTAGATTCTGGATATTAGCCCTTTGTCAGATGGGTAGATTGCAAAAATTTTCTCCCATTCTGTAGCTTGCCTGTTCACTCTGATGGTAGTTTCTTTTGATGTGCAGAAGCTCTTTAATTAGATCCCATTTGTCAATTTTGGCTTTTGCTGCTATTGCTTTTGGTGTTTTAGACATGAAGTCTTTGCCTATGCCTATGTCCTGAATGGTATTGCCTAGGTTTTCTTCTAGGGTTTTTATGCTTTTAGGTCTAACATTTAAGTCTCTAACCCATCTTGAATTAATCTTTGTATAAGGTGTAAGGAAGGGATCCAGTTTCAGCTTTCTACATTTGGCTAGTCAGTTTTCCCAGCACCATTTATTAAATAGGGAATCCTTTTCCCCATTGCTTTTGTCAGGTTTGTCAAAGATCAGATGGCTGTAGATGTGTGGTATTATTTCTGAGGGCTCTGTTCTGTTCCATTGGTCTCTATCTCTGTTTTGGTACCAGTACCATCCTGTTTTGGTTACTGTAGCCTTGTAGTATACTTTGAAGTCAGGTAGCGTGATGCCTCCAGCTGTGTTCTTTTTGCTTAGGACTGTCTTGGCAATGCAGGCTCTTTTCTGGTTTCATATGAACTTTAAAGTAGTTTTTTTCCAATTCTGAGAAGAAAGTCATTGGTAGCTTCATGGAGATGGCATTGAATCTATAAATTACCTTGGGCAGTATGGCCATTTTCACAATATTGATTCTTCCTATCCATGAGCATGGAATGTTTTTCCATTTGTTTGTGTTCTCTTTTATTTCGTTGAGCAGTGGTTTGTAGTTCTCCTTGAAGAGGTCCTTCACATCCCTTATAAGTTGGATTCCTAGGTATTTTATTCCCTTTGAAGCAATTGTGAATGGGAATTCACTCATGATTTGGCTCTCTGTCTGTTATTGGTGCATAAGAATGCTTGTGATTTTTGCACATTGATTTTGTATCCTGAGACTTTGCTGAAGTTGCTTATCAGCTTAAGATTTTGGGCTGAGATGATGGGGTTTTCTAAATATACAATCATGTCATCTGCAAACAGGGACAATTTGACTTCATCTTTTCCTAATTGAATACCCTTTATTTCCTTCTCCTGCCTGATTGCCCTGGCCAGAACTTCCAACACTATGTTGAACAGGAGTGGTGAGAGAGGGCATCCCTGTCTTGTGCCAGTTTTCAAAGGGAATACTTCCAGTTTTTGCCCATTCAGTATGATATTGGCTGTGGGTTTGTCATAAATAGCTCTTATTATTTTGAGGTATGTCCCATCAATAACTAATTTATTGAGAGTTTTTAGCGTGAAGGGCTGTTGAATGTTGTCAAAGGCCTTTTCTGCATCTATTGAGATAATCATGTGGTTTTTGTCTTTGGTTCTGTTTATATGATGGATTACGTTTATTGATTTGCATATGTTGAACCAGCCTTGCATCCCAGGGATGAAGCCCACTTGATCATGGTGGATAAACAATTTGATATGCTGCTGGATTCGGTTTGCCAGCATTTTATTGAGGATTTTTGCATTGATGTTCATCAGGGATATTGGTCTAAAATTCTCTTTTTTTTGTTGTGTCTCTGCCAGGCTTTGGTATCAGGATGATGCTGGCCTCATAAAATGAGTTAGGGAGGATTCCCTCTTTTTCTATTGATTGGAATAGTTTCAGAAGGAATGGTACCAGCTCCCCCTTGTACCTCTGGTAGAATTCGGCTGTGAATCCGTCTGGTCCTGGACTTTTCTTGGTTGGTAGGCTATTAATTATTGCCTCAATTTCAGAGCCTGTTATTGGTCTCTTCAGGGATTCAACTTCTTCCTGCTTTAGTCTTGGGAGGGTGTAGGTGTCCAGGAATTTATCCATTTCTTCTACATTTTCTAGTTTATTTGCATAGAGGTGTTTATAGTATTCTCTGATGGTAGTTTGTATTTCTGTGGGATTGGTGGTGATAACCCCTTTATCATTTTTTATTGCATCTATTTGAATCTTCTCTTGTTTCTTATTAATCTTGCTAGTGGTCTATCAATTTTGTTGATCTTTCCAGAAAACCAGCTCCTGGATTCATTGATTTTTTGAAGGGCTTTTTGTGTCTCTATCTCCTTCAGTTCTGCTCTGATCTTAGTTATTTCTTGCCTTCTGCTAGCTAGCTTTTGAATGTGTTTGCTCTTGCTTCTCTAGTTCTTTTAATTGTGATGTTAGGGTGCCAATTTTAGATCTTTCCTGCTTTCTCTTGTGGGCATTTAATGCTACAAATTTCCCTCTACACACTGCTTTAAATGTGTCCCAGAGATTCTGGTATGTTGTGTCTTTGTTCTCATTGGTTTCAAAGAACACCTTTATTTCTGCCTTCATTTCATTAGGTACCCAGTAGTCATTCAGTAGCAGGTTGTTCAGTTTCCATGTAGTTGAGCGGTTTTGGATGAGTTTCTTAATCCTGAGTTCTAGTTTGATTGCACTGTGGTCTGAGACAGTTTGTTATAATTTCTGTTCTTTTACATTTGCTGAGGAGTGCTTTACTTCCAATTATGTGGTCAATTTTGGAATAAGTGTGGTGTGGTGTTGACAAGAATGTATATTCTGTTGATTTGGGGTCTATTACGTCTGCTTGGTGCAGAGCTGAGTTCAATTCCTGGATATCCTTGTTTGTTAACTTTCTGTCTCATTGATCTGTCTAATGTTGACTGTGGGGTGTTAAAGTCTCCCATTATTATTGTGTGGGAATCTAAGTCTCTTTGCTGGTCTCTAAGAACTTGCTTTATGAATCTGGGGGCTCCTGTATTGGGTGCATATATATTTAGGATAGTTAGATCTTCTTGTTGAATTGATCCCTTTACCATTATGTAATGGCCTTCTTTGTCTCTTTTGATCTTTGTTGGTTTAAAGTCTGTTTTATCAGAGACTAGGATTGCAACCCCTGCTTTTTTTGTTTTCCATTTGCTTGGTAGATCTTCCTCCATCCCTTTATTTTGAGGCTATGTGTGTCTCTGCATGTGAGATGAGTCTCCTGAATACAGCACACTGATGGGTCTTGATTCTTTATCCAATTTGCCAGTCTGTGCCTTTTAATTGGAGCATTTGACACATCCACATTTAAGGTTAATATTGTTATGTGTGAATCTGATCCTGTCATTATGATGTTAGCTGGTTATTTTGCTCGTTAGTGGATGCAGTTTCTTCCTAGCCTCGATGGTCTTTACAATTTGGCATGTTTTTGCAGTGGCTGGTACCGGTTGTTCCTTTCCATGTTTAGTGCTTCCTTCAGGAGCTCTTGTAAGGCAGGCCTGGTGGTGACAAAATCTCTCAGCATTTGCTTGTCTGTAAAGGATTTTATTTCTCCTTCACTTATGAAGCTTAGTTTGGGTGGATATGAAATTCCGGGTTGAAAATTCTTTTCTTTAAGAATGTTGAATACTGGCCCCCACTCTCTTCTGGCTTGTAGAGTTTCTGCCGAGAGATCAGCTGTTAGTCTGCTGGGCTTCCCTTTATGGGTAATCCAACCTTTCTCTCTGGCTGCCCTTAACATTTTTTCCTTCATTTCAACTTTGGTGAATCTGACAATTATGTGTCTCAGAGTTGCTCTTCTGGAGGAGTATCTTTGTGGCATTCTCTGTACTTCCTAAATTTGAATGTTGGCCTGCCTTGCTAGGTTGGGGAAGTTCTCCTGGATGATATCCTGAAGAGTGTTTTCCAACTTGGTTCCACTCTCCCCGTCACTTTCAGGTACACAAATCAGATACAGATTTGGTCTTTTCACATAGTCCCATATTTCTTGGAAGCTTTGTTCGTTTCTTTTTACTCTTTTTTCTCCAAACTTCTCTTCTCACTTCATTTCATTCATTTGATCTTCAATCACTGATACCCTTTCTTCCAGTTGATCGAATCGGCTACTGAAGCTTGTGCATGCATCACGTAGTTCTCGTGCCATGGTTTTCAGCTCCATCAGGTCATTTAAGGACCTCTCTTCATTGGTTATTCTAGTTAGCCATTCGTCTAATCTTTTCTCAAGGTTTTTAGCTTCTTTGTGATGGGTTCAAACATCCTCCTTTAGCTAGGAGATGTTTGATCATCTGAAGTCTTCTTCTCTCAACTCGTCAAAGTCATTCTCCGTCCAGCTTTGCTCTGTTGCTGGCGAGGAGCTGCATTCCTTTGGAGGAGAAGAGGCACTCTGATTTTTAGAATTTTCAGCTTTTCTACTCTGGTTTCTCCCCATCTTTGTGGTTTTATCTACCTTTGGTCTTTGATGATGGTGACATACAGATGGGGTTTTGGTGTGAATGTCCTTTCTGTTTGTTAGTTTTCCTTCCAACAGTCAGGACCCTTAGCTGCAGGTCTGTTGGAGTTTGCTGGAGGTCCACTCCAGACCCTGTTTGCCTGGATATCACCAGTGGAGGCTGCAGAACAGTGAATATTGCAGAACAGCAAATGTTGCTGCCTGATCGTTCCTCTGGAAGCTTCATCTCAGAGGGGCACCCGGCTGTGTGAGGTGTCAGTCGGCCCCTACTGGGAGATGCCTCCCAGTTAGGCCACTCAGGGGTCAGGGACCCACTTGAGGAGGCAGTCTGTCCGTTCTCAGATCTCAAACTCCATGCTGGGAGAACCACTACTCTCTTCAAAGCTGTCAGATAGGGACATTTAAGTCTGCAGAAGTTTCTGCTGCCTTTTGTTCGGCTATGCCCTGCCCCTAGAAGTGGAGTCTACAGAGGCAGGCAGGCCTCCTTGAGCTGCGGTGGGCTCCACCCAGTTTGAGCTTCCTGGCTGCTTTGTTTACCTACTCAGGCCTCAGCAATGGTGGGCACCCTTCCCCAAGCCTTGCTGGCACCTTGCAGTTCAATCTCAGACTGCTGTGCTAGCAATGAATGAGGATCCATGGGCGTGGGACCCTCCAAGCTAGGCGCGGGATATAATCTCCTGGTGCGCCGTTTGCTAAGACCGTTGGAAAAATGCAGTATTAGGGTGGGAGTGACCCCATTTTCCAGGTGCCGTCGGTCATAGATTCCCTTGGGTAGGAAAGGGAATTCCCTGACCCTTTGCGCTTCCTGGGTGAGGCAAAGCCTCGCCCTGCTTCAGCTCTTGCTCAGTGGGCTGCACCCAGTCATGCACCCACTGACAAGCCCCAGTGAGATGAACCCGGTACCTCAGTTGGAAATGCAGAAATCACCCGTCTTCTGCATCACTCACCCTGGGAGCTGTAGACTGGAGCTGTTCCTATACGGCCATCTTGGAACCTAGGATTTCAATATACATTTCTATATATGTGTTGTCTGCAAATAAGTCTTACTTCCTTTCCAATCTGTATGCTTTTTTTTTTTTTTTTTTTTTTGCCTTATTGCAATTGCTAAGGCATTCAGTATAATTCTGAATAGAAGTGTCAAGAACAGACATTCTTGCTTTTTGTTTTTTGAGATGGGGTCTCGCTATGTCACACAGGCTGGAGCGCAGTGGAGTGATCCTATGACCTGAGCCTCCTATGTAGCAGGGACTGCAGGTGTGTACCACCATACCCAGCTTATTTTTTTTTATTTCTATTTTTTGTAGAGATGGGTTGTCACTACAGACTGGTCTTGAACTCCTGGGCTCAAGGAATCCTCTTGCCTTGGTCTCCCCAAAGTGCTGGGATGACCAGCGTGAGCCACTGTGCCTGGCCCTTGTTTTTTTTCTTTTTAATTTTTATAAGTGCATAGTAGATATATATATATTATATATATATCTATATGTAGATTATATATTATATTATAATATATAATAAATATATAACATAATAATTATATATAATATATAATTAAATATATAACATAATAATTATATATTATATATAATAATTATATATTATATATAATATATATCTATGGGGTACATGAGATATTTTGAGACAGGAATATTTTGAGACATTGTATAATGTGTAATAATCACATCAGGGTAAATGGGTATCCATCACCTCAAGAATTCATTTCTTTGTTAAGAACATTCCAATTGTACTCCCTCAGTCATTTTGAAATGTATAATAAAATATTGCTTACTGTAGTCACCTTGTTGTGCTATCAAATACTAGATCTTATTCATTGTATCTAACAATATTTTTGTACCCATTAACCATCCATTCTCTCCCAACCCCCTACTCCCCTTCCTAGCCTCTGGTAACCATCATTCTACTCACTATCACCATGAGTCTAATTTTTAGCTCTCACAAACAATGAGGACATGCAAAGTTTGTCTTTGTGTGCCTAACTTATTTCACTTAACAGAATGTCATCCAGTTCTGGAAGGTTATTAATAATTATTGATTCTATTTCTTTATTGGATATAGGTCTACTTAAATTATCTACTCATACACTTTTTTTTTGAGACAGAGCCTTGCTCTGTCACCCAGGCTGGAGCGCAGTGGTGAGATCTTGGCTCACTGCAACCTCCGCCTCCAGGGTTCAAATGATTCTCAGGCCTCAGCCTCCTGAGTAGCTGGGATTACAGGTGCCTGCCACCATGCCTCGCTAATTTTTGTAGTTTTAGTAGAGATGGGGTTTCGCCATGTTGGCCAGGCTGGTCTCGAACTCCTGACCTCAGGTGATCCGCCCACCTTGGCCTCCCAAAGTGCTGGGATTACAGGCCACCATGCCTGGCCCCTCTTTACTCTTCCCTCTCCTCCTGGTGCTGTGAGTTGTGCTGCCTGAAGTTGGGGAAGGGGTGACATAAGCTTTCCCCTGGCTGCCCCAGCTGGTGTCTCACTGGATCATGTGGACCCCAAATCCACTGGCTCTGAGCCCAACACAGCACCAGGACTTGTCCAGGAATTGCAGTCCTTGTGGCCTAGACTGCCTTTCAAATTTATTTAGCACCCCACAGCACCTTAGCCCATGGTGGTGGGGCTAGCTGGAACTCAAGTTCCGACTGCTAGGATGGACGATTTGCCTCTGGCTATGTCTGTTCTAAATGCTTCTGCTGTGGGCACTGGCCAAATTCTGCCGTGTGTAGTTTTCTGCTGTGACAGGGCTGCAGTGAGTTCCAATTCAAAGTCTCACAATCACTTCACTTTCCCTTCCCCAAGCACACAGATTCTCTCTCCACATCATATTGCACTGCTGGATGATGGAGGAGGCGTGGTATAGTCAATTCAAGACTATCTTTCCTAACCTCTTCAGTGCCTCTTTCCTTAATATATTAAAACCAGGTAGTGTGATTGCTCACCTGAGTTTTAGTTCTTCTGAAAGTGCTTTCTTGTGTGGATAGTTGTTCAAGTTGGTGTTCTTGCTTGGGGGACAAATGCTGGAGGGTTCTATTCAGCCATCTTGCTCTGCCTCCCCTGCTTATTCTTGAACTTAGAAGAAAGAATTTCAGACTTCCATCATTAAGTGTAATTCTAGCTGTTGGGTTTTCACAGATGCCTTTAAGGAAGTTCCCTTCTTTTCCTAGTTTACTCAGAGTTTAAATTGGGAATAGCTATTAAATTTTGTCAAATGCTTCTGCGGCATCTGTTAAGATGATGATGATTTTTTGTTCTACTAATACCAGAACTTATATTGATGGATTTTCTAGTGTTAAATTAACCTTGCAATCCTGGGAAAGCTTCTCTTGGTTATGATGTATTGTTCTTTTCCTATGTTGATGGGCTTCAGTGAATCGATATTTTGTTAAGAATTTTTGCATATTTATCCTGGGCACAGTGCCGCATGCCTGTAATCCCAGCACTTTGGGAGGCCTAGGTGGGAGGATCTCTTGAGCTCAGGAGTTCAAGACCAGCCTGGGCAACAAAGCAAGACCTTGTCTCTACAAAAAAATAAAATAAAATAAACTAGCTGGGCGTGGTGGTGCATGCCTGTGGTCCCAGCTACCTGGGAGGCTCAGAAGGGAGGACTGCTTAAACCTGGGAGGTCAAGGCTGCAGTCAGCTGTGGGGTCACCACTGCACTCCAGCCTGGGCAAAAGAGTGAGGCGTCATCTCTAAGAAAAAAAAATTTGCATGTTTATGTGGGATTTTTATTTGTAATTTTCTATTTTTGTAATTTCTTTTTCTGTTTTTGTTATCAGAGTAAAACTGATTTAATAAAATAACTTGAGAAACAGTCCTACCCCTTCTATTTAAGTTGTGTTTGAATAGTACTATGTCTTTCTTAAATGTTTGGTGAAATTCACCAGTGAAGCCCTTTGCACCTGAATTTTGCTTTGCAGGAAACGTACAAATTAAAATTACAAATTCAATTTCTTTAGTAGACATAGGGCTATTAATATTTTATCCGCCTTCTTGTGTTAGTTTTATGACTTGTGTTTTTCCAGAAATTTGTCCATTTCATTTAATATCAAATTTATTGGCATAAAATTGTTCATAATATTTCCTATCAACTTTATAATTCTATACTCTGTATAGATTTATTCCCAATTGCTATTTTTATCCCCAATACTGGTAACATTTTTTTAAATCCCTGATCAATCTAGCTAGATATTTATCAACTTTATTGATCTTTTAAATCTGTTTCCTATTTCATCTATTTCTGTTATCTTTATTATTTCCTTCTTTCTACTTTATATTTAATTTGTTCTTTCTCTAGCTTCTTAAATGGAAGCTTAGGTTTAGACTTTTTTCTTTTCTAACATTAACATTTAAAACTAAAAATTTCACTGTAATGACTACTTTGGCTTCATCCCACAATTTTAAAAAGTATGTGAATTTTTCTGAAGGACACTTTTTAATATGTAGTCATTTTATTATCATGTGGTTCAAATTTACTTTCATTATGGTCAGAAAACATACTCTGTAAGATTTTAATCTTTTGAAATACACTGAGACTTATCGCCTAAACACGGCCTACCCTGGTGAATCTTCCTTGTGTACTTAGGGAGAAAAAGTGTATTCTGTATTTGTTAGCTACAGTTCTATAAATATCAATCAGGTCATGGTAGTTAATAGTGTTTTTCAGATCTTTGATTTCTTTACTTTGATGGGGGGGATCCAGTTGTATTATCAACTACAGAGTAAAAAGTGTCCAACTACGGTTGTAGTTTGACTGTTTTCCCTCTTAGTTCAGTTGTTTGCTTCATGTATTTTGAAACTATACTTATTAGGTGCATATACACATGTAATTCTTTTTTTATTTTATTTTATTTTATTTTTATTTATTTATTTTTTTAAATTATTATTATTATACTTTAGGTTTTATGGTACATGTGCGCAATGTGCAGGTAAGTTACATACGTATACATGTGCCATGCTGGTGCGCTGCACCCACTAACTCATCATCTAGCATTAGGTATATCTCCCAATGCTATCCCTCCCCCCTCCCCCCACCCCACAACAGTCCCCGAAGTGTGATGTTCCCCTTCCTGTGTCCATGTGTTCTCATTATTCAATTCCCACCTATGAGTGAGAATATGCGGTGTTTGGGTTTTTCTTCTTGCGATAGTTTACTGAGAATGATGATTTCCAATTTCATCCATGCCCCTACAAAGGACATGAACTCATCATTTTTTATGGCTGCATAGTATTCCATGGTGTATATGTGCCACATTTTCTTAATCCAGTCTATCATTGTTGGACATTTGGGTTGGTTCCAAGTCTTTGCTATTGTGAATAATGCCGCAATAAACATACGTGTGCATACACATGCAATTCTTATAACTTCCTAATGTATTAACTCTTTTATCATTATGAAAGATTCCTCTTAGTCTCCAGAAATCTTCCTTGTATTGATGTCTTGTTTTTCTGGTAAGAATAGAGTTACTACAAATTTCTTGTGCATACTATTTGCATGGTATATTTCTTTCTATCCTTTTACCCTCAGTGTATTTGCATCTTTATATGTAGAATGTCTCTCATATAGACAGTACATCTCATATAGATAGCACATACTTGGTTCTTGCTTTTTTTTTGGTCCAGTCTGACAATCTCTGCCTTTTGTTTAGAATTTTGGTCTATTTACACTTAATTATTTACATGTTCACTTTTAAACCTACAATCATACCATCTCTTTCCCATTTCTTCTATCCATTATTTGTTTCACTGTTCCTCTTTTCCTACCTCCCTTTATGCTAAAGACATATTTTTTGGCATTCCATTTTAATTCCTCTATTGGTTTTCTATCTATATGTCTTTTCATTATATTTTTAGTGGTTGCTCTTGGGACTACAGTGTATAAATTCAATTTATTCCAGTGTACTTTAGAAAATTTTAGAAAATGTATTGAATTACTTCTTGGCACAGCATGGTGGCTCAGGCTTGTAGTCCTAGCACTTTGGGAGGCCAAGGTGGGCAGACTGCTTGAGCTCAGGAGTTGGAGGCCAGCCTTGGCAACATGGTGAAACCCCATCCCTACAAAAAAATTTGGCTGGGCGTGATGATGCACGTCTGTAGTCCCAGCTACTTGGGGGGCTGAGTCAAGAGGATTGCTTGAACCTGGGAGGTTGAGGCTGCAGCGAGCTGAGATTGCATCACTGCACTCAAGCCTGGGGGACAAAGCCAGACAAAGACAAGCCTGGGGGACCAAAAAAAAAAAAAAAAAAAGAAAAAGAAAATTTATCGAATTACTTAAGGTAAAACTATAGAAACCTTACAAAATATTCCATTAACCTGTGCCTCATCCTGTATTTTTGTTGTCCTGTGTATTATCTGTATACATTGTAAACACATCAACACAGTAGTACTATACTTTTTCAGTCACTTGTCTTTTAAAGATATTAAGACATAATAAAAAATCATTATTTTTGTTTTACACACATTTACAATTTCATGTGCTCTTCACTCCTTTGTGTAGATCCAAATATCCATTTAGGTGTCATTTCCCTTCAGCCAAAATGTCTTATAGTGCAGGTCTGCTAGTGAAAAATTCTCTCATCTCTGTTTATCCAAAAATGTCTTTATTTTCCCCTTATTTTTGAAGGATAATTTTTCCAGATGCAGAATTCTTGGCTGAAAGCTTTCTTTTTTCCACCATTTGAATATGTTGGTCCAATGTCTTTTGACCTCCACAGTTTCTGATAAGAAGTGAGGTGTTAATTGCACTGTTGTTCCCTATGTACAATATACCATTTTTCTCTGGACAGTCAATAAGTGGTTTTGTGATTATCTTGCTTTCAGTCTGCTGTACTTCTTGAGTAAGTTAATTTTTTCCCCACAAAATGTGAGAAAATTCCAGTCATTATTTCTTCAAAAAATTTTCTATAATCTACTGCTGCCTCTCCTTCTAAGACTCCTTCTAATACCTATTATGGATTGTTTGATATTGCCCTAAGACTCCTTCTAATACCTATTATGGATTGTTTGATATTGCCCTAAGACTCCTTCTAATACCTATTATGGATTGTTTGATATTGCCCTAAGACTCCTTCTAATACCGATTATGGATTGTTTGATATTGCCCTAAGACTCCTTCTAATACCGATTATGGATTGTTTGATATTGCCCTAAGACTCCTTCTAATACCTATTATGGATTGTTTGATATTGCCCTAAGACTCCTTCTAATACCTATTATGGATTGTTTGATATTGCCCTAAGACTCCTTCTAATACCTATTATGGATTGTTTGATATTGCCCTACATATCTCTTTTCAACTTTATTCCATCTTTTTCTCCCCTGTTTCTCGAAACTAGGTGATTTCTATTGATCTAGCTTGAACTTCATGGCTTCTTTTGCCAATCTGCTTTGTTTTCTAATCTACTGTTGAAGCTATTTAGATTTTTAAAAAAATTTCAGTTACTGTATTTTTCAACTCTCAAATTTCCAATTTTATAGTTTCCATTTCTTGGTTGAGATTTTCCACCCACTCATTGATGTCATCTTTTAACTCATTGGACACATTTACAGTAATTGCTTTGAAGTTTCTGTTAAATCCAACAACTAGGCTCACTCAGAGTCAGTTTCTATTGACTGCCCTTTCCCCCTCCTTGAGTATGAGTCACACTTCTGTTTCTTTGCATGCCTAGACACTGGGTTTAAATGTGTTCTTCTAAGAATTGTTGTGGGGTTTTTGTTGTTCTAGTAGATATTAATACTTAACCTGCCTAGATTCGAACTGCAAACTTTGTCTCCCTTGCACAATATAGGTACTGATATCTTTGTTCTTATGGTTTCCAGCCGCTGTTGTTTTAACCTGGCCTCTTGAGGCAGGGGGGTCCTCTGTTGTGCCTACATAATTTGGCTGTCAGCCAAGCACCTGAGCAGTCATTTTACTAAAATTTTGTGGTTCACCCTTCGTATGATTTTTCTTGTTTGCAGGGATTCCTCTGTAATTTCTTGCTCTGCCAGCCTTGACCTCTGTCCCCTGACATTTCAAGTCCATAAAATCTCAGCTTTCTGCCACCCAAGTTGCAAATGATCGGGGAATGCAATCAGTTAAGAAAGCCGCAAAGTCACAGATATCACCCTATGCAGCTATCTTGTAAGAACAGATTCCGCTCTGGTATCTGCCTGATTTTTCACCGGGCCCTCAGAGAGTACTTTAACAGGTATGGTGAGGCAGTTTCACAGATTGGAAGTAGAATCCAACTGCATTGCTCTTCAAACTTTGGAGAGAGTCAGTTGCTCCCCTCTTTGATGGGTCCATAGCACACTGTACATACTAACATTACTTTAGCACATATCATGAAGCATTTTTGCAGGGTACTTAATTATCTTCTCCCCCATTTGAGAATAACCTCTTTTTGTATCCTGTATCCTTGGTAGCTATAAGGTACTTGGATCCAACACATGATTAATAAATAAATTTAATCTAATAATATTTGTTAATTTATTCTCATTTCATTGTTCTCTCATACTCTCCCTAACTCCTAATTAAGTAATTTGCATTTCTATCACATATTGCTCCAATTAAACTTTCACAGATAACAAATTACCTTTCTAATTTTAACAGTTGTATTGCCAGAGGGAGGAGAAACACAGATTACTAAGGCATCCCGATATTTGGCATCTGCAGAGTGAAACTAGGAAATAACTCCATCAGGCCTCCTAATTAACCCTATTTTCAGACATTATGAGGTGAATATTATTCACATTTTAGAGCAAAACAAAGAAAGCTCAGAAACCAGAACACTTTTCTTTTGGGGCTTTGGATTTAATAAATTGGAAGTGTCAGATTCACCTATACCAGCAAACTGCTGACCCAAGGCTTATCACCCACTTATGGTGTTGATAATGGGATATGCTGCCTACCACTGTAGCTTCTGTTCAGTTTTTGGTTAATTTTACTCTTTGGAGACTTCTGTTAATTCTTGCCAGCCTGGCTAGCAGGAAAAATTAGTTTTGGTTAGAATCCTGTTTGTTTGTTTGTTTTAAGTGGAGAGTCCTTCTAAGTTGGCTAACTCCTGAAGGAAAAAATTCCTGGTCAAGGCTTGTGTTGAACTTCTATCCAGTGACCTTGTTAAACTCCCTCAATTAGGTCCTAGGAGGGTTTTGTTGTTGGGGGTGGGTATATTCCTTGAGATCTTCTGCATAGACAATCATGTCATCTGGAAATAGGGACAGTTTCATTTCTTTTTTCCAATCTGTATGCCTTTTATTCCCCTTTCCTATTTTACTTTTTTTGTAGAAATGGTATCTCCCTATGTTGCTCAGGCTGGTCTTGAACTCCTGGGCCCAAGCATTCTTCCCTCCTTGGCCTCCCAAAGTGCTGGGATTATAGGCATGAGCCACCACGCCTGGCCTATTTCCTTTTCTTAACTAATTGCACCAGCTGAGACTTCCAGCACCATCTGAATAGGAGCGGTAAAAGCAAATATCATTGCTTTGTTCTAAATCTCACAGTCCACAATCAAATGTGGGAGCAATGGGCTGATCTAAGGTTTGAACTTAAAATTAAAAGGAAAGCAGAGTGTAAAAGTTTGAAAAACTTGCAACCCAGCCCTGTGGTAGGGAAGGAACAAGCATTTTTAGGACAGAAATTTAAAGGGGCTGAAGAGCAACCACTTGTAAAAGAAATTAGCAAGACAATGGGAAAAAGGCCTAGAGGCCTAGAAGGACAGAATGGTTTCAGGAGCCCAATCCAAATTCAGGCTGTTCAGGCCCCAGTCAGGGCTCAAAAGGCCCCAGACATGGCTCAGGCTGCCAATCAGAGGCCCTGGCAGCTTCCACGTGGTGTTAAGTCTGTTGACACACAGAATGCAAGAGCGCATTCTGGCAGTTTCCACCTAGATTTCGGAAGATGTATCAGAAAGTCTGCATGCACAGGCAGAAGCCTGCCACAAGGGCAGAGCCCCCACAGAGAGACTCTACTAGGGCAGTGCCAAGGGGAAATGTGGGGTTGGAGCTCCCACAGAGTCCCTACTGGGGTACTCCTTAGGAGAACAAGGCTGCTGCCCTCCAGAGCCCAGAGTGGTAGAGCCACCAGCAGGTTGTACTTTCAGTCTGGAAAAGCCAAAGGCCCAACCTCCCACTTGTGGGAGTAGCCATATAGGCTGTGCCCCAGTAAAGCCAAAGGGTGGGGCTGCCCAAGGCCTTAGGAGCCCACCCCTTGCACCAGTATGCCCAGGATGCAGGACATGGAGTTAAGGGAGATTATTTTGGAGCTTTAAGATTTAACGTCTGCCCTGCTGAGTTCTGGACTTGCATGAGGCCTATTACCCCTTTCTTTTGGCCATTTTTTTCCTTCTGGAATGGGAATGTTTACCCTATGCCTGTACAACCATTGTATCTTAGAATTCAATAACTTGCTTTTCATCTTACAGGCTCACAGCTGGAAGAAATTAGCCTTCAGTCTCAGATGAGATTTTGCATTTTTTTAATTGACAGTGGAATGAGTTAAGACTTTTGGAAATTATTGGGAAGGGATGATTATATTTTGCAATGTGAGAAGGATAAGACATTTGGGGGGCCAGGGAAAGAATAATATAGTTTAGATATTTGGCCCCTCTAAGTGTCAGATTAAAATTTGATCCCCAATGTTGGAGGTAGGACCTGGTGGAATCATGGGGACAGATCCCTCATAAATGTCATGGTGCCATTCTCAAGGGATTGAGCCAGTTCTCACTCATAGTTCCTGCAAAATATGAATGTTCTTTTTTCTCTTCCCCCTTCTCTCACCATGAGACATACCTGCTCCCCATTCGCCTCTGCCATGGTTGGAAGCTTCCTGAGGTCCTTACCAGAAGCAGATGCTGGTGCCATGCCTCTTGTTCAGCCTGCAGAATTATGAGCCAAATAAACCTCTTTTCTTTATAAATGACTCAGCCTCAGGTATTCCCTTACAGCAATGCAAAATGAACTAAGACAGCTATTCTGAATCTTTTGTCCCTCCATATAAACTTTACAATCAGTTTGTTGATGTTCATAGAACAAACCGCTGGGATTTTGATTGGGATTGCATTGAATCTACCAATTAAGTCAGGAAGAATTGCCATCTTGATGACATTGAGTTTTCCTACTCACAAACATGAAATATTTCTCCATTTATGTAGTTCTTCTTTGACATCCATCATCACAGTTTTCTATATAAATATCTTGTAGATATTTTGTTATATTTACGCCTATTTGTTCAATTTCTGGGAGTGCTAATGTAAATGTAAATGGTAATGTATTTTTCATTTCAAATTCCACTTTTTCATTGTTAGTATATAGGAAAGCAACTGAGTTTTGTATGTTAACCTTGTGTTCTGCAAACTCACTATAATTGCTTGTTAGTTCCAAGAGGTTTTTTCTAGATTCTTTGAGATTGTCTACATAGACAAATCATGTCTTCAGTGAACAAAGACAATTTTATTTCTTCCTTCCCAATCCACATACCTTTTCTTTTTTTGAGACAGAGTCTCACTCTGTCACCCAGGCTGGGGCACAGTGGTGCAATCTCGGCTCATTGCAACCTCTGCTTCCTGGGTTCAAGTGATCCTTCTGCCTCAGCCTCCCAAGTAGCTAGGACTACAGGTGCTCACCACCATGCCTGGCTGATTTGTATATTTTTAGTAGAGACGAGATTTCACCACATTGGCCAGGCTGGTCTCGAACTCCTGGCCACAAGTAATCCACCTGCCTTGGCCTCCCAAAGTGCTCAGATTACAGGCATGATCTACCATGCCCGGCCCTGTATCTTTATTTTCTTCTGTTTTCTTTTTTTGTCACATTAGCTAGGACTTCCAGTACAATGCTGAAAAGTAGTGAGGAGACATCCTTGCCTTATCCCTGATCTTAGTAGGAATGCTTCAAGTTTTTCACCATTAGGTATGATGTTAGTGGCAGGTTTTTTGCAGATGTTCTTTCTGAAGTTGAGGAAGTTCCCCTCTATTCCTAGTTTGCTGGAAGGTTTTTTTTTTATCATGAATGGGTGGTAAATGCTTTTTTGGCCTCTATTGAAGGGATCATGTGATTTCTCTTCTTTAGCCTACTGATGTGGTGAATTGCATTAATGGATTTAATTGATTTTCAAATGTAGAATTGACCTTGCATACCTGGGAGAAATCCTACTTGGTCACGATGTATAATTCTTTTTGAACATTGTTGGATTTGATTTGCTAGTATTTTGTTGAGGATTTTTGCGTCTGTGTTCATAAAAGATATTGGTCTGTAGTTTTCTCTTAAAATTTGTCTTGCTTTGGTATTAGTGTAACATTGGTCTCATAGAGCTAGTTAGTAAGTAGTCCCTCTGCTTCTATTCTCTGAAAGATTGTTGAAAATTTATATCATTTCTTCCTTAAATATTTGTTGGAATTCACTCGCCAACCCATCTGGGCCTGGTGCTTTCTGTTTTGGAAGGTTACTAATAATTATTGATTCTATTTCTTTATTGAATATAGGTCTACTTAAATTACTTATTCATAAAACTTTTTTTTTTTTCCTTTTTTTTTTGAGACAGAGTCTTGCTCTGTCACCCAGGCTGGAGTGCAGTGGCATGATCTCAGCCCACTGCAACTTCTGCCTCCTGGGTTCAAGTTATTCTCCTGCCTCAGCCTCCAGAGTAGCTGGGATTACAGGTGCATGCCACCATACCTGGCTAATTTTTGTATTTTTAGTAGAGATGGGGTTTTGCCATGTTGGCCAGGCTGGTCTCAAACTCCCAGCCTCAAGTGATCCACCCACCTCGGCCTTCCAAAGAGCTGGCTGGGAATACAGGCGTGAGCCACCGTGCCCAGCCATCATATACCTTTTATAACAAAAATTTAAATTTTAAAAAGCATTTGTTCTACCCAAATTGATCTATAAGCTTAATAATTACAAACAAAATTCCAATGGGATTTTAAAAAGTAACAGATAAGATGATTCATAACTTCATTTGAAATAGAAAAAGCAGCCGGGCGCGGTGGCTCATGCCTGTAATCCCAGCACTTTAGGAGGCTGAGGTGGGCAGATCACCTAAGGTCAGGAATTTGAGACCAGCCTGGCCAATAAGATGAAACCCCGTCTCTACTAAAAATACAAAAATTAGCTGGGCGTGGTGGCGTACACCTGTAATCCCAGCTACTCAGGAAGCTGAGGCAGGAGAATCACTTGAACCTGGGAGGCAGAGGTTGCAGTGAGCTAAGGTTGTACCACTGCACTCCAGCCTGAGTGACACAGCAAGACTCCGTCTGAAAAAAAAAAGAAAAGAAAAAAAACAAAGAACGTTACTACTGCTGTATGTAGTTGCCACTGCTGCTGCCATCTTCACTAAATTGGAGTTTACCTGGGCCCTGCTTCTTCCCATCACCAGCTTCTGGTAGAACCTAGGTCCCACATCTGAGCACTAGGTGTAAAGGAGCCTGGGAAAGTGAGCATCTGCCATTTCTGCTTCTTTACACAGAAGTAGATTGTATCTCTGAAGGTGGGAGTTCTGTACACTCCCAGTGTTCTGAGATTCAGACACTAGGATCTCACAAGGAATGACATAATGTCCACAATAGTGGTATATATTAAAATAAAAAAAGACATATTACTCTTTATCCTCAAAATTCCACTGCAAGGAACTTGTCCTACAAACATTTTTTTTTCCTTTTTTAATCATAAAATGCAGAGAAAAAAAAAACAGATTTTAATGACCATGCAAGAGGATTCATCATATCATAGTCTAACACCAAAAAAATTAAAATCAATAAGAGACTGGCTAAATTTGGTTTTTAAAATTTTTTATTAAAATTTCTTTTTAGTTTCATAGGTTTTTGGGTAACAGGTGGTATTTGGTTACACAAGTAAGTTCTTTAGTGGTGATTTGTGAGGTTTTGGTGTACCTACCACCCAAGCAGTATACACTGAACCTAATTTGTAGTCTTTCATCCCTCACCCCCTTCTCACCCCTTCCCCCCGAGTCACCAAAGTCATTCTTATGCCTTTGCATCCTCATAGTTTAGCTCCCACTTATGAGGGAGAACATACAATGTTTGGTTTTCCATTCCTGAGTAATTATGGTTTTTAACATTAGAATAACATGCAGCTGATAAAACGATTATTGAATGAATACTTACAATGTACCAGGCACCATGTTGTGCACTGGGAATACCATTGCAAACAAAATGAATAATGGTCTGAATGAGGTATGAATTTTTTA
Source organism: Pongo abelii (assembly GCF_028885655.2). NCBI lineage: Eukaryota > Metazoa > Chordata > Mammalia > Primates > Hominidae > Pongo > Pongo abelii. The sequence goes on from NC_071989.2 coordinate 186,564,264, forward strand.
AATGTCTATTACATATTTTTTAATTTTAAAAAATATATACTAATTATATATAAATATATATAAATTTTATTTTTGTTTTTATTTTAATGCCTATAATATATTAAGTAATTTAAAAAAGTTAGCATGACCCCATTGGGAAAGAATTATACATTTAAATATGTTTGTGCACACACAAGGAAAATTTCTGGAGCAATACACAAAAACTGTAGTTATCTAGAGTAGAAATGACAGGGGCAGGTTCTTACATAAGAATTTCTTACCTGTATTTACAGTTTATGATTATTATTATTTTTGAGATAGAGTCTTGCTCTGTTGCCCAGGCTGGAGTGCAGTGGTGCGATTTCGGCTCACTGCAACCTCCACCTCCCAGATTCAAGCAATTGTCATGCCTCAGCCTCCAGAGTAGATGGGACTACAGGCATGTGCCACCACTCCCAGCTAACTTTTGTAATTTTAGTAGCGACAGAGTTTCGCCATGTTGGCCAGGCTGGTCTCCAACTCCAGACCTCAAGTGATCCACTCGCCTCGGCTTCCCAAAGTGTTGGGATTATAGGCGTGAGCCACCACACCCGGCCTATTTGCAATTTAAAAATAATGTTTATAATTTTTTTTTCAGATGGAGTCTCGCTCTGTCACCCAGGCTGGAGTGCAGTGGAGCCATCTTGGCTCACTGCAACCTCTGCCTCCTGGGTTCAAGCGATTCTCAGTCCTCAGCCTCCCAAGTAGCTGGACTACCATGCCTGGCTAATTTTTTGTATTAGTGGAGATGGGGTTTCACCATATTGTCGAGGCTGGTCTTGAACTCCCAACTCAAGTCATCAGTCCACCTCAGCCTCCCAAAGTGCTGGGATTACTGGCGTGAGCCACCGTGCCCAGCCTAATGTTTATAATTTAAAATGGGAAAAATTTATTTTTCGAATGATATGATTATGTACCTTTAAAACATAAGCAAACCAAAGAACCCACTGGAGGGTACAGGGTTTCCTTCTGGAGTGAAGTAAATGTTCTAACATTAGATAGTGGTGATGGCTGCACAACTCAGAGAATTTTATGGTATGGTATGGAATTATACTTTAATAAAGCTGTTATTAAAAGACCCACTGGAATAAGGTAACACTTTACAAATTAGCTAATATAAAAATACGAAACTAAATCCCTACCAGACAGGAAGGAACACTTTGTCTTCATGGGTAGCCAGACCCACCAACCTCCCAAAGACAGCTCAGAATAAATGAGGGATGTTGGAAGTGATCTGCAGGCTTACAAGGAAGCTGAACTTGATTTAAGACCCAAGTTAATTTCACATCTGATGTATTAAATTAAAAATGTAGAGGAATTTTCCTTTCTATTCTATGGCAGCTCCATACAGCTGTAGTGAATATTATATTAATAAGTTCACTAACTTATGCGATTGTGCCACTGCACTCCAGCCTGGGTGAGAGAGCAAGACTCTATCTCAAAAAAAAAAAAAAAAAAAAGTTTTAAAAAACAATTTTTGTATTAAAAAACTCTGGTGAGTCCATTTTTTCAAAACCATCCATTTAAAAAATAGAATTATATTTTGTGACTTGCTTTTTTCCACTTAACCGTTTACTACTAGCATCCCCACCTGATGTTCCCTTGGAAACCTGGTATGAGGTTTGAAAAAGTTTGCCCCGGGATCTTAAAGATGGAGACAAGCGGCGGTAAACCTACTCTACTAGTTACCATCTGGTTGAACCTACCTTAGTTTCCTCGTTTACCAAACAGGGATAATAATAACTACCTACCTCATGGGGTTGCAGTGAAGATTATGAGTTAATCCAAGTAAAGCACTTGACATGGTACCTGGCATAAATGCCAGCTATTCTTATTATGTGATGCTTACCATGATTGATATGTTTAACCCTACATAGCACATAGTCATTCAGAATCAAAACACTAGCTCCATAAAAAGGCACCAAACCCAAGGAAGTCTTATAGTTTTACTGATCACCAAGAAGCAAATCTCATAAAATGAACGTTATACTGTACTTCTGCTTAGAAAGACAATATTGTAAAGACATTAACTCTCCTTTAATTAACTTATAAAACTAATGTAGTGGTTCTGAACTGGTGCAATTTTACCCCCCATCCAGGGGCTATTTGGCAATGTCTGGAGACATTTTTGATTGTCACAAGTTGAGGGGTTACTACTGGCAGGCATCTAGCAGGTAGAGGTCAGAGATGCTATTAAATATCCTACAGTGCATAGGACAACCCCATGCAACAAATAATTATATGGCCCAAAGAAACAATCTAATGCAGTCTTTGACAAAATTATTCTAAAATTAATTTGGGGGAATAAATGGGTACAAATAGCCAGGACATTTTTTTGGGGGAAATAGTAAGGAGACACCTACGTACATATGTATGTATTCCCCATACGTTGAACTGTAATCCCCAAGGTTGGAGGTGGGGCCTGGTGGGAGGTATTTGGGTTATGGGGGCAGATCCCTCATGGCTTGGTGCTGTCTTCACAATAATGAGCTATTGCGAGATCTGGCTGTTTGCGTCTGTGGCACCTTTGCAACCCCACTCTCACTCTCTTGCTCTCGCCATGTGATGTGCCAGCTCCCACTGTGGCTTCCACCGTGATTGTAAGCTTCCTGAAGTCTCATCAGAAGGTGAACAGATGCCGGCACCATGCTTCCTGTACAGTCTTTGGAGCCGTGAGCTCTTTTCTTGATCAATTACCCAGTCTCAGGCATTCCTTTTGTTTTTTAATTAAAAAAAACTTTCATATAAAAGTCTTTGATCCATCTTGAATTGATTTTTTGCATAAGGTGAGAGATGAGTATTCTCAGGGATTTCTTTATAGTAATGCAAGAACAGCCTAACACATATACTGCTTTATGAAATCCCGAAAGATATATCAAACTATAAAAATAAAACAGGAAAGTTATGGTATTGAATAAAGAAATCAATGAAACATAATGGAAAACCCAGAAACACAAGTAAATAAAATAATTTGGTATAAAAATACGTCACGGGCCAGGTGTGGTGGCTCACACATGTAATCCCAGTGCTTTGGGAGGCCAATGTGGTAGGACCACTTGAGGCAAGGAGTTCAAGACCAGTGTGGGCAACATAGTGAGACCCTGTCTCTACCAAGAAATAAATTAATTAATTTAAAAAATTAGCCAGGCATGGTGGTGTTTGCCTATAGTCCTGCCTACTCAGGAGACTTAAGGCAGGAGATCACTTGAGCCCAGGAGTTCAAGGCTGCAATGAGCTATGATTCTGCCACTGCACTCCAGGTTGGGTAACAGTGAGATTCTAAAAAAAAAAGTATTACAAATAATTGGAGAAAAGATAATTGTTTTAAAATGACTGACACAATTGATAACACCATATTTTATAATCTAATATCTGGAATGTTTCCATGATACATATATAACCAGGATGTATCCTATAATTAATGTGTGCATTTCATGTGGTAGTGTTTCTTTTTAGAAAAGGTGTTTTTAAAATGACAGCAAGTCTTAGATTTGTTGTTGTCTTAGAAATAAGGCAAGAAATTAAATTTTATCCTTAAGTAAAATGACTAATTATTTAAGAAACAAGGACAAAACTAAAGGTCTAAACATGCCATAGAAGGTCTGAGTATATCATGGAAAGTTTGCGAAGGATGAATTTACAAAAGAAATTTGTGGTGACCAAGCTGGCTATAATTAGAAGAAACTTACTTATAAGTATTTCTAAAGACTGCTTCAATTAAAAAATACGTGTGTATATACATTTATACACATTGATATGAAAACTACAATTTTGGTCTCCTATATTAGAACAATGTTTTCTTGAAGTATTGATCTGCTTTTAATAACATTTGCAAGAGATTTTGACCTAATTCTGAAATTTGTTTCTTAAATTTTCAACCATCTTCTGAAGTGCAGCTTTTTTTGTTGTTGTTTTTTAGTCTTCCTTTCTCTAATATCAGTTTTAAAATGAATCTTCTTCATTTAGAAGGTAATTTCATGTTTTGAGGTAGAGTTTTCCTGTGGAAGCTTCTCAGATTCATATCTCAGTAGTTAAACTTTTGCTATATCTTGTTTCATGTGATTTGCAGGTCAGACATTTCTGCCTTTTGGTCTTCTGCTTTCTCTCCTTGAGAAAGTATACCTTTTTGTTTGGTGAGGTGATAATTCTCTTTTAACTTTTTCATCTTCTGTAACTTTTTTTCTCCAGCTCTAACTCTGCTTTAATGGCCTGATACTGAAATGTTCTATCTTGAAGGCCTAGAAAAGTTATGTTTTCCTCCAGTAGATCCTGATTCCGTGCTCTTGGCTTTCTTCCTTCCTTTCTTTTTTTAAAAAAAAAAAAAAAAAAAAAGACAGTCTCACTCTGTCGCCCAGGCTGGAGTGCAGTGGCACCATCTTGGCTCACTACAACTTCTGCCTCCGGGTTCAAGTGATTCTTCTTTCTCAGCCTCCAGAGTAGCTGGGGTTACGAATGTGCGCCACTACACCCAGCTCATTTTTTGTATTTTTGGTAAGACAGGGTTTCACCATGTTGGCCAGGCTGGTCTCAAATTCCTGTCCTCAAGTGATCAGCTCGCCTCGGCCTCCCAAAGTGCTGGGATTACAGGCATGAGCCACAGCACCCGGTCCTGAAGATAATGTTTTTATGACATTTATTTGAAACATTATCGGTTGTTTTTTTTTTGAGGTGGAGTCTTGCTCTGTTGCTCAGGCTGGAGTGCAGTGGCACGATCTCAGCTCACTGCAACCTCAGCCTCTGGAGTAGCAGGGATTATAGGTGTCCACCAACATGCTGGCTAATGTTTGTATTTTTAGTAAAGACAGGGTTTCACCATGTTGGCCAGGCTGGTCTCGAACCCCTGACCTCAGGTGATCTGCTCACCTTGGCCTCCCAAAGTGCTGGGATTACAGGCATGAGCCACCGTGCCTAGGCAGGTTCTTTATTTAAATATTTTGTTTTCTAGATTTAAGGAAACCTTTTCTTTCTCTTAAGCTACTTATTAGTTTACAGTAATTTGGTATACTTTGTGAACAAAGGTGGAAACATTTTTTTTGTCCCTATTTGATTCCTCTAAAATTCAGAAACTATCCATGAGTATTCTTATTTTTTTATGGCAAGAATTATTTATATAAGTTTAATAAAATTTGCTCTCTCTTTATAACAGGATGCAGTTGGAAACATTGGTTATATATATTACCAAGGCTTTGACTAGAGCATCATATTTGAGAATGTGCATATAATGCCTGGCTTCAAGGGTTCCCAGCCTTACAGTGAGTAAGGCTGTTAATACATTTGTTCTTAGATTATAGCCCTGTGCATTTTCTTTGAGTTCCTGTTATATACTGGTAGACTGAACTAAATCTTAAATTCTTCTAGATTCCTCCCATCTTTTCTCCCATGAAATTAGTAAAAACAGGAACTGCTCTGTTCCTGAAATCCTAAAAGCTAAAGCTAGATAAATTTTAAGGGGCAAGTCTCACAGCTGATGATGGGTCACACAGAAAGTTCACCAAACCATCCAGTGCCATAACCAGAGACATTCAAAACTGCAAACCAGGATAATAAGCTGACATTTTCATGCTGCAGACAGCTTTTCCCTAGACGTTAGAACAAGACTACATAATCAGACTCCTACTCCTCTTAATCCTACCTTTTCCACTTGGCAGGATAACAGTGTAATTGAAATTTCACAATCAGCAGCTTCTGTTGGTAACTTGACAGAAACTGGTTTAAGGGATCCTTTGGTCCATCTAGTGGGTGACCTTGGCAACATCCCTAATACAACTGTTGCTCTCTCTCTGCTGTAATTCCACCCAGTCATGGGATCCCAGATGATGAAATTGGTCTATATTATCTATTAGTTAAATAAGGAAATTTCTGTGCTGTTGCTAATACTTTATGCTGTACCTAGATAATGGCCTTTGGGAAAGTTGAGACCCATATAAGCAAAATAAGAAAACAGGCCACACAGTTACAAAAGGTGTCACCTAGTTCTCTGTGGTCATTTGATTTATTCAATCGATTCAAAGGTTTAATTGAACCTTGAATCCTAGGTTCATGGCTGAAAACTATTACACAAACTGAGATTATCATTTTACTTTCTATTTTTCTTTTTAAACTTTGTAGCTATTACTTGTTAAAATTCTGCCAAACTACAATGCCTAACAGAATAATGCTGGCCTAGCACTTTGAGGTAATAGGAAACACCCATGGAACTGATAAAATTAAACTTAATAATGAACTCCAGGTAAACTTAGCTTGAGAGCTACTCCCTCCAAACCTCCCTTGTTGCTCAAACGTGGCTAAAAGAGTTTTGACACTGACTCCTAGTTGTCAATGACTCCCTCCAACATGGAATCAGACCAACAATCCAGGATAGGTCCATCCTGGCACTGAGGGATATCAAAACTGAACTATTTCCAGGCACAGTGGCTCATGCCTGTAATCCCAGAACTTTGGGAGGCTGAGGCGGGTGGATCACTTGAGGTCAGGAGTTCAAGACTAGGCTGGCTAACATTGCAAAACTCCGTTTCTACTAAAAATACAAAAAAATTCTCGAGGAGTATCTTTAGAAGAGCAACCCCAAGACGCACAATCATCATATTCACCAAGTTGAAATGAAGGAAAAAATATTAAGGGCAGCCAGAGAGAAAGGTCGGGTTACCCACAAAGGGAAGCCGATCAGACTAACAGCGGATCTCTCTGCAGAAACCCTACAAACCAGAAGAGAGTGGGGGCCAATATTCAACATTCTTAAGAAAATAATTTTCAACCCAGAATTTCATATCCAGCCAGACTACGCTTCAGAAGTGAAGGAGAAATAAAATCCTTTACAGACAGGCAAATGCTGAGAGATTTTGTCACCACCAGGCCTGCCTTACAAGAGCTCCTGAAGGAAGCACTAAATATGGAAAGGAAAAACCAGTACCAGCCACCGCAAAAACATACCAAATTGTTTTTGTTTTGTTTTGTTTTTGAGATGGAGTCTCGCTCTGTTGCCACGCTGGAGTGCAGTGGCGTGATCTTGGCTCACTGTAATCTCCGCCTCCCAGGTTCAAGCCATTCTCCTGCCTCGGCCTCCCGAGTAGCTGGGACTACAGGAGCGCGCCACCACACCTAGCTAATTTGTGTATTTTTAGTAGAGACAGGGTTTCACCATGTTGCCCAGGATGGTCTCGATCTCCTGACCTCGTGATCTGCCCACCTCAGCCTCCCAAAGTGTTGAGATTACAGGGGTGAGCCAACGTGCCTGGCCAAACACACCAAATTGTAAAGACCATCAACACTATGAAGAAACTGCATCAACTAATGGGCAAAACAACGAGCTAGCATCATAATGACAAGATCAAATTCACACATAATATTAATCTTAAATGTAAACGGGCTAAATGCCCCAATTAAAAGACACAGACTGGCAAATTGGATAAAGAGTCAAGACCCATTGGTGTGCTGTATTCAGGAGACCCATCTCATGTGCAAAGACACACATAGGCTCAAAATAAAGGGATGGAGGAATAAATTACCAAGCAAATGGAAAGCAAAAAAAAAAAAAAAAAATCAAGGGTTGCAATGCTAGTCTCTGATAAAACAGACTTTAAACCAACAAAGATCAAAAAAGACAAAGAAGGGCATTACATAACGGTAAAGGGATTAATGCAACAAGAAGCGCTAACTATCCTAAATATATATGCACCTAATACAGGAGCACCCAGATTCATAAAGCAAATTCTTACAGACCTACAAAGAGACTTAGACTCCCACACAATAATAGTGGGAGATTTTAACATCCCACTGTCAATATTAGACAGATCAACAAGACAGAAAATTAACAAGGATATTCAGGACTTGAACTCAGGTCTGGAACAAGTGGACCTAATAGACATCTACAGAACTCTCCACCCCGAATCAACAGAATATACATTCTTCTCAGCACCACATCTCACTTATTCTAAAATTGGCCACATAATTGGAAGTAAAACACTCCTCAATAAATGCAAGAGAACGGAAATCTTAACAGTCTCTCTCAGACCACAGTGCAATCAAATTAGAACTCAGGGTTAAGAAACTCACTCAAAATTGCACAACTACATGGAAACTGAATAACCTGCTTCTGAATAACTACTGGGTAAATAACGACATTAAGGCAGAACTAAATAAGTTCTTTGAAACCAATGAGAACAAAGACACAATGTACCAGAATCTCTGGGACACAGCTAAAGCAGTGTTTAGAGGGAAATTTCTAGCACTAAATGCCCACAGGAAAAAGTGGGAAAGATCTAAAATTGATACCCTAACATCACAATTAAAAGAACTAGAGAAGCAAGAGCTAACAAATTCAAAAGCTAGCAGAAGGCAAGAAATAACTAAGATCAGGGTAGAACTGAAAGAGATAAGAGACATGAGAAACCCTTCAAAAAAATCAATGAATTCAGGAGCTGGTTTTTTTTTTTTTTTGAGACAGAATCTCGCTCTGTTGCTCAGGCTGGAGTGCAGTGGCGTGATCTCAGCTCACTGCAAGCTCCACCTCCCGGGTTCACACCATTCTCCCACCTCAGCCTCCTGAGTAGCTGGGACTACAGGTGCCCGCCACCACGCCCAGCTAATTTTGTTTTTGTATTTTTAGTAGAGACAGGGTTTCACCGTGTTAGCCAGGATGGTCTCGATCTCTTGGCCTTGTGATATGCCCACCTCAGCCTTCCGAAGTATTGGGATTACAGGCGTGAGCCACCATGTCTGGCCAGGAGCTGTTTTGTTGAAAAGATTAACAAAATAGACCGCTAGCCAGACTAATAAAGAAGAAAAGAGAGAAGAATCAAATAGACACAATAAAAAATGATAAAGGGGATATCACCACTGATCCCACAGAAATACAAACTACCATCAGAGAAGACTATACACACCTCTACGCAAATAAACTAGAAAATCTAGAAGAAATGGATAATTTCCTGGACACATACACCCTCCCAAGACTAAACCAGGAAGAAGTTGAATCCCTGAATAGACCAATAACAAGTTCTGAAATTGAGGCAGTAATTAATAGCCTACCAACCAAAAAAAGCCCAGGACCAGACGGATTCACAGCCAAATTCTACCAGAGGCACAAAGAGGAGCTGGTACCATTCCTTCTGAAATGATTCCAAACAATAGAAAATGAGGGACTCCTCCCTAACTCATTTTATGAGGCCAGCATCATCCTGATACCAAAACCTGGCAGAGACATAACAACAAAAAAAATTTCAGGCCATTCTCTCTGATGAACATCGATGCAAAAATCCTCAATAAACTACTGGCAAACCAAATCCAGCAGCACATCAAAAAGCTTATCCACCACGATCAAATTGGCTTCATACCTGGGATGCAAGGCTGGATCAACATACGCAAATCAATAAACATAATCCATAAACAGAACCAATGACAGAAACCACATGATTATCTCAATAGATGCAGAAAAGGCCTTTGATAAAATTCAACACCCCTTCATGCTAAAAACTCTCCATAAACTAGGTATTGATGAAACGTATCTCAACATAATAAGAGCTATTTATGACAAACCCACAGCCAATATCACACTGAATGGGCAAAAGCTGGAAGCATTCCCTTTGAAAACCAGCACAAGACAAGGATGCCCTCTCTCACCACTCCTATTCAACACAGTATTGGAAGTTCTGGCCAGGGAAATCAGGCAAGAGAAAGAAATAAATGGTATTCAAATAGGAAGAGAGGAAGTCAAACTGTCTCTGTTTGCAGATGACATGATTGTATATTTAGAAACCCCATCGTCTCAGCCTAAAATCTCCTTAAGCTGATAAGCAACTTCAGCAAAGTCTCAGGATACAAAATCAATGTGCAAAAGTCACAAGCATTCCTATACACCAATAATAGACAAACAGAGAGCCAAATCATGAGCGAACTCCCATTCATAATTGCTACAAAGAGAATAGAATACCTAGGAATACAACTTACAAGGGATGTGAAGGACCTCTTCAAGGAGAACTACAAACCACTGCTCAACGAAATAAAAGAGGACACAAACAAATGGAAAAACATTCCATGCTCATGGGTAGGAAGAATCAATATCATGAAAATGGCCACACTGCCCAAAGTAATTTATAGCTTCAATGCTATCCCCATCAAGCTGCCACTGACTTTCTTCATAGAATGAGAAAAAACTACTTTAAAGTTTATAAGGAACCGAAAAAGAGCCCGTATAGCCATGACAATCCTAAGCAAAAAGAACAAAGCTGGAGGCATCATGCTACCTGACTTCAAAGTATACTACAAGGCTACAGTAACCAAAACAGGATGGTACTGGTACCAAAACAGATATATAGACCAACGGAACAGAACAGAGGCCTCAGAAATAATGCCACACATCTACAACCATCTGATCTTTGACAAACCTGACAAAAACAAGCAATAGGGAAAGAATTCCCTATTTAATAAATGGTGTTGGGAAAACTGGCTAGCCATATGCAGAAAACTGAAACTGGGCCCCTTCCTTACACCTTATACAAAAATTAACTGAAGATGGATTAACGACTTAAATGTAAAACCTAAAACCATAAAGGCCCTAGAAGAAAACCTAGGCAATACCATTCAGGACATAGGCATGGGCAAAGACTTCATGACTAAAACACCAAAAGCAATGGCAACAAAAGCCAAAATTGACAAATGGGATCTGATTAAACTAAAGAGCTTCTGCACAGCAAAAGAAACTATCATCAGAGTGAACAGGTAACCTACAGAATGGGAGAAAATCTTTGTAATCTATCCATCTGACAAAGGGCTAATATCCAGAATCTACAAGGAACTTACACAAATTTACAAGAAAAAGCCAAACAACCCCATCAAAAAGTAGGCGAAGGATATAAACAGACACTTCTCAAAAGAAGACATTTACGCGGCCCACAAACATATAAAAAAAGCTCATCATCACTAGTCATTAGAGAAATGCGAATCAAAAGCACAATGATACACCATCTCACACCAGTTAGAATGGCAATCATTAAAAAGTCAGGAACCAACAGATGCTGGAGAGGATGTGGAGAAATAGGAACACTTTAATCTGTTGGTGGGAGTGTAAATTAGTTCAACCATTGTGGAAGACAGTGTGGTGATTCCTCAAGGATCTAGAACCAGAAATACCATTTGACTCAGCAATCCTATTACTGGGTATATACCCAAAGGATTATAAATCATTCTACTATAAAGACACATGCACATGTATGTTTATTGCAGCACTATTCACAATAGCAAAGACTTGGAACCAACCCAAATGCCCATAAATGATAGACAGATAAAGAAAATGTGGCACATATACACCATGGAATACTGTGCAGCCATAAAAAAGGATGAGTTCATGTCCTTTGGAGGGACATGGATGAAGCTGGAAACCATCATTCTCAGCAAACTAACACAGGAACAGAAAATCAAACACTGCATGTTCTCACTTATAAGTGGAAGGTGAACAATGAGAACACATGGACACAGGGACGGGAACATCACACATTGGGGCCTGTTGAGGGGTGGGGGGCTAGGGGAGGGATAGCATTAGGAGAAATACCTAAGGTAGATGATGGGTTGATGGGTGCAGCAGCCACCATGACACATGTATACCTATGTAACAAACCTGCACGTTCTGCACATGTATCCCAGAACTTAAAGTATAATAATAATAAATAAAAAATTAGCTAGGCATGGTGGTGCTTGCCTGTAATCCCAGCTACTCGGGAGGCTGAGTGGGAGAATCACTTGAACCCGGGAAGCGGAGGTTGCAGTGAGCCGAGATCACTTTGCCTGGGTGGCAGAGTGAGACTCCATCTCAAAACAAACAAACAAACAAACAAAACACACACAGACACACAAACCTGAACTATTATACAAGCTGATTGGCAATGTTGTTTTTGGGAAAACATCTTGACCAAATGAGGGAAATGTGAGTTGTCAGTATCAAAATGGAATCACTTGGCTGGGCGTGGTGGCTCACGCCTGTAATCCCAGCACTTTGGGAGGTCGAGGTGGGTGGATCACAAGGTCAGCAGTTCGAGACCAACCTGGCCAATGAGGTGAAACCCCGTCTCTACTAAAAATACAAAAAAATTAGCCAGGCGTAGTGGCACATGCCTGTAATCCCAGCTACTCAGGAGGCTGAGGCAGGAGAATTGCTTGAATCCGGGAGGTGGAGGTTGCAGTGACCCGAGATCGTGCCACTGCACTCCAGCCTGGGTGACATAGCGAGACTCCATCTCGAGAAAAAAAAACACCTTGACAAACAGAGCTAGGGAAGGCCATGAAAGGAGGACTATTATGCACAAATGCCTGATAAGTACCAAAAAAGGCTCTGCAAAAACCACAACCTTACAGAAAAAAATACTTCCATGAGGACGTCTGCCCAGCAACTGCCTGCTCGACCTTGGACTGGAGCCACCCTTGTCATTAATCCTTGCAGATAAGGATAATTATCTCAAAACAATTATGTAATCCTCCTCATTTTTCCTTTAAAAGCTTTTGCCTTCCTTTACCTCCCTGAATACACACATAGTTTATTACGGCTCACACACTCCGGCTGCAATGCCATTCCTGAATAAATATCACTTTCTTTTTAGAGAGTCGCTGTCTGTTATTTAGGTTAACATAAGCATGACAACTAAGAAATCATAAAGAAAAGGAGTGGCAGAATTGACTATATAAAAATGTAAAACTTCTGTAATTAAAAAAACAAAATCAAAAGTTGAAAGAAAATTATAACATGTATGACAGGAGGCTATATTAGTTTCCTAGTAAAAATTACCAGAAACCAGGTGGATTTAAGCAACAGAAATTTATCCCCTCACAGTCCTGGAGGCTAAAGGTCTGAAATCAAGATGTCTATAGAGCCACGTTCTCTTGAAGCCTCCAGGGAAGGATCTGCTTCGTGCCTTTTTCTTAGCTCCTGATGTCGCCAGCAGTCCTTGGTGTTCCTTGGCTTGCAGCTGCATAACTTCAGTTTCTTCTTCCACTGTCACATGGCATTCTTCCCCTGTGTCTTCACATGTTCTTCTCATAAGGACAGCAGTCATGTTGGATTAAGGGTTCACCCTACTTGGCACGACCTCATCCTCACTGATTATATCTGCCAATGACCCTATTTCTAAATAAGGTCACAATCTGAGCTAATGGGGGGTTAGAACTTCAGCACATCTTTTTGGGAGATACAATTCCACCTATACCAATCTTTAATATATAAGTAGATTTTACAAAATGAGTAAGAAATGCTGGCCGGGTGCCGTGGCTCATGCCTGTAATCCCAGCACTTTGGGAGGCCGAGGCCGGTAGATCACTTGAGGTCAGGAGTTTGAGACCAGCCTGACCAACATGGTAAAACCCCGTCTCTACTAAAAATACAAAATTAGCTGGGCGTGGTGGCGCATGCCTGTAATCCCAGCTACTTGGGAGGCTGAGGCAAGAGAATCGCTTGAGCCAGGTAGGTGGAGGTTGCAGTGAGCTGAGATTGCGCCATTGCACTCCAGCCTGGGCAACAAGAGTGAAACTCCCTCTCAAAAAAAAAAAAAAAAAAGAAACATTATAATACTGCAACAGAAAAATGGGCAAAGGACAAGCATAGGGAATTCGCACACACACCCTGTGTGTTTCCAATAAACATAAGCAAGATGTCTGGCTGTACTATATGTGAGCACACTCCCTTATCTCCAACCTCACTAGCTGCTCTTCCTCCCTTGGGCTATGCACTATGGTGTTCCCTTGGGCTAGGTTCTGGATGTTCTTCCTCTTGTTGCCTCAACCTAGATGATTTTATCCAGGTCAATGACTTGCGCTAACAAGACTAAATTGTATCTCTAGTCAGCACTTTTCTTCAGAGCTCTAAACTCAGTACAAATGTTATACTTGGCATCTCCAGTTGGCTATTCCACAGGCATCGTAAGTTTTATACCTTCAAAACAGAACTCTTGAATCTTTCCTCTAACCCTGTTCCTCCCAAGTCTGCTTCATTTCAATGCATGACACCAACATGCATTCAGTTGCTCAGGCCAGAACTCAGGGCATCCTTCTTAATTCCTTCCTTTCCCCTTGTTATCCACATCCAAGTTATCAGGACCTGTTGATTTTATTTACTAAATATCTATATCCTTCCACTCTCCCAGTCTGTACCACCACTCCAGTCCAAGCTACAGTTATTTCTGACCTGGACTACTACAGCCAACCTTCTAACTGATCTCCCTAATTTCACTCTTCCCCTCTTACAGTAGGGTGATTACACTTCTGCTTTGTTTGGGACAGTTCCAGTTTTCACCTGTTGCTTGACATCCTGGTCCAGTTAGCATCCCTTTTCATTTGCAAAAGTTTCCCAATTGGATGATAAATTACCTGGTCTCCCTACCTTACCATCTTTTCTTTTCACAGTAGCTAAAGTCATCTCTAAAAAATGTAAATCAAGGCTAGGTGCAGTGGCTCACGCCTGTAATCCCAGCACTCTGGGAGGCCGAGGTGGGTGGATCATGAGGTCAGGAGATCTAGACCATCCTGGCCAACATGGTGAAACCCCGTCTCTACTAAAATACAAAAAATTAGTCAAGCGTGGTGGTGTGCTTGTAGTCCCGGCTACTTGGGAGGCTGAGGCGGGGGAAATTGCTTGAACCTGGGAAGTGGAGGTTGCAGTGAGCCGAGATCACACCACTGCACTCCAGCCTGGGCAATGCAACAGAGCAAGACTCCATCTCCAAAAAAAAAAAAAAAAAAAAAGTAAATCAAATCATGTCACTGTCCTGCTTAAACCTTCAAAGATTTCTTACTGTATTACAATAAAATCCAAATCCCTTATTGTGGTCTCCAAAGCCCTATAACCTAACCTACCTACTTCTCATCTCTTCTGACTCTGTCCATCAGTCGTTACATTGCAGCCTCACTGGTTTTCCATTCTTCCAGTAAGTCATGCTCATTCCCGCCTCCAAACCTTTGGTTTTGTTGTTCCCTTTGACAGTGCCTTATTCATCTAGATCTTATAAATAATTTGTTGTCCTTTTAGTCTCAGATCAAATATTAACTCTTCAGAGAGGCCTTCTCTGAAAACACAATCAAATGTTCCCAATCCCACCAAAGTTACTCTCTATTATACTGTTCTCTTATTTGTTAGTTTGTTTACTGCCTATCTTTCCACAGTAGAATGTAGTTCCATTATCATCTTGTTTACCTCTGGTCCCCAGGGTTACAGCATATGCTCAATAAATATTTATTGAACAAATGAATCATAATCAAAAAAATAAAAAATAATGACATCTTATGGAATCTGGCTATCAAACAGCAAAGATTAAAAGAACAAAAATACCGTATTTTTTCCCTAACACTCTGTATTATCACCTGACATTACATTTATAGTGTTGTTTACTATTTGTGTCCCCTCAGTAAAATGAAATCTCCATGAGGGCAGGGACTTGGTTTTCACAGATGTATTCCCAGCACCTCTAAGAGTGCCTGGTATATAATAAGTGCTCAATAAATATTTATGGAATAATGTAACAATACCTAGGGGTGACTAGGCAGCAGAGAAAGGGATATGACTGGCCATATACCACTGGTAAGAATATTAATGCACGATTTTTGTAGGAAATTTGGCAATACAGTTGATACCTGAACAACACAGGTTTGAACTGCATGGGTCCACTTACAAGAGAGTTTTTTTCAATAAACGTATTGGAAAATTTTTTGGCGATTTATAACAATTTGAAAAACTCACAGACGAACGCCACAGCCTATAAAAATTGAAAAAAACTAAGAAAAAGATATGTCCTGAATGCATAAAATATATGTAGATACTAGCCTATTTTATCTATTTACTACCATAAAATCAACACAAATCTATTATACAAAGTTAAACTTTATCAAAATTTATGCACACAATCACTTACTGACCATACATGGTGACATTTGCAGTTGACAGAAATGTAAAGATGCAATATTAAATCACAACTGCATATTTTTAAATTTATTTTTTTCTTTTTAATTTGTATCACAACTGCATAAAATTAACCATAGAATACACTGTACTACTGTGATAATAATGTACTACTACCACAGACATCTGCTGCTGTTGTGGTGAGCTCAAGTGTTGTGAGTGTCCACTTAAAATGCCATGTGACACTAATCAATTTCTGCATTACTTCCCAGTAAACTGTGTATCACAGTAAAAAGTGTTCTCTCCTGGGTTTTTTTCCACATATATTTGTTTAATCATGTGTAGGGTAATATCGTAAACCTTGAATAACACCATGAAACCCATACAAAGTGCTACTAGTGATGCTGGATGTGCTCTCAAGAAACAGAGAAAAGTCGTGACGTAAGAAAAGTTGAATTGCTTGAGATGTACTGTAGATAGAGGTCTGCAGCTGTGGTTGTCCCCTATTTCAGACAGATGATTTATCTTGTAAACAGACGATGTAAACCTATGGTATTGACAAATACAGTATAGTACTGTAAATGTATTTTATCTTCCTTATGATCTTAACATTTTTCTCTTGCTTACTTTACCATAAGAGTCCATATAACATACAAAACATGAGTTAACTGCTTCTGTTACTGGTAAGGCTTCCAGTCAACAGTAGGCTACTGGTAGTTAAGTTTTCGAGGAGTCAAATGTTATATGTAAATTTTCAACTGCACGGGGGGGTTAGCAACCCTAACCCCCGTGTTATTCAAGGGTTAGCTACATATAAAGTAGGGCACACCTTTTGACTCAGCAATCTAACTTCTAAGAGGAACTTAATAAACAAATGAACAAGAGTACAAAGATTATGAGGGAATTTTCACTGGGTTCTTAGAGAAAATTTAGAAACGAAGGCATAATATTAAGAGGAGGTCACAAAAACATGTATGAGGAGGACACATACGTATGTATGTATGCACATGTGTATATACAAGTAAACATTTACATAGACATACACCAAAATGTTAACATTGGTTATCTTTGGATAGTGAGATTACCGGCAATTTTAATTTTCTTCTTTATACATTTATAAAAATTGTATAATTAGATCAACAAAATTAACTATCTGAAAATCTTCTGTTTTTACAAGTAAAAAAAAGAAAAACAAAAAACCCCAAACGAAAAAGCCATGATAAACACAGAAACACACCTCATCGACTCAGTGAAGACTAAAGCCCAGGTTAAGAATCAAGAGTTCAGAAATGTCAACTTCAATATTAGACATGGCTTTCTCAAGTTCAAGCAAGTTACTTCCCCTTAGTCAATATTTATAAAAAAAAAAAAAAAAAAAGAAAGATGTAAAAGTTGCTTCTTTTATTCCATTGCCTGTGAAGCTCAAGAGGGACAGGCCTGGGCTTAGAAACAACACAAAAAGTGGCAAAAGCTATCATTTATATGAGATCCTTTCCTTGCATTTGTCTCATTAAAAATTTAAAACCATCCTGCTAGGTAGGCATTAATGTTCTCAGGCTCAAAAGCTGAGAGCTGACAGAACTTTCCAAAACTCAAATGGTTGCTATGTTGGAGATACTGATTCAGAAGTCTCTCTGACCTCAGAGCCTTCAGGAAAAGCTACAGAGAAAAGGGCACTTTTAGACGTTATAACCTTGCAAGTCTCTCAATGCCTCTGATCTTTCACATGGTTATCATACCACTCTTATCTAATTTGCAAAAACGATAAAACGAGAATAAGCTTGGAGCTTTTAGAGAGCTGGAATAAAAATCTGGAGAAGCATGATTTAAATTGGGTACTGCTCTCTGGTACTTGCCCTTCATTTCGATTCAACTCAAGGCTCAAGATCAAAATGCCTGCTTCAGTGGTCACAAGGGGGGGCAACAGTGAGAGGGTACGCCCATGTACGTGTGTGGAAGGCCACAAAAGACTGAGATAAGCATGGCATCTGACCACTGAAGAAGGAAGCTGGACCAGAATGAGGGAAAATGGACAACACTTGGGAGGAAAGGAAGCAAGTGGGAAGGACAAAGTTAAACAGGTACTAAGAGAAGGCGGCTATAGGAATGAGGAGGAACTAGGAGGAAAGAAGTATTTTTTCCCTTCCACCTTTTTTCTCTCTCTACTCTTTTCTTTGATGATCTCAGTCACTATTAGACCTTCAATACTCCTTTCTGTTTGCATGATTGCCAAATATCTCCACTCTTGCCTTTTCTCCAACTACTGAGCTGGCCACATCCATCTACATTTCCTATTAACACTGTAAATCCAGTAGGTCCAACCTGAATTCAGCATCTCCTTCATCTCAAGCCTGCTGCTACTTTTATATGCACTTCTCTTATACTTATCAAACATCCATCTAAACCATTCTCTCTCCCCATATTCTTTCAATAGTTCCTTCATCCAACAAATATTTATTGTGCATCTATTATGTCCGACACATTCAGCCACAGCCCGAGATACATCCATTCACTCATGAAGTTGGGTCATTTTTATCTTGGAAATCTCTTCTCTTACTACCCCATGAGCTGCCTAACTCAACTAAATTGGTCTCTAAGACGTCCTGAGAACCCCTCTTGCTTGAAAAATAATATATATTAACTAGTTTTGCATGCTATTCATTCTATAGTGAGCATCTAGCACTTGGCACTGTACCTCGGGCACAGAAGGGGTTCCCAATGGAGGTTTAGGGACTGTAAATCCGCTAGAAAGGGAACAGGGGCAGCAGAAGCTAGGAAACGTCTTGAACGAGTATTTGCATAGGAAGCATGGCAAACTGTATGATCTATACACATAACATCAGCTTCATAATCCTTGTGTTCCGGGGGTGGCTCTGGGAGGCTGGGGAGATCGTTGGAAGCCTTCTGAGAGAAAGCTCCACCTCCCACCCCTTGAGTAGGTCCTCAATAACCACCTGATGAATGTATCACCTTATGAGGGGACCATGGATGTTGTGTTCGCCGTTGTATCCCCAGCCCCTACAACATCTGGCCCATAGTAGGGATTCAATAAACATCTATGCAGGATTCTCGAAAGGCAGATAATTCACCACCTCATGAACGACAAAGACGAAGGAGTTCTGAGGGAAACAGAAATAGTGCGCGAGGTTTCCTTCCCTATTCCTTCAGGGCTTGGTACAGGGTAAGTGCTAAGGAAATAAATCGCCCTCCTGTACAACTCCAAAATCGGGCCCCTCGCTCTGCAGTCAGGCCCTGGAGCGCGGCCACCATCTGGCTCAGGCCCGCGCTTCCCTCCCTCCCAGCCTGGGCTCCTGCTACCTCCCTGCACACATCTGTGCCCATCACAGGCCAAAGAATTACGCGCTCCCGCTTTCCTGCACCGGCCCGGCCCTACACCCGAGCCCCCACGTCCCGCCGAGGCTGCGAGGACGCCCGCGGCCCCGGCCCGAGACCCCAGCCCCTGCAGCAGGCGCGCCAGGAGCTCGTCCGTGTGCTCGGCCGCTTTCCAGCCGCAGTCCTCTCGGGCTTCAGCGCTGAGCCCGGGAGGCCCGGCCTCCCCGGTCCCTGCCCGGGTCCCTGCCCCGGCCCGCCGCGCTCCCCGGGCCCGAGAGGCCCGGAAGGAGGCAAGGCGGGAAGTGGCTGAGCAGCTGTGAGGCGCCAGGGGCGGGAAGCGGGCGGCAGGCCCAGCCGAGGGTCGCGAAGACGCGAGCCCCCAGACGAGGCGACGCTCACTCACCACGGTCCGGCGGGGCAGCGCGCCGGAGGTTCGCGACAGGGCCCGGCGCAGCCTCCGCGACCGGCCCGGGCGGGCGCCTCCGGAGCTCTCAGAGCCGCTGTCGTCCGAGATCACGATGAAATCCTCCATGGCTGCGGGCCCCGACCGAGGCAGCGCGCGGGCGGCCGGAGACCCAGGCAGTGGCGGCGGCGACGACTTCGGTTCCTGCTTCTGAGGCGGCGGCGGCAGCGGCGGCGGCTCCAACCCGGGCCATCACCACGCCGGCCCCGCCCCGAGCCCCGCCCCGCCGGGCCGCCAAGCCCCGCCCACCGGCGACGGGCGGCTGGGGTCAGGGCCGGGGTCGCTGTGCTTCGCGGCGGCGCGGGTCCTCCCTTTCCCAGGAGGAAACAAAAGAAAAATGGAGTCGCAGCCGGCTTCAGCAGGTGTTGGGGCCAGGAGTGCGAGACGCCGAGGCCGCGGGGACTTCCCCACCTGCTTCCAACCGATGAAAGTGTGAAGTGAGGCGCGCCCAGTCCCACCCTGCCCAGGTGTGAAGCGCCTCCCGGACTGAGAGGGCCTTGACTGAGGGGCAGGGAGAGAGGTCCTGGCCCCCGAGTGAGCGAGGGTAGGTGACCTGGCTTCTGGCCGAGCTAGGGGAGAGAGAGACCCCACTTTTTGGTGCACATGCGCATGTGTATCTGTAGGATAAATGCCTAAAAGCGGACTTACTGGGGCAAAGGCCATGTTTTTGTAGTTTTGCTAAATGATGCCAAATTACCCTCCTAAATTGTACCAGTTTTGCGATTTCACCAACAATATGTGTCTCTCAGGAGTTTAAACTGAGATTTAGAGCAGGGGTGTCCAATCTTTTGGCTTCCCCAGGAAGAAGAATTGTGTTGGGCCATACGTAAAATACACTAATGATAGCTGATGACCTAAACGAAAAGAGCTGTGGAAAAAAAAAAAACAACTCTTAATGTTAAACAGGGGGTTAAACAAGTTTGACGTAGACAGTTGTTCAGTTGGTATCAGGATCAGAAGCCAAAAAGGTGCACAAAAGAAGCCATGAACTAGCAGAGGCCATGAATAATTAGATGTTGTGAATAAGCAGAAGTTATAAAGGTGAAAAAGGTTGTCCCCAGTAGAGGAATCGGTGGGTAATTGGCTGGTTGGTTGGTTGTAGGGCAGGACCATTAAAATCAAGATAGGACCTATTGGTACATTAAATGTGGGGTATTGACAAAATCCTGCTGCTCAGGCTCCAACAGTTTTGCAAAATATGTTAACCGATCCAAAGAATAATGTGTTTAATAGGAGGGGGATTTGTTCCTAAAGGAATGGTTATCAGGTGCTCCCCAAGCACTGTCTAATGCAGTGTTTTTCACACTTCAGTGAGCATCAAAATCCCCTAGAGTGTTTGTTAAGACAGATTGCGGCCGGGTGCAGTGGCTCACGCCTGTAATCTCAGCACTCTGGGAGGCCGAGGCGGGTGGATCACTTGAGGTCAGGAGTTCGAGACCAGCCTGGCCCACCTCCTCTCTACTAAAAATACAAAAATTAGCTGGGCATGGTGGCAGGCGCCTGTAATCCAGCTACTTGGGAAGCTGAGGCAGGAGAACTGCTTGAACCCGGGAGGTGGAGGTTGCAGTGAGCCGAGATCGCGCCATTGCACTCCAGCCTGGGGGACAGAGCGAGACTCCATCTCAAAAAAACAAAAACAAAAAACCCAACAAAACACAGATTGCTGGGTTGCTGGTATGGTTTGGATCTGTGTCCCCACCCAAGTCTCATGTTGAATTGTAATCCCCAATATTAGAGGTGGGGTCTGGTGGGAGGTGATTGGATCATGGGGGTGGTTTCTTGTCAATGGTTTAGTACTGTCCCTTTGGTACTGTCCTTGTGATAGCGAATTCTCTTCAGATCTGGTTGTTTAAAAGTGTGTGGCACCTCCCACCTCGCCCCTTTCCCCATGTGACATCCACTCCCCCTTTGCCTTCCGTCTTGTTGGTAAGCTTCCTGAGACCTCCTCAGAAGCAGATGCTACTGTGCTTCCTGTACTGCTTGCACAACCGTGAGCCAATTAAACCCCTTTTCTTTATAAATTACTCAGTCTCAGGTATTTCTTTATAGCAATTCGAGAATGAACTAACAATCACACATCAGATTTTCTGATTGAGAAAAAGAATTTTGGGGGTGGGGCCCTGAAATTTGCATTTCTAACAAGTGCCCAGGTGATGTGGATGCTGCTAGTCTGGGGACCACACTGTGAGATCCACTGGTCTGGTGGACAGGGAGTTTATGCCCAGCACATTTCAGACATTCTGGTCCAATGGGTGAAGTCACCCTTGTGAAAGGATTCATTAAGTTATCTTCACTTAAAGCTATTAAACATTTAGGGTTGTGATCTCTCACACCTGTAATCCCAGCACTTTGGGAGGCTGAGTTGGGAGAATAGCTTGAGGCCAGGAGTTTGAGACTAGCCTGGGCAATATAGCAAGACCCTGTCTCTACAAAAATAAAAACGAATTAGCCAGGTGTGGTAGCGCATGCCTGTGGTTCTAGCTACTCAGGCAGCTGAGGCAGGAGGATCCCTTGAGCCCGGGAGTTGGAGGCTGCAGTGAGCTATGATACTGCCCCTGCACTCCAGTTGGGGCAATAGGGTGACACCCTGTCTCAATAAAACAAAATGAAACAAAATACACAACCATTTGGTGTGTCTGACTACCTGCTTGCTGAAACACTGTCTTCTGTAGGTTTCTGTGATGCTGTGCTTCTCTCACCACTTTTTTAAAATCTCCTTAGCTGACTCCTATTCCTCTACTCACTCCTTAAACTCTTGATGTCCCTTAGAGTCCTGACATTGGCCACCTTTACACATGGGACCTCTTCCCTCTACAATCTCAACTATTCCCTGGCTTCAGCGATTGGTTTTATGCCAGTGGCTGCCACGAGTTTATCTCAGCCCAGTTCTGTCCTTAAAACTCCAGTTGTATACATCCAAACATCTGCTGAAGCTCGTAGGCCTCTCAGGTTGAATATGTCTAAAGCCGAACTCACCTTTATGCTCCCCGCACCCACAAAAAAGCCTGCTCTCTTTGTGTGTCTTATGGTGATGGCTCCACCAGCCAGCAATTGCTGAGGTGAAAAACCTGAGTATTGCGCCTGATTTCTCCCCTTTCCTCAACAAGTCCTGTCTGTTTTACCTCCTAAACATCTCCTGCATCCCTCTACTTCTTTTGGCCTCTGCTGCTGATTGTAGCCAAGCTCTGGCCTACTCTACTGTGGCAAGACACAAGAGTGTTCAGATTGTATCTTTCTCATCAGCCATCCTGCCTGAAATACAGGAAACTCAGGACCCCTGGTGGTATAATATGAGAGCAGCTTAAAAGTACCCTGGCCTTACTTGGCAACCCAGGTGGGATGAATACTGGCTCTAACGTTGGCCTCCTTAAAGCTATAAGTAATGTCACTTATGTTTCCTTGGCCATCCTGGATTTGTCTTGAAGTGTGCCATTTACCCAAGACTTCCAAAGTGATTGTATGTTTTTCAGAAATTTGTGTATTTTTTTAAGGTGACACTTTTTCATAGACTCACTCCCCCCAAACCATACATTAGTCTCATGTAAATTGAGAGGCTAATGTATTTTATGCATCCAGTGAATACTGTATTTGGTGAGTACCTGCTAGATGCTAGGCATTATGTTAGGGGTCAGGGATAAAGCAGTGAGCAGGACAGCTATTGCCTCTGTTCTCAAAGAGCTTAGCAGTTAAGGAGGTATCACTAGTTGGTTAATGAAGAAAAAATTGTTTCTTTTAAAATAATTTTTAATGAAAAATTCATACATGAAAAAATGTGTGAAGATGCAAATCAAAACCACATTGAGATCCTACTTTATACCCATTTAGGATGGCTATATTTTTTAAAAAACAGAAAACAAATTTGGGCAAGGATATGGAGAAATTGGAACCACTGTGCGTTGCTGGTAGGAATGTAAAATGGAGAAGCAGCTGTGAAAAATAGTTTGGCAGTTTCTCAAAAAGTTAGATGTAGAATTACCATATGATTCAACAATTCTACTCCTAGATATTTGCCCAGAAAAACTGAAAACGGGGACTCAAACAGGTACTTGTTTGCAAATCTTCACAGCAGCATTATTTGTAATAGCCAAAAGGTAGAAACACGTCTTCCTCAGCAGATGAATGGATTAAAAAAAAGTGGTATATACATATAATAGAATAATATATTCAGCCATGAAAATGAATTAAATTCTGATAACGTCACAACATGGATGAACCTTGAGAATATTATGCTAAGTGAAATAAGCCAGATACAAAAGGACAAATATTATACAATTCCATGTATATGAAGTACCTGGAATAGGCAAATTCACAGAGACAGATATTGGAATAATGGTTTTCAGGGGTTGGGGATGGGGAGAATGGAGAGTTATTGTTTAATGGGTATTGAGTTTCAGCTTGGGATGGCAAAGAGTTCTGGAAGTGGATGGTGGTGATGGTTGCACAACTTTGTGAATGAACTAATGCCGCTGAATTGTACACTTAAAATGGTTATAATGGTAAATTTTGTGTTATGTCTATTTTACCAAAATAGAACACACTATGTGCATGGTTTTCTTTTATAGAATTTAAGAGCATTACAGACAAGGCTAAAGGCCCCTTTTGCCACCTCCCCCATCCAGATTCGCAATTCCCCGTTTTCAGTGCTGTTATGTTTATTCCTCTAGAGCTGCTTCTGTGTATTTACCTAAATTCATGTGTACTTACTAAAATTAAATACATTTTTAGCTTTATCGAATAACATATCTGCTCTGGTATAGAGTTTTTTTTTTTTTGAGACAAAGTCTTGCTCTATCACCCAGGCTGCAGTGCAGTGGCACGATCTTGGCTCACCACAACCTCCGCCTCCTGGGTTCAAGCGATTCTTCTGCCTCAGCCTCCTGAGTAGCTGGGAGTAGCTGGGCATGCACGCCACCATGCCCGGCTAATTATTGTATTTTTTTTTTTCAGTAGAGACGGGGTTTCACTATGTTGACCAGTCTGGTCTTGAACTCCTGACCTCGTGATCCGCCTGCCTTGGCCTCCCAAAGTGCTGGGATTACAGGCGTGAGCCACCGCACCCAGCCTGCTATTGAGATTTGAAACCATCATTTGTGGTAAAAACATTCTAAATACAAAGCTTCCTGCCTTATTAATGGGGATTTTTTTTTGGTGGTTCTTCATCTTTAAAATATTTTTTCTTTTTTCGATTTTTCATTACATGGCAGGGTCAGTGCCTGCAGACCCGCTTTTGTTTATGCTAAAGCCAGCTAGCTCAAGTTTCTCCCTGCTCTAGGGAACATTCTGTCCCTTCTGCGGGATTCCAGGTCTAATCTTCCAGTTTCAGGGCATTCTTAGCTTTTCCACTGGATTGCTTCAGCAGGCGGCCTCTCAGTTTACATAACTTTATTTAAATCATTTTCTCATACTTTCTCCCTGCTTCCTCCCATCTTCAAATTTGCTGTGATATCAAGGTCTTTGGAAAAATTTTGTTTCATTCCCTATGTTCGAAGATGATACATCCTCATTTGAGAAAATTAAAGCAATTGAGAATGGTTACGAAGCAGAATGTGTAACTCCATCATATTTTGATAACATCTTTCCAGATATCTCTAAATGGCCGACACTCACATGTGCAAAATTTTTACATAAATGGGATCAGACTATGCATATTGCGTCACAGTTGGTTTGCTTAAATTAATATGTCCTTATGGTTTTCTGTGTCAGTGAACATGGATCTATAGTATCCATATTGTCTATTTTATTGGCTCATATTTTAAAATAGTGTATTTGCTCTTATATAGAAAACCACAAAGAAGCAAGCAAAAAAATATACCACGTTCTCCCATTCTTGGTATCCCTCATTGAACAGTTTGTAAAACTAAAAGAAGCATCTTGTGAGTTCAGTAAATTCTTGCTACCAAAACTTACAAAATGAAAAGTGAAAGTTGAAAGCCACCCTCTCTTTCCTAGTTCTTCTTCCTAACACTAAATGCCTTTATTAGTTTCTTGTAAATCCTTCAAAACATACTTATTTACTACACATACTTATCTGTTCTAACACACCCTTAAAAAATCGCACTGTACAGTTATTTACTTTGCTTTTTTTCATTTATCGTGGGCATTATTTCCTAACTGCAGGGTAAACATATCTGTCTCTTTTTAACAGCTTACATTAAAAAGTCATTTGTTAGGCTGTGCCACAATTTATGTAATTGGTTTTCTATCATGGATATTTTGGTTGTTTCTAGGGTTTTTATTTGTGTATTTTTGTTATTACTATTACCAATTATGTTACAACAACATCTTTGAGCTTCTAAGTCTTGCCAGCGTATCTGCAGGGAAATTCTTTTTTTTTTTTTTTTTTTTTTGAGACGAGTCTCGTTCTGTCGCCCAGGCTGGAGTGCAGTGGCACCATCTTGGCTCACTGCAAGCTCTGCCTCCCGGGTTCACACCATTCTCCTGCCTCAGCCTCCTGAGTAGCTGGGATTATAGGTGCCCGCCACCACGCCCGGCTAATTTTTTTTTGTATTTTTAGTAGAGACGGGGTTTCACCGTGTTATTTAGGATGGTCTCGATCTCCTGACCTCGTGATCTGCCTGCCTTGGCCTCCCAAAGTGCTGGGTACAGGGGTTAGCCACTGCACCCGGCCTGGGAAATTCTTAAGCATGGGGGACTGGGTTAGAAGATGTATGTTTTACATATTGATAGATATTACCAAATTATCATCCAGAAAGTTTGCACCAAATAACGTATCAAGCACTTGAGAGTGCTTATTTCCCCAAATTCTTCAAGCACTGGTTATCATACTTTTTGGTTGTTGCCAATCAAATAATTTAAGGTTGGTATCTTGTCCTGATTGCCTTTACTTCATTATGAGTAAAGTTATGATACTTTTAAAGTGCTCATTGGCTATTTGTAGCTTTTTCTTTAAACTGTGTTCATATACATTGACTTTTTTCTCCTATGCTGTTCATCTTTTTCAGTAACAGTGAAATTTATATGAATAGCTAACATTTACAAAGTATTACATTGCTTGCATATTCAACAAGACACCAAATAATGAACATTTAGGATGTTTACAGTATTATCTTGTGGGTTTAAACATTCTCGCACATCTTTGTACTCTGGACCAGATATCTATCTGTTTAAATTAAATTTCTAGAAGTGGAATTGCTGATTTAAAGTTGAATTATTTGTCCAAATGTTCCAAATAGCATTGTGTGATAGGGGAATGGTCCAAGTGAGGAAGTAGGAAAGAAAGGAACTAAACAGTTACTCCTAATTGCAAGGCCAGTCAGCTCTAAATTAGAGTTTAGTTAGCAGGCTAATTGATGATATCATCCTAGCTGCTTTCATCAATAAGCTTCGTAAAATCCTAACTCTCCTTCTCTATTTGAGTGCCCAGACCTCCTGGGAGTCTGCAAATTCTAGGGTTAAAAAAAAAAAAGGAAAAAATAATTTTGTAATTTTCAGGTGAGCAATAGTATTAAAAATTATAAGCACATTCTGAATCATTTTATGACCGTACAACTCCAACATTGGCTTTATATTTCTGTTTACAGTTGCCTGTGTTGGTACATAATGTTTTTGTCTTTTTTTTTTGAGACGGATCTTGCTCTGTCCCCCAGACTGGAGTGCAGTGGCGCCATCTCGGCTCACTGCAAGCTCCGCCTCCCCGGTTCACGCCATTCTCCTGTCTCAGCCTCCCAAGTAGCTGGGACTACAGGCACTCGCCACCACGCCTGGCTAATTTTTTGTATTTTTAGCAGAGACGGGGTTTTACCGTGTTAGCCAGGATGGTCTCCATCTCCTGACCTCGTGATCCACCTGCCTTGGCCTCCCAAAGTGCTGGGATTACAGGCGTGAGCCACCACACCCGGCCAGGTGCGTAATGTTTTAAGGCACTATGGTAGTTCATGAATTTTAATTAAGTGGAGGCAGGCAGTGGGAGAATTGAGCCAGTTTACTCATGGGGCAGGTGGACTCCGGGGCAAGCAGAGCTCAAAAGAACCTGGGCAAAAGCAATCCTTTAAATTAGAAGAATGTAGGAAGTGATTTGAGGGAGGATGAATTGCACAAATCCTGTCTTTGTACAACTTGTTCATTAGCAGCAAGTGTAGTAGGAAACAATGACATTGTTTTACATTTCTGATTTGAGTAATAATTGCATTAGGACACCAATTCAAGCCGAATTACATTAATGACCACAATATCCACCTTAGTTTTACAGGAGTTATTGGGTAACTGCATAAAACCAGGCATTCCAGGATTGTTTGGAGGCGGTTTTGACCAAGTATGAGGTCTACCTTGAGGTAGCAAAGAACTGAAGTTATTAACACCATTTTGTACAGAATAATTATCTGAACATTTTCTGCATTCATGTTATTGACAAAATCAAATAGACAAAAATTGGTGTGCTCTCATGTTTTGTTCTAATATGCATTTAATTAATAACGATATATAAAATGCTATTTTTTCTTTGTTCCAATGTTACTTTCTTGTGAAAAAAGACATCCAAGACAAAAATCTACTACTCACATTAAGCTGTCCTTTGTCCTAGTTACCATTACATATTCAGTTTTACATATTTTAACAATGTTGTGGTTAGACTTTGGATTTATACATTTCACTTAGCGTACCGTGAATATTTTCCAATTTTGCTAATCTGTTTGTTACCTCCCTTTATGCTCTTCTTATACGTTCTTTGTTGATCACCATCGTGGCCACCATCACCAGGCAAATGTTGTTTGCCCAGGTATGTAAGCCTGTACCTATTTCTCCATAATCATGTAGGCCTCTCCAAAGATATACAGACACAGGCACACCACATAGAAATATATAAAATATATGTAAAAGATTGTGAATTTGTCATTTGCTTTTACTAAAGTGAGATCATAAACTATATTGCTTAACCACTTTTTTTTTGCTTAATTCATCAGGACAGCCACCAGATCAATACACTACAGATCCAACTTGTTTTAAATAGTGACATAGTTATTCCTACTGTAGAGGTACATGTTTATTTATTTTTTCCCCATTGATGGTCATTCAAGCTGTTTTCATGTTTTTTTGTCATTATAATGTCACAGTAAGTCTCAGATTCAACCTTACATTGTTAGGACTAGGATCACTAGATCAAAGGGTATGTATATTTTTGGTTTTAGTGTATAAGGCCATGTTACTTACTTTAAAAGGTTGTAGGTCATTTCACCCAGTATCAATGTGTGGACCTTATTTGGATCTCAGTTCAAACAAAATATGAAAAGTATGACATTTATAAGACAGTTGGAAATTTGAACACAGGGTCAGGTGTGGTGGCTCATGCCTGTAATCCCAGGTCCTGGGGAGGCTGAGGTAGGAAGATCACCTGAGCCCAGGAGATCAAGGCTGCAGTGAGCTATGATTGCGCTACTGTGCTCCAGCCTGGGCAGAAGAGCAAGACCCTGTCTCTTAAAAAAAAAATTTGAACACTGTGTAGATGTTTCACTAAATTAAGGACTTTTTGGTCTTCTTTTTTTAGATGTAATAATGGTCAAGAGACATTCTGAAATATTTATGGATAAAATAATTTGCTTCAGAAAGGTATTGGGGAGAGAGAAGTAGAGGGAAACAGGGATAAAATGAATGGCCATGAATTGACAATTGTTGGAGCTGGTATAATGAGAGTCCATTATACCACTGTCTTCTTTTTAGATATGTTAGAAATTCTCCACAATAATAATTTTATAAAGCTGTAATAATTCACCCTATATGATCAATGTATGAGAAAAATGATTACCTTACATTTTCCTTGGTAATGGGTGTTACTACTTTTATTTTTGTCAATCTGATGTGTGCAAAGAGGTATTTGCTGCTATAATTTGTATTTACCTTACTGCTAGTGAGGTTGATTATCTTGAGAAAGTGTAACACTTCCTTTTTGGCAGCTAGCAGTCAGGTTATGGTGTTCCCAAACAAACATAAAGAATACTTTCTAGAATATAAATACGATATAGACAAGGCTACTGCATGACCATGTCTGGAACAAAATAGAGAAAAGCCATTTTGCAACCATGGAAACAAGAAAACATTCTCCATTTCTAACTGGAGTGACTGCTGCTCATTTACCAATGACGACTGTAGTCTTACCTTAGTCCTACTTCCTAGATAAGAATTAAGATATCCCAGCCACCGCATTGCCCTAACTTATTAACAACCCTCAACTCACAGCTAATCTTCACTTCTCCAGCTTTTCTTGAAATAATCTAGTACAAGCCCAAATCCTATGAGAAGCCCCTTTCAATTCCTTGTGGAGACCTCTATAGTTCCTTTGGAGTGCTTTCCCCGCTCCTGCAGCAAGGTAAATAAACCAAACTATTTTCTACTATAGAAATGTTCCTGATGGCCTTCAGTCAGTGGGCTTTAAAACAATCTTTTTAAAGTTTGTCAATTTGGATTTCTTCTTCTTTGGAACATTTTCCCAATTCAGTGGGTAGTTTTGAAATCTTTCCTTTTGTCTGAGAGTCAGTTTCATTTTTACCTACCCTACTCTTTAAAAATATTTTTCTGGCCAGGTGTGGTAGCTGTAATCCCAGCACTTAGGGAGGCTGAGGTGGGTGGATCACCTGAGGTTAGGAGTTCAAGACCAGCCTGGCCAACGTGGTGAAACCTCGTCTCTACTAAAAATACAAAAATACAAAAATTAGCTGGGCGTGGTGGTAGGTGCCTGTAATCCCAGCTACTGGGGAGGCTGAGGCAGGAGAATCGCTTAAGCCTGGGAAGTGGAGGTTGCAGTGAGCCGAGATTGCACCACTGCACTCCAGCCTGGGCAACAAGAGCCAGACTGCGTCTCAAAAAAAAAAAGTTTTTGTGGGTACATAGGTGCATATATTTATGGGTTGCATGAGACACTGTGATACAGGCATGCAATGCGTAACAATCACATCAGGGTAAATGGGGGCAAACCTCAAGCATTTATCCTTTGTGTTACAAACTCTCCAATTATACTCTTATGTAAAAATGTACAATTAAATTATTTTTGGCTATAGTCCCCCCCGTTATGCTAGCAAATACTAGGTCTTATTCATTCTAACTACTTTTTTTGTACCTGTTAATCATCCCCACTTCCTCCCAACCCCTGTTCTTTTCCAGGATCCATATGTACTACCTAGAAGAAGTAAAAGATAAGGATTCCCATTCAGGTTAGATCACTCCAGGTTTGATGACATGAGCAAGTATTTTCAGGATTTTGTCAGTTCTCCAGAAAGGCTGCTGGGGGTTGAGGCTGCAGTGTTGCTAAGTTGGACCTCCTTTTGCTCTAGACTCTCTTCTTAACTACCGATCTAGTTTGGCGATGCTGATAATGTGTGTGCTCACACGTGTGTGTGAGTGTGTGTGGTCACACGTGTGTGTGAGTGTGTGTGTGCTCACACGTGTGTGTGAGTGTGTGTGGTCACACGTGTGTGTGAGTGTGTGTGTGCTCACGTGTGTGTGAGTGTGTGTGTGCTCACACGTGTGTGTGAGTGTGTGTGCTCACACGTGTGTGTGAGTGTGTGTGTGCTCACACGTGTGTGTGTGTGTGTGGGGTCACACGTGTGTGTGTGTGTGCTCACACGTGTGTGTGTGAGTGCGTTTACCACTTATTGCTCATTTTGTAAGGTATTGAGGGAGAAAATTGCTAATACAATTTCATTTCATCATCTTATCAGAAGTCTGATATTTCTATTATATTTTGATTTATATATTTACAAGTGCTTATGTGAGATATATAAAAATTCAAGTTAATTGTTATTTTACTGGTATGAAATATCACCATTTGTCCCTTTTAGTGCCTTTCATCTTGAGTCATTGGTTACATAATATTATAACATACATAACAATTCTTTGATGTGCTGGGAAAATGTTGATATTTAAGCCCACCTGTTTTTATCCAGTATGTAACTCTTTCACCATTCAAATAAGCAGACGGAGTCATCCTTTGCCTTAAAGAAGATTGTCTTAATGGAACCAGAATACAAAAAGACACATTCTTGGCTTGTGAATGTCAAAGCTGGGGCTCAGGTATAAGATATTCTGAGCCAGTTTCTTCCCCCTCAGAATAAGTCATGTTGTTTGCTCTAGTAATTCTATTTCCTTAGATGTGACTTATCTCCTTCGTGCGGGGTAGTGTTTCTCATTTTTAGTTTTAGAGTTTTCCTCAAATATTTTATCATTCTTGGTTGGGTGTTTGTCTTAATTTTTGAAGTTCGCTGTTAGCTCACATGTGAGTGCTGGATTTTTTCATAGCACCTTGTTGCCGGTAATTTCAGGAAAGAATTTGGACTTGCAATGGGATAGGGTTTGTTAGCATCCAGTCTTCTGTGACAGGCATGTGTGTGTGTTGGGGGAAACCACATAGTTACCATGGGCACTGCAACGCCCTGCCTCTCTGGCTCAGGTGCTCACACTTGCACTTACTGCTCTTAAGCTTCTGCTGCCAGTTGCTTTGCAAACGCTGGAGAAGGTTACTCTTAGGTGCCCAGCGCTCACTCCTGTTTCCTCATATTCGCTGCTCCTGAGGTTGGAGATCCATCAAGTTGATCTTACCTTTTGTTGCGGTTTTCTCCTCTGGATGTTTTAGGTTATGATTTTCTCCTTCAATCTGATACCATTTGCTCTCCATTTTTCTGGGATTTCCTTATAGTTCCTGCAGACTAATGATTATCAACATATCAGGCCTCAACACTATTCTAATCAATTTTCTCTCCTTCACACACTTCTTGAGAGAGTCATCTACATTACAGGTTCCATTTTCTAGCCTCATATTCACTTCTCAACCCACCCCAATCTAGCTCCCACTCCTCATTAGTCAGCAGAGATAGTGCTCACTCAGGTCCCCTGACCTCTGTGGTGGTTTTAAAACATGTCCACAAATTCCTTAGAAGTCCCTCCTTCAAAAGGCAGAGTCTAATTTCCCTCCCTTTAAGTGTGGGTTGTACTTGGTTGACTTGCGTATGATAAATAGAATGTGTCAGAAGTGATGATGAGTGATTTCCAAGTCTGGGTTGAAAAAGACAATGTGACTTCAACGTTTCTGTCCTGGATAGATTGCCTGCTCTAGGAGAGCCAGGTGTGAGTGGGCCTTGGTGGATGAGGATCCTCCAGGCCTACTGGTCTTTTAGACGGCTGCAGCCTCATGAGACACTGAGCCCAAATCACTCAGCTGAGCAGCTCCTGGATCCTTCACTTTCAGAAATGGCATGAGTATCTTAATCTGTTCATGCTGCTGTGACAGAATACCTAAGACTGGGTAATTTATAAAGAACAGAAATTCATTTCCTCACTGTTTCTGGAGGCTGGGAAGTCCAAGATCAGGGTGCCAGCACTGGTACGTGGTGAGGGCCTTCTTGCTGCATCCTCTGGGAGAGAGGAATACTGTGTCCTCACATGGTTGAAGAGAAGAGAGAGCTAAGCAAATGCTCCAAGAAGCCTCCTTTATAAAGGCCTCAATCCCATTAATGAGAGAGGAAACTTCATGGCCTAATCATCTCATAAACACCGCACCCCTTCATACTGTCACATTGGCAACACCTGAATTTTGGAGGGGACACATTCAAACCACAGCAATCAGTTAATATATATTTGTTGTTGTAAGGTGCTGAAGTTTAGGGTAATTTGTTACACAGTAATAGATAAGGAATACAACCTAGACATTGTTATATCTAAAGGACGCCCCAACGTCTGGGCAGCATTTGACACTGTTGACCTCTCCCTCTCTGAAACACTCTTCCTTTTAATTCCATGACACTACATTCTTCTACCTCCCCAATCCTTCCTTTTCATTCCTTTGCCAGTTCTTTCTCCTCTACAGTCATTTCAGTGATGAGCTCTTTAAAGCTTTTTTAGCTTTAAAGAGCTTTTTCTTCTTCTCTTTTCAATCTAATCTCTTTCTCAGAGTTCTCACTCAGCCTCTCAGTAAATATGCAGTTGACAGTTTCTTCATCCAACCCAGACATCTTCCCAGAACAATTCACCTACATATGAAACTGCTCAGCATTATCCTTCATCATCCCCAAAGCACCTCAATCTCTACTCAGAAAACAAATCATCTTTCCCTCAAAACTTGGTTCTCTTTCTGTGTTTTCTATTTCAGTGAATAACACTACCACCATCTATCCAGTTGCTTATAGCCCGCCATGCACCTCTCTCTCCTTAACCACGTATCTAATCCATTTCCAAGCCTGCTTAACTCCTGCATCATTTCTTAAATCTTCTCCGCTATCCAAGCCATGATTCTTTGTCACCAGGATCCTTATTGTAGCCTTCAAACCTATTCCCTTACATCTACCCTAGGCCCATATCCAGTCCATTGTCCATACTATTGCTTGAGGGGTATTTTCAAAACACAAATCTGATCATGTTGCTTTTCTTTTTTAAATGTCTTTTTGTTCTGCTTTAATGCATTTAAAGGCTTTAATCATCTCCTATCAGTCTTTGACTAAAACCCCCAAATCCTTAAGATGACCTGCCAGTCTCTGTCTTCTTATCACAGCCTACATCTCTAGTCTCATTGTGCCACACTCCCCACTTGCTCCCTGAAATTCAGCCACAGTGACCCTTCTAACATGGTATGTTCCCCCTTGACCCAGGCAGGGCCTTTATGGGAGCCTCTATGAAATGCTTTTTCCCTGGCAGATCTCAGCACAGCATCCGTAGGTCATGGAAAACTCTCCAAACCTCCAATCTATGTCAAGAACGTATCTTACAACTTTCTGGAGAATTGGGGCCCTTTTCTCTAGGTCATAGCCTAAGTTAATAATTGGGCCTAGAGGTGGTACCTTTGATTAACATTTGCCCCTCCCTCTTTAGTTGTGAGTGCCGTGAAGAGTGTGGAGAATGCCTAACCGTGAACACTGTTGCAGCTCAGTGCCTGGCACAGGGTCCAATAACCTAGTAGACATTTGATGAATATTTGGGACTGACTGTTCCTTGAAAATTCAAAAGGACTTGCACATAAAAATCTTTGGTCTGGTGCCTTTTTATGGAATGTTTCTTTCAGTACTTGTTTTTCAAAGTTTTTTTTTTTTTAACTTCTGATTTTATGGTTCTTCTTGAACCAATTTTGGTAATTCATATTTTCTCAAAAAATGTCTGATTCAAGACTTAAACATTAATCAGGAAAGAATTGTACAAACTATCTTATTATAATAGGGGGAAATCACATTTGTGGTTTAATCTCTTCTTGTTTTTTATATGGTATATTTATCCCTCAACCCCCTTTAGGCTAGTGTGAGCTTGTCTATTTCATTGCTTTGATATTTTTCCTTTAAGAACCAGATTCTCTCTTTGTAATTTACAGTTAGAAAGTTATGTAATTTTTATAGCCTTTCTTAAAACAGCTTTGTTGAGGCAGTTTACATACCACAATATTTACACATGTTAAGTGTTATAATTTAATGATTTTTAGTATATTTATAGGGTTGTGTAACCACCATCACAATCAAGTTTTAGAACATTTTGATCACCCCCCAAAAATCCCCTGCTTTTGTTTATTTGTAACCAATCCCTATTCCTACCCATAGGCTCAGGCAACCACTAATCTGCTTTCTGTCTCTAGGTTTAATTCTTCATCTGGACATTTCATATACATGAAATCATATAATATCTGATCTTTTGCATCAGGCTTCTTTCATTCAACGTATGGTTTTGAGGTCATCCATGTTGTAGCATGTATCAATATATCATTTCTTTTTTTGTTGTTGTTGAGACAGAGTCTCGCTCTGTTGCCCAGGCTGGAGTGCAGTGGCACGATCTCAGCTCACTGCAAGCTCCGCCTCCCAGGTTCACACCATTCTCCTGCCTCAGCCTCCCGTAGCTGGGACTATAGGCGCCCACCACCACGCCCGGCTAATTTTTTTTATATTTTTGGTAGGGATAGGGTTTCACCATGTTAGCCAGGATGGTCTCAATCTCCTGGCCTTGTGATCCACACGTCTCGGCCTCCCAAAGTGCTGGGATCACAGGCGTGAGCCACTGCGCCAGGCCCTTTTATTTCTTAATAGTATTCTATTGTATAGATAGACTGCATTTCACTTGTCTGTTTACCAGTAGATTAACATTTGGTTCTTTCCACTTTTTGGCTGTATGAATAATGCTGCTGTGAACATCCCTGTGCAAGTCCATGTGGGCATATAATTTCATTTCTCTTTATTACCTAGGAGTGGAGTGGCTGGATAATATGGTAAATTTGTGATTAACCTTTTAAAAAGCCACCAGACTGTTCTTTCACATTCCCATCAGCAATGTTGGGGTATAATTTTCCTACCACAACCTCACCAATACTTGTTACTTTTTCTGTGAAAGGTCAGATAGTAAACATTTTAGAATTTGCAGACCACTGTGGTCTCTGTAGCAGCTACTCAATTCTGCCATGACAGTGTAAAAGCAGACATAGACCATACATTATAAATAAATGGGAGGGCTGTATTGCAATAAAACTTTATTACACAGAAACAGGTGGTTCTGTAATTTACCAACCTCTTACCTAATTATAGCCATTCTAGTGGTAGCTCATTATGAGTTTAATTTGCATTTCTCTAATGACTAATGATGTCAAGCATCTGCTCGTGTACTCATTAACAATTTGTATATCTTCCTCGGTGAAATGTTTGTTCAAATATTTTACCCATATTTTAATTGAATTGTTTGTGTACTTATCATTGAGTTATGAGAGGCCTTTATATATTCTAGATACAGGTCCTTGATCAGGTATATGATTTGCAAATATTTTTTCCAGTCTGTGATTTTTCTTTTTATTTTCTAAATGATGTCTTCTTAAGAGCAAAATTTTTAAAAATGTTTATGCAGTTTAATTTATCAGATTTTTCTTTATGCATTAGGCTTTTTGTGTTCTATCTAAGGACTCTGTCTAATCTGTCATGGGTGAGCAGTAACTATCTGGGGCTGGTGGCGTGATGGTAAAAAGAGTTTACCAAGACAGTTGAAGGTAAAGAAAGGCAGATGTATTAGAGAAAGTAGGAAAATACATTGCAAGGAAGCAACAGGCAAGTCTGCAAGAGAGGAGCTAACTACAAGGAGACAAAGGCTTGCTGGGGCTTTTATAGGGTGGTGCTTCTGCTGTGTGCTGAAGGGGGCTTTGTGCAGTATTGATAACACCGAGGTTCCAGTGAGCTAACCTGCAGTTTTCTATCAGCCGAGGTTCTGGTGATAGGTGCAGGAAGATTGTGAGTTATTTGCCCAAGAGGGCTACGTGTCCTGGACCATGAAGAAAGGCAAACTTACAGCTTATCTGCCTTCTCTTTTTGCTTTCCCTTAGTCCCACCAGCCTGACTCCTTTTCCCTAATTAAGAAAGACTCCACATTTTCCTGCTGACAGAGCAATAATGACAAATCTTTGTCATGTGGGCGAAGGTCTCATCTTCCAACTGCTTCCTGCTGACCAGGGGCATAGAGTTGGCCCTATCTAGGATTATTGGCCGTTAGGAGGTTATATGGGCCTAAACCCTGGAGTTGGGACTTGAATTGGGCAGGGTCACTGTGGGACTATGGGGGAATAGCATTTAGCAGCCTAAAATTTTGTCCTGCTGTGTTTAAAGGATAGTTAATGGAGTACCCTTAATGGCTGATACCATTGCTACAGTAACATTTTGGTTTGAAATTGTTGTATTCTAGAAGACACAAAATGAGATATTGCATTAACAATGAATGGTACAAATGAACTCCTATGAGCATTATTACAGGTGGGAGAAGTGGGGTCTGACAGATAAAGATTTCTAAATATTAATGGGATAAGGGAAAATTGAGGAAAAGATGTAGATGTATTAGTGAGGATGAAGAGTTGTCTAGTCTTGACCCCTATTCCTATATATTCCATCCCAGTTGCTGAATTGTTTATAGGCATAAAGTGATCATCATCAATCTTGCAGGCATTAACTTTGTTGTTTCCCCGCAATAGAGAAGCCTGTGGGGGTCCACAATGAGCTGATCAGAGTCATCATATGGCCCCTGTTCCTGGTGTACCTGATTATAGTTGAGGGCGGAATTGCAATGCGCTTGTGTTAAAGCCCCTAGGAAAGGGCCGGACCCCTTGGAGTTTCTAATGCAGAAGTTTGCCTTACAGGCCATCTCTGGTGCCTTCCCGATCCACTTTGTCATGGTGGATGATTGCCATGAGGGATCCATTGGCCTAGGTCCCCCTCTTAAACCTGAGTTTTTGGTGTGTATGTAAGTGGTGTAGTCGAATCCAGAATATTGGGCTTGTATGCTAACAATTTCTTCTATAGATAGTGCGACAGCTAGGAAGGAGTGTAATGTCATCTTCAAGTGCCTGCCTGTGTGGGCATATTCAGCAGTCGGTATTGTGTGTTACGTTAGCAACTTGAGATATTACTGGGTAGAGTGGGTGCTTGGGTGCAGCCATTAAGGCAGTAGCTAGCTATGATAGAGTAAAAACAGAATAATATTTAAGGAAAATGACAATATATGGTAAACTTAGGAAGACAGGAAAGAAGAGGGTCTGTAAAGAGTATGAGAAAAACAGTTAAACAAATACTAGTACTTCAGCACATTGAAGTTGTGGTGTGGGGGTAAATAACATTACTAGGACAAATATAAAGAAGTTTCATCTGGGTGATAGTTTTGGAGGTTCCTCTGCAAATAGCAATCATGTACTATCTCCCTTATAAAAGCATTAATATCAAGAGGGTGAAGCTGCTTAACAGGCAGTTGGATAATTACTGAGAGCCTGTAGTAGAACTGAATACAAAGAGTTCGATTTAAGAATAAGGTTTAGCCCAGCACAGTGGCTCATGCCTGTAATTCCAGCACTTTGGGAGGCTGACGCTGATGGAGCACTTGCAGCCAGGAGTTTGAGACCAGCCTGGCCAACATGGTGAAATCCTGTCTCTACTAAAAATACAAAAATTAGCCGGGCTTGGTGGCACATGCCTATAATCCCAGCTACTCAGGAGGCTGAGGCAGGAGAATCGCTTGAACCCAGGAGGTGGAGGTTGTAGTGAGCTGAGATGGAGCCACTGCACTCCAGCCTGGGTGACAGAGAGAGACTGTGTCAAAATAAAACAAAACAGATTTAAAAGAGATGCTGGATTTATTTCCATCAACTTTAAGGGAGGTTAAAAAATTCTACGTTGTTTGGTTTAACAAAACTTCTTTAACCTTTTTTTTTCTTAACTTTAAAAGAGTTTCCAGTGTTTACATTCTAGTTAGACCATAAATAATGAGTCTTATCTCAGCACCAGCAGCTTAGTAACAGCAGTTCTAAAGCAGGAAGAAAAAAAGAGAGGAAAATTGAGAGCTTTAGAAGACTTTAACTCTGTAGTGCAAGTTAAATATTTGAGCTCTGAATTTTTTTTTTTGTAATTTGCCCATTAGTTTTAATTGTGCACAAAAACAGAGCATAATATATAAGCAGCTGGAGTTTTAAAGAGAACAATAAAATCAGGGGCTAGGATGTTACAAACTGTTTTTCCTATTTAAGGTTAGACTCCTGGATTGAACAGAAAAAGAGAAAAAGAAAAGAAAGGAATAGAGGAAAAGGTTAAGCTTTACAGGATGGCTTTTGAGCCTGCAGCCACTGGACAGTGCAGGGCAGCATCCCTACCCCTCTCGCTTATTTCCTGTCAGGGAGAGCCTTAGTACCCCCGACCTACACAGTATGGGATGAGTTCCTCCTGCCTCCACGAGCCACCAGTTAAAGTGAGCTGTCTCCAGTGGGAGCAGAGAGCCCCTTCAGCTTAAGGCCATCAGGGGTCAGGATTCTGTTCCAGGGGCCCTTCAGTCCTCAGTGCAGTCCCTTTTCCAGCGGCCGAGCTTATGGGATGGGGCAAGCCATGTGGGTTTTTTTCCCATTTATCCTATTAGGGCAGTTTGCCTATTAGTGGCGTAGCCTTTTGTACCAATGACGGTTACCTGGAGGAGTGTTCTTAGGGAAACCTGGAGGGGGCTGGGGGCTTGTAAAGCAGCCAAGAGCTGAGCCTGCCTTTTGTCCCTGTGGTTTTCTTTTTAGCCCCGTCCTCCTTATTCTGCTTTTGGCTATAAAAGACTGAGGAGGCTAATTTGAGGATTTTCTGCACAGGGGCCATGCTGTATTACACAAGAAAATTAGACGTTTCTTCTTGAGAGTCTAAAGGTTAAATTTGCTCCAGTGTTTTAGAATGCAGCCTAGAGGTCAAGCTAAAGGAATAGATGGGGTTTATCCCATGATGGGACTGGAAAACATGCTGCTTGGGGCTAATTGAACCGTGCATTCTCTCTGGATATCCTGCCAAGATGAAAAGGGCTCCACTTATGTCTGCTGAGGGACTCGGGTACACTTTCTAAAGGGGCCTCCCACCTGTTAGAAAAGACCTCTCGGCTGCTCAGGGGCTTTACGATCGGTGGCCAGTCCAGGTACTCACGCTGGGTGATCAGCCCAGGTATGAGGAAAAAGGGTAAAGGGAGAACTCAGCCTGGTGCCAGTCGGAAGAGCGGGCGGATAAGGGAAGACTCATTGATCTGAGGCTGTCTGGATCACCTGATTTAGCAAAGTCCTGAACAAGATGGCTGATTGACTCCACAGGATAATTCAGAGTGAGAAAGAGAGGGTACGAGTCACCCAAAATGTGTGTGAATTTGCTCTGAACGAGCTTCTGCTGTCAGTTGTGTCACACATAGGGTTTAGGGACTTTTGACCAGAAAAGACAGGAGAGAGCTTTCCTTCCTGTTGGGCAGGGCACTCAGCCCTATTCACCCTTTGGCCTTCAGACAACACCAGAGAGTGGCCCTGGCCAGTTACCATCAATTGTCAGAGGGATACTAGAAGCCAGCTGCTGGGAGACTGAAAAGTGAAAGTAAATTTAGGTCCTTCACCTGAACCTGGTGGTGGGTCAAATGCTTCCACATGGACACCTGTCAGTCCCACTGGAGTGTAGGTCTGGCCAGAGACCTTTAGTTGTCTCTGTGCTCAGATGTTGGCCACCAAGGATCTCAAGTTGGGAAAGAGAAAGAAGGGAGAGGATTCCCTGTAAGGAGAGAGAGTCCTTATGTGGGCCACCAAAATGTCATGGGTGAGTGGTGACCATCTGGGGCTGGTGGCGTGATGGTTCAAAGCATTTACCAAGACAGTTGTAGGTTAAGAAAGGCTGATTTATTAGAGAAAGTAGGAAAATATGTTGCAAGGAAGCAATGCGCAAGTTAGCAAGTGTGGAGGTAACTGCAAGGAAACAAAGGCTTGCTGGGGATTTTATAGGATGGCGCTTGTCCTGTGTACTGAAGAGGGCTTTGTGTATACTGATAACACCAATGTTGCAGTGAACTAAATTGCATTTTTCTATCAGCTGAGGGTCTGGTGATAGCTGGGTGCAGGAAGATTGTGAGTTATTTGCTCAGGAGGGCTGTGCGTCCTGGACCATGAAGAAAGGCAAACTTACAGCTTATCTGCTTTCTCTTGTTGCTTTCCCTCAGTCCCACCAGCCTGATTCCTTTTCCCTAATTAGGACTCCACATAATCCAGGGTCACAGGATTATTTTCTTCTAAACATTTTGTAATTTTAGGTTTTTTATTTTTTTGGAATGGAGTCTCACTTGGTTGCCCAGGCTGGAGTACAGTGGTGTGAGCTCAGCTAACTGCAACCTCCGCCTCCCGGGTTCAAGCAATTCTTATGCCTCAGCCTCCCAAGTAGCTGGGACTATAGGCGCACGTCACCGTGCCCGGCTAATTTTTGTATTTTTAGTAGAGACGGGGTTTTACCACATTGGCCAGGCTGGTCTTGAACTCCTGACCTTGTGATCTGCCCACCTCAGCCTCCCAAAGTGCTGGGATTACAGGCGTGAGTCACCGCACCCTGCCTGTAATTTTAGTTCTTATATGTAGATCTGTGACTCTTTTTGAGCTATTTTTAATGACTAGTGTGAAGTACCTAAATTTATCTTTTTGAATGTGAATATCTAATTGTCCCACACCATTTGTTGAAAATAATATTCTTTCCCGTTTGAATTTTTCTGGCAGCTTTGTTGAAAATCAGTTGGCCATAAATGTTGAGTTTATTTTTGAGCTCTCAATTCTGTTTAATTGATCTGTATGTCAATCCCTATGCCAGTACACTCTCCTGATTTTTTTTTTCTTCTTATAGACAGTCTTGCTCTGTTGCCTAGGCTGGAGTACCGTGGTGTGATCATAGCTCACTACAGCCTTGAAGTCCTGGGCTCAAGTGATCTTCCCACCTCAACCTCCCAAGTAGCTGATACTGCAAGCATGAGCCATTGTGCCCAGCCTGTCCTTATTTTTGTAGATTTATAATATGTTTTGAAATTAGGAACTGTAAGTCCTCCAGCTTTGTTCTTCTTTTTCAAAATTGTTTTGGCTATTCTAGGTTATTTGTATTTTCATATCAATTTTAGGATCAGCTTGTTAATTCCTGTGAAAAAGGCAGGTGGGATTTTGAAAGGATTGCATTGAAGCTATAGATCAATTTGGGGAGAATTGTCATCTTAACAAGATTGAGTCTTCCAATCCATAAATATGGATGTCCCCTCATTTATTTAAATCTTCTTTAATTTCTCTCAGTACCAGTTTTAGTGTATAAAAGTTTTATTGTATCAAAGAAGTGCATTTTTTGTTAAATTTATCCCTAAGCATTTTATTATATTGA
Organism: Pongo abelii; assembly: GCF_028885655.2. Classification (NCBI taxonomy): domain Eukaryota; kingdom Metazoa; phylum Chordata; class Mammalia; order Primates; family Hominidae; genus Pongo; species Pongo abelii. The sequence goes on from NC_071989.2 coordinate 186,606,553, forward strand.
TACTATTATGAATGGAATTATTTTTTAAATTTCATTTTTGAATTGTTCATTGCTGGTATATAGAAAAATAATCGATTTTTGTGTATTGATCTTATGTCTTGTGACCTTGCTGGAATCACATATATCCTACTGTTTATTTAGCTGGATGGTTTTGCTGTCAGTGCTGGTGTTCCTAGTTCACTCAGAAGCCCCTTTGCTTTGATCCCGACAATTTCCAGTGCCATTTCTACTGTCAGTAATGAACCCACAGTTGTCTGCAGACTGCCCAGCCTCATCTGCAGCTGAGGCAGAGTCAGCCCTTTCTCGTTGTCCTGCTTTTCAGCAGGGCTGGAAATGCACAGTCTGGGATGCTTCTTACTGGGGATAGCCTGAGATGCTGGAGGAGTCAGTGGTTGTCATTGGGCAGCAACCACTCTGGCCCTCTTCCGTACTTCAGCAGTCCTAGGATTTGGGTCCCCTGGTACCTGGGGGTTCTTAGATCTTGTTCCAAATCCCTACTCCAGCTCTCTGAGGATTGGGGGACTCTGCCTGGCACTGTAAATTTATAGAATGTACCTTCTTTTGACAAGATCTGTTTCTCTGGGGGAAGATCAGGGCTGGACACTTCTCCTACCTTGTTCCTGACTATTTTCTGACAGATTTCCTCAGTGTTCTGTTCTGCAGCCAGTTCCCCCTGCCCCGCCGTCTTAGGACCTGAGTCCTTACTTTCCCCCATTTAAGTTGATACCAGCCTGTAGTTGTTGCTCCTCTTCTTTTCTGGGAGCTCCTCTGTTTTGGTCACTGGTAGCTGTGGCTGACACTTGGGCAGCTTTTTGTTTGGGAAGTTAGCGATTGTGTTCTTGAGGTAAGTAAGGCAGATGGGCAACTGTGGGCTCTCGCCAGGGCTGGGTATTAGCATTGCAAATATGGCTCTTTAGTTCTAGTTAGTAAGGTGATGCCCAGGGAGGGAAGGAATTGTGCCAACCAAGGAAAGGTTCTCATTTGTACTTTCCCATCCAGCAGGAGGTTTTCAAAACATACCATCTGTCTTAGAAGGCTCTTGTGTGCCCTAATCTCTAATCATCATCATTACTTTTATAATCGTGATGTGAATTTAAGTTTCAGTCACAAACTCACGTGTGCAAATGGTATAATTTTCTTCATTCTTAATACCTCATTAATTTCTGACTCTGCATTCTTGTTCTGCATAATGGCAGACAATGCCTTCCCAGTCCAGCTGAACCCATTCCTTTTGGGTGGCCTCACTGACAAACTTGGACACGGTCCCATCTCCAGATTCAGTGATGGCCTTTACTGGAGCCTGCTTCAGACTTGCTTATTGCCCTCTAAAAGAGTTTTGAAAATCTGTATACCTCCTTTGTTGACATTTAAGCTTTTTTTTGGTCATAAGTTTAAATAGTTAAATACTAAGTTATTACATATATTGATGTTTAAAAAATAAACTGTCACTATTATCCCACACTTTCTTTTGTATTTATTTTTTTGAGACAGGGTCTTGCTCTGTCACCCAGGCTGGGGTGCAGTGGTGCGATCACGGCTTATTGCAGCCTTGATCTCCTGGGCTCAAGTGATCCTCCTGGCTCAGCATCCTGAGTAGCTGGGACCACAGGCATGTGCCACCACGCCTGGCTAATTTTTGTATTTTTGGTAGAGATGGGCTTTCGCCATGTTGCCCAGGCTGGTCTTGAACTCCTGAGCTCAAGTGATCTCCTGCCTCAGCTTCCCAAAGTGCTGGGATTACAGGTGTGAGCCACTGTGTGCTGCCACTTTTTAAAATTTAAACAATTTTTTAGAGGCAGGGTCTCACTATATTCCCTAGGCTGATCTCGAACTCCTGGGCTCAAGTAATCCTCCTACCTCAGCATCCCAAGTAGCTGGGTCTACAGGCACATGCTTCTGCACCTGGCTTATTATCCCATATTTTAAAATGTATCCAAAGAAATCTAAATACCATAGCAATTTAAGTTCATTAAAAGTACCTTACTACTACATTACTTAGAGCTAAATTGATAGTTGTAAATGCCTATATTGAAAAGAAGAAAGATCTCAAATCAATAACTTAACTTTCCACTTTAAGAAACTGGAAAAGAAGATCAAACTACACTCAAAGCAAGCAGAAGGAAGGAAATATTAATGTGCAAAGTGGAAATAAATGAAATAAAGGTAGAAAAACAACAGAAAAAAATAAAGGAAACCAGAAGTTGGTTCCTTGAAAATATCAACAAAATTTACAAACTTTTAGCTAGGCTAATCAAGCATAGAGGAGAAAAGATCCAAAATTACTAAAATTAGGAATCAGAGTGTAGATGTTACTACTGACCTTACAAAATAAAAAGAATTATAAGGGAATACTATGGACAAGTGTGTGTCAAATTAGATAACTTAGATGAAATGAACAAGTTCCTAGAAACACACAAACTACTGAAATTGACTCAAGAAGAAATGGAAAATCTGAAAGACCTATAACAAGAAAAGATATTGAATTAGTAATAAAAATCCTTCCCCCACAAAAAAGCCCAGGGCCAGATGGCTTGACTGGTGAATTCTACCAAACATGTAAAGAGGAATTAATATTAATTCTTCACAAACTCTCCCATAAGCATAGAAGAGGAGGAAATACTTCCCAACTCCTTCTATGAGGCTAGTATTACCCAGATACCAAAGCCAGAAAAAAAAAAACACCACAAGAAAGAAAACTACCAACCAATATCTCCTATGAATTTAGATATAAAAATCCTTAACAAAAGCCTAGTAAACTGAATCTAGCAACATATAAAGGGATGATATATCATGACCATATGGGATTTATCCCAGGAATGCAGTTTGTTCATCAGATGAAAATCAATATAATACACCATATTAATAGAATAAAGGACAAAACCCACATAATCATCTCAATAACTTCAGATAAAGCATTTGATAAAATTCAAAATAAAAACAATGAATAAACTAGGAATAGGAGGGAACCTTCCCAACCCATGAAAGGGTATCTCTGAAAATCCACAGATAATTTCATGCTTTAGGGTAAAAGATTGAGAGCTTTCTCCCTAAAGTCAAGAACAATACAAGGATGTTCACTCTCATTATTTCTATTAATATTGTATTGGAATTTCTAACTAGACAGGCTAGAAAAAGTATTAAAAGGCATCCAGATAGGAAAGGTGGAAGTAAAACTATGTTTGCAGATGACATGATCCTGAATATAGAAAATCCTAAGGCATCTACAAAAAAACTATGAGAGCTAATGAAGGAGTTCAGCAAGGTTTCAGGATACAGGACCAAAATACAAAACTCAGTTGCGGCTGGGTGTGGTAGCTCATGCCTGTAATCCCAGCACTTTGGGATGCTGAGGTAGGTGGATCACCTGAGGTTAGGAGGTCAAGACCAGCCTGGCCAACATGGTGAAATGCCATCTCTACTAAAAATATAAACATTAGCTGGGCATGGTGGCAGGCGCCTGTAATCCCAGCTACTCAGGAGGCTGAGGCAGGAGAATCACTGGAACCCAGGAGGCGGAGGTTACAGTGAGCCAAGATCACACCATTGCACTCCAGCCTGGGGCACAGAGCAAGACTCTGTCTCAAAACAAAACAAAACACCTCAGTTGCAGGATACAAGACCAAGACACAAAAATCAGTTGGATTTCTATACCCTAGTAATAAACACTCAAAAATGAAATGAAGAAACCAATTCTGATATGGTTTGGCTCCATGTCCCCACCTGAGTCTCAGGTCGAATTATAATCCCCAGTGTTGGAAGTGGGGCCTGATGAGAGGTGAGTGGATCACGGCAGCATTTTCTCATGAATGGTTTAGTACAGTCCCCTTGGTGGTGTTCTCGTGATAGTGAGTGAGTTCTCTCGCGATCTGTTTGTTTAAAAGTGTATAGCACCTCCCCTCTCGCTGTTGCTCCTGCTCCCACCATGTGGGATGCCTTGCTCTGCCTTTACCTTTTGCCATGATTGGAAGCTTCTCGCGGCCTCCGCAGAAGCAGAAGCCACTATGCTTCCTGTACAGCCTGTAAAATCATGAGTCAATTAAAACTCTTTTCTTTATAAATTACCCAGTCTATGCCAGGCGTGGTGGCTCATGCCTGTAACCCCAGCACTTTGGGAGGCTGAGACAGGTGGATCACTTGAGGCTAGGAGTAAATGACCAGCCTGGGCAACATGGTGAAACTTCGTCTCTACTAACAATACAAAAAATCAGCCAGGTGTGGTGGTGCACACCTATAATCCCAGCTACTTGGGTGGCTGAGGCACGAGAATTGCTTGAACCCAGGAGGTGGAGGTTGCAGTGAGCCAAGATCATGCCACTGCACTCCAGCCTGGGTGACAGAGTGAGACTGTCTCAAAAATAAATCGAAAAATTTTAAAAAATAAATAAAATTACCTAGTCTGAGGTGTTTCTTTATAGCAATACAAGAACAGACTAATATAGAAAATTGGTACCAAGGAGTGGGGCATTACTATAAAGATAGCTGAAAATGTGGAAGCAACTTTGGAACTGGGTAACAGGCAGAGGTTGCAAGAATGTGGAGGGCTCAGAAAACGGCAGGAAGATGAGGGAAAGCTTAGAACTTCTTAGAGACTGGTTGAATGGTTAGACCAAAATGCTAGTAGTGATGTGGACAGTGAAGGCCAGGCTGATGAGGTCTCAAATGGAAATGAGGAACTTGATGGGAACTGGAGCAAAGGTCACTTTTGTTATACCTTAGCAAAGAACCTGGGTGCACAGCTGCATTGTGCCCCTGCCATAGGGATCTGTGGAACTTTGAACTTGAGAGTGATGATTTAGGCTATCTGGTGGAAGAAATTTCTAAGCAGCACACCATTCAAGATGTGACCTAGTTGCTTCTAACAACCTACACTCATATGCATGAGCAAAGAAATGACCTAAAGTTGGAACTTATATTTAAAGGGGAAGCAGAGTGTAAAAGTTTGGAAATTTTGCAGCCTGGAAAGAAAAGGCTATTTTCAGGGGATGAATTCAAGCAGGCTACAAAAATTTGCATACGTAAAAAGGAGCCAAGTGCTAATAGCCAAGACAATGGGGGAAAAGCCTAGAAGACATTTCAGAGACCTTCACCACAGCCTCTCCCATCACAGACTCAGAGGCCTAGAAGGGAAGAATGGTTTTCTGGGCCAGACCTAGGGCTCCTGCTGTCCTGTGCAGCCTCGGGACACTGCTCCCTGCATCCCAACTCTAGCCATGGCTCAAACAGGCCCAGGTACAGCTTAGGCCACTGCTTCAGAGGGTGCAAGCCATAAGCCTTGGCAGCTTCCATTTGGTAATATGCCTGTGAGTTCACAGAGTGCAAGAGTTGAGGCTTTGGAGCCTCTGCTTATATTTCAGAGGATGTATAGAAAAGCCTGAATGTCTAGGCAGAAGCCTCACTGCCCTAGTAGAGGTCCTCCATGAAGGCTCTGCCCCATGCAGCAGCATGGAGAACCTCTACCAGGGCAGTGAGGAGGGGAAATGTGGGGTTGGATTTCCCACACAGAGTCCCCATTGGAACACTTCCTAGTGGAGCTATGAGAAGAGATCCACCATCTTCCAGACCCCAGAATGGTAGATCCACCAGCAGCTTGCACTCTGTGCCTGGAAAAGCTGCAGGTACTCAAAACCAGCCCCTGAGAGTGGTGTCGGGGGCTGAGCCTTGCAAAGCCACAGGGGCAGAGTTGCCCAAGGCCTTGGGAGCCCACCCCTTGAATCAGTGTGCCCTGGATGTGGGACATGGATTTTTGAGTTTTAGGATTTAATGACTGCCCTGCTGGGTTTCAGACTTACTTACATGGGGCCTGTAGCCCCTTTCTTTTGGTCGATTTCTCCCTTTTGGAATGGGAATATTTACCTAATTCCTATACCTCAATTGCATCTTGGAAGTAACTAACTTGTTTTTGGTTTTACAGACCTATAGGTGGAAGGAACTAGCCTTGTCTCAGATGAGACTTTGGACTTTGGACTTCTGAGTTAATGCTGGAATGAGTTAAGGCTTTAGGGGACTATTGGGAAGGCATGAAATGTGGAAAGGACATGACATTGGGGACTGTCAAATTGTAATCCTCAATGTTTGGGATAGGGCATGGTAGGAGGTGATTGGATCATGGAGGCAGTTTCTCATGAATGGTTTAGCACCACACCCTTGGGACTGTTCTCATGATAGTGAGTGAGTTCTCATGAGATCTGGTTGTTTAAAAGCATATAGGCCCCAGCCAGGTGCAGTGGCTCATGCCTGTGAGCACTTTGGGAGGCTGAGGCAGGTGGATTGTCTGAGCTCAGGAGTTCGAGACTAGCCTGGGCAACACAGTGAAACCCCATCTCTACTAAAATACAAAAAATCAGCTGGACGTGGTGGCACTCACCTGTAGTCACAGCTACTTGGGAGGCTGAGGCACGAGAGTTGCTTGAACCCGGGAGTTGGAGGGTGCAGTGAGCCAAGATCACACCACCGCACTCCAGCCTGGGTGACAGAGCGAGACTCCATCTCAAAAAAAAAAAATTATATAGGCTGGGTGCAGTGGCTCACATTTGTAATCCCAGCACTCTGGAAGGCCGAGGTGGGTGGATCACTTGAGGTCTGGAGTTCAAAACCAGCCTGGCCAACATGGTGAAACCCTGTCTCTACTAAAAATACAAAAATTAGCCGAGCATGGTGGCATGTGCTTATAATCTCAGCTACTCGGGAGGCTGTGGTGGGAGAATCACTTGAACCCGGCAGGCGGAGGTTGCAGTGAGCCAAGATCATGCCACTGTACTCCAGCCAGAGTGACAGAGTGAGACTCCATCTCAAACAAACACAAGTATATGGCACCCCCACCCCCACCCCCTCTTCCTTCTGCTTTCGCCATGTGAGATACCTCACTCCTCCTTTGCCTTCTGCCATGATTGGAAGCTTCCTAAGGCCTTCCCAGAAGCAGAAGCTGCTATGCTTCTTGTACAGACTGCAGAACCATGAGCCAATTCAACCTCTTGTATTTATAAATTACTCAGTCTCAGGTATTTCTTTACAGTAATGCAAGAATAGATTAACATAAATTCCATTTACAATAGCATCAAAAATAATAAAATGCTTAGGAATAAATTTAACAAAAGAAGTGTAAAACTTGTGCACTGAAAACTAGAAAACATTTTTCTTTTTTTTTTTTTTGAGGTGAAGTCTTGCTTGTCACCCAGGCTGGAGTGCAGTGACACGATCTCGGCTCACTGTAACCTCTGCTTCCTGTGTTCAAGCCATTCTCCTGCCTCAGCGTCCCCAGTAGGTGAGATTACAGGTGCACACCACCACGCCCAGCTAATTTTTGTATTTTTAGTGGAGACAGGGTTTCACCATGTTGGCCAGGCTGGTCTTGAACTCCTGACCTCGTGATCTGCCCGCCTCGGCCTCCCAAAGTGCTGGGATTATAGGCGTGAGCCACCGCGCCCACCCTAGAAAACATTTTTCAAAGAAACTAAAGAAGACCTAAATAAAAAGAAAGAAATTTTGCACGCACGGATTGAAAGACTTAATGTTAAGATGTCAGTGTTTCCCAAATTAATCTATAGATTCCACACAATCCCTGTCAAAAGACTTTTTTGTAGACAAGTGGACCCAGTAGAAATACAACGAACCCAATGTAGGCAAAATAATCTTGAAAAAAAGAAAGAATATAGTTGGAAAAAAAATATTTTTTTTTGTTGTTTTTTTTGAGACAGTCTCGCTGTGTCACCTAGGCTGGAGTGCAGTGGCGCAGTCTCGGCTCACTGCAACCTCCACCTCCCAGGTCCACGCCATTCTCCTGCCTAAGCCTCCTGAGTAGCTGGGACTACAGGCACCCGCCACCAAACCCGGCTAATTTTTTTTTGTATTTTTAGTAGAGACAGGGTTTCATCGTGTTAGCCAGGATGGTCTCAATCTCCTGACCTCGTGATCCACCCGCCTCGGCCTCCCAAAGTGCTGGGATTACAGGCGTGAGCCACCGTGCCCGGCCAAAAATACATTTATTAGAGTAACATGTAATTTTTAAAAGTAGTTTTATACAAAACATAGTTTTAGACAAATCAAGACAATTTTATTTACGGCACATGAAATTCCATAGTCTTGTGCGTAACACTTTATTTACAATGAGAACTTTTGTTAACCAGGACACACTATTTTCTATGTTCATTCTTCTGACACATAGATTTATGTTTCCCTCCTAGACTTTCTTGTAAAAATGCCTGTTTGGGATTCCTCAGAGTACAGAGAAAAAGGAAGGCTTGATCAGCATGTGGTGGATCTGAAGATTCAAAGAGGTGCCACGGCTCAAAAGTAGACATTTTGGTAAATGTGAAGAAGTGAGATTCAATGAAGATGATAAGGAATGAAAGGTGTTACCAAAAGTGAGTATGTGTAGCTATGCTTGTCACACAAAGTAGGCTTTAAGTCAAAAAAGCACAAAAATAGAAAATAAAGGTCATTATAAAATGATAAAGGGATCAATTCAGCAAGAAGGTAGGACAGTTGTCAATGTAAACACACCTGACACAGGAGCCCCAGCTATTAAAGTAAGAGTTATTCGAGCAACAGACAGAGACAGACAATAATAGCTGGGGACTCCAACACCCACTTTCAGCAACAGACACACCCTCTAGGCAGAAAAGTGACAAAGACCAGACTGACTCCAAGATAAGTCAAAGGGACCTCACAGGTAATTGGAGAACATTTCACCCACCAACTGCAGAACATGCATTCTTCTCATCAGCTCACAAAACATTCTCCAGGATAGACCACACTTTAGGCCACAAAACAAACCTCAAAAAAGCATTTAAAAAATGAAAATCATAGCAAGTATCTTCTCAGACCAAAGAGAAACGTTGGAAACTCTCCAGGTACATGGTATATAAATAATGGTAATAGTCAGTGAAAAAATCAAAAAGGAAAGTAACAAAAACATTTCTTGAAAAAAAAAAAAAGGAAACAAAACAGAAAAAAATATATATGGTAGGTGTTTTTAACGTAAAAAACGCAGAACAATAAAAAAGTTAAAAGATACAATAAAACATTTTCTGAACTAAAAATTGATTTGAATATTTTTTTTTCATTGGTAAGAAAATGACTGGCAGGGAAAGGTGACGTCCCTGATTAGATAACTTTTTTTTTTTTTTTGAGACGGAGTCTTACTCTGCCACCCAAGCAATTCTCCTACCGCAGCCTCCCGAGTAGCTGGGATTACAGTCATGCGCCACCACACCCAGCTAATTTGCTGTATTTTTAGTAGAGATGGGGTTTCACCATGTTGGCCAGGCTGGTCTCAAACTCCTGACCTCAGGTGATCCACCCACCTCGGACTCCCAAAGTGCTGGGATTATAGGTCTGAGCCACCGCACCCAGCCCATTAGATAGGCTTGTAAAGCCACAGCGGAAGGAGCAGCAATGTCTGTAACCGGTGGCCAAACAGTATTAAACTCCTGGGTTGTTTTGGGAGGAGTCGCTACAACTACAGCCGAACTACATTTATTATGCCAGATAACACAGTGCTGGGGGGACATACTGGAGTTGACAAGATCCCCTGGGGGCACGAGTGGCAATGGCCGTGCACCAGTGGCTGGATATTTCTGAAAAATGAAATAAAACTAGTGGTCATCCAGGAAGATGTAGAATTAATGTATGGAAAAGCATTGATGAGCATGGTCCAGCTCAACAGGAAAGCTGCAGGAATCATGTACACTTTCAATGCCCACGCAGCCACTGACATCACTGGCTTCGGGGTTTGGGAACAGGTACAGAATGTGACCAGGCAGCAGAGGTGGTCTCTTTTTAAAAGTGCTTTCACGGGCAGGCACGGTGGCTCATGCCTGTAATCCCAGCACTATGGGAGGCCGAGGCAGGCAGATCACCGGAGGTTGTGATGTCGAGACCAGCCTGACCAACATGGAGAAACTCCATCTCTACTAAAAATACAGAAAAGTAGCCAGGCGTGGTGGCACATGCCTGTAATCCCAGCTACTCGGGAGGCTGAGGTAGGAGAATCGCTTGAACCTGGGAGGCGGAGGTTGCGGTGAGCTGAGATCGCGCCATTGCACTCCAGCCTGGGCAACAAGAGCAAAACTCAGTCTCAAAATAAATAATAAAATAAAAAGTGCTTTCACATATGACAGACATTACCAATATTAGTGTAAAATAGCAGTTGGTGTCTTTTCATTTTATGTATGTTTATCATATAAGTCTGATCTTTTTTTAGTGTCTTGGTTTTCTGGAAAGACAGTATTGGCAAGTGGCACAGGATGGTATCCCAGTTGTAAGAGGGTTGCATGATTCCTTTGTCTTTGATTTGAAAAGCCTGATCTTGGGCCAGGCTCGGTGGCTCACGCCTGTAATCCCAGCACTTTGGGAGGCCCAGGCGGGTGGATCATGAGGTCAAGAGATCGAGACCATCCTGGCCAACATGGTGAAACCCCGTCTCTACTAAAAATACAAAAAAATTAGCTGGGTACAGTGGCGGGCGCCTGTAGTCCCAGTGACTTGGGAGGCTGGGGCAGGAGAATCACTTGAACCTGGGGGGCAGAGGTTGCAGTGAGCCAAGATTGTGCCACTGCACCCCAGCCTGGTGAGAGAGTGAGACTCCATCTTAAAAGAAAAGAAAAGAAAAGCCTAGTTTTGTCACTCAAAAGCATTTCACACACAGAACATTTTCTAGTACTGCATTCTGTTCAACACAGTAAGTGCTTCATTGCATAAAAAACACTTTGAAGACAAAAAGAAATCTTATTTTTTGTAGCCTTCCTGATATTTACAGTAATACTATTAACTGTTTATTGACAGCAAAAACGAGATATTTGCAATGTGATGTAATTAGGTTTTTGTTTTTGTTTTTTTTTTAGACCAAGTTTTGCTCTTGTTGCCCAGGCCAGAGTGCAGTGGCAGAATCTCAGCTCACTGCAACCTCTGCCTCCTGGGTTCAAGCGATTCTCCTGCCTCAGCTTCCCTAAGGAGCTGGGACTACAGGCGCCCGCCACCATGCCTGGCTAATTTTTGTATTTTTAGCAGAGACAGGTTTTTGCCATATTCGGCAGGCTGGTCTCCAACTCCTGACCTCAGATGATGTGCCTGTCTTGGCCCCCCAAAGTGCTGGAATTATAGGCATCAGCCACCGCGCCCAGCCAAAATTAGATGTTTCTTATTGTATGTAAAAAGGAATTGCCTTCCAAAAGAAAGTTCATGTATTATGCTCATTTGCAATATGTAATAACTATGCAAATAATTTTTAAATATAGTCAATAACAAAGACTGTTCTGTATATGGTAGTGTTTAATACCTTTTTTTTTTTTTTTTTTTCCTGAGCTGGAGTCTTACCCGTTGCCCAGGCTGGAGTGCAATAGCATGATCTTGGCTCACTGCCATCTCCTCCTCCCAGGTTCAAGCAATTTTTCTGCCTCAGCCTCCCAGGTAGCTGGGACTACAGGTGTGTGTCACCACACCCAGCTAATTTTTTATTTTTAGTAGAGACAGAGTTTCACCATGTTGGCCAGGCTGGTCTTGAACTCCTGACCTCAGGTGATCCTCCTATCTTGGCCTCCCAAAGTGCTGGAATTACAGGCACCCGCCCGGCCAATACATTTTAAAAAATTTTGTATATTGATTTCAGGCCTTTTATTTTCTTAAAAGCAGCAGCTATTTAGCCTAATTCTGAGCAGTGTTTTGTTCTCTGGGCCAGTAGGATTTTATGCATGCTTTTTGTGATCCGTGTTCAAAATCTGCATTGCCAACATTGCAGCTCAAATGTAAGCTTGTTATTCAATAAATATTTAATTTTTAAACTTGCTTCTGTACTGTATGGCTGGGTACAATGGCTCATGCCTGTAATCCCAGCATTTTGGGAGGCTGAGGCGGGTGGATCACCTGAGGTCAGGAGTTTGAGACCAGCCTGGCCAGCATGGTGAAACCTCGTCTCTACTAGAAATACAAAAATTAGTCAGGCATGGTGGTGGGCACCTGTAATCCCAGCTACTCAGGAGGCTGAGGCAGAAGAATCGCTTAAATCCGGGTGGCAGAGGTTGCAGTGAGCTGAGATCATGCCACTGCACTCCAGCCTGGGCGACACAGTGAGACTCCATCTCAAAAAAAAAAAAAAAAAAAAAAATTGCTCCTGTATTACCAGATGCCCCTTTTAGTATTATTTTAGAAGCACTGAGAGGGTTTCAGCTACAGTGCAATTTACCAGAAAACACTAGATTTTAGCTTTATAAAACTGTTAAATCTTTCATGGGACCTATATTTTCTTGAATTAAATTTTGCAGTTCTAGGCTGGGCACAGTGGCTCATGCTTGTAATCCCAGCACTTTGGGAGGCTGAGGTGGGTGGATCATGTGAGGTCAGGAGTTCAAGACCAGCCTGGCCAACGTGGTGAAACTCTGTCTCTACTAAAAGTAGAGTATAAGTAGTGTATAAGCCCCGGGTCCTAGGCTCTGGGTATAAGCCCCACGTTTTCTCTGGGTATAAGACTTGTGTTTCCTAGGCTCTGGGTATAAGCTCCATGTCCTAGGCTCTGAGTACAAGCCCAATGTCCTAAGCTCAGTGTATAAGCCCCGGGTCCTAAACTCTGGATATAAGCCTTGTGTTCTCGGCTCTGGGTATAAGCCTTGTGTTTTAGTCTTTGGGTATAAGCTCCATATCCTAGGCTCTAGGTATAAGCTTTGTTTCCTAGGCTCTGGGTATAAGCCCCGTGTCCTTGGCTCTGTGTATAAGCCCCAAGTTCTAGGCTCCGGGCGTAAACCCCGGGTCCTAGGCTCCGGGCGTAAGCCCCGGGTCCTAGGCTCCGGGCGTAAGCCTTGCGTCCTAGGCTCTGAGTGTAAGCCCCATGTCCTAGGCTCTGGGTATAAGCCCCGGGTTGTAGGCTCATCCCAGGACCCCCCCAGCACAGGTCCAGTGGCTTCCCGTTATTAGAGGTGAATGGGATCCTGGGCATCATTTCTTTGGGGGAAAATTGGATTCTTTGGGGCTCCAGTTCCTCTCTGCTGCCGGCTCTCCTAGGCTGCCAGTCCCACATCCCACTTCCCCTGTGTAGAAGGGGGAAGGGCACCCGCTCCACACTCCCCCATGAAGCTGAAAGTGGCCAAATTCTCCCATAGAAAAAGTTTGCTGCTGATTTAAATAAACATAGAAATTGATCATCCCAGCCTTAAAGAAAGTTACATTTGTCTCAATGCAGTTTTCTTGGGAAACCTCCCAGAGAACAGTAGGGAGCTGAAACTTACCAGCTAGAGCTCTGGGCCTGAGAGTGAGAGGCCTGCCCCTCACCCCTCCCTCAGCCCTCCGGAGTGCCTCAGCCACCTGGTGTCTGTTGACCAACGCCTCTGCCTCCCTGCTCTCTAACTCTTGTTTTTCCACAACTGGTTACATTTCTTCTTGGCCAGGCCTCCAGGACCCCCACCCTCTCTGCCCTGCCCTGGATGCTGAGGAAGGCTCTCCTTCCCCCTCCCTAACCAGCTCCTCCCCTCCTCCCAGCTTTGGCCATGCAGAGGCCGAGCTACACTGTGCCCCTGCCTCTGACAAATGGCTGGGGGTGCGCTGCGGGGGAGCCTGGAGCTGGGGTAGGGATGGGGGGTTGGGGAGAGGGCGTTGTTCTCAGAGTCCTCTGGGTCGCAACCCCGGCAACCCCAGCGGTACCAGATCTTGCATCCCCACCTGGTTTCCTTGCCCGCTGTGCAGTGGAAAGGGCGCACTTGGTTGAAAGGAGCGGCTGTGCTTGCAGAGGTGCACTGACCCAGGATACTGGTGGCCTTTCCAGCACCCGCCTGTCTGGCAGCTACCGCCCCATGCTCCTATCCCTGCCCAGTGGCGCCCCGCTGCTACCGCGTCCTGTTCTGACCTCTGCCAGCCTGCGCCCCGCTCCCTTCTGCGTCCTGCTCCTGCCCGTGTTCTGTACCTGCCCGCGCCCCGCTCCTACCCGTGCCCTGCTCCTAGCTAAGCCCGGCCCGTGCCCACTCCCACCTGCCGCCTTGCGCTGCCCCTTCCGGCTCCTCCCCAGCAGCCGGCACCCTCCTGGCCCGACAGTGACAGAGCAGGGCGCGCAGCCGCTGAGTGCTCTGGAGTCCCTGCCTGGAGGTGCCACGCCCACGTCGGCCTCACTCGGGCAGGCATGGGGCGGTCAGGCTTAGCGCCGTACCCCGCCGGCCAGAGCCACCGTCTCTCCAGACGCGGCCCCAGCGCCCACTGGGGATGGCAAAGACGACATCCGGTGCTGCCGCGGCTGCTCACAAAAGTAAGTCTTGCTGGCTGCAGGCGCCCGCACCGGCCAGGGCAAAGGTGGCCCAGAGTGCCAAGCGGCGGAGCCGAGGCTTTGAGAAGCACCTTTCTGCTTGCGCTGGGCAGCGGGCTGCTTGTGACCGGCCACCTGGTCTCGGCTGGGAGCGCACTGGTGGCGGGCGGCGGGCAGGTCTCTGACAGGATCAGGCGCCCACGGGCAGCGGGGCTGGTGCCCAGAACCTAGCGCAATGGGAGTTCCCAGCGTGGTTGTCCCAAGCGCCAAAGCTGGCGTCCTGAAGCAAACAGGACAGCCCTTTAGGGGCAGGTGTGGGTGAAGGGGCGGGGAGCCCAGGAAGCCACGACTGGCACGGGTCTGCTGTTTTTGAAGGAAATAGTGCAGTCCTGGTTTCCTTTTTTAAAATTTTATTATGCTTTAAGTTCTGGGGTACATGTGCAGAATATGCAGGTTCGTTAATAGGTATACATGGGCCATGGTGGTTTGCTGCATCCATCAACCGGTCATCAGCATTAGTTATTTCTCCTAATGCTATCCCTCTCCCCATCCCCCGACAGGCCCCAGTGTGTGATGTTCCCCTCCCTGTGTCCATGTATTCTCATCAACTCCCACTTATGAGTGAGAACATGTGGTGTTTGGTTTTCTGTTCCTGTGTTAGTTTGTTGAGAATGATGTTTTCCAGCTTCATCCATGTCCCTGCAAAGGACATGAACTCATCCTTTTTTATGGCTGCATAGTATTCCATGGTGTGTATGTGCCATGTTTTCTTTATTCAGTCTATCATTGATGGACATTTGGGTTGGTTCCAAGTCTTTGCTATTGTGGAACAGTGCCACAATAAACATGTGTGCTTGTGTCTTTATAGTAGAATGATTGATAATCCTTTGGGTATATACCCAGTAATGGGATTGCTGGGTCAAATTGTATTTCTATTTCTAGATCCTTGAGGATGTGGAGAAATAGGAATGCTTTTACACTGTTGGTAGGAGTGTAAATTAGTTCAACCATTGTGGAAGACAGTGTGGCGATTCCTGGTTTCTTTTTTGAGCTCTACTTTCCTCATTCCTCCTCCAGCTCTGCCTCTTTGGCTGGCAGAGGAGTGCAGAGGCTCTCTTTGGCAAGGTTGCTTTGCTCTCCTGAGTATTTGCCACCCTGGTCTTTAAAAACCTAAGAGCCTGTGGTTTCTGGGGTGGCTCCCTTGGAGGGGCTGCAGTGGGCTGAGACCCAGCCTGCAGCCTGGGAGTTCTGTGCCACTGTCTGGGAGCCCACCTGAAGATGCAGCTTTGGGGCCATGGGAGGTCAGGGAGAACACTTATGGGTGCAAGTTTTGGGTCTGGGTGTCGGGGCCAGGGGTGCTGCTGCACTGAGGATGGGGTGCAGGGTGTGGCGCTGAGTGTTGGGGGCAGAATTTCTTCAGTGCAGAGGACAGAGGTGGTGCAGGGCGGGGGTCCTGGGCATCAAAAGGCAGGGGTGACAGAGCAGGAGCACCGTCATCTCAGACAAACACTGCCACTTTAAGTTCCAGCTCCCTTTCTAGCCCCATGCATTTCAAGGAAGTCACTTCACTTGTAACTACAAGCAGCAGCCAGAAAGAGCAGGCAGTAAAACAAAGATAAGACAGCTCGGGCACAGAGGGAGGTGGGGGGAGGGGGGAAAAGTCTCTCAGGTAACTGCCAAACTTCACCCTCATACAATGGGCCCCAGTAAACCAGTGGGCCTTAATAATCACAGTCCTTTCCCTTCAGATGCACTAAGATAGGGAAGCTAAAGCAGACTCAGGAGGGGTGGGGGTATGCCTGCAGCTGCAGCAAGATGTATGGGAACGGACATACAACTCTCCCTCTCAGATAAGCACAACAAAGAGACATGGGAGCAATGCAAGCCTCTGATAAACTCTCCCACCCTGAATCCTTAAAAACTTTTAGCATGTAAGGGAGTGCGGCTTCTGACTTAACTTGGACAGAAGTCCCTCCCAGGTTGAAATAAACCTGTTGACTGTTGAGCCACCCTTCGTGTTTCTCTCCTCTTTAATTCTTACAACCCCTCCTTCTGAGATGGAGATGTTTACAGCTGGGGAAGCTGAGGCTCAGAGTCGACTAAGGGAAGGCAAGAAAGGGAGGCAGAGCCCCCTACAGGCCCTCCTCACCTGAGGAACTGAGAGAAGCCAGGGCCAGGGCCTGCCTTGCAACCCACTCTGCCTCCACCTCCCCTTGTGGGACCTCAGGGGGTGGCGCCATTTCCCTTGTGCGGGTGAGGAGCTCCTTTTTGCTGCCTGATGTTTTGGATCCTGAGCCCACACCCAGGCAGGGCTGTCTCCTCTCCCTGTAGTTAATGAGGCCATCAGGCTTCAGGCTTCACCTCTGTTCTCTACTGGGTGACCCTCTGATCAGGTCCCTGGGTGTGCACGTGGAGGAAGGTGTGCATCCGTGTGCATGTGTGTCCACACATGTGAACACAGGTGTATGCATGTGTGCATGTATGCAAGTGTACGGGGTGCACCCACGTGAGGCTCCCCAGACCTTTTCCCCAGGAGAAGACCATAATCTCCTCCTGGTGTCAGGTGTCCACTCAAGCCCTCCAAGGGTGGGGATGGGGAGACGGGAAAAGTGCCTGGGATGCCAGGCAGGAGTGCAGGCTCAGATGGGCCCTGAGGTGGTCACAGAGCTGAGCCAGGCATCCAGTCTGTGCAGCAGCCAAGATGTGGCCAGAGAGGTTCCTGGGAGGTTGGAGGGGGAGTGCTATTCAGGCCCACCCCCTTCCCTCTTCAGTCTCCTAGGGGACAGTCACAGGAGCTTGTTTGTTGCCAAAAGTCCCCCTCAGCCCCTCCCCACCTACAATGTCCCTTCCCTGGGCACAGGCCTGAGTGTGAAGACTGTGTAGCTGCTAGCAACAGAAACGGGGCTTGTATGCACCCAAGGGAGCCAACTCCAGCTCTGTAAAGCCTGGTGGGGGTGGGTGGCAGGCAGCAGAGGGTCCAGTGGTTTAGGCTACCTCTCGTGGGCTGGCTGCCCACACCACCTACCCCTCAGCAGGCCGGCTCTGGACATAGCAGTTGGCCAAGTCCGAGCCAGCCCATCTTGGCAACTCCTCCTCCTGCCTGCCAGGGTGACTTCACTTTTTCAGATCTGCAGTGATGTGCGGATCACTGATTCAGCCCTGAGCTCAGCCAGGAAGCAGGAGAAAGAGGAGGGGCTGGCCCCGGGGCACCCCAGGCCCAGCTTCCTGGGCCCTCCTACCCCATGGCCCCATGGGCTTCCCTTCTTCCATCTCTCTCTGGCTGGGTGCAGGCCAGACCTCATGAGGCAGCTGGGGGATGTGGAAAGAACAGGGACTTTCCCCACAGAAGCCCAGAACCCACCTCCTACCTCACCCCAGGACCCCCCTGCACAGGTCCATGGCTTCCCCTTGTTAGAGGTGAATATGGTGCTGGGCATCGTTTCTTTGGGGGAAAATTGGATTCTCTGGGGCTCCATGCTGGCTCTCCTAGTCCCATACCCCCTGCTCTCCTGTGTGGAGGAGGGAAGGACCCCCCCCCCCATACTCCCCCCATGAGGTGGAAAGTAGCCAAATTCTCCTGTAGAAGATGTTTACTGCTTCTTTGAATAAATGTAGAAATTGATCCTCCCAGTCTTAAAGAAAGTTACATTTGTCTCACTGGAGTTGGTTTCTCGGGAAACCTCCCAGAGAACAGTAGGGAGTTGAAACTTACCAGCTCGGGGCCTGACATTGAGAGGCCTGCCCCTCACCCCTCTGGACGGCCTCAGCCACCTGGTGCCTGTTGACCAACGCCTCTGCCTCCCGCCTCCCTAATTCTTGTTTTTCCAAACCTGGTTACATTTTTCCCAGGGCAGGCCTCCAGGACCCCCACCCTCTGCACTGCCCTGGATGCTGACAAAGGCTCTCCTGCCCCCTTCCCTGCGCATATCTTCCCTTCCTCTGGACTCTAGCCCCACAGAGGCTGAGCTCCACCGAGCCTCTGCCTCAGGAGAAATGGCTGGGGATGCGCTCTGGTGGGGGGAGCCTGGAGCTGGGGTAGGGACGGGCGGTTGGCGGGGAGGGTGGTGTTCTGAGTCCTCGGGTCGCAACCCCAGCAGTCCCAGATCTTGCATCCTGCACGGCTTCCCTGCTGTCTTTGTGCAGCAAAAAGGGCAAAGCACAGGGACTGCAGGCAGGTGCACCTGGTGAAAGGAGGGGTTGTGCGTGCAAAGGTGGGAGGACCCAGGTTACTGGTGGCCTTCCCAGCACCACGCCCTGCTCCCGCCCGCGCCCTGCTCCTACCTCTGCCGGCCGGCTTTGCTCCTACCTGTGCCCTGCTCCTGTGGCGACCCGCTCCTATCCCTGCCTGGCCCACGCCCCGCTCCTACCCCTGTCTGGCCCGCTCCCCGCTCCTGCCCTTGCCCCTGCCTGGCCCGCGCCCCGCTCCTGCTCCTGCCCCTTCCCGGCCCGCGCCCCGCTCCTGCTCCTGCCCCTGCCCAGCCCACGCCCCGCTCCTACCCCTGCCTGGCCCCCGCCCCGCTCCTGCCCTTAAACAGCTCGCGCTCTTCTCCTACATGCCGCCTGCGTGCTGCCCCTGCCCGCGCCTCTCGCGCACAGCTCTCGCCTGGCAGGCAGAGACCAGAGCAGGGCGTACAGCAGCTCAGATTGCCCAGGAGTCCCTGCCCAGAGGTGCCATGCCCACAGTGTCCCTCAGGTCTACCAAGCCCTGGGCAGGCATGGGGCGACCGGGCTGAGCGCCGCACCCCGCCCCGGAGAGCCGCCGGCCAGAACCACAGCCCTTTCTGCAGCGACCCCGGTGCGCAGGGGCGAAGGAGAGATCTGGTGCTGCTGCCGCTGCTCGGCAAAGGTAAAAGTCTCGCCGGCTGAGGGTGCCCGCGCCGGCCAGCACGAAGGTGGCCCCGTGCACACAGCGCCCTGAGAAGCGCTTTTCTTCTTGTGATGGGCAGCGGGCTGAGCGTCGCAGGCCACTCGGCCTCAGCTTGGAGAGCATTGGCAGGTCTGCAGGAGCAGGCGCCGGCCTGGCAACGGGGTTGGTGCCCAGAACCTAGCCACAGCCGGAGGTCCCAGTGTGGCTGCCCCTCCCGCCAAAGCCGCCTCCCGAAGTAAACAGGACAGCCCTTTCTGAGCAAGCATGAGCAGAGAGCCGGGGAGCCCAGAAGTGGCCACTGTCCTGGGCTTGCTGTTTCTGCAGCAGATGGCTCAGTCCTGAGTTCCCTTCTGCGCTCTACCTCCCTCATTTCTTCTCCAGCTCTGCTGCTGGAGTGGAGTGGTCTCTTAAGCAAGACTACTTTGCTCTTCTGCATTTTTGCCACTCTGGTCTTCAAACATCTAAAAGCCTGTCGTTTCTGGGATGGAGCCCTTGGTGAGGCTGCCGTGGGCCTCAACCCACCGGGCAGCCTGGGAGTTACGTGCTGCTGCGGACAGAGCACCTGAAGATGCGGCCTTCAGGGCCATGGGAGGCTCAGGGCCAACACTTAAACGGGTGCAGGTTTTGGGACTGGGTGTCAGAGGACAGGGGTGCTGCTGTGCTGAGGACAGGGGTGGGGCAGGGCGGGTGGCCCGGGCGTCAAAAGGCATGGATGGTGTTGTGCTGAGGACGGGGTTCAGGGTGGCGGGGCTGAGAGTCAGGGCAGGGGTGCTGCTGTGCTGAGGACAGCGGGTGCAGGGCCGGGGGCTTGGTTTCAGGGGTCAGGGTCGGGGAATGGGTGTCGGGGCAGGGGTGCTGCTTTGCTGAGAATAGGGTGCAGGATAGGGGGCTTGGTTTCGTGAGACAGGGGTGCTGCTGTGCCGAGGACGGGGTGAAGGTTGACGGGCTGAGGGTCCAGGGACAGGGGTACCGCTGCGCTGAGAACAGGGAGTGCCGCGTGAGGCCTGGGTGCCAGGGTTTGGGGTGCAAATATAGTGAGGTTAGGATGCATTGGGGAGACTGCCACAGGGACCTCAGGAGCTGTCACATGGTAGGGAGAGGCTGCAGTCAACACCCTGTGTCATGATTTGTGCCCCACGTGTGTGGCCAGGCGCCGGGGACTAGACAGTGGCTGCCAAACAGGGAGTGCACCCCGGCGGTGGCTGTTGGGGACCACGGCAGTGGGGCCACCTCTCCCTGCATGTCTGCTCCTGGGCCTCCCAGGGCTGTCTTCCATGCTCCATGGGGTGGGGGTGTTCGGCCCCTGGGAGGCTGCCGGTCAGTGTGACTCAGAGAGGTTGCAGTCAGGGGTCCCCTGGGGGCTGTGATGCAGTAACTGCACCCTTTGGGGCTGATAAGGGTGAGAAGGTTCTAGGTCTCCCAGAGCCCACCTGGCTCCTCCATCAGAAAGGCAGCCAGGCTTGGGGTTGAGGAGGTGATGCTGTGCACCCTGAGACAGGCTCTGCTTTCCCCAGGGGACCTTGGAGGATAGGCCCTCTCCTGACCCAAGCGCAAAGACACTTGGCAGCCCCTGTGGTCCTGCCCTTTCTCCCAGCCTTGGTCTCCCTCCCAGAGCTCTAGGGTGAGGCCCCGGCCTGTGAATGGCTCCTGAGATTATCCCTGGGCCTCCATGGAGCTCCAGCCTCACAGCTGTGTGATTGTGAGGGCCTCAGGGATTCCTCTCCCCTCTGCCCGAGCCTGAAGGCCATGAGGCTTGTGGATGGATACCTGAGCTGTCCCCTCTGACACCCGGGGCAAGGTAGGGGTTGGGCAAGAGTAGGCAGTGGGGTGTCCTTATTCCTGAAGCCCCATTCTGCTTGGCTTCTGCGCCCTGGAGAGCCCGGGGCAGGGAGACGGTGCAGGCAGGACCTCGAGGGCGGCAGTTCAGGCTCACCTGGGTCTTGGAAGGACTGGCATTTAGCTCTGAGCAAACATCTCTGTTGGCTTTTGCCTCATGGATGGCTCCACAAATTACAGCAGCCCAGTCACCACCACAGGTCCTCTGTGCACCTGGACAGGTGTGCAACTACCTGGTGCAGGCTTTCCTCCCTGACACCAGTGATACCAGAGGAGCTGGGGCCAGCTCAGGGGAGATGGCTGTGGCCCTGCAGGCCCAGGTCCTGGGGCACCAGAGCCACTTCCTAGATTTGGGTGCTGGCAGTGGTGCTTCCGGTCGTGGCCCTGGGCTCCTCCGTGCCCTGAGCTGCTGATGTCTCTGTCCTGCAGAGCCCAGAGTTCCAGGGAAGCACCTGGGGGGCGGTGTGGCCCGGCAGGAGGCAGGGGAGGCAGGACAGGGGCCATCCCAGTCGCTTCCAGGTCCCTCCTGTGTCTCCATGATTCTAGAAAATTCTCACCCTTGTGTTCCTGAAAGAGAAAAAATGTAGTTGCCTAGAATTTAAGTCATGACCTGGGGGATGCTGGGGGAGGTGTCCACTCTGGGTGCCAGGACCCGAGGGTGAGGAGCTGGGGGTGCAGCGTGAGCCGGGGTGGGCGAGGGTGCGGAGCTGGGGGTGCAGCGCGAGCCGGGGTGGGCGAGGGTGGGGAGCTGGGGGTGCAGCGCGAGCCGGGGTGGGCGAGGGTGGGGAGCTGGGGGTGCAGCGCGAGCCGGGGTGGGCGAGGGTGGGGAGGGCTCCCTGGGTTTCTTCCTCACACTTTAGTTGTCACTGAAGCCGGCACAGACCTGGCAGACGGGGCTGGTCCTGGGTGGGCCAGTGGTTTCGTTCTGGTCTTCTCCCGCTCCTGCTCCTCTACCGTGGCCTGTAGGGTGTCTGCTGCACCCTGGGAAGCCCCAGCTCCCTGCCTGACACTGAGCAGAGGTGGGGCTCTGGGCCCGGTCCTCCTCACCTGGGGAAACGGGGCTCACAGGCGCTTGGTGACGTGGGCACGTTGCTCTTCCGTGGTGAGAGGCCAGCCTTGGCTGTGGGACCCAGCACCGGTGGGCAGCCCCCAGGTCGTCTCTGCAGGAGACTCCTCTGGCAGGTCACACACAGGACGCCCCATAGAGCTTTGAAAAGTCATGACCCAGGAAGGGCTCAAATCTTTGCTCGCCCAGCCTCCAGACCACCAGTAACTGTGAGGGCAGGTGGGACTGTATTTGGGGAAAGGAACACCCCCAGTCTCGGGAGCTAACGCCGTCCCCTGGTGTCCTGCTTGTGGCACAGCCTGGCATGTCCTCCAGGCTCTGGAACTGGTGGCCGCACCTCCAGCCCATGTACCTGGCCGTGTGCACAGGAGAGCACAGAGCCTCGAGGAGCCTGAGGCTTGAGGAGGTTTGAGGCCTGGGAAGGGCCATTGTCACTTTGCCTGTGTTCCATGGGATCTGGTCACACAGCCCTTCTCACCTCAAGGGAGGCTTGGAGTGCAGAGGAGACGGGGCTGGGGGTGCTCGGGGGTGCGCCTGCACACGCTCCTGCACACGGCTCTTCTGCCCTTGTCCTGGTCGCACAGCAGGGGCTGGTGGTGGGCCCAGCAGCTGGGGGGCAGGGAGGGGAAATTGGGTTGGCAAATAATTACGGTTCCTTTTTTTTTTTTTTTGAGACGGAGTCTTGCTCTGTTGCCCAGGCTGGAGTGCAGTGGCACAATCTCGGCTCACTGCAAGCTCCGCCTCCCGGGTTCACACCGTTCCCCTGCCTCAGCCTCCTGAGTAGCTGGGACTACAGGCACCCGCTACCACGCCCGGCTTTTTTTTTTTTTTTTTTTGCATTTTTAGTAGAGACGGGGTTTCATTGTGTTAGCCAGGATGGTCTCGATCTCCTGAGCTCGTGATCCACTTGCCTCAACCTCCCAAAATGCTGGGATTACAGGCGTGAGCCACCGCGCCCAGGCCCAAAGTTATCCATTTTTAAGTGGGGGATTTGTGGCATTCAGCACCGTTACAGCCTTGCACAGGCATCGCCTCTGTGTAGTTCCAAGACATTTCCATGGCCCCAAAAGGAAACCCCATACGTACTAAACAGTTGCTCCCTGCTCCCCCCTCCCCCGGCCTCTGGGTTCTGTTTCTGTGGGCTCGCCTCTTCTGGACATTTCACCTGGACCTTTGTCTGGCTTCTGTCACTCAGCATAAGGTCTTCTGGGCTCCTCCACACTGTGGCATGCATCAGGCCCCATTCCTGAGAGGGAGAATAGTGTTCCATCACCCGTTCATCTGGGGACGGACATGTGCGTGCCTTCCACCCTTTGGCGATTATGAAGAGTGCTGTCAGGGACATTCTCGTTACAAATATCTGAGTCTCTGCTCTCAGTTGTTTTGGGTACGTACCTAGGTCCCAGGTGTGAAATTGCTGGGTAATTCTTTTGTTTTTTTTGAGGAGCTGCCACGCTGTTTTCCACAGTGGTTGAGTCAGATAACTCTGGCCATCCAGTGGGTGCACGATGTCATCTCCCTGTGGCTCTGGCTTGCCTTTCCCTGGCGACAGTGCTGCCAGGCACCTTTTCCTGGGCTTGCTGGCCAGTTGCCTCTCATTGGAATGGCATCTCTTTGAGCCCTCTGCCTGTTGTCTACATTTGGGAAACCCAACAGCCTATCCCATTTTTAGTGCCCTGAGTTTAAGCATTTCTCTGCCAAAACCATCAAGCAGCTTCATCCAGAGACATCTTCATCAGTGCCTGAGTCCCCCGTGCCTTTTGAGGAGGGCGTGGGGTCATCTGATTTCTCCTGTGGGCACTGAGTCACCACCATCCTCGGGAACCCTGGGAACATTCCCAGAAGACCTCCTTCTCCCAAACCTCAGCTGTGCCCAGACCCCCTCCCCACCCACGGCAGAGGCTGCATGTTGTTGTAGGGGTGTCAGGAGCCTTGGGTCCCAGTCACAGTTCCACCATGAGTGTGAGATGTGAGTGCTGGGCCTCCGTTTCCCCGCCCAGAATGGGGAGAGGGATGTCTGTGTTCTCCAGTGGGTGGCTCAGGCCATGTGTTGGAGGAAGAGCCTCGAGGAAGAGAGGGCTGTGCCTGTGTGGGCAGAGATGGTGGCGCCTTCGAGGCCAGGGCTGACTCCCATCTCTGCTCCTCCTTCCGCTGCTCCTCCAGGCCACTCCTCTTTTCTGGGGGCCCAGGAGGAGAGGTGTCTGCAGAGGCCCTGCGCCCCACACTGGGTCCCCTGCTCCACATGTTGGGAAGAAGGAATTTAAATCTAGAACTGAGACTGCACTGCCATGATGGTGACTGTTGTCCTCATTGGACACCAGGGAGGTAGCTGTCCTTGGCATTTATTGAGTGCCTGGTGTATGCACTAGGCTGTTCATGCATCTGCAGAGCCCAGGGTTTTCTTGATGGTTTGGCAGAGAGATGCTTAAACTCAGGGCACTAGGAATAGGACAGGCTGTCGGGTTTTCCAGATGGAAGCACTGGCTTGTAGATGAGTGCAGCTGGGCCGTGGAGCCATGAGCTGAGGCAGCTGTTCCCAGAGTGCGGCTCCTGTGGACCATCCTGTCACTCCAGCCTGCTCCAGACCTCTCCACACTTGCTCAGTGCAGGGCATCAGGCCATGGCGGATGGGCGACCTGATGCCTCATTCTGCCCCTTCCTTTTATGTGTAGACACAGCCAGTGTCCAGCATACATGTTCCAATAGAGGTCACAAGACGAACAGAACGGATTCTGTGGCAGTAAGGTACCAACGTGTAAACAGCACCTGCAGCCATGCCAGGCAGGGGTTGAGTCACACGCCCCTAAACAAGGAATAAACTGTTCTGACTGCCACGGGGTTTCTTTTTCTCTAGCAGCTAAATAAGCACTATTAACAGTCGTAGCGCACCACCAGACACTGAGTAACTGGCCCCCAAGCCCTGTTCCACCAGCCATAACTAGAGCTCCAACTGGACGGGAGACCGATTTCAGTAACTCTGTCCCAGGAAGAGACCACCCGCCATGGGCTGGCTCTGGCCGGTTTACAGAAGCTGTGCACTTGTGTGCCTTTGTGTCCTGAAAAGACCTTTTGAGGTATAGGGCCTAATTGTAATACATTTAAATATTACGTCTCCACCCCATAGTGAACATGGGTCCTATGTTACATGTGTGTTTGTTCGGTATGCATGCATCAGGACCATCCTCATGAAT
This sequence comes from Pongo abelii, assembly GCF_028885655.2. NCBI lineage: Eukaryota > Metazoa > Chordata > Mammalia > Primates > Hominidae > Pongo > Pongo abelii. Next base: position 186,631,731 of record NC_071989.2, read on the forward strand.
ATTCACAGCTCCTCCTGTAACCTGTCGAAGGTTTCTATTCAGCCAGCCTGTCCAGCGTAAAGCTCCTGCCCCAACTCCCCCTCCTTCCATGTGCCAGGCTCTGGCCTTGGCAGGAGGCACGCTTCCCAGCCTGCAGGATGGCCACCTTGTGGGCTATAAACTTTCATAAGAAATCACGTGTCTGGTTGTGGCAGAAGCTCCTTGGTTTAATTAGGTCTTATACCAGGCCTCAGCGACACGAAGTACCCATGTAACAAACCTGCACGTGAAGCCCCTGAACCTAAAATGAAGTGAAGAAAAAAGTCTCCTCTTGTTTTCTGAATGTATAAATGTTGTGATTTTTTTGAGTTAACAGAGTGAATGAAATGCTTCCTTTGTAGAGCAGCATTTCAGGTGTACGTTGGCTTTCATTACCCTGTTACTCCATAACCCTCTGGTTAATTTCCCTGAATATGTGTGTTTACTTGTCAGTCAACTCACAGTGGCTGAAGCAGCAGGAAAACACACACGTGTCTTACCCTTGACCTGGGTCATACAGCGGCAGGTCTTTTATCTCACGTTTGACAGGTATCTCTGTGCTGGAGATTTTCAAACAGGAATTTGTATGTGGCTTTTTAAACATGTTTGCAATTTCTCTGCTATTCTCCTCTTGAGAGGTGGGCATCTATGCCTCTTCTCATGAGGCCAGGCACTAGTGCTTACTTGTCACTGACAGGTGATGTGGAGATGCTGAGAGACTTCCCAAGCTACGTTTGAAAAAGCCACGAGCCTCTTTCTGGTTTACTCCAGTCACTCACCTGTGGCGCCCTTGGCACTAAGTCAAGGCTCTGAATATCCAAGGCCGCCCCACTGCTTGGAAGCCCCGGACACCAGAGAGTCTCCCGTAGGTCCTCCAGCCAAGCCCGATGACCCTGGCAGACCCAGGAGTGATGTCCCCTCTGGATGATCCCAACCCCTTGCTGTGGATTCAGCCCCAGCCAGTGAGCCTTCTCTGCAGGCCCCAGGCATCAACATGCAGCAAGAAGATATCTTTTCTGTGTCTTGCGTGAATTCCTATCCCCCTGAAGCATCAACAAAAGAAAATGGTTGTTTTATACCAGCATTTTGGGGTGTATATATATTTTTAATAAACTCTCAATAAATGCACCAGGAGTAACACCCTTGTAGCACATTCACAAGGTACAGAAGACGACACACTGAAATCTGGGTTTCCTCCTCTCCCTCTTCTGCAGCCTGCCAGCTCCTGCCTCTGAAAGAAATGGCTGTTTCATTTTTGTACATTTTTCCAGATTTATTAATTGAACAATCATATAGCGCTGACACCGTGACAAAGCTTTCTAAGGGCTTTGCCTACCAATGTGAAAGACCCATCTAGTTTTCATTCCCTGTAAACACTCAGGTGGCAGCAGGAAGGAAAGCCGTTTGCTCTTTTTAACTGTTCCTTATAAACGAGCTGCTTTTTTAGAAGTTGCTTTTGAATGCTGTTCCTCCAGTGAGATGGTTTTATTTTTTTTAATGTATTCTCTATTTTTTAAAACAATTTCTTCCCCAATTTGCATTGGAGATGTGAATCTGTTTTCCAGTTTTTTCTTAAGTCTCACCACTGTCTCTTTCTCTGTCTCATGCATACATATATATATGCATATACATGTATATGTATGTATGTATATATGCAAATATATGTATATTATGTGCAAACAAACACACATCTTTCTGTTCAGTTGTTAACAATTACAATTCTCCATTTAGACAGGTAATATTACTTATTCCTTCCCAAATCCTGTCTGTCACCTTCTCAATTAGGTAATCCTTGAAAAATTGGCAATGTCTGTATTAATGCAGTTTTTATACCTCATCAATGCCCATTTGATTGGATAGTTCTTAAAGCTTGTGATGAATCTGCAGTGACGGAAATTTTCGCTGAACCATTTCATATCTTAATGGGTATCCACTTTGTTTTAAACATGGTAACTCTCTCGTTTTTATTCTCTAATTTTCAGTTGTTGTGTCTTTTGGGGGCCTTGTCAGTTGCCTTCCAAGTGCTAATTCTCATGACGAGATAAGAATGGCTGTGACTGGGTGTTGATTGATGAGCCGAACACATTTAATCCTGGAGTTTGAGATTATCAGAACTCCCCATTTAGAAAATCATCCTTTATGTTTTAGAAAATCATCATTGTATGTTGAACATACAATGCTTCTTTTTTCTTCATCTCCGAGTGAACAGCCAGTCTTTCATGTATACATTCACAGAGAAATCTCTCAAGAACTCAAAGAGATTCAGAAATTAGTAAGTCTGCAACTTAGTTACATACAGAGAAAAACAGTAGATAATATAGATAGGTGATAAGATATTTTATACAATTACTATGAGTTATATTCTTAGAGATCGACTTTTAAAAATTGAATTTAGGCTGGGCCCAGTGGCTTCCTCCTGTAATCCCAGCATTTTGGGAAGCCGAGGTGGGTGGATCACCTGAGGGCAGGAGTTCAAGACCAGCTTGGCCAACACGGTGAAACCCCATCTCTACTAAACGTACAAAAATTAGCCGGGCGTGGTGGTGCATGCCTATAGTTCCAGCTACTCGGGAGGCTGAGGCGGGAGAATCACTTGAATCTGAGGGGTGGAGGTTGCAGTGAGCCAAGATCGCACCACTGGACTCTAGCCTGGGTGACAGAGCGAGACTCTGGTCTCAAAAAAAAAAAAAAAAAAAAAATTGAATTTATACTAAGGGATTTTAAACTTTCATCTGGAATAAATTTAAAATTGTTGAATATGGAAATTGCTGATGACTCAGGAATAGTAAGATGGGATGGGGATAGTATTTCAAATCAAGGAAGGAACCTCATTTTATTCTGAATGTGTTAGTTTTCACCCTCTTCACCCTGAAATTTTCACTATCAAATATATTTGGAAGGCAGGTCTTTTTTCCTCATTTAACAATTATTTCATACACAGGGAATAGTACTGTGGATGTGGGATTCAGATTTTGAAATGAGGCATGAACTCTGAGTGGCCCCTTGTCCTTGTGAAAGTGCACTGGTCTAGATAGTGACAGTTGGACCCCAGAGTGTGGCACGTGTTCCTGTGTTCATTTGAACATTCTCTGATGACCTGTCGCTGAGGTCATGTGATGATGCGTATCCTGTCTTCCACCTCAACTGCCCCTGGCTGTGTTTCAACTGCCGCTGGCTGTGTTTCAACTGCTGCTGTGTTGGGACTGCCCGCTAGACTACTCACCAAAATGGGAGGCTGCCTCTGCTGCTGTGGTGAAGGTGGGTTCATTTCCCTCTTCTCACTGCAGTTTCTTCAGATGGGCCACTTGTACTTAAAATGTTTTCCTGATTTATTTATTTTTTCCCCACCTCCAGTTTGTCTACAGATTTACAAATTGGTTTTAGAGTTTTATGACTCAATTTGTATTTTTGATTCTGCTATCAAGCTTTCTGCCTTAAATATTTTCCTCTGTTTAGAAAAATGTACTGTTTCCAAGGCCAATTTTATACACACTTCCATAGAATAGACCCAGAAGAAACGCAACAGCATTTCCTTAGTCATATCGGGAGATCTTGATACCGATTACAGTGTGAGATGTTCCATGAAAGGCAGATGACAGGCCAAAGTCTTCTAAATTGAGATGTGAAAATCTTAAATCAAACGTTGAAACAGCTGGAATCCAGAGATTTTTAGAAAATAAACTGAGATCTTCTGGTGGGAAACACAGTAGCCTAGTTAAGAGGTTTTGAGGGATTGTTTTAAATTAAAGACATTTTAAAAACATAAACACAATCAAGTGGATATACAAAGTTACAAAATAGAAAAAATTATTAGAGGTTATAAAAGGTTTATGAAAATCTTACTTTGTAGTCAAAACTGACTGGGGTAGATAGATTTATTGATAAGGTCTTATTAAAATTAGCTACAATGTTAAAAATACTGTAATACCAAACTAAAATTTTGGTTTAAAAATAAGCTTTTGTTAAGGTAGATAATTTGTTCTCAATGAAATTATAAGAGGTAATAATTTTTTCTTCTGAAATCTTTTTTTTGTTAAACTTCTCAGATTTATACCTCAGAGGTTCGAATTTTTCTGTGTCTCTTTACACCTCAGTTACAGGTCCCACATCATTGCCTTCTGTTTCTTTTCCCCTGGAAAAGGCGCATCTTTATACTTGGCTTTGATGATAACTCTCTCCTTTAAATTTTCATCCGCCCCCACCCAGGTTCTAATTCTGCTGCTGTAATACTAAAATGCTCATTTTAAAGGTCTGAAATACTAATGTTTGTCTCAGTTGTAAAATGATTTTGTACTCTTGGCCTTTTGCTATGTCTTAATTGTTTCAGGTGATCAGAAAGCCTCCCATGCTGTTAGTTAGAGCCAGGTATCCCCCTGCTCAAGTTACTAGCAGTTTGTTTACACTTCTCTGTAATACAGTATTCACTCATGACTGAACACACGCTGTGTCTCATTAAATCGAGTACCCTTCTCATGAGGTGTGACTTCCAAGTTATTCAATAGGCTTCATTTAAGCACTGCCCATTCCCAGGCAGGCCTTAGTTCAGCCTGCTCAGATAGTTGCTCAGACGAGTAGTCAGTGAGACAGTGGGGGTCACAGATTTAATTCATTCAGTCACTTAAGCGCCAGCCCTGATGGCCACATTTTCAGTTAACTGCTCATGCAGGGTTGGTCAGTTGAAGGGAAGTTGATTCTTGGCACAGCCATCAGGTGGCGGTTGGCTTAGAATGTTCTGAGTTCTGAGCCATCTTGGGGACCAAGTAGACCGTTGGTCCCTTGGGGTGGTCACTGGTCATGAGGGTGCTCACCACCAGGCAGCTGGCAGTGTGAAGCTGCTGGGGAACGATGGCCAGACATTTGAATTTGTTCAGGAGGCTTTGTTTGCAGGCAAGTGCCGTATTTTAGGTGAAGAATGAAAATCTAGAGACAGAAGTTTTGCTTTGTTTGAATGATTTGAGCTCTTCTCTGGACTTAGCCCCCTCCAGGCATCCACCTTCCTGAAGAGACTTTGGGGCAGGAGGATTGAGAAAGGGAGTGAAGAGAGCTCCTGGTCAGGGTTCAGGCCATGATTTAGAGGTCTCAGGGATTCAGGGATCTCTGTCCCCAGAAAACCATCTACATTCTTGTCCCAGATCCATCACTTCTGAGTGCTGTGACTCTGGGCAGGTCACTTCAAATCCCTCATTTCACCTCCCTGAGCTGTCAACTCTGGGCGGCAGCCCCTGCCCTGCTTATCCCTCCAGGCTGATGTGGGCATCACAGGAAAGAACAGAAACTATCTTGAGCTCTAAAGCATCAGGCCCATGTGAAGGAGAAAGAAAATTTCATCCTCTACTGCCCTGGAGCCCCCCAAGTGCCTTCTCTATATTAACCACTGCCAAGGGCCTGGCTTATTTCTTCAGACATGTAATGATTGAACACTTTATGGCACTCAGGAAACACCTGTTTTCTTCAGAATTTACCCTGTTTAATTACTTTTAGCCTTAGAATGTAACATAGGCCATTATGAACATTTCCACACTCAGAAGAGGGAACTGAGGCACAGAAGGGTCTATAGAACTTCTCAGTTCATGTAGCTTCCAAATAAGGACTTGAGCCCAGACCTTTGTGCACCAGTTCCCCGTGCTCTTGGTCACTCCCATCTGCCACCCTTCCACCTTGTCTCATCTCTGTACAGGGATTTGCCTACATAGTCGGTCTGCACCGTTGTAAGTGCAATCCACAGTGCAAATTCTTCCTAACGCCCAACTCAGATTCAGGAGGCTTATCTCTGCAGATGGTGACAGTGGACAATGGATCAAACATTGAACCCAGTGGTCCGCAGCCTTTTTGACACCAGGGACCAGTTTCATGGAACATAATTTTTCAAAGGACGAGGGTGAGGTGGGAGGATGCGTTCAGGATGATTCTTGCACATTTATTGTGCACTTTATTATTATGTGGTAATAATTAATGAAGTAATTCTGCAACTCACCATAATGTAGAATCAGTGGGAGCCCTGAGCTTATTTTCCTGCAACCAGACAGTCCCGTCTGGGGGTGTTGGGAGACAGTGACCCATCATCAGGCATTAGATTCTCATAAAGCACATGCAGCCTAGATCCCTGGCCTGTGCAGCTCACAGTAGGGTTTGCGCTTCTATGAGAATCTAAAGCCGTGGCTAATCTGACAGGAGGTGGAACTCAGGCGGTGCTGGGAGTGGTGGGGAGCGGCTGTAAATACAGATGAAGCTTTGCTCCCAGCCGGCTGCTCACGCCCTGCTGTGCAGCCCAGTTCTGAACAGGCCACACACTATCGATGGCCCAGGGGTTGGGGACCCCTGATTTAACCCATTTCCCATTTGGAAAAGAAAAGTGCAGCTCGCTGGCAGCACAGTGTTCTCGGGGAACACAGGAAATGGATTGAACTGTGAATAAACGATTCCTCATTTCTCTATGGTCTTCTGCAGCAAGATGTCAACAGCTGTCTTTATTTTCTTACATTTCCCAGATAATTGCTGGGATGAAGTGGAATCCACACAGAGAGTCAGAGAGGATGTGTGCCCTGATCATAATTTGCCTCCTGCAGAGCGGCGACGTAGAGGTACTGTGGAAATTCACTCACCCTTGCAAGCATAAGGATTCCAGATTCTTCAGTGTCCCACACTTCAGACCACTCTGACATTGCTACACTGTGTCTTCTTTATTTCCTGTGTGCAAATTGACTAGTGTAGCACTAGTCAATCACTAGTCTGACTGTATTTCCACTTCAAGTTTGGTTCACTTTTAATCGTAAAGAACATCTCAATGCAAGGTTTAGATATTTAGCTGACTGTTAGACATTGGCTAAAATGGAACTCTTCCTGAGATAATGTTGCGCATTTTCAAACAAATGCAGATCATGTGAAACTTGTAAATTCACATAAAAATTGAAATAGTACAGAAAGTTCCCATATACCCTCCCCCCTCAGTATCTTTTTTATGATCACATCTTACATGAATATGGTGCATTTGTTATAGTGGCTGAAGCAATAGTGATATCTTCTTCTTAATGAACGTCTAGAGTTTGCAGTAAGGCTCACCCGGTGTTGTTCAGCCTACGGATTTTGACAAACTCATAATGTCATTCATCACCCAGACAGAAAAGTTTCGCACTCAAAACATGACCGGTGCTGCACCTCTTAGTCCCTTTCTTCTTTTCTTAGGACCCCTGACTACCATAGATCATTTATTTTACTGCCTCTGCAGATGTTCTTTCCCCAAATTCTATAGAGTTGGAGTCATAAAGTATGCAGTCACTTAGGACTAACTGATTTCACTTAGCAATATACGTGCAAGATTTTTCCTATCTTTTTGTAGCTTAACGGCTTACTAATTTTTATCAGTGAATCATATTCCATTGGGTTCCTGTAACAATTTGGGTTGGTGCACTCACCACCTGAAGAGCATCTCAGCTGCTTCCAGTTCAGGCGATTATGAATACAGCTGCCCTCATTCTCGTGCAGATTTTGCAATGGGCATAATTTTAAAATGTAACTGGGTAAATGTTTAGAATTTTAATCAGTTGTCTATATAATAAGACTATGTTTTCCCTTGTAAGAATTAGGTAGAATTCAGTAAAATCATTTTTAAAAATGCATTTTTAAAAAAGTTCTTATTGATTTAATTTCTGTAATAGATATAAGCCTACTCAGATTATCTGAGTCTCCTTTGGGTACTTATGATATAGTTTCTGCCTTCGAAGGAATTTGTTATTTTTATCTAAGCTGTCAAATTTGTGAGCATAGACTTATTCTAAGTATTCTTTTATTATCTGCTTGATATTAATGGGATCAGCAGGAATGATTCTTCCTTTTATTTATATTATTTGTAAATTGTGTCTCCTAGCTTTTCTTGGTGGTTAGCCTGGCTGGAGGTTTATCAATTCTATTTATCTTTCCTATGAAGCAGCCCTTGGTTTTGTTTCTTTTATCATTTCTATTATAATGATTTCTGTAAATAATTTTTTGTTCTGTTTTTATGTCTGGTTTACATTACACTATAGTTTTTTCTCTAGCTTTCTAAGGTGGAAGGTAAGAATACAGAATTAAGATTGTTTTTAGTTTTGTTTGTTTGTTTGTTTTTTTAAGACAAAGTCTTGCTATGTCTCCAAGGCTGGAGTGCAATGGCACGATCTTGACTCACAGCAACCTCCACCTCCCGGATTCAAGTGATTCTCCCATCTCAGCCTCCCTAGAAGCTGCGATTGCAGGCACCCGCCACCACACCCGCCTAATTTTTGTATTTTTAGTGGGGGCGGGGTTTCACAGTGTTGGTCAGGCTTGTCTCAAACTCCTGACCTCAAGTGGTCCACCCGCCTTGGCCTCCCAAAGTGCTGGGATTACAGTGCGAGCCACTGCATCTGGCCTGTTTTTAGTTTTCTATACAGCATTCGGAACTAATGCTCTGAAGTGTGCACTTAATAATTAAAATAATACATATTATGTATTTTTCACCACAATAATGCTTTAAAATCCAATAATATCGGGTGACTGAAGCAGGAGAATCGCTTGATCCCAGGAGGCGGAGGTTGCAGTGAGCCGAGATCACACCACTGCACTCCAGCCTGGGCAACAGAGTGAGACTCTGTCTCAAAAAAAAAAAAAAAAAAAAAAAAAAAAATCCAATAATAGAGATGATAAGTTGCAGAAGGAGCATATGTAGATTCAGGAATGTTAAACATAGTAACTTTTTTTAAAACAGAGGACATTTTCCAGGCCTCTTTCTGTGAGCAGACCCTGTCGTGGAGTGATGTTGTGCATTTGTGTGCTGCCTGTGTGAACACTGCCTACTTCACAGTGATGAGGGTGGCTTAGCCAGGGACCCGAGGCTGTGTCTCCCAGGGCTCTCCTGATGGTGTCCTTTGCCTGCCTTCACCACCAAGGAGGGTGGCCCAGCAGCAGCTCTGCCCGTGCTCTCACCCACCTCCTCCACACACCCCAGCCCTGTGTCCTCAGCACCCAAGGCTGCCAGAGGTCCTTCAGCAGCTCCCACGGCTGACAGTGACTCTATGTTTCCTAGGATTCTTCTGCCGCCTGAAATGGCGATTTCCCTCACTGGATTCTTGGGACCTGATCCGGGCAGCACACTCGGTAAAGTCTTCTTTCTTTGTCTGAGATGGGAATTTTATTTCTTTTGGATTCTTTCTATTTTCTCCGAATTAAGATCTGTCATTCTTACCATGGACTTTACAGATGAGCCGCAGGATTTCTTCGTGGGCAGAGGCATGTGAGGGCCCATTCATTGCCAACTTGGAACTTGTTCCAGATGGCACTCGTAGATGACAGTGTTAGTGACAAACTGCATGGCAGAGAGCAATGTCCTCAGGAGAAATGCATTCCTGAAAACAGCGGTGACTTTGCAACCAGAAATCATGTTTGAAAATCTCATACAACAGTCTTGTGCATTTCCACAAGTGTCTTCTAGGCTTTATTTGGGGGCCATTGCCTCGAGCACTATCTCCCGACCAGTTTTCTAATGTCACCAAGTGGAGAAAAGACCCATGAACACAGGACACAGCATGGTCTGACGCTCACGGTGTGTTCCTTTCTCTCTGCAGACACAGTCAGCGATTGACCTGTACAGTACGTACTCTGGGATCTCCCATTTGATAAGGAAAAATCTTAGCTTTGAGAAAGGTGACACTTTCCTCCCTACTTTTGCTGGAGAACCACCCTGGTTTGAGCTTCCTGCTAGAAATGAGGTTTGGGCAGTTCAGTGTGAAAAAATGAAGAGTTTAGTCAGCAACTGTGGCCATCCACTATAGTTCCCAGAATCAGTGATGTCATTTAAATAGGAATAGGGTGCATTGGGGTGGGAGGTGTGGAGGAGAGAGTCCGTGTGGAGTGATGGTGAATGTATTTGGGAGTGCGTGCATTTCTCTAGAAAGCATGTTCCTCTGTGCAAAGCATGACCCAAAGATCAATGTTCTAGAAACAAAATTCCATCCCCGCATCAGTCAACACTTCATGCTTTACCACAGCTGTACCTGAAGGTTAGTTTAACATCCCCTGTCCTCAGATTGGAGATGGTAGAGAGATGAATTTCCCAAGCTCTCAATTTCCTGAATGGGAAAGGTGAATGTGAACTCAGGAATGGGTGAAAGGTTGACGTGATGCTACTGCGCAGTCCTCACGTGGCCCTGATATAACTGGTCACCGCACCAGGGAGTTCCAGCGTCTGTGTGTGCATGTGGAAGTATGACAGCCTAGAGAGATCCCAGACACTGCCCGGCATTGTAAGATGTTCTCAGTGATGGCGAAAGGCAGGGTAGCAATACGGTGGACTTTGGGGTGGCCCTTCATGTGAAACCCACATAGGGGAGTCACAGGCTTTTGGCTGCAGTGGTGGTGTCATTTGTCAGCTCTTGTTCAAAAGCAGAGAGTAATCAGGGATATGTCTTGTTGTATTTAAAGATATGATTGGACCCAATGGGGGGGCTCATGCCTGTAATCCCAGCACTTTGGGAGGTTGAGGCAGGAAGATTACTTGAGCCCAGGAATTTAAGATCAGCCTGGGCAACAGAGTAAAACCACATCTCTACAAAAAATACAAAAATTAGCCGGGCGTGGTGACGTGCTCCTATAGTCCCAGTTTCTCAGGAGGCTGAGGTGGGAGGATTGCTTTGGCCTTGCAGGTGGAGTCTTCAGTGAGCCATGATTGTGCCACTGCATTCCATCTGGGAAACCGAGTGAGACCCTGCCACCAAAAAAAAAAAAAAAAAAAAAAAATCAGGATTATCACAAGCTCCAGCTTAGTAACACACATACCTAAGATCCAGTGTCCAATATGATGTCAAAACCACTTGGGTGTTAGCCTGGTGCCCCTCTTCCCTGCTGAAATCTCAAACAGCTGGGCTAGAGAGGGTCAGCACCCCCACATTCTTCCCCCATGACAGGCTGTCCCATTGTCAAAGCCAGTGTAAGTGTGAGCAGTAACGGACTCCACGGACACACACACACACACACACACACACACAGAAAAGAGAGTGGAAGGACAGATAGCACGTGCTAAATAGGAGTTATTTTCAAATGGGAAGAAAACTGAGTATTTTCAAAGCCTTGTTTCATTGCCTTAAAGAAATGGTGAGGAAATAAATAGAATATTTTGGTTACGATTAAGTCTTCTCTCTAAATAAAGGTTGCTAGGTGGAATGATATTTACAGCAGCACACAGGTGAATTCTAGGGAGGAACTAACCTTGGAAGGACTCAGGAAAGGAGGGCAAGTGAGCTCGGATCAGATTAGGAGGCAGGAGCCCTGAGAGGCTGCGGGGACACACAGCCTGCCCTGGGTGGTGTGCCCTGTTCGAGATGGGCTATTTCACATTGATGAGGTGGCCTGGGGATAGAAAGCCTTTCTTCCCTGCTCCTCCCTTGCACCTGCTGACCATCACTCTTTGTCTTCCTAGATTCCACCGAAGATCCCCAGAAAACGCCTCCATGGAAAGTGAAGGTGAGACCCCCTGCATTTGTCTGAGGAATACAGTTGCTTTCCTGGCTTTATCTTTCTGAATGAGCCTAAGAGATGAGCATCTGACCTTATGTATCATAGGTGACTTATACAGTGTCCTTGGTGGGGAGAATTTAGGGTGAGAGTCTGTTCCCCACTGAGGCTTGATTTTAAACAGCAGGAGAATATGACAGCATCAGCCATGCGCTGTGTGGTAGTCAGCTTTTTCCTTAGCCGCTTGATTGTCTTCTTAGAACAAAATTACTTAATTGCCAAGCAACATGGACTTAGAGGAAACATCCCCCAAGAAAAACTTGTATCTTTAGCATGAGTCAGTTTGTCCTGTTCTTCTTTTGGGTTCCTTGGACTTGAGCACTGTTTGCCATCTGGTTTTCTAATGTCACCACGTGAGGAAAAGACCTGTGCACACAGGACACACATGGTCTGGCACTCATAGCAATATGTTTTCTGTTATTACAGGAGGCCTGGATAGAGCAGGAGAGTGGTACGTATGCGGGAATCCCTCCCGTGTGAATGAAGGATCCAGGTGATGAGGAATGTGCCACTGTCTGTCTGGCTTTCCTGTAGACAGGCAGCCAGAGTTGAGCTTCCTGTTGTGACTGAGGACCTAGGCTGTGGTGGGAGAAGTGGTTGTTCCAGTGAAGGATCTATGGGCACATTCTGCAGTCCTTGAGAGGAACCGCATTCTCTGTGTGTGGGGCGGGTTTGTGTGCACGGGACTGGTGTGTGTCTGTGTGAATGAGTGTAGTGTGATGCTGACTGTGCCTGGGTGTGTGTGTGTGTGTGTGTTTCCCTAGATACATGTCTCCCCTTTATTAGTGTCCACCTTCTTAATATAAAAATGCCATCACTCTTGCAGCCTGATGAGAGGCACAGGTAATTATTAGTGAAAACGTAAGCTTGCGATGTGTGCAGTTTATTGCATGCAAGGAACACTTCAATTAATCCAAAGGAAATCCTGTCAACACCCAGAAAATGTTCATTGGGTACTAATAGAACAAAACTCTTAGGATCCCTACTAATTCATTTTTATTTTTCATTGGGAATCCCCTTCTAAACCTCATTTTTCAATAAACCTCACCTGGTAACAGGCCTTCCCATTTCCTCCTGGCATTGCAGTGGTCGTGACACCTCACTGTTGCCACTTCCCTCCTTCACAAGCCTTTTCTACTAAAGTCCGCAGAACTGGTCCTCCATGACCCATCTTCAGCATGGGTAGTGGGGCGGGGCTTCTTTCTTTGCAGGGAGACCCTGGGGTAGCCCCATGCTGTGACCAGTTTTGGTAGGAGACTGAGGAAAGAGGAGCCTGCAGGCAGGGTTGGGGTAAAATCACTTGACTCACTTCATTGCGGCCTCATATGGACCATCAGATAATGTGACCCAGAATAGAGAACGCCAGGGTCATGTAGAGGCTCAGCCTCCAGCACTCAGCCTAGTTATGGTTTCTGTGTGTTCGGCTCAGGAAACAGAGCAACAGGACAAGAGGACCAAGGGGTTTGCCCAAGGGTCTGAGTGGCAGGGTGAGCACTTACCTTCCTCCTAGCAGGATGTAGGGAGGCTCATGAATTGCAGGTGGGGAAAAGACAGACTCAGCTGTGGGACAGCAGAGACTCCATGATGCTCCCGTTGCACCCACTGTTGACGAAGTTACTTCTTTGCCTCCAAAGTCCTGTGCAAAAAACAACTCAGGGTGGTTGGTTTCAGTCCACATGAATCTAAAATGAGCCAAGTTATGGTTTGAGTTTCTTTGGAGTGTGCATTTGGAAGAAACTTCTTATATGTCATTTGGATTGCTACGTAGGTGACAATATTTTTCCTACTTTTCAATAGAATGAGGCTGTGTGATTTTAAAATGTCCCTTGTTTGTCCCAGGAAGTATGTCCTCATAGCCAAATTTCCCTAGTCATCTTTACGCTCTAGAGTATAGTTTTTCTGTGGTACTGAGGTGGCCTTCTGTTGTGTGTGATTAAAGGTACCCGTCGGTGTTACCAACACTGAAGTTCTAAAACCTCATGGCCAGCCGCCCCGTGGGCTCCATGAGAGAGCAGAGCACAGCCTGGGCCTGGGCCTGGGCCTGAAAAGGAACGTGCTTTAGAGGAGCAGGAAGAAGGCATGAGGATATCCAAGCCGTGGGGGAAAGCCAAGGTTGAAAGGTCAGGAGAGTCAGGCCAATGTCGTGCCCTGGGCGCAGCCAGGATGTTCGGGCCCATCTGACGGGGAAGGAGCAGAGCTTGGACTTCAGGGCTGGCATGAGCACTGCCTGGCCATCTTTCCAAGAGCCTGGAGAGAGGAGCTGCTTTTTCATTTGTCTTCTCCATCTTTCCGTGTTGATGGCAATAACGCAATCAGAAATTAGTGAGAGGCAAATAAGAGGAGTGAATTCCCAAAATACCTGACTTGGACGCGGGGGATACGATGAGCAGGGTTGGACATCAGAGTCAGGCCAGACAGAGCCGTCCTCAGCCCTGCTCTCCCTGTGGCTGGGACAGAGAACAGCATTTACTTTTCACCAGCTTCTGGAAGTCACCTGACAGCTGGTCCTTGTGTAGATACTGTTGGCCAAGGTTGGTCTATCCCACAATCCCATTTACCTGGAGGGAGCCTCACAGCTCCTGGCCAGGGCAGCTGCTTCACACTAGTTGCAGCAGAGGTAGGAGGGGAGCCAGTTCCAGTGCAGGATGAGCTAAGCAAAGGGTGGGGCTGCCCCAGAGGCCAGGTGTTTCTTGCAAATCTCCCTTGGATTGAGCTGCTTGCCGGAAATGAGGTTTGGACAGTTTGGTTGGAAAACATTGAGTCTAGTAAAGAACTGTGAGCATCCCAGTCTGGTCCCTGAGGCAGTGGTGTCATTTAGATGGAAGAGGGCGGTGTGCATCAGGGTGGGAGGTATGGAGGAGGGAGTCTGTGTAAAGGGATCATAAATGTCTTTGGGAGTGTGTGTGCATTTCCCCAGAAAGCATGTTCCTATGTGCAAAGCACAACACAAGGATTACTGTTCTAAACACAAAATTCATCACCATCGTACGCATCACATCAATCAACCCTTTCATCCTCCACGGCAGCTGTATCTGAAGGTAAGTTTCCTGTTCTCCCTCCTCAGATAGAGATGGTGTGGAGATGAATTTCCCGAGCTCTTGGTCTCCTAAATGGAAGAGACAAATGTGAACTCAAGAATGGGTGAAACATGGATGCGATGGGCTACTATTGCGCCTTCATCAGACAGCCCTGGCGTAACTCATGACCGTGCCAGGGAGTTCCAGCACCTATGTGTGCGTGTGGCAGTATGACAGCCTGTAGAGATTTTAAGCACTGTCATTACAGGATGGTCTTAGTGGTCACCTAACACCGCGTAGGAATAGCTACATTTTACAGAGGAATCTGGTGTGGTCATTAATGCGAGGCACACTTGCAGAGCTCAGAGGGTTCTGGCGGCATGATGGGTTCATTCCCCAGCTCCTGGTGGAGAGCGGAGAAGAATCAAGGACATATTCTGTTGTATTTAAGAACATAGTAACCACAAGCCTTAGAAATGCTCCAGTTCACTAGCACACGCACCTAAGGCACAGCACCAAGCAGGAGCTCAAGGAACAACTTGGGTGTTAGCCTGGTGCCCATCTCCCCTGCTGGAATTCCTGCGCAGCTGGGATGGAGAGGGTCAGCGCCCCCACCTGCTGCTTCCAGGACGGGCTCTCCCAGTGTCAGAGCCAGTGAGAGCCTGAGCAGTAGCAGATCCCTGGACACGTGTGTTGAAAAGGGAGACCGGAAGGACAGATGGCACATGTGACATGTCATGTTTAAATAGTAGGATAATTGTGAGTATTTTCAAATCTTTAATTTTCCTTAAAACAGATGTTTGACAGATAAATGTTGTAGAATATGTTGGCTGAATTACGTATTTTTTAAAAGAAGGGCTGATTTTATGATGTAAGACATCTTCTAGGAGGGGTGATCCACACAGCAGCGCAGGTGGGTCCTGGGAGTAAATGCCCTCAGAAGGGACCAGGAAGGCAGCACAGGCCGGGAGCTATGGCTCACGCCTGTAATCCCAGTACTTTTGGAGGCCATGGTGGATATATTGCTTGAGCCCAGGAGTTCGAGACCAGCCTGGGCAACCTGGCAAAACCCCATTTCTACAAAAAAATACAAAAAATCAGTTGGGCACGATGGGGACATCTGTAGTTTTAGCGACTTGGAGGCTGAGGCAAAGGATCCACCCGGGCTTGGGAGGTCGAGGCTGCAGTGAGTTGTGATTGAACCACAGCACTCCAGCCTGGGTGACAGTGCGAGACCATCTCAAAAAAAAAAAAAAAAAAAAAAAAAAAAAAAAAAAAAGTACAGCTTAGCTCAGGTTTGAATAGAAGGCTCCCTGAGATGCTGTTGTTGAAACAGCCACATTGTATGGTGTACCCTGTTTGAGATCAGCTTTCACACAAATGAGGGTGGCTTAGCTAGAGAGCCAAGGCTCTGTCTCCCAGGGCTTTCCTGATGGTCTCCTTTGCTTTTCTTCTCCACTAAGGAGGATGGCCAGCAGCAGCTCAGCCCGTGCTGTTAACCCACCTTTTCCACACACGCCAGCCCCCTGTCCACAGCACCCAAGGCCGCCTGTGGGATTCTTCAGCAGCTCCCATGAGCTGACGGCGACTCTTACGTTTCCTAGGTGTCAAGCCTGTGGCAGCAGAGCTTCCTGGGGAGGGGTTCTCAGAGCAAGTCATTGCCGTTTACGAAGTAAGATCTTTCTTTGACTCAGATGGGAATTGTATTTCTCTTGGTTTCTTCCTATTTCATTTGAATTAAGATGTGCAAACCTTACCATGAACATTATATATAAGTTACAGAATTTCTTGGTGGGAAAATGTGAGAGTTCATGACCAACTAGGAACTGGCTCCAGATGGTGTGCATAGATGACACCTTCAGTTACAAACTGTATGCAGATAACATTTTCCTCAGGAGAAATGCTTACTGTTTGAAAATAATGGTGACTTTGCAACAAAAATCATATCGAAAGTCTTAGACAAAACTCTTGTGCCTTTCCACAAGTGTTTTCTAGGCTTTATTTTGGGGCCATTGCCTCGAGCACTATTTCTCATCTGGTTTCCTAATGTCAGCAACTGAAGAAAAGACTTGTGCACACAGGACACAGCATGGTCTGAGGCTCACAGTGTTTTCCTTTCTCTCTGCAGAGGGACTCAGCACTTTGGGCAAGTGGTATGTACTCTGGGGTCACCCATTTGCTAAGGAAATATCTTAGTGTTGAGAAAGGTGATACTTTCCTTCATGCTTTTGCTGGAGAGCCACCCTGGTTTGAGCTTCCTGCTAGAAATGAGGTTTGGGCAGTTCAGTGTGAAAAAATGAAGAGTTTAGTCAGCAACTGTGGCCATCCACTATAGTTCCCAGAAGCAGTGATGTCATTTAAATAGGAATAGGGTGCATTGGGGTGGGAGGTGTGGAGGAGAGAGTCCGTGTGGAGTGATGGTGAATGTATTTGGGAGTGTGTGCATTTCTCTAGAAAGCATGCTCCTCTGTGCAAAGCATGACCCAAAGATCAATGTTCTAGAAACAAAATTCCATCCCTGCATCAGTCAACACTTCATGCTTTACCACAGCTGTACCTGAAGGTTAGTTTAACATCCCCTGTCCTCAGATTGGAGATGGTAGAGAGATGAATTTCCCAAGCTCTCAATTTCCTGAATGGGAAAGGCGAATGTGAACTCAGGAATGGGTGAAAGGTTGACGTGATGCTACTGCGCAGTCCTCACGTGGCCCTGATATAACTGGTCACTACACCAGGGAGTTCCAGCATGTGTGTGTGCATGTGAAAGTATGACAGCCTAGAGAGATCCCATACACTGCCCGGCATTGTAAGATGTTCTCAGTGATGGCGAAAGGCAGGGTAGCAATAGGTGGACTTTGGCGTGGCCCTTCAAGTGAAACCCACATAGGGGAGTCACAGGCTTTTGGCTGCAGTGGTGGTGTCATTTCTCAGCTCTTGTTCAAAAGCAGAGAGTAATCAGGGATATGTCCTGTTGTATTTAAAGATATGATTGGACCCAATGGGGAGGCTCATGCCTGTAATCCCAGCACTTTGGGAGGTTGAGGCAGGAGGATCACTTGAGCCCAGGAGTTTAAGATCAACCTGGGCAACAGAGTAAAACCACATCTCTACAAAAAATACAAAAATTAGCTGGGCGTGGTGACGTGCTCCTATAGTCCCAGTTTCTCAGGAGGCTGAGGTGGGAGGATTGCTTTGGCCGGACAGGTTGAGTCTTTAGTGCACCATGATTGTGCCACTGCATTCCGTCTGGGAAAGAGATTGAGATCCTGCCACAAAAAAACAAAACAAAAATCATGACGACCACAAGCCTTAGAAATGCTCCAGCTTAGTAACACAAACACCCAAGAAGTAGCGCCCAGTATGATGTCAAAAACAACTTGGGTGTTAGCCTGGTGCCCCTCTTCCCTGCTGGAATCTCAAACAACTGGGTTAGAGACGGTCAGCACCCCCACATGCTGCTCCCATGACAGGCTGTCCCAGTGCCAAAGCTAGTGTAAGTGTGAGCTGTAACAGACTCCGCGGACACACACACACGTATGGAAAAGAGAGAGTGGAAGGACAGATAACACGTGCTAAATAGGGGTTATCTTTAAATGGGAGGAAAACTGAGTATTTTCAAAGGTTTGTTTCATTGTCCTAAAAACAAATGGACAGTGAAAAAATAGAAGGTTTTGGCTGGAATTAAATCTTCTCTTTAAAGAAAGCTGCTGCTATCAAGTAGGAAACCTGCAGGAGGGATGATAGTCACAGCAGCACCACAGGTGGATTCTGGGGAGGGAATGACCTTGGCAGGACGCAGGAAGGGGAGGGCAAGTGAGCTCGGGTCAGATTAAGAAGCAGGAGCCCTGAGAGGCTGCAGGGACACACAGCCTGCCCTGGGTGGTGTGCCCTTTTTAAGATGGGCCATTTCACATTGGTGAGGCAGTCAGGGCTAGAAAGCCTTTCTTCCCTGCTCCTGCCCTGCACTTGCTGACGGTCACTCTGTGTCCTCCTAGTGGCAAGAGATCCCCTCTCGAGGAGACTCCGCAGAAACACCAGAGATGAAAGTGGCACACAACAACCGAAGGTCAGGCCACCTGGTTTTGTTTGGGAAAAAGTTACTTTCTTAGCTTTATCTTCTTTTTTTTTTTTTTAATAGAAATGTAAAGGAATTTAATAAGTATATATTCTGTTCTTTTTTTTTCTTTTATTATTATTATTATTATTATTATACTTTAGGTTTTATGGTACATGTGCGCAATGTGCAGGTAAGTTACATATGTATACATGTGCCATGCTGGTGCGCTGCACCCACTAACTCGTCATCTAGCATTAGGTATATCTCCCAATGCTATCCCTCCCCCCTCCCCCCTCCCCCCACCCCACAACAGTCCCCGAAGTGTGATGTTCCCCTTCCTGTGTCCATGTGTTCTCATTGTTCAATTCCCACCTATGAGTGAGAATATGCGGTGTTTGGTTTTTTGTCCTTGCGATAGTTTACTGAGAGTGATGATTTCCAATTTCATCCATGTCCCTACAAAGGACATGAACTCATCATTTTTTATGGCTGCATAGTATTCCATGGTGTATATGTGCCACATTTTCTTAATCCAGTCTATCATTGTTAGACATTTGGGTTGGTTCCAAGTCTTTGCTATTGTGAATAATGCCGCAATAAACATACGTGTGCATGTGTCTTTATAGCAGCATGATTTATAGTCCTTTGGGTATATACCCAGTAATGGGATGGCTGGGTCGAATGGAATTTCTAGTTCTAGATCCCTGAAGAATCGCCACACTGACTTCCACAAGGGTTGAACTAGTTTACAGTCCCACCAACAGTGTAAAAGTGTTCCTATTTCTCCACATCCTCTCCAGCACCTGTTGTTTCCTGACTTTTTAATGATTGCCATTCTAACTGGTGTGAGATGGTATCTCATTGTGGTTTTGATTTGCATTTCTCTGATGGCCAGTGATGGTGAGCATTTTTTCATGTGTTTTTTGGCTGCATAAATGTCTTCTTTTGAGAAGTGTCTGTTCACGTCCTTCACCCACTTTTTGCCGTGCTCTACACGTTCAGAGAAACTTCTCTAGTAACGAACTATAGAAATGATCCCTGAAAGTATAGTCTTAGGTTTATCTTCTTGAATTAAAATAAGATATGAGAATCTGACCCTATATATCATAGGTGACTTATACAGTGTCCTTGGGGGGGGAAATTCTGAGTGAGTCTGTTCCCCATTGAGGCTTGATTTAAGACGGCAGTAGAAAACGACAGCATCAGCCACGCACTGACTGGCAGTGAGCTTTTTCCTCAGAAGCTCGATTCTCTCCTTGGGGCAAAATCACTTAATTGCTGAGCAACATGACCTTGAGAGGAAACATCCTCCAAGAAAAATTTTAGCACGAGTCAGTTTGCCCTGTTCTTCTTCTGTGTTCCTTTGATTTGAACACTGTCTTCCATCTGGTTTTCTAATGTCACCGAGTGAAGAAAAGTCCTGTGCACTCGGGACTTGGATGGTCTGAAGCTCATGGTGTTTTTCTTTCTCTCAATGCAGGCAGAGGAACAGGCTGAGGATAAAGGTGTGTATTCTGGGAGCACTCCTTTCTACGGAAAGACCTTCAGTGTTGCAAAAGGTGGCACTTACTAGTCTGCTTTTGCTGGAGAGACACTTTGGTTTGAGCTTCCTGACAGAAATGAGATTTGGACAGTTTGGTATGAAAAACACTGAGTCCAGTAAAGAACTGTGACCACCCACTTGAGTCCGGGGAGGCGGGATTGTCATTTAGGTGGAATAGTGTGGTGTGCATCAGGGTGGGGAGGTACGGAGGAGAGAGTCGTGTGGAGTGATTGGGAGTGTCTTTGGGAGTTGTGTGGGCATTTCCCCAGAAAGCATGTTCCCCTGTGCAGAGCACAACCGAAGGAGCAATTTTCCTAAAAAAAAAAATTGCATCACCACTGCACACTTCGCATGAATTAACCCATTCATCCTCCACTACAGCTGTACCTGAAGGTAAATTTTACATCCTCACTCCTCAGATAGAGATGGTGCATATTTCCCAGGCTCTCAGTCTCCTAAATGCAAGAGGCAAATGTGAACTCAGGAATGTGTGGAGAGTTGGTGGAAAGGGTGACTATTGTGCATTCACCAGCCAGCCCAGGCATAACTCACCATTAGTCCAGGGAGTTCCGGCATCCGTTTTTGCATGTGGAAGGATGATAGCCTAGAGAGGTCCCAAACACTGTCTGTCATTGTAGGGAGGTCTCAAAGGTTGCCTAACACAGGGTAGTAGTAGGTACATTTTACACTGGACTTTGATGTGGCCATTAATGTGAAACACACATAGCAAGCTCACAGGGTTTTGGCCGTAGTGGTGGGGTTATTTCTCAGCTCTTGGTCAAAAGCAGGGAATACTCAGGAACATGCTCTATCATATTTAATAACATGATTATCACAAGCCTTAGAAATGCTCCAGTTGGCCAAGAACAGTGGCTCACGCCTGTAATCCTAGTAGTTTGGGAGGCTGAGGCAAGTTCAGGAGTTGGAGATGAGGCGAGGCAGAAAGGTGAAACCTCGTATCTACTAAAAATACAAAAAACTACCTCAGCGTGGTGGCCCACCCGTGGTCCCAGCTACCTGGGAGGCCGATTGGGGAGGATCACTAGATCCCAGGAGGCACAGATTCCAGGGAGCAGAGATCACTCCAGCTTTGGTAACAGAGACCCGCTATCGAAAGAAGGAAAGAAATGCTTTAGTTACGTAGCAAACAATCAATACACAGCGCCAAATATCATCCCAAGGAACAACTTGGGTGTTGGCCTCCCACCCATCTCCCCTGCTGGAACCTCCTGCACAGCTGGGTTGGAGATGGTCAGTGCTGCCACCTGCTGCCCCCATGACATTCTCTCCCAGTGTCAGAGCCAGTGTGAGTGTGAGCAGCAAGGGACTCCCGACACAGACATTGCATTGAGAAGGTTGAGTGCAAGGACAGATAGCACTTGCTAAGTAGGGGTTACCTTTAAATAGAAGATAATTGAGTATTTTCAGAGCTTTGTTTTATTGTCTTTAACACAAAAGGTTGGTGAATATGTAGAATATTGGGGCTGGAATGAAATCTCTCTGAACAAATATTGTTTTTACGAAGTATAAAATATTCCAGAATGACTGATACACACAGAAGCACCACAGGTGGATTCTAGGGAGGAAATGATGTTGGAAGGACTCAGGAAGGGAGGGCAAGTCTAGTAAAGAACTGTGAGCATCTCAGTCTGCTCCCTGAGGCAGTGGTGTCATTTAGATGGAAGAGGGCGGTGGGCATCAGGGTGGGAGGTATGGAGGAGGGAGTCTGTGTAAAGGGATCATAAATGTCTTTGGGAGTGTGTGTGCATTTCCCCAGAAAGCATGTTCCTATGTGCAAAGCACAACACAAGGATTACTGTTCTAAACACAAAATTCATCACCATCGTACGCATCACATCAATCAACCCTTTCATCCTGCACGGCAGCTGTATCTGAAGGTAAGTTTCCTGTTCTCCCTCCTCAGATAGAGATGGTGTGGAGATGAATTTCCCGAGCTCTTGGTCTCCTAAATGGAAGAGACAAATGTAAACTCAAGAATGGGTGAAACATGGATGCGATGGGCTACTATTGTGCCTTCATCAGACAGCCCTGGCGTAACTCATGACCGTGCCAGGGAGTTCCAGCACCTATGTGTGCATGTGGCAGTATGACAGCCTGTAGAGATTTTAAGCACTGTCATTACAGGATGGTCTTAGTGGTCACCTAACACCGCGTAGGAATAGCTACATTTTACAGTGGAATCTGGTGTGGTTATTAATGTGAGGCACACTTGGAGAGCTCAGAGGGTTATGGTGGCATGATGGGTTCATTCCTCAGCTCCTGGGTCGAGAGCAGAGAATAATCAAGGACATATTCTGTTGTATTTAAGAACATAGTAACCACAAGCCTTAGAAATGCTCCAGTTCACTAGCACACGCACCTAAGGCACAGCACCAAGCAGGAGCTCAAGGAACAACTTGGGTGTTAGCCTGGTGCCCATCTCCCCTGCTGGAATTCCTGCGCAGCTGGGATGGAGAGGGTCAGCGCCCCCACCTGCTGCTTCCAGGACGGGCTCTCCCAGTGTCAGAGCCAGTGAGAGCCTGAGCAGTAGCAGATCCCTGGACACGTGTGTTGAAAAGGGAGACCGGAAGGACAGATAGCACATGTGACATGTCATGTTTAAATAGTAGGATAATTGTGAGTATTTTCAAATCTTTAATTTTCCTTAAAACAGATGTTTGACAGATAAATGTTGTAGAATATGTTGGCTGAATTACGTATTTTTTAAAAGAAGGGCTGATTTTATGATGTAAGACATCTTCTAGGAGGGGTGATCCACACAGCAGTGCAGGTGGGTCCTGGGAGTAAATGCCCTCAGAAGGGACCAGGAAGGCAGCACAGGCCGGGAGCTATGGCTCACGCCTGTAATCCCAGTACTTTTGGAGGCCATGGTGGATATATTGCTTGAGCCCAGGAGTTCGAGACCAGCCTGGGCAACCTGGCAAAACCCCATTTCTACAAAAAAATACAAAAAATCAGTTGGGCATGATGGGGGCATCTGTAGTTTTAGCGACTTGGAGGCTGAGGCAAAGGATCCACCCGGGCTTGGGAGGTCGAGGCTGCAGTGAGTTGTGATTGAACCACAGCACTCCAGCCTGGGTGACAGTGTGAGACCATCTCAAAAAAAAAAAAAAAAAAAAGAAAGCAAATAAACCTACACAACTTAGCTCAGGTTTGAATCGAAGGCTCCCTGAGATGCTGTTGTTGAAACAGCCACATTGTATGGTGTACCCTGTTTGAGATCAGCTTTCACACTGATGGGGGTGGCTTAGCTAGAGAGCCAAGACTGTCTCCCAGGGCTTTCCTGATGGTCTCCTTTGCTTTCCTTCTCCACTAAGGAGGATGGCCAGCAGCTGCTCAGCCCGTGCTGTTAACCCACCTTTTCCACACACGCCAGCCCCCTGTCCACAGCACCCAAGGCCGCCTGAGGGATTCTTCAGCAGCTCCCATGAGCTGACGGCGACTCTTACGTTTCCTAGGTGTCAAGCCTGTGGCAGCAGAGCTTCCTGGGGAGGGGTTCTCAGAGCAAGTCATTGCCATTTACGAAGTAAGATCTTTCTTTGACTCAGATGGGAATTGTATTTCTCTTGGTTTCTTCCTATTTCATTTGAATTAAGATATGCAAACCTTACCATGGACATTATATAAAAGTTACAGAATTTCTTGGTGGGAAAATGTGAGAGTTCATGACCAACTAGGAACTGGCTCCAGATGGTGTGCATAGATGATACCTTCAGTTACAAACTGTATGCAGATAACATTTTCCTCAGGAGAAATGCTTACTGTTTGAAAATAATGGTGACTTTGCAACAAAAATCATATCGAAAGTCTTAGACAAAACTCTTGTGCCTTTCCACAAGTGTTTTCTAGGCTTTATTTTGGGGCCATTGCCTCGAGCACTATTTCTCATCTGGTTTCCTAATGTCAGCAACTGAAGAAAAGACTTGTGCACACAGGACACAGCATGGTCTGAGGCTCACAGTGTTTTCCTTTCTCTCTGCAGAGGGACTCAGCACTTTGGGCAAGTGGTATGTACTCTGGGGTCACCCATTTGCTAAGGAAATATCTTAGTGTTGAGAAAGGTGATACTTTCCTTCATGCTTTTGCTGGAGAGCCACCCTGGTTTGAGCTTCCTGCTAGAAATGAGGTTTGGGCAGTTCAGTGTGAAAAAATGAAGAGTTTAGTCAGCAAAATTCCATCCCCGCATCAGTCAACACTTCATCCTTTACCACAGCTGTACCTGAAGGTTAGTTTAACATCCCTCATCCTCAGATTGGAGATGGTAAAGAGATGAATTTCCCAAGCTCTCAATTTCCTGAATGGGAAAGGTGAATGTGAACTCAGGAATGGGTGAAAGGTTGACATGATGCTACTGCGCAGTCCTCACGTGGCCCTGATATAACTGGTCACCGCACCAGGGAGTTCCAGCGTCTGTGTGTGCATGTGAAAGTATGACAGCCTAGAGAGATCCCAGACACTGCCGGGCACTGTAAGATGTTCTCAGTGATGGCGAAAGGCAGGGTAGCAATAGGTGGACTTTGGGGTGGCCCTTCATGTGAAACCCACATAGGGGAGTCACAGGCTTTTGGCTGCAGTGGTGGTGTCATTTCTCAGCTCTTGTTCAAAAGCAAAGAGTAATCAGGGATATGTCCTGTTGTATTTAAAGATATGATTGGACCCAATGGGGGGGCTCATGCCTGTAATCCCAGCACTTTGGGAGGTTGAGGCAGGAAGATTACTTGAGCCCAGGAATTTAAGATCAGCCTGGGCAACAGAGTAAAACCACATCTCTACAAAAAATACAAAAATTAGCCGGGCGTGGTGACGTGCTCCTATAGTCCCAGTTTCTCAGGAGGCTGAGGTGGGAGGATTGCTTTGGCCTTGCAGGTGGTGTCTTCAGTGAGCCATGATTGTGCCACTGCATTCCATCTGGGAAACCGAGTGAGACCCTGCCACCAAAAAAAAAAAAAAAAATCAGGATTATCACAAGCTCCAGCTTAGTAACACACATACCTAAGATCCAGTGTCCAGTATGATGTCAAAACCACTTGGGTGTTAGCCTGGTGCCCCTCTTCCCTGCTGAAATCTCAAACAGCTGGGCTAGAGAGGGTCAGCACCCCCACATTCTTCCCCCATGACAGGCTGTCCCAGTGTCAAAGCCAGTGTAAGTGTGAGCAGTAAGAGACTCCACGGACACACACACACACACAGAAAAGAGAGTGGAAGGACAGATAGCACGTGCTAAATAGGAGTTATTTTCAAATGGGAAGAAAACTGAGTATTTTCAAAGCCTTGTTTCATTGCCTTAAAGAAATGGTGAGGAAATAAATAGAATATTTTGGTTATGATTAAGTCTTATCTCTAAATAAAGGTTGCTAGGTGGAATGATATTTACAGCAGCACACAGGTGAATTCTAGGGAGGAACTAACCTTGGAAGGACTCAGGAAGGGAGGGCAAGTGAGCTCGGATCAGATTAGGAGGCAGGAGCCCTGAGAGGCTGCGGGGACACACAGCCTGCCCTGGGTGGTGTGCCCTGTTCGAGATGGGCTATTTCCCGTTGATGAGGTGGCCTGGGGATAGAAAGCCTTTCTTCCCTGCTCCTCCCTTGCACCTGCTGACCGTCACTCTTTGTCTTCCTAGATTCCACCGAAGATCCCCAGAAAACGCCTCCATGGAAAGTGAAGGTGAGACCCCCTGCATTTGTCTGAGGAATACAGTTGCTTTCCTGGCTTTATCTTTCTGAATGAGCCTAAGAGATGAGCATCTGACCTTATGTATCATAGGTGACTTATACAGTGTCCTTGGTGGGGAGAATTTAGGGTGAGAGCCTGTTCCCCACTGAGGCTTGATTTTAAACAGCAGGAGAATATGACAGCATCAGCCATGCGCTGTGTGGTAGTCAGCTTTTTCCTTAGCCGCTTGATTGTCTTCTTAGAACAAAATTACTTAATTGCCAAGCAACATGGACTTAGAGGAAACATCCCCCAAGTAAAACTTGTGTCTTTAGCATGAGTCAGTTTGTCCTGTTCTTCTTTTGGGTTCCTTGGACTTGAGCACTGTTTGCCATCTGGTTTTCTAATGTCACCACGTGAGGAAAAGACCTGTGCACACAGGACACAGCATGGTCTGGCACTCATAGCAATATGTTTTCTGTTATTACAGGAGGCCTGGATAGAGCAGGAGAGTGGTACGTATGCGGGAATCCCTCCCGTGTGAATGAAGGATCCAGGTGATGAGGAATGTGCCACTGTCTGTCTGGCTTTCCTGTAGACAGGCAGCCGGAGTTGAGCTTCCTGTTGTGACTGAGGACCTAGGCTGTGGTGGGAGAAGTGGTTGTTCCAGTGAAGGATCTATGGGCACATTCTGCAGTCCTTGAGAGGAACCGCATTCTCTGTGTGTGGGGCGGGTTTGTGTGCACGGGACTGGTGTGTGTCTGTGTGAATGAGTGTAGTGTGATGCTGACTGTGCCTGGGTGTGTGTGTGTGTGTGTTTCCCTAGATACATGTCTCCCCTTTATTAGTGTCCACCTTCTTAATATAAAAATGCCATCACTCTTGCAGCCTGATGAGAGGCACAGGTAATTATTAGTGAAAACGTAAGCTTGTGATGTGTGCAGTTTATTGCATGCAAGGAACACTTCAATTAATCCAAAGGAAATCCTGTCAACACCCAGAAAATGTTCATTGGGTACTAATAGAACAAAACTCTTAGGATCCCTACTAATTCATTTTTATTTTTCATTGGGAATCCCCTTCTGAACCTCATTTTTCAATAAACCTCACCTGGTAACAGGCCTTCCCATTTCCTCCTGGCATTACAGTGGTTGTGACACCTCACTGTTGCCACTTCCCTCCTTCACAAGCCTTTTCTACTAAAGTCCTCAGAACTGGTCCTCCACGACCCATCTTCAGCATGGGTAGTGGGGCGGGGCTTCTTTCTTTGCAGGGAGACCCTGGGGTAGCCCCATGCTGTGACCAGTTTTGGTAGGAGACTAAGGAAAGAGGAGCCCGCAGGCAGGGTTGGGGTAAAATCACTTGACTCACTTCATTGCGGCTTCATATGGACCATCAGATAATGTGGCCCAGAATAGATAACGCCAGGGTCATGTAGAGGCCCAGCCTCCAGCACTCAGCCTAGTTACGGTTTCTGTGTGTTCGGCTCAGGAAACAGAGCAACAGGACAAGAGGACTAAGGGGTTTGCCCAAGGGTCTGAGTGGCAGGGTGAGCACTTACCTTCCTCCCAGCAGGATGTAGGGAGGCTCATGAATTGCAGGTGGGGAAAAGACAGACTCAGCTGTGGGACAGCAGAGGCTCCATGATGCTCCTGTTGCACCCACTGTTGACGAAGGTACTTCTTTGCCTCCAAAGTCCTGTGCAAAAAACAACTCAAGGTGGTTGGTTTCAGTCCATATGAATCTAAAATGAGCCAAATTATGGTTTGAGTTTCTTTGGAGTGTGCATTTGGAAGAAACTTCTTATATGTCATTTGGATTGCTACGTAGGTGACAATATTTTTCCTACTTTTCAATAGAATGAGGCTGTGTGATTTTAAAATGTCCCTTGTTTGTCCCAGGAAGTATGTCTTCATAGCCAAATTCCCCTAGTCATCTTTACGCTCTAGAGTATAGTTTTTCTGTGGTACTGAGGTGGCCTTCTGTTGTGTGTGATTAAAGGTACCCGTCGGTGTTACCAACACTGAAGTTCTAAAACCTCATGGCCAGCCGCCCCGTGGGCTCCATGAGAGAGCAGAGCACAGCCTGGGCCTGGGCCTGAAAAGGAACATGCTTTAGAGGAGCAGGAAGGAGGCATGAGGATATCCAAGCCATGGGGGAAAGCCAAGGTTGAAAGGTCAGGAGAGTCAGGCCAATGCCGTGCCCTGGGCGCAGCCAGGATGTTCGGGCCCATCTGACGGGGAAGGAGCAGAGCTTGGACTTCAGGGCCGGCATGAGCACTGCCTGGCCATCTTTCCAAGAGCCTGGAGAGAGGAGCTGCTTTTTCATTTGTCTTCTCCATCTTTCCGTGTTGACGGCAATAACGCAATCAGAAATTAGTGAGAAGCAAATAAGAGGAGTGAATTCCCAAAATACCTGACTTGGACGCGGGGGATACGATGAGCAGGGTTGGACATCAGAGTCAGGCCAGACAGAGCCATCCTCAGGCCTGCTCTCCCTGTGGCTGGGACAGAGAACAGCATTTACTTTTTCACCAGCTTCTGGAAGTCACCTGACAGCTGGTCCTTGTGTAGATACTGTTGGCCAAGGTTGGTCTATCCCACAATCCCATTTACCTGGAGGGAGCCTCACAGCTCCTGGCCAGGGCAGCTGCTTCACACTAGTTGCAGCAGAGGTAGGAGGGGAGCCAGTTCCAGTGCAGGATGAGCTAAGCAAAGGGTGGGGCTGCCCCAGAGGCCAGGTGTTCCTTGCAAATCTCCCTTGGATTGAGCTGCTTGCCGGAAATGAGGTTTGGACAGTTTGGTTAGAAAACATTGAGTCTAGTAAAGAACTGTGAGCATCCCAGTCTGGTCCCTGAGGCAGTGGTGTCATTTAGATGGAAGAGGGCGGTGTGCATCAGGGTGGGAGGTATGGAGGAGGGAGTCTGTGTAAAGGGATCATAAATGTCTTTGGGAGTGTGTGTGCATTTCCCCAGAAAGCATGTTCCTATGTGCAAAGCACAACACAAGGATTACTGTTCTAAACACAAAATTCATCACCATCGTACGCATCACATCAATCAACCCTTTCATCCTCCACGGCAGCTGTATCTGAAGGTAAGTTTCCTGTTCTCCCTCCTCAGATAGAGACGGTGTGGAGATGAATTTCCCGAGCTCTTGGTCTCCTAAATGGAAGAGACAAATGTGAACTCAAGAATGGGTGAAACATGGATGCGATGGGCTACTATTGCGCCTTCATCAGACAGCCCTGGCGTAACTCATGACCGTGCCAGGGAGTTCCAGCACCTATGTGTGCGTGTGGCAGTATGACAGCCTGTAGAGATTTTAAGCACTGTCATTACAGGATGGTCTTAGTGGTCACCTAACACCGCGTAGGAATAGCTACATTTTACAGTGGAATCTGGTGTGGTCATTAATGCAAGGCACACTTGCAGAGCTCAGAGGGTTCTGGCAGCATGTTGGGTTCATTCCCCAGCTCCTGGTGGAGAGCAGAGAATAATCAAGGACATATTCTGTTGTATTTAAGAACATAGTAACCACAAGCCTTAGAAATGCTCCAGTTCACTAGCACACGCACCTAAGGCACAGCACCAAGCAGGAGCTCAAGGAACAACTTGGGTGTTAGCCTGGTGCCCATCTCCTCTGCTGGAATTCCTGCGCAGCTGGGATGGAGAGGGTCAGCGCCCCCACCTGCTGCTTCCAGGACGGGCTCTCCCAGTGTCAGAGCCAGTGAGAGCCTGAGCAGTAGCAGATCCCTGGACACGTGTGTTGAAAAGGGAGACCGGAAGGACAGATAGCACATGTGACATGTCATGTTTAAATAGTAGGATAATTGTGAGTATTTTCAAATCTTTAATTTTCCTTAAAACAGATGTTTGACAGATAAATGTTGTAGAATATGTTGGCTGAATTACGTATTTTTTAAAAGAAGGGCTGATTTTATGATGTAAGACATCTTCTAGGAGGGGTGATCCACACAGCAGTGCAGGTGGGTCCTGGGAGTAAATGCCCTCAGAAGGGACCAGGAAGGCAGCACAGGCCGGGAGCTATGGCTCACGCCTGTAATCCCAGTACTTTTGGAGGCCATGGTGGATATATTGCTTGAGCCCAGGAGTTCGAGACCAGCCTGGGCAACCTGGCAAAACCCCATTTCTACAAAAAAATACAAAAAATCAGTTGGGCATGATGGGGGCATCTGTAGTTTTAGCGACTTGGAGGCTGAGGCAAAGGATCCACCCGGGCTTGGGAGGTCGAGGCTGCAGTGAGTTGTGATTGAACCACAGCACTCCAGCCTGGGTGACAGTGTGAGACCATCTCAAAAAAAAAAAAAAAACAAAAAGAAAGCAAATAAACCTATACAACTTAGCTCAGGTTTGAATCGAAGGCTCCCTGAGATGCTGTTGTTGAAACAGCCACATTGTATGGTGTACCCTGTTTGAGATCAGCTTTCACACTGATGGGGGTGGCTTAGCTAGAGAGCCAAGACTGTCTCCCAGGGCTTTCCTGATGGTCTCCTTTGCTTTCCTTCTCCACTAAGGAGGATGGCCAGCAGCTGCTCAGCCCGTGCTGTTAACCCACCTTTTCCACACACGCCAGCCCCCTGTCCACAGCACCCAAGGCCGCCTGAGGGATTCTTCAGCAGCTCCCATGAGCTGACGGCGACTCTTACGTTTCCTAGGTGTCAAGCCTGTGGCAGCAGAGCTTCCTGGGGAGGGGTTCTCAGAGCAAGTCATTGCCATTTACGAAGTAAGATCTTTCTTTGACTCAGATGGGAATTGTATTTCTCTTGGTTTCTTCCTATTTCATTTGAATTAAGATATGCAAACCTTACCATGGACATTATATAAAAGTTACAGAATTTCTTGGTGGGAAAATGTGAGAGTTCATGACCAACTAGGAACTGGCTCCAGATGGTGTGCATAGATGATACCTTCAGTTACAAACTGTATGCAGATAACATTTTCCTCAGGAGAAATGCTTACTGTTTGAAAATAATGGTGACTTTGCAACAAAAATCATATCGAAAGTCTTAGACAAAACTCTTGTGCCTTTCCACAAGTGTTTTCTAGGCTTTATTTTGGGGCCATTGCCTCGAGCACTATTTCTCATCTGGTTTCCTAATGTCAGCAACTGAAGAAAAGACTTGTGCACACAGGACACAGCATGGTCTGAGGCTCACAGTGTTTTCCTTTCTCTCTGCAGAGGGACTCAGCACTTTGGGCAAGTGGTATGTACTCTGGGGTCACCCATTTGCTAAGGAAATATCTTAGTGTTGAGAAAGGTGATACTTTCCTTCATGCTTTTGCTGGAGAGCCACCCTGGTTTGAGCTTCCTGCTAGAAATGAGGTTTGGGCAGTTCAGTGTGAAAAAATGAAGAGTTTAGTCAGCAACTGTGGCCATCCACTATAGTTCCCAGAAGCAGTGATGTCATTTAAATAGGAATAGGGTGCACTGGGGTGGGAGGTGTGGAGGAGAGAGTCCGTGTGGAGTGATGGTGAATGTATTTGGGAGTGTGTGCATTTCTCTAGAAAGCATGCTCCTCTGTGCAAAGCATGACCCAAAGATCAATGTTCTAGAAACAAAATTCCATCCCCGCATCAGTCAACACTTCATCCTTTACCACAGCTATACCTGAAGGTTAGTTTAACATCCCCTGTCCTCAGATTGGAGATGGTAGAGAGATGAATTTCCCAAGCTCTCAATTTCCTGAATGGGAAAGGCGAATGTGAACTCAGGAATGGGTGAAAGGTTGACGTGATGCTACTGCGCAGTCCTCATGTGGCCCTGATATAACTGGTCACCGCACCAGGGAGTTCCAGCGTCTGTGTGTGCATGTGGAAGTATGACAGCCTAGAGAGATCCCACACACTGCCGGGCATTTTAAGATGTTCTCAGTGACGGCAAAAGGCAGGGTAGCAATAGGTGGACTTTGGGGTGGCCCTTCATGTGAAACCCACATAGGGGAGTCACAGGCTTTTGGCTGCAGTGGTGGTGTCATTTCTCAGCTCTTGTTCAAAAGCAGAGAGTAATCAGGGATATGTCCTGTTGTATTTAAAGATATGATTGGACCCAATGGGGAGGCTCATGCCTGTAATCCCAGCACTTTGGGAGGTTGAGGCAGGAGGATCACTTGAGCCCAGGAGTTTAAGATCAGCCTGGGCAACAGAGTAAAACCACATCTCTACAAAAAATACAAAAATTAGCCGGGCGTGGTGACGTGCTCCTATAGTCCCAGTTTCTCAGGAGGCTGAGGTGGGAGGATTGCTTTGGCCTTGCAGGTGGTGTCTTCAGTGAGCCATGATTGTGCCACTGCATTCCATCTGGGAAACCGAGTGAGACCCTGCCACCAAAAAAAAAAAAAAAAAAATCATGATTATCACAAGCCTTAGAAATGCTCCAGCTTAGTAACACACATATCTAAGATCCAGTGTCCAATATGATGTCAAAACCACTTGGGTGTTAGCCTGGTGCCCCTCTTCCCTGCTGAAATCTCAAACAGCTGGGCTAGAGAGGGTCAGCACCCCCACATTCTTCCCCCATGGCAGGCTGTCCCATTGTCAAAGCCAGTGTAAGTGTGAGCAGTAACGGACTCCACGGACACACACACACACACAGAAAAGAGAGTGGAAGGACAGATAGCAGGTGCTAAATAGGAGTTATCTTTAAATGGGAAGAAAACTGAGTATTTTCAAAGCCTTGTTTCATTGCCTAAAGAAATGGTGAGGAAATAAATAGAATATTTTGGTTACGATTAAGTCTTCTCTCTAAATAAAGGTTGCTAGGTGGGATGATATTTACAGCAGCACACAGGTGAATTCTAGGGAGGAACTAACCTTGGAAGGACTCAGGAAAGGAGGGCAAGTGAGCTCGGATCAGATTAGGAGGCAGGAGCCCTGAGAGGCTGCGGGGACACACAGCCTGCCCTGGGTGGTGTGCCCTGTTCGAGATGGGCTATTTCACGTTGATGAGGCGGCCTGGGGATAGAAAGCCTTCCCTGCTCCTCCGCTGCACCTCCTGACCGTCACTCTGTGTCCTCCTAGGTTGCACGGAGGATCCCGTGGAAGAATTCATAGACGAATCAGATGAGGATGCCCCAGGACCATCGAAGGTCAGGCCACCTGCTTTTGTCAAAGAAAAAAGATAACTCCTATCTGAATTAAAATAAGATATGAGAATCTGACCATATGTGTCATAGGTGACTTACACAGTGTCCTTGGTAGGGAGAATGTAGAGTGAGAGTCTGTTCCCCACTGAGGTTTGATTTAAGATGGCAGAAGAAAATGACATCATCAGCCACTCAGCAGCTTGATTCTCTCCTTGGGGCAAAATCACTTAATTGCCAAGCAACATGGACTAGAGGAAACATCCTCCAATGAAAACTTAGGTTTTTAGCATGATTCGGTGTGTCCTGTTCTTATTTTGGGTTCTTTGGGGTGGTCTCATCGTGACAGTCAGTGTCCTGGGTCTTCAGTGTCTATGAAGTTCCTCTGCAGCCCTCCTGCCCACTGTCTTGGCATTGCCTCAATTGCTGGTCCCCAGGCTGCAGCGTTGAATCCTGTTGAGCAACCCCGCAGGGTTTAGGAAGGGAGCCCAGCTGAGGTCAGAAGAGTTGGCACCACCCTGCAGGAAGGGTTCTCAGTGACATCTGGGTCTGCTCTGGCTGCCCCCCTCTGCCCAGGGGCTTTTGCCGCACTGGGGTCTCTGGAAATGTGCACTTGTTTTCTTCCTCCCAGATACCAACAAGCCCTCTCCCGGCACCTGGAGAAGTGGAGAAAACCTCTGAGGAGGCAGAAACGTGAGTGTGCAGGGGCGGCATGACCAGGGGAAGGCAGACAATGCCTGTGTGCCCATGGCTGCCCTCACTCTCTTGTTGTCCCATCAGAAAACCTAGTGACCTGAAGGATGAGACTACTGAAGAGCCTGAGCTCACTTGTTGTGGCCTGACCTGTTGTGGCCGTTGTACTGATGCTGGAAATCCCTAAAGGCAGGTGAAGGATGGCCTGAGAACATGCTCCAGGGAACAGATACCCTCTCCATAGCAGCGCCTGAGCCCACTGGGCTGAGCCCTCCATAGGCTGCTTTAATGAGGGAGGGGCTGAGGTGCCGGTCAGGCTATCAGATGCAGGATTCTGACGGCCATGCAGCGCGTTCTTGTCTTCAGTGCCACTTAAGCTCATTTGAGGGGACCCAGCCCTGCTCTCCATGTCCCCAGAAGACAACAGGGAGGGAGCTTCACCAATTCAACGTGAGCAGCCACTGGGTTGATCATGAATCCCCCCGTTGCATGCCTCCTGGGAAAGGTGTGAGAGGGAGGGAGGCAGCCCCAGGCTTCTTGCCACACAAGCAGCCCACCCAGCCCAGCACTGCACACCTGCGAGCACTCAGTAGGTCCTGGCATCAAGAAGGGGAAAGGCCAGGATCCAAGACCTGCTGGGATGTGCCCATTCCCAGGGATCCCCCCAGCCTCCATGGAGCCCTCGGTGCCTGGGGTGGCCTCATGGCCCCATTTCTCAAGATAAGTTTGGAGGCTTCTGTGTGTAGAGAGCACTGGTTTGGGCATCAGTGGTTCTGTGTCTGTGTCAGATGCCAACAAAAAAACCCTTGAAGACAAGTCAGGGCCATGCTCACTTAGGAGGAATTGAGGGGCAGGATTCAGGAAGTCACTGTTTTAAATGTATTTTCCAATTTGAAATTAACACATATATGAGTGTGTGTTTTTGTGTATTTTATATATATATGTGTATATATATGTGTGCATATATATGTGTATATATGTGTGCGTATATATATGTGTATATGTATGTGTATATATATGTGTATATATGTGTATATATATGTGTATGTACATATATGTGTGTGTGTATATATATATACACACACACACAGTCACACACACCCAGTTTTTTACTCTTTAAAACAGTGGTTTCCGTAATCTTTTTATGCTGGAATGTATTAAGTGAGAAATGTATGTTTTAGCAAAGCATTAATGATTTTTTAAATGAAAATGCATAGACAGGGTTGGTGGGGATGTTGGAAGGATCAAGTCTTATTGGGTGATAACAATGACGTGCTCCAGGAAGCAGCACACGTTTAATGTGCAGCTCTTCTGTCTGGATGGTATGGAGGGTCTGGGTGGAGGGGCAGGTCACAACTCCACCCTGTGTCATCAGACCTCCTGCTGCTCCCAGGGCCCAGGGGTGTGGGGCTCTGCCTGTTGATCCTTGCTCTTTGTGTTTCAGTATCTGGAGGTCCAGTCCCCTGAAGGCGCCCATGTGCGTGCCTGGGCTCAGTACCTCCTGCAGGACATTTATAGACACTCTGTGCACAGACAACCCCCTCAGCAGAGAGCAGCGCACAGACCTCAGTGCCCTGTGGATGGACTCTGGGGAGGCCAGGGGCCCAAGGCCACCTTCCAGGGCCCGAGGATCCCTCTGAGACCTGCACACCCACCGCAGGGAGCGCCCCACCCTCCACCTCTGTGCCCCCCCAGTGAACCTCTGTCTGTGTTGCAGATTCGTCCAGAAGGGCCGCCACCCAGTGGATTTCCCTTGCCCCTCAGCCGTCTGGAGCGTATGAGTTTTGGAGAACCCTCTTCCTCTGTATATGCTTTTGACTTTCCTGGATTGATGTAAAAATACTCTTTTCTTTGACCTGTTTATTTTTAAGACAATGATGTGATTGTGTCAGCTTATTATTGCTGAAGTAAATTTTCAAATGTTTTATTAGTTTTTTTGGATCTTTGTCCACTCATTTTGGAGTTTTTGTAATTTTGATAGGTGTTCTTTTATGCTTTGTATTGTTTTCTTAATGACTTTTACCTTAGTTTTTAACAAACCCATAGTACAGTGTTATACCCAAGCGAGTTAGAGAAAACGCCGCACTTTGAGACGAATTAAGAGTCCTTTATTGGCTGGGCGCGGTGGCTGAAGCCTGTAATCCCAGCACTTTGGGAGGCCAAGGCGGGCAGATCACAAGGTCAGGAGATCGAGATCATCCTGGCTAACACGGTGAAACTCTGTCTCTACTAAAAATATAAAAAATTAGCCGGGCGTGGTGGCGGGCGCCTGTAGTCCCAACTGCTCGGGAGGCTGAGGCATGAGAATGGCATGAACCTGGGAGGCGGAGCTTACAGTGAGTTGAGATAGCACCACTGCATTCCAGCCTGGGCGACAGAGCAAGACTCCGTCTCAAAAAAAAGTCTTTTATTTAAGCCGGCGGCCAAAGAGACGGCTAACGCTCAAAATTCTCTCGGCCCCGAGGAAGGGGCTTGATTAACTTTTATACCTTGGTTTAGGAAGGGGAGCGGAACTCAAATGCAATAATTCTACAGAAGTAAAAACATGCAAGAATCAAAAAAACAAATGGTTACAGAGAGATAAACAATTTAAAAGACAAATGGTTACAAAAAAGGCAACAGAACCAGGTGCGGGGCTCTAAATCCTTCATTAGAGTTAGATATGGATGCTGTGCCAGACACGGACTCAAGGCTTTATGCTGTTATCTGTGAGCAAAACCCTGGGAACTTCATACATTGTTTGTTCCAGTACCTTATCAGTTAATTGGGCTCCTTTGAAATGCTGAGGATCTGCTTACACAGGTTAACTCCTTGAGGAAGGGGATTGGGTAAGGAGCCCTTAATGTGTTGTAAATCAAGAGGCCAAATGGAGTTTGTCTGGCTTTCCCAGCTAAGGGAGAATCTTATTCATATGGGAAACAAGGCTGGGTAATTAAGGAGACAAAAGGGAAAATTTAAAAATAGCGAATTAGAGTAAAAACAAGGTTAGGCATTACAACAGTAAGTTATATTAAGACAATATTTTGGCCAGGCGCAGTGGTTTATGCCTGTAATACCTAGCACTTTGGGAGGCCAAGGCGTGCAGATCACGAGGTCAGGAGATCAAGACCATCCTGGCTAACATGGTGAAACACCATCTCTGCTAAAAATACAAAAAATTAGCCAGGCATGGTGGCGGGTGCCTGTGGTCCCAGCTACTTGGGAGGCTGAGGCAGGAGAATGGCGTGAACCCGGGAGACGGAGCTTGCAGTGAGCCAAGATAGTGCCACTGCACTCCAGCCTGGGAGACAGAGCGAGACTCCACCTCAATAAAAAAAAAAAAAAAAAAAAAAGAGACATAGTATTTTTAATGTTTTTTAATAGCTTATATTCTGTACATCTTTTTACATACATAAACGTTAATGGCTGGGCGCAGTGGCTCACGCTTGTAATCCCAGCACTTTGGGAGGCTGAGGCAGGAGAATCACTTGAGCCCAGGAGTTGGAGACCAGCCTGGGAAACATGGTAAGACCACATCCCTACTAAAAAAACAAAAAGTATATGTATATCTATAAAATAATCTGGGCACAGTGGCACATGCCTGTAGTCCCAGCTGCCTGGGAGGCTGAGGCAGGAGGATTGCTTGAGCTCAGGTGGTCGAGGCTGCAGTGAGCCATGATCACACCACCGCACTCCAGCCTGGGGGACAGAGTGAGACCCTGTCTCTGAAAAAAAAGTGCTTATTTATATTAATATGAGTTAGAAGTCTACTTGTTTATAGCAGAATTAAACTGGTTTATAGCAGATATAAGCACTTGGAGGAAAATGCTGCACTTTCATTCCAGGCCCTGAGTCCTTAGTAACTGGCTGTGTGCCCTTTGGGGCTCTACCGTTCCTGGCTGAGGAGCAGAGAGATCAATTGCTCCAATGTAACGGGTGAAGAGTTCCTTAGGGTACGGCTGCTGGGCCCAGCTTTGCTATTGTCTTCGCTTTCTAGTAAGCCTTGTGTTGCTGAGGTCCAGCTGCATGAGTATTAACACACTAACGGTATGGCGAGCGTCTCCGAGCACGTGCAGGCAATTGGCGAGAAGCTTAATATGTGTGAGCAGTGTGAGAGAAGCCTTTTAAGTGTGTTTTCCTGGGTGGGTCAGGTGAGGGAGATGGCATGGGGCTAAGAAGGAAACTGATTAATTCCTGTAAAACTGCCATCCCTTCATCACCTGAGATGTGATGTGCAGGCAGTGAGCACACTGCAGGTTGAGAACATACTTGGGTCTTTATTGCAGCCTTGTGCTGTGCTCTTCAGAGCCGTGAGTGTGCTTCTCTTGCTCACCATGTGGTTTCTTACAGATTCTTGTGTTTGATGCTGGAAAACATTTTGAAGACAAGACTCCAAACAGTGACGTATGCCACACTAGCTGATTAGAAAATGAGAAACTTACATTATCAACAGGCTTGGAAGGTTCTTGTGGTCCTGCAGTCACCCACATTTCCCTGGTCTTCACCTTGCCACCCCGCTTTATTCTCCTTTTCTGTTGCAGTAGCTATAATGCCACAACTTCTTGGTTTTTTTCTCCCCTTTTGTCCCTTCCTGCCAGCACTCAAACGGCCACTCCTATTAAGTGATGGAATTCCAGAATTTTTTTCTGTATATTAAACCTGATATGATTTCACTCAGTTTATCATCGTTGGGGTGCAAAGTAGTCACCTAGAGGTGCCACTCAGTATATAGCACTGTGTTTAGACATCTAGGGAGCCGTGAAGTATTTAGCCTCTGCTCTCTGAGACTTCAGCCAGGTGCAAAGAGCAGATACAGAGCTGAATGTCAGGTTGAGTTACTTACATCCAGCAGTACCAGAATGTGCCTGGGAATCATGGGGGTGAAAAATTAACTCTGACTGAGGCAGGTATCTCTGATGCTTTCTGGAAGGAGGATGGGGTCTGTGCCAGGCCTTGGATGTGGGAGAAGGAGGAGCTGTCAGGAAGCAGCAGTGGCCTCAGCAACAGCACTGTTGTGAGGAACGTGGGCTGTGTTTGGGGAACAGCCAGGGGTTTTGTGTGGCAGGTTTACAGCACCTGTAGGAGGCTGCATTGGTAAATAAGCCCAGAAAAGTAGGCTGGGGCCAAATTACGCATGACTTTGAAGGTCAGTCTGATGAGTTGAGTGGGATAAATAGAAACTGTAAGTAGCACCACCTCCATTGAGGACAGGTTTTGCTGCCAAAAGATTTTTTAGACTTTGTTGGATTGTGTAATTGTGGATGAAGAATTATTGACCTGCATGTATTTGATCTTTGATTGTTTTAGTATGCCAGATTCTTGGAGGTGAAATTGCTAAGTCAAGGTGACGAGTGTTGTTGAGACTTAATGTTGATTGCAAAATTAACCTCTAAAAAGGCAGTGCCAGCTTAGAAGACCATGACTGACTGAGAGTTCTTGTTTTATCTTGACCTTGCAGAGCTGGGTGTTACAACATCCAGAACCCCTGCAGTGTCCTCTTTCTCTCCCTCCCTCCCCCCTGCTTTCCCTCCCTCCCCCCTGCTCAACCTCCCTCCCCCTCTCTCTTCCTTGGTTCTTCCGTTTCTTCCTTTTACTTCTCCTATGATAGGCACTCATTTTCTGAAGAGCCTGCTGCTCTCTTCCCATTTATTTATGATGCCACATTTATCACATTCTTGTTTTTTTGAGACAGAATCTCACTTTGTCATTGAGGCTGGAGTGCTATGGTGCAATCTCGGCTCACTGCCACCTCTGCCTCCTGGGTTCAAGCGATTCTCCTACTTCAGCCTCCTGAGTAGCTGGGATTACAGGCATACGCCACCACACCCAGCTAGTTTTTATATTTTTAGAAGAGACAGGGTTTCACCATGTTGGCCAGGTTGGTCTTGAACTCCTGACCTCAGGTGATGCACCCAACTCGGCTTCCCAAAGTGTTGGGATTACAGGCGTGAGCCACTGTGCCCAGCCACATCCTAACTTTTGATAACATGCCAGGATCTTTCTTTGCTGTCCTCTCAAAGAGGTTAAATATTATTTTCATAATGAGTTATAATTGAGAAGTTTTCTCATGTCAAATATAAAAACAAAATAATATAGTTCATTGACTCACTTATGTCTTACCAGCCTTTTTATTACAAATTATTGTATAGTCAACACTTTAAAGTGTGTCCTATTTTTTCCTAAGTTTTATCAATAGATGATGATACTGATGATGAAATGTGTGATGATGATCATTTAAAGGCTTATTTTGAATAACTGGCAATTCCATGAGTGACGGCATTAAACATATGAAGATCTAGAAGGACTGGAACCTCCAGAAAAAGACTGGATATTACCTGCAAGTGCTCCTAGTCAGGAATGTTCCAGTCTTTATGGCTTTTCCAAAATTCGACATTAGAAAATCACTATCATTCTCATTGGATGTTCACATGAAATTTAAGCCTCTGGTTTTCTTTGGACTCCATTTTTTTCCAGGTATGAATTAATGAGGAATGCCTGCCTTTTCTTTCTTCTTCCTACCTCTCCCTCAACCTACAGAAAATTCAAAGGCTACCACAAGGGAGATTTACATATTCTTCATCCAGATTCACCAGTTGCTAGTGTTTGCCACCTTTGCATTTTTTCTGTCTTCATACTTTCTTCCCTGAATCATTTGAAAGTAAATTGCAGAGAACGTGACATTTTACCCCAATACTTCAGCATCTATCTCTTGTGAATCAGGACATCTTTCTCCATAATCACAATTCTATTATCTAACTTTGATACAGTAATTTAAATTAATGTACCATCCACATTGAAATGTATGTGATTATCTCCCAAATGTCCTTTATATGTATTGTTTTCGATCCACAGTTTAATCAGAGATTAACCTCGCCTTTGGATGTCATATTTCTGTATTCTCTTTTAATTTGGAGTCATTCTTTCATGATGTGTGAAACATTTTGTAAAATCTAGCCTCTTTGTTTTTCAGAGTGATTCGCAGTCTAGATACATCTGATTGCTCCCCTGCCTGGACTAGATGAGATTAAGCATTTTTGCAAGAATACAGATGAAACAGTTTCCAATGAGTGGATTCAGATTAAACATGGGCAGCGTGGTGTACTTCTCATTGCCTCACACCAGGAGACGTTTGAGTCTGTCTGTCCCATGATGTGTGATGCTGTATTTGGTGATTTTGGCTAAGGTGGAGTCAGCTAGACATCTCTTTGTGAAGGTAGCCTTTCCCCTTTGTTATGAGTCAGTCATCTGTGGGATGAGACATGAAAGCCCTGTGAACATCCTGTTCCCTGACAACCCTTCAGAGCTGGTTTCAATGCCACTGCTGAAGCCTCTGGGAAACGTTGATTACACTCACGGTGACGGTGGCAATTTCTTGAATTCCTTCTCCATTGACTGCCTGCGTTATCCAGTGAAGCAGACATTGCCTGTTCCCTACATTTTCCCCTTCAAAATGTTTAATTTTAATTTAAAAGATTAATACAGCCAGGATATTCTTTCAACAGGCAAATAAAAACCGCAGTTTAAACTCTACGTTTCAATCAGAACCTGGGACTAGTAAGTATGAAACAGTTCTTTTGTTCTTAAATCCTAAGTTTGACTTTACTTTTAAAAAATTATTTCTTTGGTATGATTTAGCATGTATTAACCCCTCCACTCCCTCAAGTCTAAAACTTTTCAAAAGAACTTTTAAGAATACCTGGGTAATTGGTGTTGTTAGAAATACCATAGTCTGTATTTCTTGGGCTGAGTGTTATGAATGATTGTATTCTACCCAGACATCGAGAATTAGACATGAGTTCTCTCATATGGTAGTAGTTTATCACGTTTATTACTGCCTCTTACTGTTGTGTATTTTCTCTCTATGCAAATTGTGGAGTTTGTCATATGAATGCCAAGTTTTAGGTTTACATAAAAGAATGATTTGATGAGAAGGATGCAGTTATTAGATTGCTCAGATTGGACGTTGCTCCATTAACTGTATTTTTCAGGTAATTCTGTAGTTACTGGAGGTAGTAGAAGGCACACAGATCATGCCATTTCCCTCTAGTACTTGGATAATTGAGAAAGAAATGGCAGAAAAATGTGAATGGTATTTCCAGATCTTAGCAGAGTAAGTTACGCTTTAGATGTCCTATGAAGGGAATAAGGGGTCTTTTGTGTTTGTATGACACCAGTTTTTTTCAAAGAAACAATTCCTGTTGACATCTGAAAACTATAGAAAAAGTATAAAAAATTACTGCAATAATGTTTCTGTATGTAAGTTTCTTTCACATAATTTTCTTACATTTAAATATTTAATGTCTTGAGTTTAGATCATTCATGTGGAAAGTTCTTTGGCCCAATGTCAAGACATTAAATAAAAAGCAAACAGACCTTTTACCTCGCTCAAGCATATTTATATCATCTGGATATTAATTCCTTAACAGATATATGATTTATAAATATTTCATTCTGTTGGTTGTCTTTCACTTTCTTCATATTAGTCTTTCATGTGCAAAAATTTTTAATTATGATGTAGTGTTATTATCTATGTTTTCTTTTGCTACCTGTGCTTTTGTTGTCATATCCACGAAGTTGTTGTGAAATTCAACGTTGTAAAGGATTAAACCTTCATAAACACACAATATGAATGCCTTTCCATTTCTTTAGGTTTTCCTTCTTTTAACAGTGTTTTGTAGTTTTCAGCATGTCTTTTGCTTCCTTGACTAAACTTATTCCGAAGTACTTAATTTTTTTAGACGCTACTATAAGTGGAATCGCTTTCTTAATTTATATTTTAGATTGTTTATTATTGGTGCTTAGAAACACCTGATTTCTGCGTATCGATCTTGTGCCCTTCAACATTGAATTTATTTACTAGCTCCGGTAGCTCTCTTGTGGATTCTTTGGGATTTTATGCATATAGGATGATGTAATCTGCAGAGAGAGATACTTTTACAACTCTTCCCAATTTGCGTGCCTTTTATTTCTTTTCCTTCTAATTGCTGTCTGTGATTTCTAGTACACTATTCAGTAGCAGCAATTTAAGCAGGCATCATTTCTTGTTCCTAATCTTATAGGGATAACTTTCCATCTTTATCATTCAGTATGATGTTAGCTGTGGGTTAAAACAAATACCCTTTATCATGTTGAGGAATTTCCCTTCTATTTCTAGTTTTGTGAGAGTTTCTATTATAAAAAGGTGTTGGATTTTGTCAAATGCCTTTTTTTTGCATTGTTTAAGGTGATCATGTAGTTTTATTAATGCGATTTATTACATTTATTGGCCTTCTTATGTTGAACCACATTGTCATTCCTGGGATATAGCCCACTTGTTATGGTGAGTACTTTTTTTTACATGCGGTTTGATTTTTGAATACCAAAAAAAAAAAAAAAGAAAAGAAAAAGACAAGAAATGCAGCTCCTTTAAGTCTCCTAAAGGCTGCTTCAGCCAGTGGGTTTGAAACAGTGATGGGCAGCTTCTGTGTACCTATCCCGGGCAGTCAGAAGCAGCAATCTGCAGTCAGGACATAGAACCCTGATAAAGCGGAGGCAAGGTTCTATTGCCAAATGTGGCTCCAGCCATCTGCCCTAGAAACACAGATGACTTTCTCTACATTTGTTGGCCGTGAGCCTGGGGCTGGGTAGCCACTGTTATGCTGAAGCCTGAAGTTGGTCCACATTAACTGCAGTTTACCAGCTAAGCTTTTTCCCTGGTAGCTGGCAGTGTTCAAAGAGACCTCAGAGTTCTAAAAGTTACTCCAGAGAGTCTTTTTTCAGTACACTATGGTTGTTGACTAGGTGGAGACACACATTTCTGGCACTTTCTACTTTGCCATCTTTCCTAATGTCACTTCTTGTTATCTTTTCATTTCTAATGTTATAGACAAATAATCAGAATTTGGTTTGGAAAATCTAACTAATTTAAATGTTTAAGGTTAGATATATAATATATATATTTCATGGATCTAAGATGATGAACTAAATGCATTTTTGAGGGGTTTTAGCTTTACATGGTTTTAGGTCAGCATTTTATGTGATTCCATTTTCTCTTTTTTAGCATATGAGACATAATTCTTTGTTCCCACTTTTTTAGTGGTTGCTCTAGTATTTGCAATATACATCAATAATTAATCCATGCTCACTTTCAAATAACATTATCCTGCTTCCACAGTAGTTTGAGTACCTCATAGTAACAAAAGATTTCTAATTCCTAAGCATAATGTGCTTAATGTAACTGTGTTTTTCATCTTTTTCTAAATTGTAAATTTCTCTTGCTAGCTGGACACCATATATTAAGTAAAAAGAATGGCTTTCAACATATTGCGGTAAGACGTTGGAGAGGGGAAGCATTCCACAGTTCTGGGATGTGGTCTCAGTCTTTAAGTGAGCCTGTGCCTTTGGACTGTG
Source organism: Pongo abelii (assembly GCF_028885655.2). Classification (NCBI taxonomy): domain Eukaryota; kingdom Metazoa; phylum Chordata; class Mammalia; order Primates; family Hominidae; genus Pongo; species Pongo abelii. Next base: position 186,675,721 of record NC_071989.2, read on the forward strand.
CACTTCACAAGTGTGTCTCAGTCTTTCTCCCTCTCAGGTTGAACAGGGTGGCTAGAAGGAACTGGAGGTGGGTATTTCCCTTCCTCTAGGCTAGTTAGGCTCAGCCAAAAGCCCAGCAGGTTAGGCTCTGGTTGATCAGTTTTCCTGAGGCCTGACCTGATTAAGAACAAAGCGCAATGTCATGTTTCAAAGTGGCCCCTTTCCCCCTCCCTGCTGGAAGTCCAGAGAGATTTTTCTCCAATATTTGCTGTGAGAACCTGGTCATGTTCCTGGAGATAAAACTCACAAAAGCATAGGGGCCCACCTATGACTGGGCCCCCTGGAGTGTTTTGTTTTGTTTTGCTTTTTTTTTTTTTGTATTTTTTAGTAAAGACGGGGTTTTACCGTGTTAGCCAGGATGGTCTCGATCTCCTGACCTCGTGATCTGCCCGCCTCGGCCTCCCAAAGTGCTGGGATTACAGGCGTGAGCCACCGCACCCAGCCTGGAGTTTTTAACCCTCAGACTTTTCCACACTGAGCATGCAGCAGTTCCTCGATTGCATTTCTGGCTTTCCCATGCTGGCTGCAGCTATTGTGGGGGCCTCTGCTTGGGAATTTATGCTCCCATATGTTATAATTCTCTGCATTCATCTATCTGTCTCTCCAGCTTTGGAGGTGGTGGTTTGTGCTATGACCTCACTTCTCTGAGATCTCAGAAGAACTGTTGACTTGTCAGTTTGTTCATCTTTTTACTTGTTGTTCGGATGGAGTGGTGACTTCCAAGCTCTTGATGTGCAGAACTGGAAGCTACAAGTTGCAACTGCATTTTTCATTCAAGATTATTTGAAGTTGCTTTGCGGGCGAGACAGCTGGTTTTTCACATTGTGCTTCTTTTTCATCTTTGCAAGTGTTGTATATGAAAAGCAGTTCTCTAGTTTTACATGGTATTTCTTTGTCATCTTTGTCCTTTTTCTATTGGGGTATTCATATCTTAACTATCAGTTTTGTAAGGTTTCTATGTTATGGAAATATATTGATCTTTATGCATTTCAGCCTTTAATGTGTGTGTCAGTTTCCTAGGCTTGCCAGAACAAATTACCACAGTCATGCTGGCCTAAAACAACAGAAATTTATTCCCTCAGGTTTCTGGAAGCCAAAAGTTTGAAATGAAGGTATTGGCAGGGTGGTGCTCCCTCCAAAGGCTCTAGAGGAAAATCCCCCCTGGCTGTCTCAGCTTCTGGTGGCTCCTGACATTCCTTGGCTTGTAGCAGCATCATTCCATTCTTGTCTTCCTGTTCACTTGGCCTTGATGTCTCTGTCTGAAAATTTTCCTTCTTTTCTGTGATAAGGACATTGGTCATTGTGCTTAAGATCCACCCCAAATCCAGGAAGACCTCATCTGAAGATTCTTAAATAAATTGCATCTGCAAACACCTTGTTCTAGAATAATAATATGACAATTGATAGTTACCAGGCTCAGAACTTGGATGTATCTTTTTGAAGGGACACAATTCAGACCATTAGAGTATTATACTTAGATGTTATCTACTGAAGACTGTAAGCTAATTAATCTGTATGTTCTTCTAATACTTTCACATTTCAATCTTTACGTCGGCATGCTTTATTTAGCATTTTAATGTTGTAACTTCCGGAAGCTGAGCCTTATCAGGCCGTTCCCTTTCTTGCTCATCTTACAGCAGAAGGGACTGCTGTTAATAGGTTTTATTGGTCCTTGAGACCACGGTGACATCCAAATGTCCACAGACAGTATTGAAGACATCTGAGCCCCTTTTCAGCAGTTATAATTTTAGGAGAGACTAAGACGTGCCACTTGGAAAGATGTGATGGAGAGCATAATTTTAAGGCACTGGCTACATTTGCTGTGTCTGATACAAATTTTATTGGACTCCTCAGGGGCATTTGTAGTATCCACTATTTTACTCCTATGAAGAGATACTAGCATCTGTGTTTCCAGGGGCCGTTACTCGTATTAACTTTAGGAGGTTGGTCACACTAATGGGCTGACCACCCTTGTAGAGACATTGATGGGTAATGATAAAAGTTAAGCTGACATTTCTATCATTCTCTCATGAAACGGATACACAAGACCCACTTTGGTATCTGAATCTGTTGATGTCTGGGGCCCAGGGGTTGGGAGCCCCTGATGTAATGGAAACCTGAGGCCCACTTTCAGTATCTGAATCCATTGATGTGTGTATTTTTCATGACCACATCATAGCTTTTGGTTTTGGTCAACTGCTTATGTTTGGTTCACATGTAGTCTGGAATACAGTCAATAGTGTATATTGTTCCTTCATATAATACAACTTTTATATCAACTGTATAATTTTTCCCATAAATTTTAGTATGAGCTATGAAACATAAAACTTACTATTGCTCTGTTACTGATTCTCTCTTAAAGGAAAATGCAAGAAAATATGTTCCGGTGAAGACCCTCAGGCTACCAGTGTGACACTCAGCTCTGTTAATTTTCATGATGCAAATGCCCACAAAAGTGGTTTTGACCTGACTGACCCTGTATGAGGAGGCACAGTCTCCTCACCAGCATAAGCACGTGGCATCAGATGCGGAGACAGTTGTGGACACGGATGGATGTTTACACACTGAGACTCCTTCAGTGTCCCTTCAAGAAAATGTGGACACAGTGTCTCTGAAGCCTATTAGTGACCATAGAAATAATTTCACTAATACCTTTCGGTCACCAACTTGTGAAAAGAGAACGTGAATATCATGAGTCCGTTGAAAAAAGACAGTAAGTGGGCTTGAAAAAACAGAATAAAAGAAACACAAGTTTTCATTTTGATCAAGGTTAAAATGATGCAGTTAAGGAACAGCTGCCTTCCACCTAAATGAGTCACTAGATGCTAAAACACTTTTGCTTATCTGTAAACATGTGAATACAATTAGGTTTATATTACTTTAAAGAAACTGTATTATGTTATCTAAATTTGTAACGTCACATTTGAGAGACTCAGTGATTAAAAACAGCTATTTTCACTATAGTGAAATATGCCTTTGATTCTGATTTTCAAACAAAAAGAAAACACACTTTTAGTAAAAATGTGTCTCAGAGAACACTATTACAGTTTTTCCACTTTTATTAAGTGGTTCTCTGCTCACTCCCTTTTTCCCCACCAGAATTGCGGATGACTCAGGTATTCCTATTAACAGATAAATTATTCCTTACCTAACCTCTTTTAAGATACACAAGCGCATAGATTCCAAGTTTAAACCTTTCAAAGTAGGAAAATCTCCTCCTCAGTGTATTCCCTTGTTCTCTTGGCTTTGATACCAGGGAATCTTATTTAAATTGGTTCACTGGAGGCAGTACCTACAGGGTGTTTATAACAAACATGGAAAATATGTCGCTAGTTATCAGGGATGCAGTTTTTCAACAAGTTCTTTGATTTGCGTCATGTCCTTTCACTTACACCTAACTTGATGAAAAAAATCCAAGAACATCGAAAACTAATCATGCCCAAATTGAAAGGCCGTATTTGTCCTATCCGAACTAACATTTATGTTGCAGTAGTTCTGTTGCACTTTCACTCTGTGATAGGGTGTTAAAATCATATTCTTCCTCTCACTTTTGACTGAGGCTTTTAGATAGATTCCAACCACTTCCAATAGGTACTAACCACTCCCAAATTCCAAGCTTGTGGTATAAACTTTAAAAGTACATTTAGGTTTTCTCCCGAGTTCCTGACACAGAGCTTCACAAGCCCTAGGAATTTCCTGAATAAGATTGTCTTTCATTACTCACACAAACCCCTTTAGACCATACCTGAATTTATGCCAGCAAGATGGCTCATGGATGTGGGGCGGGAAGATGGGCTGGATGGCTTCAGGATAAAGGCTGTTTGCCAGAAAAACCAATCATGTAATTAGGGGGTTGGAATTTTCACCCTCCCAGTCTCTGGGGAGAGGAAGGGGGCTAGAATTGAGCCCAATCACATGGCCAGTGATTTAAGCAATTACACCTATAAAATGAACCCTAAGATAAAAACTCTCAGCAACAAGGCTTGGAGAGCTTCCTGGCTGGTGAATCTATTGATGTGCTAGACAGATAAGACCAGTTGGAGAGGGCACAGAAGCTTGGTACCCTGGACCCCTCCAGACCTTGCTGCCCTGAGTATCTCTTCACCTGGCTTTTCATTTGTATCCTTTATAATAAACTGTCATTGTAACTATAAAAAAAGAGAAACAGATATTTGTATGTTTTGGATAGGGTGTATATTCATTCATGTGGACTGTGTCAATCTTTGAGGTTGAAATACTTAAGTGTTTTATAGTTCAGACAAAATTTTGAATATACTAGTATAGGGAGAATTGCTCAGAAATCGTACCTTTCATCAGAGTTCTAGTGGAAATGTGCCTTTCTATGTCTTAGCATTCTTTCCCTTTATTTCTCACTCTCAATTATTGACTTGTTTTCATGAGCACAGCTGGCTTGTCTTTCATAAAAGAGATATTTTCATTTGGGGAAATGGATTTTTCTTTTTCCAACAAATTTTGGGCAGATTTCAGTGCTGTTGATAACTAAGGCAGTCATCTAGATAAAACAATTATGTGATAATGTCTTATCATTTTAGTTGTTACATGTGTCAATGGATAGTTTTGGAATTCTGTTTTTTAGAAATGAATCTCACACAGAATGTGGTTTATGAAGATGAAGAGGGCAGAAGGGTCATGGACCTTGCCTGTCACACATCTTTTAAGAGTAAACAAAATGTGATGAGATGACTGAAGACTTGAGATCTGGTCATAAGCATATGGATGAGCACATTTGTTGTATGGTTTTCATTGTTTCTGATGGTGTTTCTGCGGTTGCCCTACTCAGCCACATCAGATCCCTTTGGGACTATCATTGTATTCTGGAAGCTCTTCAGTTACTTTCATAGGAACCAAGGTTTGAGTGAGCTGGTCTTCATCACGGTAGAGGCCGAACCATTTGTTGAAGCAAAGCCAATGAGCGAGAAGAGCACTCTTCTACTTCTGTGTAGACCCCATAGTATTGCAGGGCTGGAAGGGACTTCAGGCTTTGCTTGTCCACCTTAAAAATTCTGTCCTGAGTGAAAGAAATGTTCTGGTAAATGAGTCCTTATAAACAGCAGCCCATTTTAGAGTAAAGGCTAAGAAGTGTGATAGAAATGATGGAAGAAAAGTGACAAAAAAGATAAATGAAACCTGAAGGGATAAGAGCATGAAAGGAAGCAGTTAGGCTGCTGATCAGCATAATCTCGACAGTGAAAGTACAACCTGTCTTAGGTCTGCAGAACGGTGGGTCATGGCGTTTTGAGCCTTAGCCTGTGAAGATGCTGTGCCACCAACCGCAGGGCCTGGGCTCCTCTATCACTGGAAGAAGCCACGGTGCTCTCTGGCCTGCCAAGCCCAGCCTTACTGTGAACAGGCTCAGAAGGGGCCATAGGAGAAATTACTCTACCCACTGCTTGTACTAGGCCCTCCCAAATGTCCAGTGGTGTGGAATGACCGCGATAAGTCATGCGTTATTAGAGCCACATGCGTTTAGACACAGGAAAGGGATGGGTCCACATGAGAGTTAACATCTTTGGCTCTTCAAGCACAGGCAGCAGCAGGGACAGAGGAAGGGCGGGGCCCTGCGAGCCAGCTGCACCTCCAATCCCCACTCTGCCTTGTGACTAATGTATTTAGATTTTCGTTACAAAGTTTACACAAGTCCCTTACATTTTCAAAAACTTACTTGACTCTGGTCCTTTATCTATGTAAATTTCAGATATGACTGGTGTATACCTCCTGTTTGTTTTCCTCATATTATATGTTTTACAAAGCAACAAACATAAATTTTCTAATAGCCTGCATTTCCCAGTTGCAAAATAACTCCTTTGTGTAGACCACATCTAATTCAGAAAGATAACCCGTGTAGATTCCTTTATTACATTACCTGAGTTTATACCAGCATGACTTGAATTTGTTGTATTCAGTTTATCTGATTATTTTTAAAATTTTGTCACACTCAGAGTGATACCACCAATGAGATGAGCACCACAGTTATTCAAGCCAGCCCAGCCCCATCCGAGGAATAGGCTGTGGAAAAATTGAGAGAAAAAGTTTCATTTCAGAATATAGGAAAAGGAACATAAAGGAACATTACCATCTATGATCCCAAACAACTCTGATATGAAAAAATGACTGCAACTACTTCTCTGAGTAGCAAGCCTAAAGATGTAAAACCTAACCTTAGATCGAGTGAAGATCCTTCCTCCAAAAGTGGAGATCTGTTGGAACCCAGTGTGGTGGATTGGACGTCAAACCTCAAGAAAGTGGACCCGATCAGGCTGGCTCTCCTGAGCAAGTCAGGTCTGAGTCGTCAGACGGGGTCAGCTGCTCACACCTCCTTGTGTCCTGTCAGGAGACTGTAGATGATGATCAAAGAATCATCACTAAAGCTACGTCAACTGCACGTAGTGAGCTCAGAGGCCAGGACCTGTTCCCAGCAGAACCATTCATGGCTCTGCAGCTGAGACACAGAACATGCCTGTTGCGGTGCCTGCACTCTTGATGTGACCCCTCCCAGCACAGCTTCCTTCAGCAGGAGGTATTTAAGAACACTCCCTTCAGCTGGAAGTGTCGCCTTGCCTCAGTGCCAGGCTGGCAGGGCCATAGCCTGTAGCTTCTCAGGAGACCTTCCCTATCCAGCTGTCACGGGAGAGCATGTGCAGAACTCTGTGGCTGTGGAATTTGGGACCAAATACTGGCTCTGGATGGATGGGTACCTCTTCCATCTGCAACCCAAATTCTGATGCCTCACGTCAGAACCTGCTAAGCACAGCGAAACCTTTTCCTGTGCATTCTATTGGTACGAACTGGAAAGAAAGCACGAGACTTAGGAATGACATCAGCATTGGGTGAGATGCTTTTGCTTTGTTATTGTTGTTGTTATTTCCTAGTTGAATTCTTTCAAATGACCCCACAAAGCTCATTTGTTTCAAGGAGTTACTGGTTGGCTTAATTTCTTGTAAGTCTTGTGCCTTGTCCTAAACTGAGAACACCACAATATATTTCTGTGCAAGGGTTCCTGAAGATGGCTTAGAACACACTTAGCACCTATGCAGGTGACAGGCTGCCTGCAGCTTTGTCTTCCTTACCTCTCTTTTGCTCTGTTGTTGCAGTTTTGTGATTATTTCAGCTAGGAAATGTCCAGTTTAGAGTTGAATCCTGGAGTGAGCGAGTGCTTCCAGCTTGTGAGTCTCTGGGTGGCTGTGGTGGAGAGGCAGCACTCAGGTGCGTCCGTGAGGCAGCGTCTCTCTTGCTGATGGCCATGTGCTCCCATAGCTGGGCTCGTTGCTTTTCCTGACATGGTACACGTGCTACTGGGGTGCTGCCTTCTCTGCCCTCCAGCGCAACTGCGTGAGGATGGGGCAAAGATGGGTTGGTAGTATTAGAATCGATGGGCTCTACATCTGGAAAGTCAGAGCCTCTATGGTTTTCTTTGAGGTTAAGCGGTGGCTTATGATCTGTGAGAGAAAAAAGGAAGACATGACAGTAACATCAAATAATTCAATGCCTATAATGGTGAGTTTGATTTAATCTTCATTGTTTCTCCTGGACTGGGTGGAAGCAGGAAGAAAATGTTGGCAGGCCTCTGCTGAGGCTCAGGCAGTGGCAGGGAGTCCTGCATCTGGAGCACTTTGAACTGTGGCTCTGAGCTACAAACAGGCCGTCCCATAGACTCATTGCCATTGAACCGATTGACCTGTTAGTCAGGGGTCTGGTGTCACTGGCGTCGTTGACTGTGCCTTATTCTCACGGGAGTATCTGCCTGAGGAGTGGAAGCTTCCTCCTGCCTGCGGTGTTGGGACGGCTTCCCAGACCCGCCTTCATGTGCTCAGTGCAGCTGACCCCTGGCTGCAAGTCAGCATCGGGGTCCTGAGATCAGTGTCAGTGGGGAAAAGGCAGCTTTCTAGGGCGCTCTCCAATGATGTAACAGTTGCACTAGGAGTCAGTGCTGAATTTCTCCTTTCTCGGGGCCAGGCTCTCCCACCCCTTTCCCCCTCACACCGGCTTTGCCATGGGATCTTCTCCTCAGGCCCCATTTTGTTGTAGTGCTTATAATGTACAGTGAAATCTGAATGCTTTGTTTTTTTCTGTCATTATTTATATTTCATTGTTACTTATTTATAAAATTATACAAATTTGTTTGTAGCACTATTACTACTATCACTGAAAGCTCAGAGGTCCTGGTCGCTCTACTTGTTAATTTTGTAAAATGGGACTGAATATAAGTTACTGTCATTTATCAAAAGAGAGAAGGAGAGAACCAAGTTAATCTTGGGGCTATGCCTTCATTTGGTAAGGGGAGTCTTTTTGACCAATTTATCTGATGACTTTCTTACATAAGATCTTGAAATAGCTGGAAATGCAGTTTTAACATGAACTCTGATGGCAAGGGTCTCTCACCTGCTCAGTTGTAGCTGCTGTAACTCCAGACTCCACATCTCCTTTCCTGGTTACAAGGACCATTTGAATGGCAGGGAGTGGGGAGGGGAATAGGCTCAGCAGCTCCTGTTTTTCAATGTCCCGGTTTTGTGATTGCTACTTGCAAACTAGCATTGGTGGATGGGTTTAGTCTTCCCGCGTGCCTCTGAGTGAGCCTTGTTTACCTGGTAAAATAAGATGCCCTCCCCGTCCCCTTTCCTGGCTTTTCCCCTCTGCTTTCAGATCCTCAGCTTAGGTGAAAAGCAGGTGATTGAAGGAAAGGGTTGAGGGTGAAAGGTGGGCTGCGAAGACTTTTTAGGGACACCCAGGAGTCTGGGAATGAAGCGCTGCTGTCTTCGGCAATGGGGAGTAGAAGGGAAGATCCCCACGGAGAGAGACAAGGGAGAGGTGGCCAGAGTTGTATCATCACAGTCGGGGTGGGGTGGAGCTGCGGGACCTCAGCGATTAGCCTGACTCTGTCCCCACCACGCTGTGTATTGATGTTTCTCATTCACCTTTTCTTTTTTGCCCCAGAAACTACTAGTTCACTTTGTCAGCTGTTAAGATATATTTCTTCATTTCTTCTCCAGGCCCATGAATTCTGGGCCCTCAAATCGTAAGTGAACGTCAACTTACAGCCACAGCTCTCTTGTCAAGAGTACTGAGCTTGCTTGTGTGACCCTTGGTTAAAGCACACTCTGCTCTGAGGCACACGTGGCTTATCCCCCTGCCTGGGTTACGGAATTCTTTCTTGTGCTCAGTCAGCTGTTAGGGCCTTACAGAAGAAAAGAGTCCTGCGTGCACCAATGTGAATGCCTGTGCCTGGAATGCTTGCCCGCAGCTTCCCTGGGCTGGCTCCTTCTGGGAATTCCCAGACTTCTTATAAACAGTGTTCAGGTAGCACCATGGCTGCTCACACCCCCTGTAGAGATGGCATTGTGATCGTCTCTCTCCTTGTCTATATCCTTCTCTGGAGCATAAGCTCTAAGGGTGGGAATATGGTATCCTCAGCACCTAGCTCTGTCTTTTGGACAAATGAAATATGTAGAAAATCGTTACCAAAATAATTAGATGAAGGACCTTCAATTTGGATTGCTTTCTCTGTTAGGACCTGGAAAATATTTGTGCAGCCATTTGGGCCTCAGTGGTGTTAAAAGGTGAAGTTCATTCTAGCTAGCATTTGGCTACCTCTGCCACTCTCCCTGTTACTGTGGGGAGTCCGGTTATGAAGGTGATAACTTGTAAACGAGTCTTTGTCCTACTTTGCAGCTTCTCCCCAGCCCCCATGTCCCCCTTCATGGTCAGAGTGTGGGATGGAGACAGACGGGTTGATTCCGTAGTCTAGGATGTTCAGCTGATGTCGGTGTCTCCTGTGAGCTTAGCAGGACTCTTCTAGCAGGTGCAGAGCTCTTACATGTACTTAGCTTGGGTTTAATTTCCCTGTAGTTCAAATCTTCTGAATCATTACTCATATTTTTGTTTGCTTAGCCTTTCAGCTTCTGAGAGATGGTTGTAGATCTGAAGTTTCTTCTACAAGGAGAATTATATATCCTATCATTTTTTTCGTGGGTGTCACACAGCTGTATTTTTACATATGTTTAGGTTTAGGATTGTCTTGCCTTCTGTGTGGAATGATTCATTTTTAAGTAATTCTTGGTCAGACATAGCGACCCATAGCGACATAATTCCAGCACTTAGGGAGGCCAGGAGCTTTAGACCAGCCTGAGCAACCCAGTGAGACTCTGTCTCTAAAAAAACGTTTGAAAAATCAGCCAGGCGTGGTGGCCCAGGAGGTCCAGGCTGCAGTGAGCTAGCATTGTGCTGCTGCACTCCAGCATTGGCGACAGAACAAGGCTCTGACCCTAAAAAAAAACTTTAAAAGTAATAAAATAAAGAAATAGGCCGGGCGCGGTGGCTCACGCCTGTAATCCCAGCACTTTGGGAGGCCGAGGTGGGTGGATCGTGAAGTCAGGAAATCGAGACCATCCTGGCTAACATGGTGAAACCCCATCTCTACTAAAAATACCAAAAATTAGCCAGGCGCGGTGGTGGGCGCCTGTAGTCCCAGCTACTCGGGAGACTGAGGCAGGAGAATGGCGTGAACCCGGGAGGCGGAGCTTGCAGGGAGGCAGAGCTTGCAGTGAGCCGAGATCGCGCCACTTCACTCCAGCCTGGGCGACAGAGCGAGACTCCGTCTCAAAAAATAAATAAATAAATAAAATAAAATAAAGAAATAAAAATTCTCTTTATCCCTTTTGTCTTAAAGCCAATTTTGTCTGGTGTTAATATTGTGCATCATCTTTCTTTTCTTTTTTCTTTTTTTTTTTTTGAGACGGAGTTTCCTCTTGTTGTCCAGGATGGAGTGCAATGGTACAATCTCATTCACTACAACCTCCACCTCCCGGGTTCAAGAGATTCTCCTGCCTCAGCCTCACAAGTAGCTGGGATTACAGGCGTGTGCCACCACGCCCGGCTAATTTTGTATTTTTATTAGAAATGGGGTTTCACCATGTTGGTCAGGCTGGTCTCGAACTCCTGACATCAAGTGATCCACCCGCCTGAGCCTCTGAAAGTGCTGGGATTATAGGCGTGAGCCACCGAGCCTGGCCCATCTGTTATTTTCTTTACGAGTTTCCTTGTGCATCTATTTCCATCATTTTGTTTTCAGTCTTTAACATCTACTTTAGTTGAATATACCTTAAAAATTTAGCCAAAATTTTTCCTTTTGTTTCTTCCTTCCTTTTCTGCCTCCTCTTGGATTATATTTTCCTTTGTCCTTCCTTTGCATTACTTTGGACATTATGTGTTTCTATTCCTACTCATTTCATATTGCTTACCCAAATCGAAAGTGAATCAGGAGCTCTGTTCTATTTTCAAACAACACAGTCAGGTTTCTTCATTTAAATGCTCATCTTTTCCTTCCATATTACCTTTGACCAATATTTTAGTTCTAAATGGCTTTTGAAACTGCAACATTAAAAAAATTTTACAATAGCAAAGACTTGGAACCAACCTAAATGTCCAACAACAATAGACTGGATTAAGAAAATGTGGCACATATACACCATGGAATACTATGCAGCCATAAAAAGTGATGAGTTCATGTCCTTTGTAGGGATATGGATGAAACTGGAAACCATCATTCTCAGCAAACTATCACAAGGACAAAAAACCAAACACCGCATGTTCTCACTCATAGGTGGGAATTGAACAATGAGAACACATGGACACAGGAAGGGGAACATCACACACCGGGGACTGTTGTGGGGTGGGGGGAGGGGGGAGGGATAGCATTAGGAGATATACCTAATGCTAAATGACGAGTTAAAGGGTGCAGCACACCACCATGGCACATGTATACATATGTAACAAACCTGCACGTTGTGCACATGTACCTAAAACTTAAAGTATAATAATAATAAAATTAAAAAATAAAGTCTATTAAAAAAATTTTACAGATTGATCGAGCTATTTATACTTCTTCATGCTCAGCATTGCTTCATGAATCTGCTTTTTCCCCTGTTGAAGACTTTATGGTCTGTATTGGAAATGAACTCATTGTGTAGTTGATTTCAGATTTCTGTTTCTTGAGGCACTAATGTTTCCACCAGTTACTTTTGTTGAATATTCCTGACTTTCTTTGAGTGGATTCCATTTTTTTGGTATTTAAAAATGCTTCATGTAAGTTCACATTGATGGAGGCTGCTTTTCTGCTTTAGGAATCCCATGTGTCCTGCTCTTTGGAAATGTCCCTAGAGGATACTTTGCAGAAATGCTGGAGGCACTGAAAGCCTTCGTGATTTTTAGCCTGGGGCTCCCATGCCTGGTAGGGCCTTGGCCCAGGCCTTCATGTTCCTATTAACAACCTTCGATGCCACCCACCTCTGGACAGGTTCCTTGTTATCCCCACAGACATGCGATCAGCCTTTTTTTCAGTTTTCTTTCTATTTCTAGAAAGAATGCTTCTTTGACTTTCTGGGCTTTATGTATAGAATTCAAATTTCATTTTAGCCTCTCCCTGTCCACAACAAGAAGTCACACCACAACAAGCTTGAAGTCACATCGATTGTTCTCTGGAAGGTATTAAAGCTTTAGCACCTTGAGGGTCAATCTGGACCCCAGACTGGGTGAAAAGAGCGGCTGCGCCTGCAGAGGTGCCGAGACCCAGGCTACTGGTGGCCTTTGAACACCAGGTTCCCATCCTACCCGCGTTCTGCACCCTACTCCTACCGGCACCCCGCTCCTACCAACGCCCTGCCCTGCCATCACCTTCCACCTACCCACTGCCCGGTCCTAACCGCGCCCCGCCCCGCCCCGCCAGCACCCTGCTCCTACCCACACTCTGCTCTACCCACACCCGGCCCTGCCAGCACCACATCTTACCCGCGTCCCGCCCCGCAATCACCCTGCCCCTACCGCCCTCCGTCCCACCCTCCCACGCCCCTCCAGCACCCTGATCCTACCCGCACCCCGCGCCTACCCGCTCTTCTCCCCGCCAGCACCCCTCCCCGCCCCTTCAGCATCCTGCTCCACCCGCACCCCGCGCCTACCCGTGCCCTGGGTCACCAGCACCCAGTTCCTACCCACACTCTGCTCCTTCCTGGGCCTGGCCCGGCTGTCATCCTGCTCCTACCGCACCCCGCTCCTACCTGCGTCCAGCCCCGCAGCACCTAGCTCCTACCTGGACATTTCTCCTACCTGCTGCCCTGCCCAGCAGCACCACATCCTACCCGCGCCCCACCCCGCCAGCACCCAACTGCTACCCCTCCTTCAGCACCCCATCCTACCCACGCTCGCCCCACCAGAACCCCAATCTTACCCGCATTCCACTCCTACCCGTGCCCTGCCCTGCCAGCACCCTGCTTCTACCTGTGCTCTGCTCCTGCCAGCGCTTTGCCCTGCCAGCACCCCATCCTACACATGCCTAGCCCAGCAATCACCCTACTCTTACCTGTACCCCGCTCCTACTCGCACCCCACTCCTACCCATGCCCCACCACTTCAGCGCGAGCCCCTGCCTGAACCCCACTCGTACCCACACCCTGCCCTGCCAGCACCCCATGCTACCCGTGCCCCGCCCCGCCAGCACCCCAATATTACCCACACCCTGATCCTACCAGCACCCTGCTCCTACCCGTGCCCCGCCCCGCCAGCACCCCAGTATTACCCACACCCTGATCCTACCAGCACCCTGCTCCTACCCGTGCCCCACCCCACTCCTAGGAACACCCTGCTCTGACTCGCCCACAACACCTACCCCTGCCCCTGCCCCACCAGCACCTCACTCCTACTGGAGCCCATGCACACTGCACCCTGGTCCTGCCTGCACCGTGATCCTACCCCGCCCAGCTCCTGCCCGCTTGAGGTCTTCATACTCTTAACATTTAGACAACCACATAATCCATTAGATCCATTCAAAATGTTTATTTATAAACTAATTTATGATGTGAAAGTCACACACACAAAATATGCTAGAATTTAATTTGAAATTAAAGAAAGAGGTCTAGGAAATGAGAAGTCATCAAATTTTCAAAAATACATTTATTAGAGTAACATGTAATTTTTGAAAGTAGTTTTAGACAAAACATAGTTTTAGACAAATCAAGACAACTTCATTTATGGCACATAAAATTCTGTAATCTTGTGCGTAACACTTTACAATGAAAACTTTCGTTAACCAGGACACATTTTTTTCTGTCTTCATTCTTTTGACATATAGATTTATGTTTCCCTCCTAGACTTTCTTGCAAAAATGCCTGTTCGGGATTCCTCAGAGTGCAGATAAAAAGGAAGGCTTGATCAGCATATGGTAGATCTGAAGATTCAAAGAAGTGCCATGGCTCAAAAGTAGACACTTTGGTAAATGTGAAGAAGTGAGATTCAATGAAGATGATCAAGAAATGAAGGTGTCACCAGAAGTGGGCATGTGTAGCTATGCTTGTCACACAAAATGGGCTTTCAGTCAAAAAAGCACAAAAATAGAAAATAAAGGTAAAATGATAAAGGGATCAATTCAGCAAGAAGGTAGGACAGTTGTCAATGTAAACACACCTGACACGGGAGCCCCAGTTATTAAAGTAAGAGTTATTCGAGCAACAGACAGAGACAGACAATAATAGCTGGGGACTCCAACACCCACTTTCAGCAACAGACACACCCTCTAGGCAGAAAAATGACAAAGACCAGACTGACTCCAAGATAAGACAAAGGGACCTCACAGGTAATTAGAGAACATTTCACCCACCAACTGCAGAATGTGCATTCTTCTCATCAGCTCACATAACATTCTCCAGGATAGACCACACTTTAGGCCACAAAACAAATCTCAAAAAAGCATTTAAAAAATGAAAATCATAGCAAGTATCTTCTCAGACCAAAATGGCATAAAATTAAAAGCCAATAACAAGAGAAACATTGGAAACTCTCCAGGTACATGGTATATAAATAATGGTAATGGTCAGTGAAGAAATCAAAAAGGAAAGTAAAAACATTTCTTGAAAAAAAAAAAGGAAACAAAACAGAAAAAAACATAGGTATTTTTGAAGTAAAAAATGCAGAACAATAAAACAATTCAAAGATAGAATAAAATAAACATTTTCTGAACTAAAAATTGATTTGAATATATTTTCTTTCATTGGTAACAAACTGACTGGCAGGGAAAGGTGATGTCCTTGATTAGATAGGATTTTTTTTTTTTTCTTTGAGACAGAGTCTTACTCTGTTGCCCAAGCGATTCTCCTATCTCAGCCTCCCGAGTAGCTGGGATTATAGGCATGCACCACCACACCCAGCTAATTTTCTATATTTTTAGTAGAGATGGAATTTCACCATGTTGGCCAGGCTGGTCTCAAACTCCTGACCTCAGGCGATGCACCCGCCTTGGCCTCCCAAAGTGCTGAGATTATAGGCGTGAGACACTGCACCCAGCTGACTGATAGGCCTTTAAAGCCACAGCCGAAGAAGCAGGAATGTCTGTAACATGGCCAAACTGGGTTGTTTTGGGAGGAGTCACCACAACTACAGCCCAGTGAATTTATTATGCCAGATAACACAGTGCTGGGGGGACCTACTGGAGTTGACAAGATCCCCTGGGGGCACAAGTGGCAGTGGCTGTGCACCAGTGGCTGGATATTCCTGAAAAATGAAATAAAATTAAACTAGTGGTCATCCAAGAAGATGTAGAATTAATGTATGGAAAAGCATTGATGAGCATGGTCCAGCTCAACAGGAAAGCTGCAGGAATCATGTACACGTTCAATGCCCACGCAGCCACTGACATCACTGGCTTTGGGGTTTGGGAACAGGTACAGAATGTGGCCAGGCAGCAGACGTGCTCTTTTTTTAAAAGTGCTTTCACAGGCAGGCACGGTGGCTCACGCCTGTAATCCTAGCACTTTGAGAGGCCGAGGCAGGCGGATCACCAGAGTTTGGGAGTTTGAGACCAGCCTGACCAACATGGAGAAACCATCTCTACTATAAATATAGAAAATCAGCCAGGCGTGGTGGCGCATGCCTGTAATCCCAGCTACTCGGGAGGCTGAGGTAGGAGAAGCACTTGAACCCAGAGACAGAGGTTGCAGTGAGCCAAGATCGCACCATTACACTCCAGCCTGGGCAACAAGAACAAAACTCTGACTCAAAAAAATAATAAAATTGACCAAGTGCAGTGGCTCAAGCCTATAATCCCAGCACTTTGGGAGGCTGAGGTGGGCAGATCACTAGGTCAAGAGATCAAGACCAGCCTGGCCAAAATGGTGAAACTCCATCTCTACTAAAAATTCAAAAATTAGTCGGGTGTGTTGGCAGGTGCCTGTAATCCCAGCTACTCAGGAAGCTGAGGTAGGAGAATCGCTTGAACCGGGGAGGTGGAGGTTGCAGTGAGCCAAGATCGTGCCACTGCACTCCAGCCTGGGAGACAGAGTGAGACTCCATCTCTAAATAAATAAATTAATTAATTAAAAATAAAATAAAACACTGCAGCCTGTGCCTCCTGTCTCCTGCAGGTGCCTGAGGAAGCTCCCTGGGAGGGCAGCTCCCATCATCTTCCACGTGAAGACCGCCCGGGGCCAGTGTACAAACGAGCACCTGCTAGGAACCACCGGCCACGTCGGGGGTGTGGGAAAGCTTCTCCTACCAGCTTGTCCCCATGGGCTCCCCCGGCTCCTCTGGCCTCCATGCTGTCATCAGTCCCCAAGGCCTCTGTAGGGTCCTTTGAGTCTCTGTCATCCCTGAGCTCCTCCAAGCCACCAGAGCCTTTGTGTCCCCTGAAGCATCCTTCACACCAGCCACCTGTGAGCACCCTATCACCAAACCCAGAATGAATTCTCTCCTCCCTGGCTTTTGTGTTCTGTTCAGGTCTTTGATGGATTGTAGGGTCCACCCACACTGGGGAAGGCCGTCTGCTTTGCAGAGTCCACTGGTTCATGTGTTAATCCCGCCTAGACCTCCCTCATACACACCCAGAATAATGTTTGGCCAAATGTCTGCCCTCTGTGGGCCAGTCAAGCAGACCCATGAAATTAACCAACACAGGCTCTGAGACTCCAGGCCCAAGAGGCCCGCGTCCTCCAGCTTCTGCTGATGTGGCCCAGGGGTCCCTGGGGACAGGCTGTGGCTGGGAGGCTGAAGCTGTGGCCTGGATAGGGATGGGGCCACTCAGCAGCGTGTCCCCTGGTCATGTCCTTCACACCTGAGCCTCCCTCCTCCTCTGTAAGGGGGCTGTACTGCTGTGCTGCCTGTAACTGATGACCCATATGGTGTGCTTTGACAACCTGCCCCAGTGATGGACGTGACACCAAGACCCCGCCTGGGCATATCCCTGTTGGCTGCTACCAGATGAGGGCACTGGGTCTGGAAGAGGTCAGCTGACTGCTCAGGGTTCCATGGCCGGTCAAAGGCATGGCTGGGATCTGAGCCCAGGCAGTCTGGCTCCAGAGGCCGCACTCCCACCCCTAGACCACCCCTCTGCCTGCCCCTCATGGGGGTGATGTGGTTTCCCCTACTCTTGTTGGCTCATGGCTGTTTCTGAAGGTGGTGGAGGAGCCCACCAGCCCAGGTCCTGGGGTTAGTCCAGGCTTTGTAGCAGGAAGCTGAGGCAGAGCAGGGGCATCAGGGTGGGGAGGATGACCCTCTGCCATCAGGAGAGGACCTCGTCCTTTGCTGGGACCCAACCAGGGCTGACCTCAGTGGGGGGATGCCCAGGGCGTGAGGTTGGAGGGAGTTGAATGGCCTCGAAGGAGGAAGGCTCCCCACACTTGAGTGAGAGAACCCCCGACGGAGATCCCAGACTTAGTGTAAGATCCCAGATGGAATGGCCTTCACTTATGGTTGATACAGGTTCTTAAAATACTGAAATAGTTCTGGTGAGTGCTGAGATTTGTTGGACTGTGTTTAATTCTGGAATGTGTGTGTGCGTGCATGTGTGCGTGCATGTGTGTGTGTGTGTGTGTGTGTGTGTGTGTGTGTGGTGACGGTGCTGGTGAGCTTGGAGAGGCTCTAGTCTTAAAAAGGAGACTGGCCCTGAGAAGCTCTCCAACTGCAAAGGAACCTGCATGGTCCTGGAGGGTGGGTCTTTGATTCCTGCTTCCTCGACAGGGTCCCTGAGGACTCAGGACCGAGGGATGGAGGCTGCTGGGGGCGGAAAATGGCACATCCCTGGCAGGGAAAGGCCAGGCCTGTGAGGGCTCAGATAAACCTGGCTCCACACGCAGTTCATGCTGCCCGGGCCTCAGGGACCAGCACGTCTACCTCCTGTCCTCCAGTTGAGGCCTCAGAGCTCCCAGAGAAAGGAGCAGGGTTCCCCCAAGCCCCCGACACCAGGACCAGCCAGGCTCTGGCCTCCACCCCTCCTTGCGCATTTCTGCCCTCCCTAGGCTTCTCTGCGACTTCACTGCCATCTCCTGGAAACCAGCCCAGTGTTCACCCAGCCTTGTCCTCAGCAACCATGGCCTGCAAATCCTATCCCATGTGCCTGGATTTCCCCTCTGGACACACAGGCTCCGTGAAGACGGTTTAGGCAGTTCCCAACTTCATGATCACAGCAGGTCCCTCTGGCCCTCCCTGCAGCATCGCTAGTCTGGGCCAGGGCCACCCCACCCACGGGAAGATGGGTCGGAGCTGTCCTCCCAGAGCCAGGCTGTAATGGGCCCCACAGCCATCAGGGAAATGCCTTTTCCTCTACAAAGCTGGTCACTTTCTCTGACTCTCACCCTCATAGTCTCTGGCCATGTCATCTTCTGGGAGTCTCTATTCCCAGGGGCTCTGTGTCTTTAAGACTAGGTTGGGTATTGACCCGGCCACCCTGGCTTTCTTGCTATCCGCATTCACACTGCATATTCCACACCCTCTTGCCTTCTACCTTTCTACGCTTCACTGTGACCTTTGTAAGCAACATCTGGCTAGATTTTGTTTTGTGTCCAATTGGACGGGCTCTGTTCTGTACATTTATGGTTCTTGTTTTTACTGATCTATGAGAATTATTTCCACTACTTAATTTTTTGTCCTGGCTTTTCTAAACTTCTATTTTCTCTCTCCTTTTCCTAACTTCTAGTAGAGAGACTCAATTTTCTGTATTCCCCTTCCTCTTTTGAATGACTCAGAGGTTATGGTAGGCAGATCATGGCTCCTGCAGATACCCCCATGTCTAAGCCCTGGAGCCCTTGTATGGTGAAAGACGTGATTAGGGGAGGGACCAAGGAGCATATCCTGAGTCATCCAGGCAGGCCCTAAATGCCTTATCACAGAGAAGCCAAGGGAGCTTCGACCCAGACCTGCACAGGCAACAGGGCCCCATGAAAGACGGAGCAGGTCCTGGAGACGCAGCCACAGCGCGGGAACATCAGAGCAGCCGCTGGAGGCCAGAAGAGGCCAGCAAAGCTCCTCCCCGAGAGCCTCAGGAGGAGCATGGCCCTGCCTTCTCCAGGCCTTGATTTCTGTCTTCTGGCCCCCGGGACTGTGAGGGGATAAGTTTCTGCTGCTGTGAACCCCCAGGCCTGTGGTAGCTTGTTACAGCAGCCACAGGAAGCTAACACAGAGGTCGTATTTTCTCTTTCTTGTACTTTAATAAACTGCCTTGAACACTTCATCGTGTGCACCAGGACAGGCCTGCTCTTGGCCTAGACACAGCCAGCGTCTCCACTAGTTCCTCTCCCAATCCATTAGAACACGTGTTTCCAGCGTCTGTGGGGTGCCCGGATCAGGGAAGGGACGTGCCTCCAAGTTGTCCTCAGGAGATTCCCAGTTGTTCGTGGATGTCGGGTGTGCGGCGTCCATGGGAGTGTCTGGGATTTTGGTGTCTTGTGCATCCAGCAGCGTTGGCACGTTCAGGCTGAGGAAAGTGCGGCTCCTGCCTCCACCTGCCTGCATGTGGCGTCTCCCTAGAAGGAAGCCTTTGGTAGGTGGGTGGGAAGATTAGGGTGCTCAAATGGGTACTGTGAGGAGGTGCAGTGGCACCAGGCTCTAGCAGCCTCCTGCCCCCAGGAGAGGCCCAGGTTGGGATCACTGTGGCGACCAACGCCTCGAATCACTCCAGGGCTAGAAGGCACCCACCAGCTACACAGTTCAGGGGCGTCGCACATTTGACATATTATGGGGTCAGTTTGAGAATCAGCCTGTGTGGAGTCGGACCAGGACACCAAGCCGGGATTCCATCGTCGGGGAGGGGCATGCCCACGTGGTTTGTGTGAAAGATGCTCCAGGGAACGCAAAGGTGCTGGTCACTGGAAGAAGCTCAGGGATGACAGAGACCCCAGGGATTTTATGGAGGTGCCCAGGTTTGCTGATAGGGTGCTTGCGTATGGCTCGTATAAAGGGTGCTTCAGAGGATACGAAGACACTGGTAGCTTGGAGGAGCACAGGGATGACAGAGACCCAGAGGACCCTATGGAGGTCTTTGGGACTGATGATGGCATGAAGGCCAGAGGAGCCGAGGAGCCCGTGGGGACAACCTGGTGGGAGAAGCTGTCTCACACCCCCCACCTGGCCAGTGAACTCTTCAAGGGCCTCGTCTGAACAACTTGCTCAGGCGGTCTCGGCTTAGAAGGCAGTGGAAGCTGCTCTCCCCCAGGGAGCTTCCTCAGGCACCTGCAGGAGACAGGAGGCACAGGCTGCAGCCGGGAGCACTGGGCACTTGTGGCCCACGCCCCTCCAGGGCCCCCATGCTGACTTCACAAAGCTCTGCCTTCCCCTGCCCAGGGCTTTAGTGACATCATGACTGATCTCCCCTCCCAGATCAGTCCCAGGCCCTGGGGTGGCATCCTAGGCCCTGGTAGGAAGGAGGACACGGGAGAGAAGGGGAAAGAGCCTCACTTTTCCAGCCGGAAAGTGTAGACCTCAAGGTTCTCCAGTTCTTTCAAGAGAACTCTGCAATCTGGAAAGCAGGAGATGGGTTATGGAGGCGAGGGAGGGAACTGGGACTTACAGGAGGCTTAGTGTGTGTGCCCTTAGGGGAGACCCCGGGATCGGGGATTAGACCCTGGAGCCCCAGCATCCCTGTCCAAGGCCACAGGGCCCCAGGAGTGATAGGCAGGTGCCCGGTGGGCAGCACTTTGTCATCTCCAAAGTGCTTCCCGACACGCCCCATCATGGGGGGTCATGACCACCTCCTGGGGAGAGTGGACAGGGGCAGTCTCAAAGAGGACTCAGCCATGTTAAACAGCTGCCCACATAGACCTGCAGCCCCTCCTGCAAGTCCAGGCGGTCACTGGTCCCCTCCTGGGCAACACCTGCTCCCTGGACCCCATGGCTTCATCCCAGCAGGGAATCGGAGACGGATCCCGGGTTCCAATTGCCCTACCAGGAGCTTCCCCATCAGGCCTCTGCAGATGACTTCCTAGGAGACTTGGTGCTTGTTCCTAGGGACAGGTGAAGCTGTCATCTCTGGGGGCTTCTGGGACCCTCAGAGCCTTACCTTTCAAAGTGATAGATTTATTTCCGATGCTGAGCCATTCCCCCACTTCACCTTGATCCTGAGAGACAAGAAAGAGGGTGCAGGCCGGGTCTCAGTCTCCTGTCCCCACAGCTGCAGACCCACAGTGCTCATGAATGACACACTTTCTCCCACCAGCTCTGGAGTCCTGTGTGCTTCTCTTTCCTTTCACTTGTTTCTAAAGTGCATAATAACCTTCTCTGGTTTCCTTCTTTGAAAAGCACAGAGGGGTTTTGTACGTGAGGCCCACCCTGGGCGTCCTCAGTCCCTGTTCCACTTCTTGGGAAACACACACACTTGGGTCTGCAGGTGCCTCTGAGCTGGCAGGGAAGATTCTGCTTCTGAGGAGGCCAGAGGTGACTCCAGTCTCAGGTGGGAGGCTCTCAGGGGCTCAGCACAGCCCCCTGAGTCCACACAGAGGCTGGGCCCTGAGGCACCTGCCTGGGAAGGCAGCTGATGAGCCCGGGCTCAGGGCCTGTCCTTCCACAGAGACCTCACCCCTCTCGTGACCGGGTCCTTGCCACTGAGTCCCGGGGTTTATTTTTGCTCTGACGCCTCCCGTGCACCCCCACAGATGGTCTGGGAACTTGGGATGGAAATCCTATGCCCACTCCAACCCCTGCCTGTCCTGCTGTCCCTAGAGGGACGATGAGATTTCCCATCACAGGAGCGCCTCTGGTTGATGTGGAAAAGTGGAAAAGAGAGCAGGAAAAATAGAAGCATTCTCTGCTGGGTGTGGGCTGAGGGCTCCTTACATTCTCGCTATTCTCCTCTCTGGGAGGCACTGAGGATGGCTCCCTGGGAATGTAGGGGCATAAGATGATCAGGATCACCAGGCTAAACACAATGAAGAGGACGAAATGGATGATCTGGGGAATGGGGCTGGGGCACAGCTCTGTCTCAGTAACACTGTCCAGAGGAAAGAGAATATCCATGTCAACTGCACTGCTGTCCTCAGGCAACTGAGCCCTGGGCATCCCCTCTGGGACTAGTTATTGGGGCCCAGGCCCACATCACAGAGCTGGGGCCTCCCCCTCACAAAGGGCTCCTAAGGGTGGGGTGGGCAGTGGGAGGAGGAGGCTAAAGCCCAACCCCACCCACCACCACCCACCCCTGCAGTTCCCTCCACCCCCCTGGCCTTCCAGATCCCTCCTTTCCACTCCACCTGCTCAACCTGTCAGAGACAGACCTGGTCCGTTTTCTGTCCTCTCACCCTGGCACACAGATGGTATCTGGTTCCTTGGAGATCTCTGCCCAGGCTCTGTCAGTTTCACAGTTTTTGAGGATCTGGATTTGTCCCCGAAATTCCTGTTATTTCCAGGGATTATTGCTCCAGGGTCTCCTCTGCCTGCAATTCTAACTTCCCCACATAATATGTTCTTGTCTTGCATCAACTCAGACATAGAGCTTACTTTTTTATACTTGTTTATCATTGTGAGTTTTGAATAAAATTTTTATAACTTTTGTTTCAATTAATCTTTACTATCTTCAGCTAGACTTAATCAAAAATTAAATCAATTCTTTATTATTAAAATTCATAGGACTAAAAAAGTATAAAAATTGAACTAATTAAACCTTCAAAGAATATTTTTATATATTTGCAATGTTTTTGCTTCTAAAATCAATAAAAGTTAAAGTACATGAGAAATTTTGGAATATTCGGCAAACACACACACACACACACACACATACCTGTGACAAATCAATTCAGTATTTTCAAATAGAAGAATCAAGCCTTTCTTTTAGTTCAGAAGCTTTATTTTAGTATTTCTTATAAGGTAGGAGTGCTGGCAGCAAATTTTCTGTCTTTGTTTATTGGGGAATATCTTTATTTTTAAAGGATAGATTTGCTGGACATGGCACTTTTAGTTGACAATTTTTTTTCTTTCATTCTTTGACTATGCCATCCCATTGCCTTCCCACCATTGTTTCTTTCTTCTTCTTCTTTTTTTTTTTTTTGAGACGGAGTCTCCCTCTGTTTGTTGCCCAGGCTGGAGTGCAGTGGTGTGATCTCAGCCCACTGCAACCTCTGTCTCCCAGGTTCAAGCGATTCTCCAGCCTTAGCCTCTGAGGAGCTGATATTACAGGCACGCACAAACATGCCCAGCTAATTTTTGTATTTTTAGTAGAGACAGGGTTTCATCATGTTGGCCAGGCTGGTCTCGAACTCCTGACCTCAGGTAATCCACCTGCCTTGGCCTCTCAAAGTGCTGGGATTACAAGCGTGAGCCACCGTGCCTGGTTTCACCATTGTTTCTGATCAGAAATCAGTGGCTAATTTTATCATGGTGCTCTTGTACATGAAGAGAAGTTTTTGTCTTACTGTTTTCAATATTTACTCTGTCTTTTCATAGCTTGACACAAGGTGTGTAGGAGTGGATATCTTGATTTTTATTTTACTAAAAGTAAACATTGATTCTATAGATTAATATTTTATATTAAATTTGGTAAGGTTTCAGCCATTATTTCCATAAATAATTCTTTCTTTCCCCTCTTCTTTCTTTCTGAGACTCTCATTCTACATATGTTGTGCTTGATGTTTCATAAGTCATTTTTCTTTTTCTTTTTTTTTGAGATAGAGTTTTGCTCTTGTTGCCCAGGCTGGAGTGCAGTGGCACGATCTTGGCTCACTGCAACCTCTGCCTCCCAGGTTCAAGCGATTGTCTTGCCTCAGCCTCCCGAATAGTGGGATGTGCCACCACGCCAGCTAATTTTGTATTTTTAGTAGAGACGGGGTTTCTCCATGTTGATCAGGCTGGTCTCGAATTCCCAACCTCAAGTGATCCGCCTGCCTCGGCAGCCCAAAGTGCTGGGATTACGGCGTGAGCCACCGTGCCTGGCCCTTTTTAAGTTCTTTTAACATAAATAACTGCTTTGAAGTCTTTGTTTGCTAAGTGTGACATCTGGGGACACAAAGACAATTTCTATTAACTGGTTTCCCCCCACACTTGCCTGTTTCTTTTAGTCTTGTAACTTATCATTGAACACTGGATACTTTAGGTTATAGACTCTTCAACTCTGGATTCTGATTCTTTTCTGCTGAGAGTTGTTACTGTTTGTTTGCTTGTTTGTAACCTGCCTGTACTAAATTTGTAAATTCTGTCAGCAGTGTGTAGCCGGAGCCGTCTCTGCTCATTTTTGTTTGTTTCTTATGCATGGCTTCCCAGGAACCGCTCCTTTATCTGCGTGCTTGGTATTCTGCCAACAGTTGTCTGAATTTGTACACTAACACCTTGAGTCGATGAGGCTTCCGCTGTTGCTGATGGATCTACCCGTGGACTAGGGCGTGCACACAGAGCTCAGGCCATCTGCTTTCCACAGGCATCTCCCCTCGCTGTGTCTTCTCTTCACATGAGCTCAGGCACCATCATCAGTCAGGGATGCTGGGTGGTTTGGGCAGGTTCTGGTCTCTGAGGAGACAAGCAGAGCTACTGGTCCTTCCTGTTTGTTTGCATCAATATCCCTATTTGAAAATTCTCCAAATCATGTGAGTCCCTCTGGTGGTGACAGCAAAGCTGCTGGTTTCATGGCGTTCAACAAATGTGTTTTATATTTAGGTCTATGGGCCGGGAGTGGTGGCTCAGGCCTGTAATCCAAGCACTTTGGGAGACTGAGGTGGGCAGATCACCGGAAGTCAGGAGTTCAAGACCAGCCTGGCCAACATGGTGAAACCCCATCTCTACTAAAAATACAAAATTTAGCCAGGCATGGTCGCGGGCACCTGTAATCCCAGCTACTCAGGGGGCTGAGGCTGGAAAATCGCTTGAACCTGGGAGGCAGAGGTTGCAGTGAGCCGAGATTGCACACAATAAATAAATGATTTAATGCCCATACAATGGAGTGCTGTGCAGCTCTTAAAAAGAATGCCACGAGGATGATCAACACATACCATTCTCCTGGATGAGGATTATTACCATCAGCTCCATTTTTCAGGTGAGAAAACTGAGACTTAGGGAGGCTACATAATTTTCCAAAGGTCACTCCCTACTGAATATAGGAGCAGGGATCTGACAGCCACCTAATCACACCCTAGAACAGCATTCTCTCCTCCGCTCTCCTCCATGTCCCACTCTGACTCCCAGGAGACCTCCCCAGCTTGCAGTCTCCAGGGCCCTGGTGTCTATAACCTGAGGAAGGGGAGGGGCCCATGAGATCTTGGACTTTCTCACTCTCTGAAAATGATCAACTGAGAACAAGACTTGACTTTGTTTAGAAGTATAAATAAATGTGACATTTATTGCCTATCAAATATTAGAAGCAGTTCGTCTATTTAACATGTGTTAGTATCGGTGTTCCTTGTTATTCAAACTCTCCCTATTGAGCTCAAGAATCAAAGTCAGATAACTTTGTCGATAAATCCCTTCCTCTCTACACCCTTGCTACTCACTGTCTCAAGACCCAAACTCACTGGGACAAGGCGCTGCCCCTCCTGATTCAAGCCTGGTGTCTGCCTCTCACTATGCAAATCAGGAGCTAGAGAGCAGCAGAGAGGGGCGGCGGTGTGTGCTCTGTGCACACACCGCCGCCCCCATTATCTCTGTGGGTGTGAAGATGAGAAACTTTCACTTTTCCAGTGAGTTACTGTGCTGCTTTGACTTTCACAAGTGTGTCGACTTGGTGGATTTTTTAAATATAGCCGTCAGCGGATGCCTCTTGTCCCCATCTTGGGAACCATAACCCAGATTCCGAAAGGGGAGCTTGCCCGCATGGATGGAAACTGAGGCCCTCAGAGAGGCCATCAGCCTTGATCCCTTGCTCCTATTCAAAGATCTCAACATTACTGGAGCCTTCCTTGGGGCAGCCAGACATTCCTTTGTTGATGAAACATCCACTCACGTGCCATGGGAACTTTGTAGATTTCACTGTGATGCAAACAACTCCCTGTGAGGCCCTCAGTGCCCAGGGCCCGTTGTTGGGTGCTTTTGAGGGTGGGAGGTGGAGGGGTTTCCATTTTGCTTAGGGGATCAGCATCACCCTTTCTTTCTCCTTTTCCTTTGGGCTGGTGCTCAGATGGTGAGAGCACTGTGCTGATGAGGTGGGCCCTGGGGTGGAACCCATGGCCCCCTCTGACTCCCAGGAGACCTGGCCAGCTACAGCGGCCCCCGTGGACCAGCAGAGGGACAAGAGAGGAGCTGACATGGAAGAGCCGAGGCCCACTGGGGGCTCCTGGAGAGTCCGTCCGCCTGTGGACAGCAGCTCAGGTGTTCAGCTGCTTCCGGAGAGGAAGCACCTCTTCCTAGACTGAGGCATCATTTTGGTTAAAAAAAAAAAAAAAAAAAAGTTGATTTTTTTCACCTTGGTGTAGATTTTTGTTTGTAACAATATGTTAGTTGTGACAGTTACCACTATTTTTTTCTTTCTTTTTTTTACATTTTTGAAATTATTTACAGAGATGGGCTCTTGCTGCGTTGTCCAGGCTGGTCTCAGACTCCTGGCCTCAGTGGTCCTCCCACCTTGGCCTCCCAAAGTTCTGGGACTACAGGTGTGAGCCGTGGCACCTGGCTTGTTTTTCTTATTACTACAGATATTATCTGAAGCTTTAAAGCCTCCTGGAGTGAGAGCTAGTTCATAACCATGCTGTTTGGAGGGAAGAAAACTACCTGGAATTCTTGTTCTCCAAAGATGTGGAATTATCATCCCAGCAACAGCCGGGATGTGTTTCACTGCTGTGTCCTGAGGACCCTCAGGTGTGGCCCATCCATCCCCTCAGTGTTTACCTCTGTCCTGAGGACCCTCAGGTGTGGCCCATCCATCTCCTTAGTGTTTCCCTCTGTCCTGGGGATGCTCAGGTGTGGCCCATCCATCCCCTCAGTGTTTCCCTCTGTCCTGGGAACTCTCAGGTGTGGTCCATCCACCCCCTCAGTGTTTTCCTCGGTCCTGGGGATGCTCAGGTGTGGCCCATCCATCCCCTCGGTGTTTTCCTCTGTCCTGGGGATGCTCAGGTGTGGCCCATCCCCTTAGTGTTTTACCTCCCACGTTCTCTATTTTTTGTTTCCAATCTTCCCACACAGGTAGAGACAGGAGGGGATCCCATTGCCTGTGAGGAGGACACGGCTCCTGGGTGGATCCTGCAGATTGTGAAGTTCAAGTCACAGCTCCTGGGAAGGTCTCTGTGTGTAAAGATCATGGGGGCGAGACAGAAGCAGGGACCACACTCTGCTCTGCACCTCTGAGTGTCGATCCAGCTGCCTTGTGACCAGGACACTTGGAAGAACCATGGACCCTGCAAGAGGGCAGGTTCGGAGAGTGAGATGAGTACGCTTGAGGGATTAACGTGTAACTTGAACCACTGCCTTGCAACCTGCGTGAGGGCCTGCGGGTGTGTGTCTGTGCGTGTGTGTGCTGGGAGGATGTTTAGCAGCCTCACGGAGGGGTAACTGACATACAAGAGAACAAGGCCAGGCATGGTGGTTCATGCCTGTAATCCCAGCACTTTGGGAGGCCGAGGCGGGTGGATCACCTGAGGTCAGGAGATTGAGACCAGCCTGACCAACATGGTGAAACCCCTGTCTCTACTAAAAGTATAAAAAATTAGCCAGGTGTGGTGGTGCATGCCTGTAATCCCAGCTACTCTGGAGGCTGAGGCAGGAGAATCACTTGAACCCGGGAGGCGGAGGTTGCAGTGAGCCGAGATCACACCACTGCACTCTAGCCTGGGCAACAAGAGCGAAACTCCATCTCAAAAAAAAAAAAAAATTTTTTTTAAAAAATCAATGTTGATACACGTACGCACCTGCAAAACCATGACCAGGAGCATCACGACTCCCAAAGCTTCCTCATGATTCTTTGGAATCCCTCCCTACAGCCCCTCCCACCCCACCCCATCCCAAGCAGCCACTGATTTGCTGTCACAGTCAGTAGATTTGTAATTTCCTTAATACCGTTTCTGAGCCCAGGAGGCAAATACTTTCTTTATATTGGGTAGACCTTTCGTGGCATGTTCAAGCTTTTGAATTCAGAGAGTGAGAGAATGAGAAAGAAAAGGCTGGTCTGGGTCACTCCTGGGAGGCCTGGCCCTAAGCAGAGTGTGGCTCACATGCTCTGGAGCCCCTGTGCACCGGACAGCCTGACTGCCCTGCTGCAAGCTTTATAGCTCCCCTGTTACCTTTCCTGGACCAGCTGGTACAATCTCAAACTTTTCACCAATTCTGACATCTAAACAACTAATGCCAGAGACAGGCTCTGTGGAACCAGCAGCTGCAACCTCACCTCCGGTCACTGGAACACTGAGCTGTTAAATGAAAGGTGCGTCCTTTTTTTTTTTTTTTTTTTTGAGACAGCATTTCGCTCTGTCACCCAGGCTGGAGTACAGTGGCACGATCTCGGCTCACCGCAACCTCTGCCTCCCAGGTTCAAGTAATTCTCATGCCTCAGCCTCCTGAGTAGCTGGGATTACAGGTGCCTGTCGCCACGCCCAGCTAATGTTTGTATTTGTCGTAGAGACAGGGTGTCACCAGTCTCCTGGGACCTCCACCTCCCGGGATGGTCACCATCTCCTGACCTTGTGATCCGCCTGCCTCCGTCTCCCAAAGTGCTGGGATTACAGGCCTGAGCCACCGCGCCCAGCCAGGTGCGCCCTTCTTTCTCCCTTTCCAGGGAGAACCCTCTGCTCTTCTTCCCGCTGGATCCCTCTTCTACCTGCTTGTCTCCCACCTCCTGCAGTCCCCGGAGCTCCGTGGCGATGCAGGCAGACTCATCTGTACCCTCATTCTGTTTGCAGAACCACACCTCTGGGCCGGCTCTGCCCAAGGACACCACACCTTCTCCATTCCTCATGCCCTGTCCCCGTGGGGTGCAGGTGGGGCTGGGCCCACGATGGCATCGGGCCCACTCTCTCTAATGCAGGAAGCGTTCCAGATGCCGGGAGCCATGGAGATTGTCCTCATCCCGATCATCTGGCTTGGAGAATGATGATGAAGACAGTTTTCCCACAAGGTAGGCATAGCCTCTGGGACAGTGCCTCTTTTATTTTCTAGCACAAAATACACATTAGAACAGTGCGGCTTTGTGGGCATATGGAGATTTGTAACGCTCCTTAGGAGGCAGGTAGAAATGTCTTCAATAAGACAAAACACTACCCCCAAAGAAAATGATTGATACATTGGATGATAGTAAAATTAAGAATTTTTTCATCAATAAGAGAGTAAAAAGATGGGGCTGGGTGTGGTGGCTCATGCTGTAATCCCAGCACTTTGGGAGGCCAAGGTGCAAGGATCACTTGAGGTCAGGAGTTAGAGAACAGTCTGAGCAACTTAGCAAGACCTTGTCTCTACAAAAAATGAAAAATTGGCTGGGCATGTTGGTGCATGCCTGTGGTCCCAGATACTTGGGAGGCTGAGGCAGGAGGAACACTTGAGCCTGGGAGGCTGAGGCTGCAGTGAGCCATGATTGTGCCACTGCACTGCAGCCTGGGTGACAGGGTGAGACTCTGTCTCAAAAAAAAGAGGTGGGGAATGGAGGAGGGTGAAAAGATAAATCACATGTAGAGTATAAAGAGAATTCTTGTAAGTTAATAAGAAAAATGCATGCGGGGCTTAATACCTAGGTGATGGGTGGATAAGTGCAGCAAACCACCATGGCACATGTTTACCTATGTAACAAACCTGCACGTTCTGTACACGTAGCCCAGAACTTAAAGTAAAGTATATAT
Organism: Pongo abelii; assembly: GCF_028885655.2. NCBI lineage: Eukaryota > Metazoa > Chordata > Mammalia > Primates > Hominidae > Pongo > Pongo abelii. The sequence continues at coordinate 186,705,752 of NC_071989.2, forward strand.
ATATTTTTTGAGACGGAGTCTTGCTCTGTCGCCCAGGCTGGAGTGCAGTGGCGTGATCTCAGTTCACTGGAAGCTCTGCCTCCCGGGTTCATGCCATTCTCCTGTCTCAGCCTCCCGAGTAGCTGGGAGTACAGGCGCATGCCACCATGCCCAGCTAATTTTTGTATTTTTAGTAGAGACGGGGTTTCACCGTGTTAGCCAGGATTGTCTCGATCTCCTGACCTCGTGATCCGCCTGCCTCGGCCTCCCAAAGTGCTGGGATTACAGGCGCGAGCCACTGCGCCTGGCCTAAAGTAAAATAAATTTTTTTAAAAATTAAGAAAAAAGCTGGCAGACCAATAGGACAATGGGTGAAAGAAATGAAGAGGGACAAAAAAGGGAAGGAAGAAAGGGAGGGAGGAGGGGGGGAGGGAGGGAGGAGAGAGGAGGGAGAGAAGGAGGGAGAAGAAAGAGCAAATGAACATCCAAATGGCCAAAAAGCATTTAAAACGTGCTCAGCCTCATAAGCCATCAAATTTAAACCACAATGAGAAACCAATATTACACCTACCAGAATGGCTAAAATTAAAAACACTGTTGATACCAAGTTTGGGCAAGAATGTGGAGTAACCGAAACTATTGGGAATGTAAAATAGCACAACTACTTTGGAAAACCCTTGGGTAATACCTACTAAAGGAGACCACACCTGTGATCCCCACATTCCACTCCTATGCATAGACCCAAAAGAATTGTGCACTGTGCATGTGTTCACCAGATGATGTGCACTAGAATGTTCATATCAGCACCCTTCACAGTAGCCCCAGCTTCCAGCAGGAGAATGGATAAGTACCTCTCAGTGTATTTGTGGAGTAAAATTCTTACAGCACTGAAAATGGATTCACAGCCGCCACGCACAGTTGGTGAATCTCAGCAACATAACGTTGAGCAGAAGCAGCCAGACACAAATGAATGCGCACGGCACGATTCTGTTTCTGGGAAGCTCTGAAACAGGCAAAAGAAACATCTGGTGAGAAGTCAGGACAGCGATTATCTTAGTGCCCTGGGGGAGGGTGGCTCCATCTGGTGAGAAGTCAGGACAGCGATTATCTTAGTGCCCTGGGGGAGGGTGGCTCCATCTGGTGAGAAGTCAGGACAGCGATTATCTTAGTGCCCTGGGGGAGGGTGGCTCCATCTGGTGAGAAGTCAGGACAGCGATTATCTTAGTGCCCTGGGGGAGGGTGGCTCTGGTAATATTCTGTTTCTTGATCTGAGGGCTGGTGTCCCAGACGTGTTCACTCTACAAGAATTTACCAAGCTGCCCTCTGGGGATTGGTGGCTTCTCTCTGTGAATATTACACTTCAATTAAAAAAACATACTCAACAACAAAAACCTAACAATCAAATTCAGAAATGAGCAAGGCCGGGCCCGGTGGCTCACACCTGTAATCCTAGCACTTTGGGAGGCCGAGGCGGGCAGATCACCTGAGGTCAGGACTTCGAGACCAGCCTGGCCAACACGGTAAAACCCCGTCTCTACTAAAAATACAAAAATTAGCCGGGTGTGGTGGTGCGTGCCTGTAATCTCAGCTATTTGGGAGGCTGAGGCAGGAGACTCGCTTAAACCTGGGAGGTGGAAGTTTCAGTGAGCCGAGATCACACCACTGCACTCCAGCCTGGGTGACAGAGTGAGACTCTGTCTTAAAAAAAAAAAAGCAAATGAGCAAAGGACTTGAATGGACATTTCTCCATACTCAGCATCACTAATCATTAGGCAGATGGAAATGACAACAAGATTCCATTTCACTCCTACTACATTGACTAGTATCAAAGAAAACCCAGAAAATAATGAATGTTGGTGAGGATGTGGAGAGACTGGAACCCTTGTGCACTGCTGGTGGGAATGTAACATAGTGCTGCCCCTCTAGAAAACAGTAAGGCAGGTCCTCGGAAATTATACCTAGGGACGCTCCAGCAATTCCACTTCTGGGTATGTATTCCCCAAAAATTGAAAGCAAGGAAATAAAGAGACACTCGCCCATCCCTGTCGATAGCCGTGTTATTCAAAATAGATAAAAGGTGGAGCAACTCATATCCATTGACAGACGAAGGGATCAATAACATGTGGTATGGACATACAATGGAATATTATTCAACCTTACAAAAAAAGGGTGTTTGGACCCAAGCCTCCACATAAATGAACCTTGAGGACTATGCTGAGTGACATAAGGCAGACACAAAAGGACAAATATTGTATATTTCCACTCACATGAGGTACCTAGTATACTTCATAGAGACACAAAGTAGAATGTGTCTCTATGAAGTATACAGGGGCATGCTTGAAGTATACTAGGTATAGTAGGAAGCCAGGGGCTGGAGAGAGGAGGGAAAGGGGAGTGGCTGTTTAACAGGCAGAGTTTCAGTGAGGATGAGGAAAGAGCTCCGGAGATGATGGAGGCGATGGTAGCATACCAATTGAAGGTTCTTAACATTACTGAACACTTGAAATGATGAAGATGGGAAATTTCGTGTTATACATATTTTATCACAATTTTTCAGGTAGTTGCCTTTTAAAAAAGTTCCTTCAGAATTTGTTTTCCTCCTTGACATGCATATTTGAATACTGGAGACAAAATTTCTGTACTGTTCTTGGTCAGCAAAATGTTTTGTAAAAGTTTCAGGAGGAGGCCAGGCACGGTGGCTCATGCCTGTAATCCCAGCACTTTGGGAGGCCGAGGTGGGTGGATCACCTGAGATCAGGAGTTCAAGACCAGCCTGGCCAACATGGTGAAACCCTGTCTCTACTAAAAATACAAAAATTAGCCGGGTGTGTTGGTGCACAACTGTAGTTCCAGCTATTTGGGAGGCTGAGGCAGGAGAATCACTTGAACCTGGGAGGCGGAGGTTGCAGTGAGCTGAGATCATGCCAATGTATTCCAGCCTGGGTGACAGAGCAAGACTCTGTCTCAAAAATAAAATAGTAAAATTTAAAATTCAGGACCTCCTCACCAGAGCCATACTTTGAGTGCACAGTAGCCATATGTCTATACTGCAAAAAACATTTCCATCCTCCTAGAACCTTCTCTCATGCAGCTTCTGTGAGCCTTGCATCAATTATGTTCACTGAACTCATCTAACTCAAAGCACATGCATCAAAGCTGGAATTTCAGGGTTATCGGTTTGCAGGTGAGAGCCGTGATGGTCCAGTGGAAGTGTACAGTTGGAAGGGGTTTGCAGGTGAGAGCCGTGATGGTCCAGTGGAAGTGTACAGTTGGAAGGGGTTTGCAGGTGAGAGCCGTGATGGTCCAGTGGAAGTGTACAGTTGGAAGGGGTTTGCAGGTGAGAGCTGTCACGGTCCAGTGGAAGTGTACAGTTGGAAGGGGTTTGCAGGTGAGAGCCGTGATTGTCCAGTGGAAGTGTACAGTTGGAAGGGGTTTGCAGGTGAGAGCCGTGATGGTCCAGTGGAAGTGTACAGTTGGAAGGGGTTTGCAGGTGAGAGCCGTGATGGTCCAGTGGAAGTGTACAGTTGGAAGGGGTTTGCAGGTGAGAGCCGTGATGGTCCAGTGGAAGTGTACAGTTGGAAGGGGTTTGCAGGTGAGAGCCGTGATGGTCCAGTGAAAATGTACGGTTGGAAGGGAATGTCTTCAGCTCCTCCCTGTCACCTGAAGGCTCTCAACTGTGAGCCGTGCCTTGTTGACAGCCTCTGAGTCCACAGAGCACAGGGAGAATCTGAGGACACAGAGGACAAAGGGGACCTTGTGTCCTCCACATGGTTGCACATAGAGTAGAAGAGCTGGGTGAGTAACTCTCTGGAATCACCTTTCTGCTGATGTTTGTGTCTCTACAGATGGGCTCAAGGACAGCTTGCCTGAGGGCAGCCATGAGGATGAAGCCTCTTCAGGTAGAGAAGGACTCCAGGTGGGGCCTGTGCAGAGGGTTCTTACAGGGGCAGTAGAATGGGGGTTATAAAATCAGTAAATGGAAAAGGAGCTAGATGCAGGTGCAGAAGTCTGATTTATTCCTTTTTTTTTTTTTTCTTTTTCTTTTTGGAGACAGGGTCTTACTCTGTCACCCAGGCTAGAGTGCAGTCAGTGGTGCCATCGTGGCTCAACCTCCATCTCCTGGGCTCAATCAATCCTTCCACCTCAGCCTCCAGAAAGTAGCTGAGAATACGGGTGCATGCCACCATGCTTGGCTGTTTTGTACTTTTTGTAGAGACAGGGTTTCGCCATGTTGCCCAGGCTAGTCTTGAAATCCTGGACTCAAGAGATCTGTTCACCTCGGCCTCCCAAAGTGCTGGGATTATAGGCAAGAGCCACCGAGCCCAGCCTCCTTTTGTATTTTAATTAAGACAGAGTCCTAAGAGGTTGTGTTTGCATGGATGTTGTGTGTGCTCTGCTTGTCATATTCATTTCTTGCTCTGGTGTTTAAAGATGGCCTTTTGCAGAAAACCAGATCTTTCCTGCCTGTGCCACAGAAAGCACTAAATCCTTGGGTTTTGATGGGTTGGCATCCTTTGTGAATGGAGAACACGGGATTAGTATGTGGGTGTGGCTTTTGGTGCTATGCGGGGAGTGATGTGGGACACAGCCCCTCACAGCCCCTAAGTCTCCCTGGAGACAAAGTCTTCCACGTGTGTGCCAGGAGGTGGGAGGAGTCCACCCTCTCCCTCTGCACTCTTGGCACCTGCAGCAGCACCTTCCTGTCCCGTCCTCACCATCGGCTCCGGGTTGAAGGGCGCCCACAGGGTTGGATGATGCAGAGAATCCTTCCTCTGGGATGAATATGTACGCCCCCACCATGGAGGCGTGAGGGGAAGCCCACGCTTCACCCGCCGTGGAGGCGTGAGGGGAAGCCCACGCTTCACCCGCCGTGGAGGCGCGAGGGGAAACCCACGCTTCAGCACATTTCTGGCCACTCCTCACCCAATCCCAAATCCTTGGGTTAGGAATGAAGCCTGAATTGGGTTTCGTTTGAGAAATCAGTGTCCAGCTGTCACCGAGGCCCTCTGTGGCTGGCAGGAATCCTAGGGGACATGCATGGAGGGGCTGCTGTGTTGCTGCAGGCACTGGCTCTCACCCTCCCGCTGACCTGGCTCCAGGAATCCACCACGCCCAGGACAGGGCCACTGGGCAGCCGGCACAGGGCTCACTTTTTTGTCACGCCCTTTGCTCTGGCCCAGCAGCCTTGTCCTGTTCCCCACACTGCCATCAGGCCCAGCGTGTTCCCTGGGTCAGGCCGGCCACATGCCCTTCCGCCCAGTCCTCCCACAGTTCAGGCACACCCTGGCAGGGCCCCTTCATTCATGTGCTAACAACCACGGCCTCACCTGCGGATTAAGGCAATGGGACAAGGGGCTTTCCCTGGAATCCCGTTCTGTCCTTGCCAACCATTGAGATGCTAGCGGGATTCTTGTGAGGCTTGAATATTTTACATTTCCAGGGTCATCCCAGGCTTTGGTCATCATCATCTCTCACAGATCCCAACACAACCCAGGCCTGTGGCCATGTCCCTGACCTAGGGTGGGATCCATGGATTTACTGGAAGGACTGGCAGTGCCCTTCCTTCCAATGTTGTTCTATTGGAGACCAGTAGCATTGGTGGAGGTTGACAAGGAGAAAGGAAATGGGCATCAATCAGGAGAACAAAATCAGGCCCTAACGGTTAGAGCAGAGAGGGAAGTCTGTGCCAGGCACAGAGCATCATGGAGACAGTGGCCGCCTCCTGGGGAAAGGGGATGACACGGGCCTCCCCTCCCTGGGGAATTTGAGGGTTATGGAATTTGAGGGCTGGGAAAGCATGTGGGAAATCAGAGGCCCCTCCCTTGCTGCAGGGAGGAAGTGATCCAGGCTGTAGGGAGGAGTCTCGAGATGAGCACACTAGAGCCTCTGGGGTTGGCGTCACAGCCCCAGGACAGTGGGGCCCAAATGGCCCCTCGACTCTAACTCTCCCCTTTCCTTCTCATGGCCGCCCTATCACCGCTGCCGCTCCCGACACCCTGAAGGTCATTTGGCCAATTTAATGCCGACAGAAGAGGCCACTGTCTGAATGTAATTTATCTCCTCTTTCATCTCCTTTCATTCCCCTTCTCTTTTTTTTTTTTTTTTTTTTTTTTTTGAGACAGAGTCTCGCTCTGTCGCCCAGGCTGGAGTGCAGTGGCGCGATCTTGGCTCACTGCAAGCTCCACCTCCCAGGTTCACGCCATTCTCCTGCCTCAACCTCCTGAGTAGCTGGGACTGTACAGGCACCCGCCACCACGCCCAGCTAATTTTTTGTGTTTTTAGTAGAGATGGGGTTTCACCATGTTGGCCAGGATGGTCTCGATCTCCTGACCTCGTGATCTGCCCACCTTGCCCTCCCTAGGTGCTGGGATTACAGGCATAAGCCACCGCGCCGGGCCCCCCTCCTTTTTTTTTTAATTTTTAAATAAAAAAAATTTAAACAGTGACGGGGTTTCATCATGTTGCCCAGGCTAGTCTCAAACTCCTGGGCTCAAGCAATCCGCCTGCCTCAGCCTTGCAAAGTGCTAGGATTACAGGCATGAGCTCACCGCACCCAGCCTCTCCTCTTTTTATTCTCTCTTTCTGACTCATGAGCTTCTCTTTTAGCTCTGCCCCACTCCCTCTTTCCCTCTTTTATGATTGTCTTCCTGAGGGACCTGTTCTCCTCTCAGCAGTTGAGGTCTTTGGGTCTTCAGTGTCTAGAAACCAAGGCACTGCCTTGCTTTCTGGCCCCCAGGCTGCAGCATTGAATGGTGCAGCAACCCTGAATGGTCCCTGTGGGGAGGCCGGGCTGAGGTCAGAAGCGCTGGGCCCCACCCTGACATGCACAATTGCCTCCTTCCAGATGGCAAGAAAGTCTCCTGTGCTGCATCCAGGAGAAGAGATGGAGAACCTAGAGGATGGAGAGGAAGAGGAAGAGGAAGACAGTGTGAGTGTGGAGCGGGTAGCATGACCCATGGAAGCCAGATGAGTACACGTGTTCTCCACGGCTTCCCTCACTCTCTTGTTCTATCAGGGAAACCAGCGCGTCAGAGAAGAGCTCTAGACAGGCTGCTGGTAGGCCCCATACGGCTTCTCACTGTACCGTATGCTAAACATCCCTGCAGGCAAGTGAAGGATCCCCTGAGAATGTCCTCCAGGGGAACAGATACCCATTCCCAGCAGCCCCTAAGCCTGCTGGGCTGAGCCCTCCCCAGGCTGCTTTACTGAGGGAGAGGCTGTAGATGCTGGCAGGGCTGCCCTGTGCAGGGTTCAGAGGGCCTTTCATTGTGTTCTGGGTGCCCCCTATGTTCATTAACATTTGAATCCGAATGGCCCAGCCCTACCCTCCCTGCCCACTGAAGCCAACAGGGAGCATCACCAGTTCATCCTGAAGAGCCACTGGGGTTGACCATGAATTCCCCTCTTTCACGCCTCCTGGGAGATGCGTGATGGGGAGAGAGGCACCCCGGCCTCCTTGTCATGCAAGCAAACAGCCCACCCAGCCCAGCTTTGCATCCTGTGGGCACTTACTAGGTCCTGGTATCAAGTAGGAAATATTGCAGGATCCAAGACCCGCTGGGATTTGCCCAGACCTGGCACCCTGGGCTGACCTCCTGGCACCATTCCTCACGACGAAGTTGGAGGTTTTTTGTATGTAAAGGTTTTTTTATTTTGGTATAGATGATTTTGTATGTATGTCAAACAAAAAATCTGAAGACAAGCGAATGCAATGCTCACGGGAGGAATTGAGGGGACAGGACTCAAGTTACTTGTGCTTTTAAATTTTATTTTGCAATTAAGATTATATATATATTTATATATCTATATATATCTGTATCTATCTATCTATCTATGCCGAGTGCAGTGGCTCATGCCTGTAATCCCAGCACTTTGGGAGGCCAAGGCGGGCGGATCATGAGGTCAGGAGATCGAGACCATCCTGGCTAACATGGTGAAACCCCATCTCTACTAAAAATATGAAAAATTAGCTGGGCATGGTGACAGGCACCTGTAATCCCAGCTGCTTGGGAGGCTGAGGCAGGAGAATGGCGTGAACCCGGGAGGCGGAGCTTGCAGTGAGCCAAGATCGCACCACTGCACTCCAGCCTGGGCGATAGAGCAAGACTCCATCTCAAAAAAAAAAAAAAAAAGAGATATATGTGTGTATGTGTGTATATAGTCTTTTTACTCTTTACAAAGGAGTATCTTCTGTAAGCATTTTGTGCTAGAATATACTAAAGTGAGAACATTTGTTTTAGCACACCATGATTTTTAAAATTAAAATGCACAGACAGGGTGGTAGGGTTGGTGGGGATGTTGGAATGACCAAGTCTTATTAGGCGACAGCAATGACCTGCTTCAGGAAGCTGTGCACATTTAATGTGGAGCTCTTCTGTCTGGATGGTACAGAGGGTCCCGGTGGAGGGACAGGGTCACTTGTGTCATCAGACCTCCTGCTCCTCCCAGGACCCAGGGGCATGGGACTCTGCCTGTTGATCCTCTAGATCCCCCATCCCTCTGCCTCTGTTTCACCATGTGGGTGACCAGCCCCCTGAAGGTGCCCATGTGAGTGGCCGAGTTCAGTCCTCCTGCAGGGCATTTATAGACACTGTCTTTGGACAGACAACAGTGTGATCTCTCACAAAGTACTTCATAGTTGTACTTTCCCATAGTCCGAGGAGTGAAGAAAGTTGGAGCTTCATCCCTGTCGCTGATGTGGCCATGACCTTTGGATGGCCAGGTGGCAGGACCAAAAGGAGCTCCCATGGCCTGTTTAGCATCACAGGCATGTAGGGCCGGAGGTGCTGAATCTGGCACTGGGAAGAGGGGATGGTGAATTGAGGCGTGCACTGCCAAGGGGAGATTCTTGCCATGGTCCCCAGAATGTGGCGCAGCTGAACAGTGCAAGAACCAAGCCAACATCCTATCTGCTTGACCTGTCTTGAGAAGCCTTTGTATTTAGAAAGTGGACACAGCTTCTGCCTCCATAGCTTCCCTCTGTTGAAGAAGGGGCCCTCGGTGGGTGGGGTTTATTGTCCTCAAGTCTGTAGGAAGAAAATGCATGTCACCCTATACCTTTCAGCTTAAATGACAAAATTTCCTTCATAACAAAATTTATGAGATATTTCATTGGACTTTGCTTGTCTAGGGCGTGTGAACCCACTGTAAGCATTTATAATTCACTTAGAGTCACAAAAATTAAATACATCAAAATTACTTTTGTGGGATGAAGGAAGCGGAGACTAACCTGAATATAGTCACATGAAAATAGATGTCAAATATAATTATTTGGCTGGGCACAGTGGCTCACTCCTGTAATCCCAGCACTTTGGGAGGCCAAGGCAGGTGGATCACGAGGTCAGGAGATCGAGACCATCCTGGCTAACATGGTGAAATCCTGTCTCTTCTAAAAATACAAAAAATTAGTCGGGCGTGGTGGCGGGCACCTGTAGTCCCAGCTACTCGGGAGGCTGAGGCAGGAGAATGGTGTGAACCTGGGAGGGGAAGCTTGCAGTGAGCCGAGATCGTGCCACTGCACTCCAGCCTGGGTGACAGAGTGAGATTCCTTCTCAAAAAAAAAAAAAAAAAAAACCAGATTATTTGACATCTATTTTTGACATGAAAATAGATGTCAAACGTGATTAATTTATTATTTCTACAGTGGTTGCCAAATAGTGGTATTCTACTTCCATCATTCCTTCTATATTTGCTAACTGCAATTAGACCCATCTGTGTTTGAATCCTGGCTCTGCCCCTTGAGCCAGGCAATCTTGCGGTAGTGACAGAAAAGAAATGAATGTTCAACCCTGAGCTTTATATCTTCTTCTTCTTCTTCTCTTTCCATTCTCTTCCTGGACTCCTTGTCATTTCCTTCCCTCTGCTCCTGGCCATGGAGGAGTTGGCATTGGTTGCTGCGTTCCCTTGGTAGTGGGGTTGGAGCACCCTAGGAGGCAGGGCAGTGAGGGAAACGGTGGGCAGAGCAAGTGAGTGTTAATGGTGCATCCGGCAGCACCCAAGGATTTCCAATAGTGAGGGAGTGGGACGGGGGGCATAGAGCCACATGGAGGCACGTTGGCCGCAAGCCAGCAAGCACCCGAGTATGTGGAGGTATTGGGAGAATGTGAGATGCGGGCAGACAACACACACAGGGTGGATATGAGATTGGTTTTTCTCAGCACATAAGGTGCATGTAGCTAAATATATTGAGGTGAATGAGAGCCAGTTTCTCACTGTTAAAAGAGGCATTGACAAATATGGGAAAGGAACACTCTATAAAGAATTCCAGGGGGTGGATCAGAATTAGAGACACTGTGAAAAGCTTGTGGTTATATATATACACAGACACATACACACAGTGAAATATAGAAACATATAGTATAGATGTTTGTATGTAAGAAATATATAAATTTATTGGCTATGTCTACTGAGAGGGCCCAGTGACTCAACGGTAGGAATGATCATAGGTAACACTGGATCTCGAATTCTGCATAGCACACTCTGGGAGAAGGAATCACATATCTTGATGAAGTTGCTGATAACAGCATGGCACCGGGAATGGTAAATGAAGAGCCTAGAATGCCTTGTGTAAAAATATGAGAGGTTTGGAAGTCTCCCACCTCCCAAATCTGGCAAAGAAGCATGAAAATAAATGATTGTAACAAAAGGTAGCTCATTGGATAATATACTGATTGAGGAATTTTTTTGATATGAAGATAGATGGTAGATAGATAGGTAGATAGATGATTGACAGATAATAGAGAGAGATAGATAGACAAACAGACAGGTGATAGAGGAGAAGGGAATACTCTTCTTTAGAATAGATGGCAACTACAAAAAGCCCAGAGCTGCTATTAGGCTATCATCACTGTTAGTTGGTTGAGAAAGGAATTGTACAAAAAGGCTTGTTAGTGAAGGAACTGACCAGCTGGTTAGATGAGGAACAGCTTATGCACAGTGTGTTAGAATAACTTCCCACAAAATACTATTCAGAATAAAGTCCCCGTTGTAAATTGAAGGTGGATGGGTCTAGCAGATGCCGCCCCACCAGGCCATGAATGGTGACATCACTGGGGCTGGGACAGGTGGCAAATGTGGGTCCTCGAGGGAGGCACCAAGCAGAGCACAGCACGGTTCCTGTGTTCTTCCCGCCAGGACAGCATAATCCAGGCTGGTGGTGAGGGAGCCTCCGACGCCCCATAGAGGCTCATTCTGAGGAATGCAGAATATTGGGGATGAGAGAGGCAACGGGTGAAGAAGAGTTTGAGACTGGAAAATAAAGGAGAAGGCAGGACCTATGAATGCAGCACAAGCTCCAGGGTGGGGACCCTGGACCAGAAAGGGAAGAAAATTTGTCACATAGGAGGAAACATTTAAAGGGTGCCTGTGGGTTGGACAGTAACATATTGACATTTGTCTTTTACTTAATTGGTAGGATGATAATGCAGAGGGGTTTTGAGCATGGGGAAAACACAGTTTCGCAGTGGTGGACAGCATGTCTGCCCATAACTTTCGTGCATTTCAGAAAAACAACAAGATGGCATCATATATAGAGAAAAAAGGTGACAGAGAAAATGAGGTATTTTGACAGGTGAACAATTTGGGTAAGGGACAAATATCCACCTATTTGAAATTATTTTACATCGTTTATTTTAAAAGTTAAAAATGATCAATTGGCATTTGCTGTGGGCTGAATTTGTCCCCCGAATATCACATGTTGATACTTAATTACCCATGAGATAGTACTGAGGGGTGGTTAAATCATAATGGTGGCATTCTCAGCGGGGAGAGGCCTGTCCTATTAAAATGGCCTGAGGGGGTGGGTTCCTTGCCTTTCAGCCCTTCCACCTTCCGCCTCTAGGTGGACCCTCCCCAGACACTGAATGCTGGCACCTTAATCGTGGACTTCAAAGCCTACAGAACTGTGAGAAATAAATTTCTGTTAAGTAGAAATTAGTATCTGCTGGGTGTAGTGGCTCATGCCTGTAATCCCAGCACTTTGGGAGGCCGAGGTGGGCGGATCACGGGGTCAGGAGATCGAGACCACCCTGGCTAACACGGTCCCTGTCTCTACTAAAAAATACAAAAAAAATTAGTTGGGCTTGTGGTGGGCGCCTGTAGTCCCAGCTACTCAGGAGGCTGAGGCAGGAGAATGATGTGAACCTGGGAGGTGGAGCTTGCTCCACTGCACTCCAGCCTGGGTGGACAGAGCAAGACTCCATCTCAAAAAAAAAAAAAAAAAAAAAGACATTAGTATCAGGTATTTTGTTAGAGTAGAATTAACAAAGTATGAGAACATATTTTTTATAGTTATTTATTTATTTGAGACAGAGTCTCACTCTGTCACCCAGGCTGGAGTACGGTGGTGCGATCTCGGCTCATTGCAACCTCTGCCTCCCGCGTTTAAGTGATTTTCCAGCCCTCAGCCTCCTGAGTATCTGGGGATACAGTCACATGCCACCACGCCCGGCTAATTTTTGTATTTTTAGTAGAGACAGGGTTTCACCATGTTGGCCAGTCTGGTCTTGAACTCCTGACCTCAAGTGACCTGCCCACTTTGCCCTCCAAAGTGCTGGGATTACAGGCGTGAGCCACTGTGCCTGGCCTATTTTTGATTTTTAAAATGAAGTTAGATGTTAAAAAATATGTTTGAATTACTTTATTTTCCTAAATGCAATGGAATGATCTGCATTTTATCTCCACACAGATTTAATTAAGGTTTTAGTTTTATCACATTTCATTAATATTTCTTTTTTTTTTTTGTCTTTGAGATGGACTTTTGTTCTTGTTGCCCAGGCTGGAGTCCAATGGTGCAATCTTGGCTCACTGCAACCTCTGCGTCCCGGGTTCAAGTGAGTCTCCTGCCTCAGCCTCCCAAGAAGCTGGGATTACAGGTGCCCACCACCACGTCTGGCTAATTTTTGTATTTTTTAGTAGAGATGAGGTTTCACCATGTTGGCCAGGCTGGTCTCGAACTCCTGACCTTGGGCGATCCACCTGCCTCGGCCTCCCAAAGTGCTAGGATTACAGGGGTGAGCCACGGCACTCAGCTTCCCCTCCCCTCCCCTCCCCTCCCCTCCCCTCTCCTCTCCTTTCGAGATGGAGTCTCTATCTGTGGCCCAGGCTGGAGTGCAGTGGCACAATCTTGGCTCACTGCAAGCTCCGCCTCCCGGGTTCATGACATTCTCCTGCCTCAGCCTCCTGAGTAGCTGGGACTACAGGCGCCCACCACCACGCCTGGCTAATTTTTTGTAGTTTTAGTAGAGATGGAGTTTCACCATGTTAGCCAGGATGGTCTCGAACTCCTGACCTTGTGATCCACCCGCCTCGGCCTTCCAAAGTGCTGGGATTACAGGCATGAGCCACCACGCCCAGCCCAAAAAATACTACATGTGAAATAAAGATATTTCAATATAAATAAACACTGGATTCATCAAAGGCAATAGTACTCTCGTAGTACACAAAAGCTGAAGGAAATCCTTATGCTAAAAGCAAATAATACCAGAAGGAAACAGATTTAAAATAAAGAATCATGAGCAGCAGGAGTGCAAGCTTGTAGACATGCGTGACCAGCCCTTTCTCTCACTTACTAATCCTGTGGACATTCGTGATCAGCCCTTTCACTTACCAATCCTGTAAGAGACAATCAGTTTAAGAAATAAAAAATAGGCCGGGCGTGGTGGCTCACGTCTGTAATCCCAGCGCTTTGGGAGGCCAAGGCGGTTGGATCACCTGAGGTTAGGAGTTCGAGACCAGCCTGGCCAACATGGTGAAACCCTGTCTTTACTAAATAAAAACTAGCAGGGCGTGGTGGTGGGCACCTGTAATCCCAGCTACTTGGGAGGCTGAGGCAGGAAAATCACTTGAACCGAGGAGATGGAGGTTGCAGTGAGCTGACATGGTGCCACTGCACTCCAGCCTTGGTGACAGAGTGAGACTCCATCTCAAAACAAACAAAAAAACAATAAATAAAAAATAATTGCATTTTTGTGGGTTATCATATATACAGAATTAAAATATATAAATTTAATAGCATACAATATGGGAAACAGCATATTGATTTGTACTATTTTAAGGTTCTTTACATGGTCTGTGAAGTGGTAAAGATTTATATGCCCATGGACCCCGGAGCTGAAAAATTCCTATCGCCTATTGATGTCATAGGCAATTCTAGGGCGGTACACTGCCTTTTTTATGTTTGGGTTGTTTAGATACACAAATGTTTACCGCTGCATTACAATTACCATGATGTTATAATTGAGTAGAGTAAAATGCTGTACAGCTTTTTAGTCTAGGAGCAGTAGCCTGTGCCATCCAGGTTTGAGTAAGTACAGTCGACAACGTCTGCACAAAGATGTGATTCTCAGAAGGTATCCCTGTCTTTAAGCCCCATGGCTGTAATTTAATTAAAATGTAAGAATTCTGGAATACATAGTATCATGGGTACAATAATCACTAAACATAGTTACAGCATAAAGCCCTTAAATAAAATGAAGTGGAGTATTTTTAAAAGCCAAAAGAATGCAAAAGGCCAAAAACAGATGAAATAAACAGAAAATAAATTCCTGATTTCTGTTGTCAGTGATGCAACAATCATCTGAGAGACACACCCATCGATGCTGGCTTCTTCGCCCACCTTCATTTCTTGGTCCATGTAATCATGAACTTTACTGAGAGTCAACCCCATAAAAACATCTGCAGGTTCAAGCTTCTGTTCACCTCAGCACTATTCACAAAGGCGAAGATATGAAATCAACCTGCGTGTCCATCAACAGATGACTGCATCAAGAATGTGGTCTACGTACAGAGCAGAGGGCTGTTCAGCCACGAAGAGGAGTAAAATCATGTCTTTTGCAGCAGCATGGATGGAACTGGAGGGCGTTATCTTAAATGAAGCAGCTCAGACACGGAAAGACACATACAGCTTGTTCTCACATATAAGTGTGAGCTAAATAATGTGTACACCCAGAGGTAGAGTGTGGAATGATAGGCAGTGAAGACTTGGAGGGTGCTGGGGGCGGGAGGGGGTGGGTGATAAGAAGTTACTCAATGAATGCAATGGCAATATGACTCCAGTGATCAATACAGCACAAGTTTTGACTTCACCACCATACAAATAGCAGTTTCACAAAATTACACCCGTGCCCCATAAATTTATACAAATAAAATAACAAAAAGAAAATGTGCAGTTTCTAGAGGGGGAGTCCCCTGCACACCATTGCTTTTCTATGTGACACCCCAGGATTTTACCAGATATACAAGTGAAAAACCATGTTGCTAAAAAATAGTTCCCATCTTCCAATTTTCTTATCGTCATCTGGGAAATAAAATCTGTACATACTTGGGAATAAAATTTGTTGAATTATCAAAAATATATATGCTAATATATGTGAGTCATTAGCTATATCCGCATTGAAATAAAATTTGTGAAGACTCTTCAAACTCTCGTAAAGATTTATTTGGCCGGGCGTGGTGGCTCACGCCTGTAATCCCAGCACTTTGGGAGGCAGAGGCAGGCAGATCATGAGGTCAGGAGATCAAGACCATCCTGGCTAACACGGTGGAACCCTGTCTCTACTAAAAATACAAAAAATTAGCCAGGTGTGGCGCTGGGCGCCTGTAGTCCCAGCTACTTGGGAGGCTGAGGCAGGAGAATGGTGTGAACCCGGGAGGCGGAGCTCAGAGTGGGCTGAGATCATGCCACTGCACTCCAGCCTGGGTGACAGAGCGAGGACTCTGTCTCAAAAAAAAAAAAGGAAAAATAAAAAACACGAGAACATACTGCAGGAGAAAACATGCCTGGTCTGAGACGGCTGTGCCAGCTTTCTGAGGCCTTGAATGGCAAGCCCTTTGAGACTGTCAAGAGGAGCGAGAGGAGTCGGTGGGATTTAGCATCGGTGATGAGGTGCGCCACCCACGGTGTGACTTCAGAGTAGTTCCGGGGAAAGAAAATGAAGTCCTGTGAAGTATGGGGAGCACCTTCAGCAGCAGTAGTGGATCTGAACAGCCTCCCAGACACAGACACCCATGGGTGTGAAGTGTCTCAGGAACGGGTGAAATCACCCACAATGGAGAGGAGCACCCTGGGGTGCTAGAACTTTTGAACCACTTTTCCTCCTGTCTTGGGTCAGGCCTCATAGCTAACTCTTTGGTGCGTGGTACTCTCTCTGGCTATGGGAGAGATGTGAGAAGCTTCAGAAAAGCAAATGGGAAGATATGGAGCAGGCAGATGGCCGGTCCCCATGGAAGAGTCCCCATTGTGAGGCCTCCCTGGGGATCTGGCAGTGGCCACAACACACTGGCCTGTGAGATTGGTTGTGATTGTCATTGTTGTGGAAAACGATTATCATCTGTCCTCAGTGGTGCCAATGCTGAGTCACCTGGAGGTGGGGGATGGGCAATTTGACCTCTCAAGACCCTTCGGCATTATATTGAGGAGGGAGCGTGGCAGAGGGAATGGTGGCCCTGGTGACACTGAGGAGGGAGCGTGGCAGAGGGAATGGTGGCCCTGGTGACACTGAGGAGGGAGCGTGGCAGAGGGAATGGTGGCCGTGGCTGATATTGAGGAGGGAGCGTGGCAGAGGGAATGATGGCCGTGGCTGATATTGAGGAGGGAGCGTGGCAGAGGGAATGGTGGCCGTGGTGATATTGAGGAGGGAGCGTGGCAGAGGGAATGATGGCCGTGGTGACACTGAGGAGGGAGTTTGGCAGAGGGAATGATGGCCGTGGCTGATATTGAGGAGGGAGCGTGGCAGAGGGAATGGTGGCCGTGGTGATATTGAGGAGGGAGCGTGGCAGAGGGAATGGTGGCCGTGGTGACACTGAGGAGGGAGTTTGGCAGAGGGAATGATGGCCATGGCTGATATTGAGGAGGGAGCGTGGCAGAGGGAATGATGGCCATGGTGACATTGAGTCAGCACTTATTGGGTTCCATGTGCACGTGGTCAAGTTTTCCTGTGGTTTTTCTCAGAAAGGAGCCATGATCCTGTAACAGTGAAACAGCAAAAGTACTAACAAAACTGACTCCATTTTTATTTAATGGGCTTTTTCTCATCCCTGCATATAAGCCGGCATAATTTTAGAGCACTAAGATAAAACGCAAAAGCAGTAATCATGTAGTTTTTGCAACTAACTGTGGGATTAATGGAAAGTATGTAAACAGCTAACTGTGGTTTGTTAAAGATTTATATGAGCATTGTGATCTAATCAAGGAGAAAGAAGGTCCCAGCCTCCTGGGACCATTGCTGGCACCTAGATGTGTGAGGTAGTCAGGTACCTCTTGATCCCAACCCTCTCCTCTTCCACCCTCCCTTGAACCAGATAAGTGCTTGTCAGTGCTGTTTTGGGAGTATTCTGCCCTGTGGTTAAATAGGTGTGAGTGCTGGAAACTCCTGCAGCAATCTGGGGCTTTCTGGTGCTGTGAAGACAGTTACTCTAAAAGTCCTGATGCCATCTCTGCACTTGGGTACAGTTGTGTGACTCTGGGTTTGTGACAGATCCTTCAACTACCCTACCTGCCACTCCATATCTGCTGAGATTTTCTTTCTTCTTTTGTTTTTGTTTTGGGACGGAACCTCGCTCTGTTGCCAGGCTGGAGTGTGGTAGCATGATCTCAGCTCACTATAACCTCTGTCTCCAGGGTTCAAGTGATTCTCCTGCCTCAGCCTCTCGAGTGGCTGGGATTACAGGCGCTCACCACCACATCTAGCTAATTTTTGTATTTTTAGTAGAGACAGGGTTTCACCATGTTGGCCAGGATGATCTCGATCTCTTCACCTCATGATCCACCTGCCTCGGCCTCCCAAAGTACTGGGATTACAGGTGTGAGCCACCGCACTCGGCTGAGATTTTCATAATGTGTTTGAGACATGCTGTTTATTTCTTCTTTTTTTTACTTTTAATTGAAATATTATATACATAGCAAAAAGTCATTCCTATCATAACTGTACAGCTCAATGAATTTTCATGAAATTTAATCATTAACCAGATTGAAATGAAAACCACAACAAATCCTGTGACTGGAAGCCATTCACGATGAGTCTTCTGTGGCCGGCTTCCTGTGGTGAGCCTCCCCATCAAGGGTAACTGCAGCCCCCTTGGAAATAAAGGAGATCAGGACTCCTTTTGTGTGAGCTTCATTTACTCTGTTTTGCGAGATTGGCCCAGATTGTCGCATGTGTTTAAGGATCTGTCCTTCCCGTGGGGACATAGCGTGCCGGGGCTGAAATGTCCTAGAATCTGTTCACAGTTTCTACTGTCAGTGAGGGCTTGGGTGGTTACAGCTTTGGGAGGTGATGAAAGTGCTGCTGTGCACACACCTGTGAGTGTCTTTGGGGAGCACACACGCACTTTTCTGTCGGATATTCTCCACCCAAGGGGTCACTGGTCATCGCAGATGTGCTTGTCCACTTTCAGCAGCTACTGACTGAGAGTTTCCCAGGTGGAGCGTGCACCGGATGTCATGCCAGCTGAGGAAGAGAGTTTGGTTGCTCCCCAGCCTCTCCAACAGTTGGTATTTTCTGATGTCTTCATTCTGGCCATGCTGAGGGATGCATTAAAAGCACATAGAAAGTCCAGATGCCTCTGGGCAGCTCATAGATTCTGAATGTTGGGAGACAAGGACAACTGTCAATCTTTGTCAGTGCTAGGACTGATTCTCAGTATCTGACCCAAAACTAGGAACGAGGCGATGGTTTGTGGTATTTGATAACGTTGTCAGCATATGCCCTAGAAGTGCTCAAATCCTGGCACATACACAACGTAGGGACGGGACAAACGTGAACTTGGCACGGTTGGTTATAGCTTGCGTCTAGCACCTTGTTTTTGCAACTCTCATGTCCAGCTGGGGTAGGGCCATGCATGGGCAGCATCCCGATGTCCCGCCATCGCCCCGTCCACCCAGCTCCTCCAGAGGACGAGTTACAGTAGCTTCCTAGTGGCAAGACAGATGAGGGGTCCCATCTAATGCCAGGTTAAGATTGTCTTTCTTTTTCTGAGGTAGAAGTGGTGCTTTGCTGTTTATCAATTGAGTTCAGTTATGAAAACATGGCCACACACATTACAGAGGTTAGTGGCTGTTTCCTCAAGGGTTTGGGAAAGAAGTCTCTTACCAAACGAGGACTGATTCAGGAGGGCACATAAGCCGGGTTGTGTCAGGTTCTTCACTGTGCGTAGAGAGCCTTTTCCTCAGTAGCAATTATTTCCTCTGTGGGTTAATAATTTTGCAACTGCTGATTGAAATAGACATGACAGGCCGGGCGTGGTGGCCTATGATCCCAGCACTTGGGAGGCCTAGGCGAGTGGATCACCTGAGGTCAGGAGTTCATGACCAACCTCGTCAATATGGCGAAATCCCATCTCTACAAAAATGCCAAAATTAGCCGGGCGTGGTGGCACATGCCTGTAATCCCAGCTACTTGGGAGGCTGAGGCAGGGGAACTTCTTGAACCCGGGAGGTGGAGGTTGTAGTGAGCCAAGATTGCACCACTGCACCCCAGCCTGGTTGACAGAGACTCCATCTCAAAAAAAAAAAAACAAAAAAACAATAGACATGACAGACACATCCTCCAGCAAAAGTCTGTGCTCTATGGCAGGAGTAGGTTTTCTCTACCCTTGCTTTTAGATTCCTTTGACTTGGCTGGGTGCAGTGGCTCATGCCTGTAATCCCAGCACTTTGAGAGGCCAAGGCGAGCAGATCATGAGGTCAGGAGATAGAGACCATCCTGGCCAACACGGTGAAACCCCGTCTCTGCTAAAATACAAAAAATTAGCTTGGCGTGGTGGCACGTGCCTGTAGTCCCAGCTATGCAGGAGGCTGAGGCGGGGGATTCGCTTGAACCTGCGAGGCGAAGGTTGCAGTGAGCCGAGATCACGCCACTGCACTCCAGCCTGGGGGACAGAGCAAGACTCCATCTCAAAAAAAAAAAAAAAAAGAAAATTAAAAATAGATTCCTTTGACTTGACCCCTATTTCTCCTCTTGTTTTATAAAGTCAACAGGAAGAAAACAACAACAACAACAACAAAAAACCCACCTGTGCCTAGAGAACACATCCGAACCTATGGCACTGTAGTGCCGCCTTTTCTATCACTGTAGGTGGCCTCAGAGGGGAAAATTCATGCATATTCTGCATGTGCCACTTGTGACGGTGAAATCTAGATGATAGGGAAGGTGAGTCTTCCTTGCTGGCTTTCGTCTGGGGAGCCACCCTGACTCCAGCTTTCTGGTTAGGATGAGGATTGGTGGCGATGAAGGAACATTATTTTCCAGGTAAAGCACTGTGACCGTGTTTCCACAAGCAGTTGCGTTTCCTTTAGCTGGTACGAGTTTGTGCGCGTGGGCAGTGGGGTGTGTCTGTGTGGGGTGGGATTTGTGTGGGGCGGCTGTGTGTATGTGCCCATGTCTGTTTCCCCTGGTGTTATACTCTGCCTAGACAGCAGAGTTGCAGGTGTAAGCTTTCTCAACAAGGAATGCCATCCCCATTACTCCACAGCGTGTATGTGGAGCCTAACTGGGTGGACTGCAATGCAGTTCCGACCCTCACCCCTCAGGGTTTAGCACCAGATTCCACAACTGCAGAGCTAAGTCCCACAAAGCTGCCCTTACTTCAGACACCAGCTGAACTTTGGAAGTCCCCAAGCCACCTGCACTTCCGACAAACTGGCTATAAATTCAAGGATTACCATGACTTCCTCAGGTTCAAAACTTCACTAGAAATGACTCAGAGAACTCAGAAAAGGGCTATATTTGCAATTTGATTAGAAATGATCTGCATAGAGCAAGGTGTATGGGGCTGGGGGATCCTGGATGCATGGCTTCCATGTCTTCTGTCTGGGGAATCGTGGGGTGGGGTGCTGGAGGGGGGGTGGGTTCCAGGTCACAGATGGATTCAAAGGTTTCTTGATTGGCAATTGGTTGAAAGGGTTAAGCTCTGTCTTAAGAGTTGAAATCAGCTTCAATTAGGTAACATGGTGTGGTCGGGGGTGGGAGTTTGGGAGGTTATGGGAGCCAAGGTTCTTGTCACGTAAATGACACTTCCAGGCAGAGGGCTTCAGAGAGGATAGACGTAAACGTCTCTTATTGGACTTAAAAGGTGACAGACTTTCTGGAAAGACCTAGTGATAGAGCCATATGCTCTACAGATTGCAGATTTCCCACAAAGAGACAGCTGTGTTGGGCCATTCCAAAAAATGTCAAAGAAATATATCTCAGGGTAAAATACTCAGACTTCCTTCAGGACCTGCTTTCAGGTGATGCTATACCAGAGCGTGTTTGAAGTTTGGTATCTTATTGCTACAAAGCGTTTCTTCCGTCAGTCTTAGGATCTCTATTTTCATGTCACTGCTGCTCGGTTGGGTCTGAACCACAAAAGGAGGAGGGAATACTGAGGCGTGCCCGACCCCTCTTCTCCCTCATGCTCTGAATGAATTTTTCAGGTTTATTTGGGTCCCCTTGGCTGAGAGGAGGGTCCATTCAGTTCATTGAGGGGCTTAGAAATTTAATTTTAATTTACATTGTAAAGTGTAAACATATGCAATGTTGATCAATTATACCTTAATAAAGCTGAGGGAAAAGAGAACAAAAGGAACCATGACTAACAACAATGAAAAGAAATGGAAGCTGAGTCACATTTAAAATATTTATTAATCTGTTTTAAAATAACAGAAACAAGACCATTATAGAGCAACATAAATAGCATCTTTTTGTGAAAAATATTTTCCAAAGCAAAAGTGATTTGTGGGAAAAGTGGCTTTGCTTTCCCGTTCTCTGAGAGTCTGTCACATCTGACAACAGGAGCTGGGTCCCTGTGCCTGCCTCAGTCAGGGCACCGCACTCCCCACAGCATACGGCCTCTGGGCACTTGGCCAGGCATAGTAGCTCACACCTGTAAACCCAATTTTTTCCTTCCTTCCTCCCTCCCTCCCTTCCTTCCTTCTTTCATCCCTCTCTCTCTCTCTTTTTTTTTTTTTTTTTTTTTTAAGATGGAGTCTGGCTGTGTTACCCAGGCTGGAGCATAATCTCGCCTCACTGCAACCTTTGCATCCCAGGGTCAAGCAATTCTCCTGCCTCAACCTCCCAAGTAGCTGGGATTACAGGCATGCGACATGATGCCCAGGTAATTTTTGTATTTTTAGCAGAGACGGGGTTTCGCCACGTTGCCCAGGCTGGTCTCCAGCTCCAGATCTCAGGTGATCTGCCTGCCTTGGCCTCCCAAAGTGCTGGGATTACAGGCATAAGCCACCACACCTGGCCCCAATTTTCAATCATAAGGTACTATTCCCAAAATATGAAATGCTAAATGTCTCATAACACCTTTGGCATTCAAATGTCCAACATCTCAGCGTTTTGTCTTATTAAAGACTGCAAAAATGTACAAGACTTCAAAACCATGAAATAAACTAAATAAAACTAAGGAGACCCAAATAAAATTCAATGTACTTAAGGTTCAGTGCAGCTATAACAGAATATCTAAGACTGGGTAATTTTTTTAAATTATTTTATTATTATTATTATTGTTATTATTATTATTATTATTATTTGAGACAGAGTCTCGCTCTGTCGCCCAGGCTGGAGTGCAGTGGCGCGATCTTGGCTCACTGCAAGCTACACCTCCTGGGTTCACGCCATTCTCCTGCCTCAGCCTCCCGAGTAGCTGGGTAGCTGGGACTACAGGCGCCCGCCACCACGCCCAGGTAATTTTTTGTATTTTTAGTGGAGACAGGGTTTCACTGTGTCTCGAGGCCAGGATGGTCTCGATCTCCTGACCTTGTGATCCGCCCACCTCGGCCTCCCAAAACGCTGCGATTACAGGCGTGAGCCACCGCGCCAGGCCAAGACTGGGTAATTTATTTTTAAAAAAGAGGCTTATTTGGCTCAATATTCTGGTGACTGGAAAGTCTGAGATTGGGCAGTGCACACAGTGAGGGGCTTGTGCTGCTCCAACTCCTGGCAGAACGTGCAAGGGGAAACCAGCACAGGCAAGGAGAGCACACGGCAAGAGAGGAAGCAAGAGGGTCCAGGAAGCCGAATTCACTTCCATAACACCCCACGCCTGGTAACTCATCCAGTCCCACGAGACAGCATTCATCTATTCATGAAAGATCTGCCCATCACCCAAATACCTCCCACTAGCCCCCACCTCCCACCACCACCACATCGGGAATCAAATTTCAGTGTGTGTTTTGGTGAGGACAAACCACATCCACACCGTAGCATACACCCTACCCTGTGGGGCCATGCTGCTGTGTCCTGCCCCTCCCAGTTGCTGTGGCACCCTAGCCCTTGGGGCCTGAGCTGATTTGCGCCCTGCTTTCCAGAAAATCAATGCCTTGGCCAGCCAGAGAAATCACAGTCCCTAATGCAAGAGCTGAACAAGTGCCCCACTTGATGGGAAGTCCCCTGGCTGAGCGAGACGGATGGAAAAGAAAGCTCCTCTAAATAATAAAGGCCGCCTCTAAAAAACCCACAGCTAACATCATAATCAATGGGGAACAATTGAAAGTCTTTCCACTAAGACTGAGTTCAAGACAGGGATGCCTAGCCTTGTCACTTTTATTCAACATAGTACTGGAAGTACTAGCAAGAGCAATTAGACAAATAAAAAGGCAATAAATTATCTCTATTTGCAGATGACATGATCCATATTTAAAAAAACTCATATTTCCCATAAGAAAATGTTAAAACTAATAAATGAATTCAGTAAAGTTGCAGCATATAAACTCAACATACAAAAATCAGGAGCATTTCTATACACAAATAACAATCTAGCTGAAAAACAAATCAAGAAAACAATCCCATTTACAGTAGCACCAATCAAAATAAAATACTTAGGAATAAATTTAGACAAGAAGGTGAAAGACTAGTACACTGAAAACTATAAAACACCGATGAGAGAAATTTAAGAATACACAAACAATGTAAAAACATCCCACATTTCTGACTTGGAAGAATTAAAATTGTTAAAATGGCATACTATCCAAAGCAAATATACAGTTTTAAGACAATCCCTATCAAAATTCTAATAGCATTTTTCACAGACATAGAAAAATACAATCCTACAATTCACATGGAACCACAAAAAACCCCAAGCTAACACAATACAGAGGAAAAAAAAATTAATGTTGAAGGCATAACACTACCTGATTTAAAATTACATACAAAGCTATAGTAATAAAAACAGTATATGGTATTGGCATCAAAACAAAAACATAGACCAATGGAACAGAATAAGAAGCCTAGAAATAAATCAAAACATATACTGTCAACTAATTTTCAACAAGAGCAACCAAGAGGACACAGTGGAAAAAAGACAGTTTCTTCAGTAAATGATGCTGTGAAACTGGATTTTCACAGGCAAAACAATGAAATTGGGCCCTTATCTTACACCCTATAGAAAATCGACTCAAACTAGATGAAAGACATAAATAAGACATGAAACCATGAAACTCCTAGAAGAGAACGTAGGGGACAGCCCCCTTGACGTTGGCCTTAGCAATGATTTTTCAGATAACCCACCAAAAGCCAGGCTACATGCAAAAGTCAACAAGGACGACTACATCAAACTAAAACACTTCTGCACAGCAAAGGAAACAATCAAAAACAGGCAACCCACAAACTGGGAAAAATATTTGCAAGTCACTAACTGATCAAGTGCTAATATCCAAAATCAATGAAGAACCCTTACAACTTAAGCAGACAAATAACCCTGTTAAAAAGCTAACAAGAGACCTGAACAGACATTTCTCCAAAGACGACAAAAACAATCAGCAGGAAGTGGGGAGATGAAGGCCAAAACACGCAAAGTAGCAGATGTCGGATGAACAAGGCCAGAGACCTAATGTATAACATGAGGACACTGTCTTGGGATTTTTGTTGAATAAGTAGATTTTCACTGCCCCGACACACAAAAAAGTACCTATGTGAGATGGTAGGTATGTGAACTTGCTGACTATAGTAACCATTTGACTATTGATGTGTACCTTTAACATCATGCTGTCAACCTCAAATATACACAGTAACATTTAGTTTTAAAAAAGAAAAGTTTGGCCAGGTGCGGTGGCTCATGCCTGTAATCCCAGCACGTTGGGAGGCTGAGGTGGGTGAATCAACCTGAGGTCAGGCGTTCGAGACCAGCCTGGCCAACATGGTGAAACCCCATCTCTACGGAAAATACAAAAATTAGCCGGGTGTGGTGGTGGATGCCTGTAATCGCAGTTATTCAGGAGGCTGAGGCAGGAGAATTGCTTGACCCCGGGAGGCAGAGGTTGCAGTGAGCTGAGATTGCGCCACTGCACTCTAGCCTGGGCAGCAGGAGTGAAACTCCACCTTGAAAAAAAAAAGTTGGTGGGGGGCGGAGCTCGGCGGAGACGGGGAAGGAGTCCCCGTGGCTGCCGCTCCTCGAGTTGGGGCCTCCCTCGGACACTGTCAGGCAGACGGCAAGTACCGAGCGTGGGTGGCCGCGGTGTCCGTGGGCCACGCTCAGCTGCGGTCAGAGGCGACATGAGTGCCGCGGGGCTGCTGGCCCCGGCCCCGGCCCGGGCTGGAGCGGACCGAGTACTACCCCGAGGAGGACGAAGAGCTGGAGAGCGCCAAGGACGACGAGCGCAGCTGTCGGGCCGCGAGTTGGATGAAGACACTGAGGATGCTACTGAAACTGACCTGGCAAAGCATGATGAAGAAGACTATGTAGAAGTGAAGGAACAGATGTATCAGGACAAACTGGCTTCTCTCAAGAGGCAGTTGCAACAACTACAAGAAGGTACATTACAGGAATATCAGAAGAGAATGAAAAAACTAGATCAGCAGTACAAAGAGAGGACACGGAATGCCGAACTCTCCCTCCAGCTGGAAACTGAACAAGTGGAACGAAATTACATAAAGAAGGCAGCAGTGAAAGAATTTGAAGACAAGAAGGTTGAGCTGAAAGAGAACCCGATTGCTGAGCTAGAAGAAGAGAAGAAAATGATTGAAAACGAAAAGCTGACAATGGAACTGAATGGAGATTCTATGCAGGTGAGACCTATCCTGACCAGCAAGTTGAGGAGGTGACCAAATGATCCCGTCCCCATCCCAGATGAGAGGAGAAAACCTGCTCCAGCCCAGCGAAACTGTGTGTTAACAGATGAACAGATCATGGAGGATCTGAGAACATTAAATAAGCTTAAGTCACCAAAGAGACCAGCATCTCCATCCTCTCCTGAGCACTTGCCTGGACACCCACCGAATCTCCAGCCCAGAGGTTTGAAGCTCAGATAGAAGATGGCAAACTGTACTATGACAAAAGATGGTACCACAAGAGCCAGGCCCTCTATCTGGAGTCAAAGGACAACCAGAAACTGAGCTGCGTGATCAGTTCTGTAGGAGCCAGTGAGATCTGGGTGAGAAAGACAAGTGACAGCACCAAGGGGCCAGCTTCAGCGCGGGCTCTTCGTCATCCGCCGGCGCTCAGCTTCTTGACTTTCTACAGTGCTCTTCTCTTGACCCTTTTTCTGGAGTGGGTTTTATTTTTGTTTTGTTTTGTTTTCTTCTTAACAGAAAAATGTTAACTTACTGGGAGTAGCTACTCAGCCTTAGAAATGGAGAGCACTGTCGTGGATTCTTTAAGGCACTTTTGTGGCCATCCACTTCCAACTTTGTCAGTCTTTTCTGCCTCAACTTCTTCCAGACATCAGTCACCATGAGACTGTTTTACTTTCAGGAGTATTGGGGAGTTTGATTTACTTTCCTTTTATTTCTTTATTTTTTGCTTATACTTGTTTTTGAAAACCTCCTCTGAGTTTGAAGGGACAGCTATTTTTATTAATTATCTTTAAGTCTCTCTGTCATGGAGAAGAGCAGGAAGGGATACACTGTCCAGTGCATTTTCATTAGTGGATCACGTAGCTACTTTCCCTGTCGAGTCCAATTCACTATTTCCCCAGAAGCTTGGGGCAGAGGTCCTAGCAGAAGGAGATGAATTCTCCTGGCTCTCAGCCTTCTCGGAGAAATAAATGCTTTCTGTAACATCTGGCGCACGCCATCCATTCCACTGGCTGAGCGATGGAAAAGCTTGCCTGGGAGACTCTGTGCACTGAAGTAAATGGGGTTGGGGGAGGGGACACTTCATATTTATAATGTGCTGAAGGTACCATATTTTAAATATTTAATGCAGGTGATTTATTCAAACATTTGTTCTAGCTGAAGCTGGAATAAGCAGTGGTCATTTCAGAAGTTTTCGTTTGTAATTCCTTCCTCTCCCTTGTTCCCAAGTAGGTAGTAGCAGTATGTGCCACGGGATGATTATCTGGGTAATCTCTTACGGGTGGGAGGTGAGATTGATAGTGCAGTAATCAGTGATCTATAGACCCTCATGCACGATTCCAGTTTCACTCTTGTGGCTGACGCCATCATTGCACATCGGCCATTCCAAACCTGCAGAGAACTTTGTTGTCAGGCCCTGAGCACTCAGAGCTTCATTTGGCCCAGGTTGAAGACAAGGAAAGCTCTGCCGTGGCTGCCTCTGGACTGACACCCTCCCTAATGAGTCCTGATGAAACAGCCTTTCCTACATCCTTCCCTCATTCCCATGATTGGAGAAATGATTCATTGGGTGATGAGTGTTGGGGTTTTCTATACTCATGTTGCCATCTTGAGATGTTTAAAAAATTTGGGGTTAGAGCAACTGTTAGCATCTCTACGGGCAATCAGTAGAACTTACACATTCTAGGAAATCTTTCTTTGTAAGTAATTCTTTTGGTCTCAAGTGACTCCCTTCATGTTGTCTCTTGACATACAAACCCCAAAGCAAGTTGGGGGGTTGTGATGACAATTAAATCACCTTCTCTGAAGTTCTGGCTCTACAGAGACCAGAACCTACTGACTTGTACAGACTTGTACAAGTAAAGACTTATACAGATAGGTTTTTGTTTTAACTTATAATCTGTTTTTTCCTCTTTTTTTTTTTTTTTTTCTGGTGTTGGAGTCTTATTTAGAAAACAGGATAAATGACACTGTTATAAAAAAAAAAAAATTATCTCCAATCGAGAGAAAACCACTATTACCATGTTTTGTGTTCCTTTCCAAAATATTTTATGAATAAACAATTGTTCAGTCAAATTTATTTTTATTTTATTTTATATATATATATTTTTTATTATACTTTAAATTCTAGGGTACATGTGCACAACGTACAGGTTTGTTACATATGTATACATGTGTCATGTTGGTGTGCTGCACCCATTAACTCGTCATTTACATTAGGCATATCTCCTAATGCTATCCCTCCCCACTTCCCCCACCCCACAACAGGCCCCGGTGTGTGATGTTCCCCTTCCTGTGTCCATGTGTTCTCATTGTTCAATTCCCACCTATGAGTGAGAACATGCAGTGTTTGGTTTTTCGTCCTTGTGATAGTTTGCTGAGAATGATGGTTTCCAGCTTCATCCATGTCCCTACAAAGGACATGAACTCATCATTTTTTATGGCTGCATAGTATTCCATGGTGTATATGTGCCACATTTTCTTAATCCAGTCTATCATTGTTGGACATTTGGGTTGGTTCCAAGTCTTTGCTATTGTGAGTAGTGCCACAATGTGAGACCTTATACCGAAGCATGCATCACATTACCTATAAAAGTGTCTGATCTCCTCTTTTCCTATTTGAATGCCCTTTATTCATTTCTCTTGTCTGGTTGCTGTGGCCAGGATTTCTGATGTTGGAAAGGAGTGGTGAGAGAGGTGATCCTTATCTTGTGCTGGTTTTCAAGGGGAATGCTTCCACCTTTTGTCCATTCAGTACGATGTTGGCTGTGGGTTTGTGACAGATGGCTCTTATTTATTTATTTATTTTATTTTATTATTTATTTATTTTTTGAGATGGAGTTTCACTCTTCTTGCCCAAGCTTAGAGTGCAATGGCACGATCTTGGCTTACTGCAACCTCCACCTAATGGGTGCAAGTGATTCTCCTGGCTCAGCCTACCTAGTAGCTGTGATTACAGGCACACGCCACCACTCCTGGCTAATATTTTTTTGTATTTTTAGTAGAAATGGGGTTTTACCATGTTCGCCAGGCTGGTCTCAAACTCCTGACCTCAGGTGATCTGTCCACTTTGGCCTCCCAAAGTGCTGGGATTACAGGCATGAGCCACCGTGCCCAGCCCATGGCTCTTGTTATTTTGAGGTGTGTTCCTGCAATACCTGGTTTATTGAGTTTTTAATATGAAGGGATGTTGAATTTTATCAAAAGCCTTTTCTGTATCTATTGATATGATTGTGTGGTTTTCGTCTTTAGTTCTGTTTATGCGATGAATCACATTTATTGATTTGCATATTTGAACCAGCCTTGCATCCTGAGGATGAAGCCTACTTGATCATGGTGGACAAGCTTTTTGATATGCTGCTGGATTTGGTGTGCTAGTATTTTGTTGAGGATTTTTGCATTGATGTTAATCAAGTATATTGGCCTGAAGTTTTCTTTTTTGTTGTGTCTCTGCAAGGTTTTGGTATTAGGATGCAGACAACATGATTCTATGTCTGGAAAGCCCCATATTCTCAGCCCCAAAGCTTCTTAAGCTGATAAACAACTTCAGCAAAGTTTCAGGATACAAAATCAACATACAAAAAAAATCACTAGCATTCTTATACACCAGCAACAGCCAAACCAGGAACCAAATCAAAACTCAATTCCATTCACAATCACCACACACACACACACACGTAGAAATACAGCTAACCAGGAAGGTGAAAGATCTCTACAAGGAGAATTATACAACACTGCTCAAAGAAATTAGAGATGAGACAAACAAATGGGAAAACATTTCATACTCATAGATAGAAAAATTGCCCAAAGCAATTTATAGATTCAATGCTATTCCTATCAAACCACTAATGATATTCTTCACAGAAATGTAAAAAACTATTTCAAAGTTTATATAGAACCAAAAAAGGATCCCAAATGGCCAAGACAATTCTAAGCAAAAAGAACAAAGTTGGAAACATCACACTACCCAACTTCAAACTACACTACAGGGCGATAGTAACCAAAACAGCATGGTACTGGTATAAAAAAAAAGACACATAGGCCAATGAAACAGAATAGAGAATCTAGAAATAAGGCCACATACCTATGATCATCTGATCTTCAACAAAGCTGACAAAAACAAGCAATGGAGAAAGGACTTCCTATTCAATAAATGGTGCTGAGATAACTGGCTAGCCATATGCAGAAGATTGAAACTGGATCTCTTCCTTACACCATATACAAAATCAACTCAGGATGGATTAAAGAATTAAATGAAAACCCAAAACTATAAAAGCTCTGGAAGACAACCTGGGTAATACCATTTTGAACATAGGAACTGGCAAAGATATCGTGATGAAGACGCCAAAAACAATTGCAACAAAAGCAAAAATTGACAAATGGGATCTAATTAAACCAAAAAGCTTCTGCATGGCAAAAGAAACTATCAACAAGAGTAAACAGACTACAGAATAGGAGAAAATATTTGCAAACTATACACACGACAAAGGTCTACTATCAGGCATCTATAAGAAACTTAAGGCTGGGCGTGGTGGCTCACACTTGTAATCCCAGTTCTTTGGGAGGCCAAGGCAGGTGGATCACGAGGTCAGGTGATGGAGACCATCCTGGCTAACATGGTGAAACCCCATCTCTACTGAAAAAAAAAAAATACAAAAAAATTAGCTGGGTGTGGTGGCGGGCGCCTGTAGTCCCAACTACTCGGGGGGCTGAGGCAGGAGAATGGCATGAACCCGGGAGGCGGAGCTTGCAGTGAGCTGAGGTCGCACCACTGCACTCCAGCCTGGGTGACTGAGCAAGACTCCATCTCAAAAAAAAAAAAAAAGAAAAAAACTTAAGCAAATTTCCAAGAAAAAAACCAAGCAACTTTATTTTATTTTGTTTGATTTTTTTTTTTTTTTTTGAGACGGAGTCTTGCTCTGTTGCCCAGGCTAGAGTGCTATGGCACACAGTCTCGGCTCACTGCAACCTCTGCCTCCTGGGGTCAAGCAATTCTCCTGTCTCAGTCTCCTGAGTAGCTGGGATTACAGGCACCCACCTGTAATCCACCACCACGCCAGGCCATTAATTTTTTGTATTTTTTTTAGTAGAAACGAGGTTTTGCCATGTTGGCCAGGCTGGTCTCGAACTTCTGACCTCAGGTGATCTGGCCTCAGGCTCCCAAAGTGCTGGGATTACAGGCCTGAGCCACCACACCATAAAGCAACAATATTCCAAAGTGAGCAAAGGGCATGAGCAAACACTTTTCAAAAGAAGACAAACATGAGGCCAACCAGCATATGAAAAAAAGCTGGGCCAGGCACGGTGGCTCACACCTGTAATCCCAGCACTTTGGGAGGCCAAGGCAGGTGGATCACCTGAGGTCGGCAGTTCAAGACCAGCCTGGCGAACATGGTGAAACCCCATCCCAACCCGTCTCTACTAAAAATACAAAAATTAGCTGAGTGTGGTGATGCATGTCTGTAATCCCAGCTACTCGGGAGGGTGAGGCAGGAGAATCGCTTGAACCAGAAGGCGGGGATTGCAGTGAGCCAAGATGGCACCACGGCGCTCCAGCCTGGGTGAAACAGAGCGAGACTCTGTCTTAAAAAAAAAAAAAGAAGAAGAAGAAAAGAAAAGCTCAATATTACTGATCATTAAAGAAATGCAAATCAAAACCACAATGAGATACCGTATCATATCAGTCAGAATGGCTATTATTGAAAGATAAAAAAATAACAGATGGTGGTGAGGTTTTGGAGAAAAAGGAATGCTTATACACCGTTGGCAGGAGTGTAAATTAGTTCAACCATTGTGGAAGTCAGTGTAGTGATTTCTCAAAGATATAAATACAGAAATACCATTCCACCCAGCAATCCCATTACTGGGTATATACCCAAAGGAATATAAATTGTTGTTATAAAGACACAGGCACACATATGTTTATTGCAGCACTATTCACAATAGCAAAGAAAAAAAAAAGACTCCAGGAGGCATCCCTGGGAGCCTTTCTCCAGCCTCATAGCCCACCTTGCGCCCAAGTGATAGCGTGTAGCTTTCCTTTTGTGACGGGAGCCCACAGGATTCACTCTCTTTTCCTACTTCCTCCGGGGTGAAGCCTCGTGTGTTGGGACAATGTGGGATCAGGGACTGTCTGGGTGACCCTGGCGAGCCTCTCCTCACGGAGTTCTAGCTGCCATCAGGGCAAGGGGAGCACACCCAGGGTGGCCGCCCCCAGGGGTGTTTGGATACAGGCCAGGAGCAGGCTGCTCTGTGATGGTGGGGGGGTGATGAGACTCCCCTGAGAGGCTCCCTTGGGCGCTGGAAAGATGGGACATGGGGAACCGCCTCCTGCCTGGACCAGTTGATGCCCAGAGCCACTCCCCTGGGTCCTCATCGCTCCTTCCAGGCAGTGGGGACGTGGGTTTCCAGAGGAATCCAGGCCTTTAGGAAGAGTGGGAATCTGACTTTGATCTTGCAGCTCCGCATTTTTCCTGCACATTTGCTGATTAGTTTATGCCTGTCAGGGACCTCAGGGCCAGTGCTAAGTCCCAGGGTCTTAGGGTAGGAAAGATGATTCCCCAGATTTCTTGCAGGCATTTGAGCATAATGGAAGGATCAGTGGAGCCTCCAGTGAAACTTGGCAGATTGAGCACTTCATTTATTTTCACTCTCCCAGGATCCTTCCCAAATTATCATAAATAAACAGAGAATTCTGAAACCTACAAAGAAAAATACAGCAGAAGAACAATGAATCAGTTTCAAAGCCTAGGCAGAGAGGCCGTGGGATGACTGACAGCAACCCCCTGTGGGACTGGAGAGCAGACGGTTTGGTGGAAACAGCGCCCAGTTCCACAGAGGGAACTTGAGGAGAAGCAAAGTGACTGAGCCAGCAGAGCCAGGCCCCAGACCCCCACCCCAGCCTGTGGGAGCTGCAGGTATGAGCTGGGAACACACTGTTCTGTCCCGTCTATTTTTCTCATCATATAAGCTCTGGTTCTAGAAACAACTCACCTGCAGCCAGCTGTCTGGACCAGCACGTGGTAATGGGGCTGGACTATTTACAGGCCCATTGTGACTATTTACAGCCCTACTTACAGGCTGTACATGGCCACCTCCCAGCACGGTGCTCGGCTGTGACGTCAAAATAAGGTAGAGCCGGCCGGGTGAGGGGGACAGGGGAACGGGAGCTGTACACACAAGTGCTGGAGGCTCAGGAGCTCAATACTGTCCGGGGCCAGGGCTGTAAACATGGCTGGGGTGGCCCCTGTGTCATGGGGAGGAAGCCCACAGAGAAAATGTCATTCTCATCACATCACATCACACCAAGGGTACCTGCTATTAACATGGCTTATCGCTTTTTTAAAAATTTTAGATTCAGTGGGTGCATGTGCAGGTTTGTTACATGGATAAACTGTGTGGTGCTGAGGTTTGGGCTTCTAGTGAACCTGTCACTCAAATAGTGAACACAGTACCCAACAGGCAGTTTTTCAGCCCTTCTCCTGCTCCTGCTGTCCACACTTTTTGAGTCCTCAGTCCCTTTTTTTTTTTTTTTTTTTGAGATGGAGTCTCTGTCACCCAGGCTGGAGTGTAGTGGCATGATCTCTGTGCCCTGCAACCTCCGTCTCCCGGGTTCAAGTGAGTCTCCTGCCTCAGCCTCCTGAGTAGCTGAGACTATAGGCACACGCCACCACACTCAGCTAATTTTTGTATTTTTGTTTTATTTTATTTATTTATTTTTTGAGACGGAGTCTCACTCTGTCTCCCAGGCTGGAGTGCAGTTGCGCGAACTTGGCTCACTGCAAACTCTGCCTCCCGGGTTCACGCCATTCTCCTGCCTCAGCCTCCCAAGTAGCTGGGACTACAGGCGCCTGCCACCACGCCTGGCTAATTTTTTGTATTTTTTAGTAGACACGGGGTTTCACCGTGTTAGCCAGGATGGTCTCGATCTTCTGACCTCGTGATCTGCCCGCCTCCGCCTCCCAAAGTGCTGGGATTCCAGGCGTGAGCCACCACATCTGGCTCCTAGTGACTGCTTCCATCTTTATGTCCCTGTGAACCCAAGATTTAGCTCCTACTTACAAGTGAGAACATGTGGTATTTTATTTTCTGTTACTGTGTTAATTCACTTAGGATAATGACCTCCAGCTCCATCCATGTTGCTGCAAAGGACACAATTTTGTTCTTTTTTATGGCTATATAGTATTCCATGGTGTATATATGCCATATTTTCTTTTTTTTTCCTTCTTTTTTTTTTTCCCTGAGACGGAGTCTCGCTCTGTTGCCCAGGCTGGAGTGCAGTGGCGCGATCTCTGCTCACTGCAAGCTCCACCTCCTGGGTTCATGCCATTCTCCTGCCTCAGCCTCCCAAGTAGCTGGGACTACAGGTGCCTACCACCATGACCGGCTAATTTTTTTTTTGTATTTTTTTTAGTAGAGATGGGATTTCACCATGTTAGCCAGGATGGTCTCGATCTCCTGACCTCATGATCCGCCTGCCTCCGCCTCCCAAAGTGCTGGGATTACAGGCGTGAGCCACCATGCCCGGCCCCATATTTTCTTTATCCAATCCACCCTTGATGGGCACCTGGGTTCATTCATGTCTTTGCTACTGGGGATAGCGCTGGGCTTACCACTGTGGATGCTGACCTTGACCACCTGGCTGGGGTGGTGCTCATCAGGTGTCCCTGCTCTGCAGTGACTCCTCCCCACTTCCACACTGTACTCTTTGGAAGGAAGTCACTGACCACAGCTCCCACCTCAGAAGTGGGGAGTTACACGCTCCCTCTGTAAGGGTGGGGTAGGTACATAACTTGTTTGGAATTCTCCTGCACATAATATTTGTCCTTCTCCTTCATTAATTTCTTTATTCAGTCATTTATTTATATTCATATCAATATTGGCTCATGGATATTGATCATATACTCTGGGCCACAATCCAATACTACTTGATGTATTGTGTTGCTCAAATTGTTCCAGTTTTGGCCACTGGAAGCTCTTTCAGTTGACCCCCACATCTCTTTGACCGAGCCCTATCATAGGGGGTTGGTTGGGTTGTTTGTTTACTTGTTTTACCATTTTCTGACTTTCTGATGCTCCAGGCACATCCTGAGTATTTCCTGGCCCAGTGCTAGAAGCAACCATTCTCCAAGGATCTCTGGTTCCTTTCCCTGGAGAATGGTATTAGAAACCAAGAATTAGGTGCTGGTGTGCTCATTGCTACTGGGGCATTGTTGCTTCTAGGCCTTCTCAGTGGACAGAGCACAAAAATCTATGCGTGGATGCTCACCCATGTGTATATACACGTGAGGGTTAATTTTGCCATCTTGGCTAGGCTATGGTGCCAGGTTGTTTGGCCAAACATTAGTCTAGCTGTTGCTGTGATTGTACTTTTTGTATGTGATTAACATTTTAATCAGGATACTTTGAGTAAGGAGATTACTCTTCATAACATGTTGGGGAGGGAGGGCCTCATGCAATCAAAGAGCAAAAATTGAAGTTTCCTGAAGAAGCAGCAGTTTGCCTCAAGACTGCACCATAGGAACCCTGATGGTTTCCAGCCTACAAACTTCAGACTCAAGACTACAACTCGGCCTGGTGTGGTGGTTCACGCCTGTAATCCCAGCACTTTGGGAGGCCGAGGCGAGCAGATTATGAGGTCAGGAGATCAAGACTATCCTGGCTAACACAGTGAAACCCCATCTCTACTAAAAATATAAAAAAATTAGCCGGGCGTGGTGGCAGGTGCCTGTAGTCCCAGCTACTAGGGAGGCTGAGGGGAGGCTGAGGCAGGAGAATGGTGTGAACCCGGGAGGCAGAGCTTGCAGTGAGCCGAGATCATGCCACTGCACTCCAGCCTGGGTGACAGCATGACAATCTGTCTCAAAAAAAAAAAAAAGAAGAAGACTACAGCTCTCCTCTGAATTTCCAGCTTGCAGGTCTACTCTATATAATTTAGGTCTGCCAGCCCCCACAATCACATGATGTGATACACACACACACACACAAAATCTATATGTCTGTGTCCATCTCCAAAGAAGATATACACAGTAAGCACACGAAAAGACGCTGAATATCATTAGTCATCACGGCAATGCGAATCCAAGTCATAATGAGATACCACTTCCCATTCACTAGGATGGCTGGAACCACACATTGGGGTACCAACAACGGGTCACAAGGATATGGTGAAATCCAAGCCCTCTCGCTGCTGGCGGGAATGGACGTTGGTGCAACTGCTTTGGAAAACAGCGTGGCAGTCCTTCAGACAGCCAGCAGAACTGCCATGCCGCCCAACAGTTCAACCTAACAGAAGTGAAATGCTTTCACACAGAAGTTGGTACATGGTCGTTCGTTAGCATCACCATTCACAGTCATCAAAAAGTGGAAAGTACCGAAACGTCCATCAACTGAGGGTGTTTATTTGGGAGGTGTTTTCAGGAGGCAGGAGGTGAGACAGGAGGCAAGGAAAGCACAGGGCCTGGTGAGCACTCAGCAGCCGCTGGTAAGCGTGCCCGGCCCGGCCCTCCACCCCCGTGCTCCATGTCGCCATCAGCGGAGTGCCCGTGGAGATGTGAGATGAGACCTTGAGCAGCCCAGCACAGAGTCCGCACTCTGGAAAGGGCAGTCGCTGTGGTCGTCATCGAGTGCCTGTGAGGATTAAACAGGATAAGACACCTCCAAAGCCCCGGCCAGCTCTAAAGCATTTAGAGAGCACACAGGGAGCCTGGGTTCTCTTTCCTTCCACTTCCCTCGCTGCTCTGGCTGCCCTTCCCTCCTGTCCACCTCGCCGGCTGCCCTGAGCCATTGTGAGTCTCGTGGCAGGTGTGTGTGTGTGTGTGTGAGAGAGAGAGACAGAGACACAGAGCACGTGGGAGCTCATTTCTCCCTGGCTCCAGATGGCGGACAAGGAAAAGCGAGATCACACAGGATCCAGGTTCTCTGAGCCCTAATGCCCATTGTCCCACCCTCAGCCTTGGCCTGTCCCCAGCTTACTGCTGCCCCAAACTACAGGCTTCCAAGCACTTACTGGAACCATTTTTTCTCACATAGCCCTCCAACTCTCAGTCAGGCCTTAGCCAGGCTCTGTCTGCCCCCATACAGTCAGTCAGTTTCCCCAGCCAGCGGGGAGTTTCTGGTTTGCCAAGACTCAGAGGCTGGTGGAAGCCAGACTGGGAAGGGGGTGGCTCTCCTGGCTGAGGAGGGGAGAGAGATGGGGCAGGCTCTCTTAGAGGAGGAGGCCAGATCCTCTGACGAGTAGAGAGCCAGCCGTGCCAGGACTGGGCAGAGCGTGTTCACAGCACAGGTGGCTGCAAGTGCAGAGCCCTGAGGGTGAAAGGCAGGGCTGCGGTGGGGCTTAGAGAGGAGAACAAGGGGTGGAGATAAGTGGGGCAGGGTGGCTAGCGGCCCAATCGGACCGGGCCTCATGGACTCTGGTGGCCACTTCAGATTCTATTTTGGCTGCAGGTTTTAATCCCAACAGCAGTGCGACCTGGTCACACTTGAGAAACACGGGCAGCTGCCGTGGCAAGCACAAGTTGAAGCAGATGGATGTTAGTGGGCTTTGCTGTGCTGGGAGTGGGCATGATGATGGCATGGGCTGGGCATGGTGGGGAGGCTGGAGAGAAGCGGGAAGACTGGGTGGGTGAAGTGACCTCACCTGCCCACAGCTCGCTGAGGTCATAGCGGGTGCGTGAGGAGGAATGGAGTATAGGAACTCCTGGGTCTTGGCCTGTGCAGCGGGTAGCGGGGGTGTCGTGGTGACGGCCGCGGATAACGAGGGAGGGGCTCGGTGGATGCCTTGCTAGGTGGGGCCAGGCTCTGGCCCTCTTGTGAATCGCTTTTTGTACATCACGGTGTGGGCAGTGCTGTCCTGGGGCAATGTGGATCCATTATTCACTGGAGCACAGCACTACTGTTATCTTCTTGTTTATTTGCTCAGTTATTGTTTATCCCCCAAATAGAATGAATGGCTTGCTGAAGTATCCCTTGTGCCTAGAACAACACTGGCACAGGGCAGGGGCTCGATGGATATTTGCTGAATGGATGGATAAAAGGATGGAAGGTGGACACATGGATGGTGGATGGATGGCCGAATGGATGGATGGCTGAATGGATGGATGGATGGATGGTGGATAGATGGCTCTGACAGGGGAATGGGAAGTTTGATACGTTGCTTCAGAGCCCAGAGAGGTTGGGGGGTGGGGGTAGGAGCAGCGGCCCTGCCATCTTTCCCTCCCTGAACCACCTGACCCTCACAGCCCGTCTCAAATGAGCAAAGGGTTCAGGCATCCATGGAGACGCACAGCCACTGCCACACCAGGGCTCAACAGTCTAGTCTGCCCACCACGCCATCTCTCCTGCCTGCAACACCACTCTCCCTCCCACCCCCAGGGCATGGGACCTCCCCTGGGATCTGACCCCTCACCTCCAACGTGGTCCCCAGAGGGCAGGAAGGAGTGCATAGGACATTTTGCATAGCCTCCAAGGAAGCAGCAGCCAGGAGGCGCCACAGATCTGAGATTTTGCAGAGGCGGGACAGCTGCCAGCACCCAGGGCCCCGCCCTGGCGATGCGGAGGTGCTGGAGCCAAGAGGGTTCCCC
Source organism: Pongo abelii (assembly GCF_028885655.2). Lineage (NCBI taxonomy): Eukaryota > Metazoa > Chordata > Mammalia > Primates > Hominidae > Pongo > Pongo abelii. Next base: position 186,744,306 of record NC_071989.2, read on the forward strand.
TGTGGGTTCACTGCTGCTGCCTGCCACCCGGATCTGGGACGGCAAGGCTGCTGGGGACACTTAGCTTAGCTGGGACAATGTCTCAGGAAGCAGGAAACCGTTGGATCTGCATAGTGGTGGCTGTGGAAAGTCAGAACACAAGGGTAGTCCCCTGCCCATCAGTGTGTAGAAGGAGGTCCTGTGTCCAGTCACGGCTTTCAGGACCAAGGGCAGGGGCCCCAGGCCAGGGCTGCTCTGACCCTTCCATTCCTTTCCCTCCAACCCCCTCTAATGTACAAAACGCAGCACCTGCAGGTGTACTCAGAAGAGGAACTCCGCAGAGTGGAGCCAAGTCTCCGACATGGGAGAGAGGGAGAGGATCCCCTCTAGAAGCCTGGCCTGGGCTCACATGATCCTCTCCTGGTATGTCCCAGTGTCCAGTAGGAACTTCTTGGGTCCAAGACAAATCTCCAGCTTCTGGCTCCCTGCTGGGCACTAGGTAGGTGCCTGATAAATATTTGCAGGATTCTGTAAGAATCAGAATTCCAGTTGTGCTATCTGAGGAGTCTGACAGAAAAGCAGAAGAGGTTATACCAGTGGAGGGAAGGTGGTCTTGGGGTCTGAACAGTTCGTCCACTGCTGCTGAGGTAGGTGGTTTCACCCAGGGTCAGTTTTGTCTTCTGGAGATAGGCAAGGTGACCTGACTTCCCTCACCCTGGGGCGCCTATCCCTTCTCTGCAACTGGAGAGCCGGTGTGGTCAGGAGCTGGCTGTCAGCACCCCGCCCCCCTTCGCCTTGCCAGCACTTAGGCCTCAGGCCCTGGTTCTTGGCGTGCCTTGTGTCCTCCTTTCCCTGGGGCGACATGGGCCCATCACACTGTAGAAAATGCTGGATTCTCCCGGAGGTAACCTGTCTACTAGACAAAATACAGTGACTGCCTATGTCCCATTCAGAGGAACAAGGACGCCAGGGCTCAGGTGACTCAGGGTCCTGCAACCAAATTTGATTGGTCCCTAAGCCCCAAAGCCTTCAGCCATCTAGCTTCCTAGCCATATACAGATACTGATGACCCCCCCAAACACACAGTCATTCCCCGACACCCACATACCTGGGCAATGGCCACTCTGTGCAGCGGACTCCTACCCCTCCTCCACCTTGGGCTGCTTGTAGGGTGCCATTACAGCAGTAAGGCGCTCCCTGGGCATCCAGATGCTGGTTGTGAGGGGGTGAATTGAGGGGCAGGCTGGAGGGAGGGGTGATGTTGGTGGGGGGGAACTTGGAAGACTTCCAGGCTAATTTTGCCCAAATTCAAAAGAGGAGTCTTAGAGAACCTCTTTAGTTCAGCTTCTTCTTCCAGCTAATAGGAGAGGGTGTGCGTGCTCCAATTTCGGGGGAGAGGTTCAGAGAATTTCAATAAAACCTGGAAAAAAGGAGCCATTGTAATGCTCACCCAGCACAGTCTTAGAGCAGGCAGAGCCCCTGCTGTGAGGCCAGCCTTTGAGAGCAGTGGGCCTCCTGCAGTAGCGCCTCTCTGGGGAGCTGGGCGAGTAGTTCCGGGAGCAGAGTGGGTGGTTCTCAGGGTCCAGGGCCTGTGCCACCTGGAGTCGCAGCCCCTTCTCTCACTTCTAGCCCAGGGTCCCAGTACTGGGATTCCCTGACCGAATGGCACCCATCCTGCTCTTCCCGGAGTCCATCTTGCCAAGGGCAGGCCAAGCCTTAGGCCCCAGGGAGCCAAGTGGGGGCACCATTTGTGGAGGTGGGCGGTGTAGACCGCTCCAGGACTTGCAAGTGGCGTCCACTCTCCAGCTGGGAGAGGAGCCCTCTCCTGGTACCAGAGGGAGCCGAGCTGGGTAGAGACGCGGGACAGGCAGTGGGCCGGGCTTTTCACTTGTCCTCTCCGATCTTGGGAGCCAGGCGCCCGTTTCTAGAAGAAAACCAAAGCTGGACTGGGAAGGACTCTTGTGGAGACCCGGACCGTCAGGCGTGGCGCGTTGGGGAAGCAGCTCCCCAGGGACCCAGGAGCCGGGTTGGCTCCAACCCGAGAGAGCTGGTCCCACGAAGGAGCAGGTCCCTTTGCATCCCGCGGGGCTGCCAGGTGCAATTTTCGCTGGGCCGACGGCGCGGAGATGGGCCAGAGTCCGGCCATCCAGAAGTGCCTGGAGCACACAGCAAGGCCCTGCCCTCGGCTCCGTGAAGGTGAGGGGGTAAAGTCGGCCCGGAGTCCCCTGGGGTGCAGGAGGGGCCCCGCGGGTTCCAGCGGACCCTCGACGGAACGTTCCAGGCAGGCGAGATCTCGCACAGAATCTGCCCTTTTAAAGACTCGGCTTTGTCCTCGTTAAACTTGCGTCTGGCAACGCGACCGCTGCGGCTCCCGAGCAAGATTAGAGGGTTTCCGCTGGCAGGGGCGCGCCCGGGGACCGCGCCTCCCCGCCTGGTCTCGGCGCCCCGGCCCAGGGGTCTTCAGTGGTGAGGGGCGCCCAGATCGCTGCATCCCCTGGAGCTCTGCGCCCGGCCGAGCCACTCAGAGCTCCCGCCCCGCACACCCACTTCGAGCTCCAAGTCCTTCCTTTTCTATACTCCAAGTTGGATCCTGCTGGGAAGGAAGGGCCCTTCCTGAGAGAACAGGGATTGCGATTTCCCAGCACAAAGTCGAATTCATGACTTCACCTTCAACGGGGCTGCATTCTCCCCTTGGCAGGAATGGGATGGAGCGAGAGTGAAGCCGCTGGAAGGACACTCGTTTTATTTTTTTAATCGTAAACGGGGCAACTTCCAACTCTGCCAGTTTTAAGCTTTAAGAGTATCTCCTCGCCGGAACGCGGTGGCTCACGCCTGTAGTCCCAGCACTTTGGGAGGCCGAGGTGGGCGGATCACGAGGTCAGGAGATGGAGACCATCCTGGCTAACACGATGAAACCCGGTCTCTACTAAAAATACAAAAATTAGCCGGGCGTGGTGGCAGGTGCCTGTAGTCCCAGCTACTCGGGAGGCTGAGGCAGGAGAATGGTGTGAACCCGGGAGGCGGAGCTTGCAGTGAGCCGAGATCGCACCACTGCACTCCAGCCTGGGGGACAGAGCGAGACTCCGTCTCAAAACAAAAAAAAAAGAGCATCTCCCCTACCGAGAAGGGAAGACAGGGGAGTCCATCGGGTGCGCACTCCGCTGTTGCCCAGGCTGAGTTGCTGGGGCGCCAGTCTGCGGTGTTCAGCCCCAAAGCCTGCAGCCTGTTCAGTCCAGGGCACCGCAGGCGCCAGAACTCTGGCGGGCGGGCGGGCGGCGAGAAGGGCTGTCTAGGGCGCACGCCTTCCGCAGGGGGGTCAGAGGGTCGGGGCCGCAGGAAAGAGGTGAGCGAGGACTAGCGAATGTAGAAGGGAAGGGCGCAGAGAACTTGACTTCCCACCTTATGTGCTTTCCAGGCCAGCTCAGGGGCGAGTGTGGGCAGGGCGAGGGAGACCCTAGGTCTGCGCCACCGCCGGCGTGAGCCTGAAAAGCTGCTGGGAGAACCAGCTCCGAAACAGAGTTCTCGGAAGAGACTGTGACACCTATGGAAATTTAATGAATTGATAAAGGGATCGATTCGATTCAATGTGAGAATGTTAGTTTATTTAATAAATAGTGCTGTTATAGTTGTAGATCTAGAAGAAACTCAGTCCTCTGGTTTTTGGTATACACAAAATTGGTTCTGGATTTATTACAGGTTTTTTGTTTTGCTTTACTTTTAGTCAAATCGTTAAAGAAATATTAGGGGGCATTTTTCTAGGCTTTATTATTAACTATTATTATTCGATGAGACGACATCCTAAACTACATTTTTTGGCAAGCTAATCAGGCAGTATCTCTTACCATTTTAAATGCACATAACGTTTAACACAGCAGTCCTAACTTGGGACAGCTATCCCACAAAAACAAAAGCACCTGGGTAACAGGAAACTGTAGGGGAAACTGTTTTGATGGAAACCGGCATAAGGGCCGTCCTTTCCAGTTTTGATTCTATCGGGTCTCTGAGGCCTTCCAGGCCTTTGGGCTGTTTTACAGCATTGTAGCTGATTGCAATGCAAAAATAGCCCGGCCCCTAGACAGGTACATGAATTCTGTTCCCTGGAGATTCAGTTGACTAGCCTCCCCAACTGTGGAAGAGGCCAGTTTTGTGTCCATTTACACGTTCACTTTGCTATTCATCTATAAATGTGTCCGTTCTTTGGATTGTCCTTGGTTTAAGCATCTTCATTATTGCCTCAATAATGAATTAAGATATTTAGTACACAATTATTTTGCATCTCTGAGTCATGATTGTACCTTTAATTAAAAAAAAATCCTTTAGCAATACAACTGCAGAGGCACAAAACAAACACCAATGAACTGCCAGTTAGCTATGAAAACAATAAAATCTGTATGATCCACTCGCAAGATGTCCATAGGTTGTTAGTTTTAAAAGGACATTATAATATATATGGCAGGATCCCATTTTTATTTTTATATTTTAAGATGGAGTCTTACTCTGTCACCAGGCTGGAGTTCAGCGGCGAGATCTCGGCTCACTGCAACCTCCACCTCCTGGGTTCAAGTGATTCTCCTGCCTCAGCCTCCCGAGTAGCTGGGACTACAGGTGTGCACCACCACGCCCAGTATTTTTAGTAGACATGGGGTTTCACCGTGTTGGCCAGGAGGGTCTCGATCTCCTGACCTCATGATCTGCCTGCCTCCGCCTCCCAAAGTGCTGGGATTACAGGCGTGAGCCACCCGCGCCTGGCAGGATCCCATTTTCAATTTTAAAAAGGAAAAAGCCATTAGCCTGGACTAGTATAACAAACACAAAGCCACCCAGATAGCACTGAGTACCCCTTGGTTCAGCTCCTGTGTTACACTGTGCTTTCCACTTCTAAGACGTGCTGTCATTTGTGTGCATGTCTTCCGAGTTTACTTCCTATGTATGCACTGGTGGAGGCTAAAGGAATTCCATCTCAGATGAGAGGCTAGTCATTCTATTTTGGATGCTAAGCCACCAAGTGGAATTCTGATTAACCCCGTTCTGGGAATGTCTCCAAGATAGTTCCTTGTGTAAGAGTAGGTAAGGAGGTATTCACCGTAAATCTGCACTTAGGACAAAGTTGTACCCATTCCTTCTGAAGCGTGGGTGCCCCTCCCCTCTAGTATAGAATCCCTGGGTCCTGAGGGTGTAGACACCATCTTCTCTGGCCACAGCCAGGGACATGGATGTGGCTTCTGCTCTCAGGCCCTGTTCAATGTTTTTTATTGTTTTGTTTTGTTTTGTTTTTTGAGATGGAGTCTCGCTCTGTCACCCAGGCTGGAGTACAGTGGTATGATCTTGGCTCACTGCAAACTCTGCCTCCCAGATTCAAGCGATTCTTCTGCCTCAGCCTCCTGAGTAGCTGGGATTACAGGCGTGCGCCAGCATGCCTGGCTAATTTTTGTATTTTTGGTAGAGATGGGGTTTCACTATGTTGCTCAGGCTGGTCTCAAACTCCTGACCTTGTAATCTGACCACCTCAGCCTCCCAAAGTGTTGGGATGACAGGTGTGAGCCACAGTGCCTGGCCTCAATGTTTCTTTTTAAGAAACTGAATTTGTCAGCCTTTGGCCTCTCAGCTTCCTTGGACTTTGGAGTGGGTTTGCACAGGCCTGCCCACTACAAAACAGCGCTCTAACATATACAATGCAAAAGGAAACATATAATCATTTTTAAACCTTTACATAATGTTTATTTTGCACATTTAAACACTTTATAAAAAGGGTATGATATATTGAAGTTGTTTTTTAAATAAAAATTCTGATCAGGCACAGTGGCTCATGCCTGTAATTGCAGCACTTTGGGAGGCTAAGGCAGGTAGATCATTTGAGGACAGGAGTTCGAGACTAGCCTGGCCAACATGGTGAAACCCATCTCTACTAAAAAAAATAAAATAAAAAAATACAAAAATTAGCCGGGTATGGTAGCATGTATATGTAGTCCCAGCTACTCTGGAGGCTGAGATAAGAGAATTGCTTGAACCTGGGAGTCGGAGGTTGCAGTGAGCCGAGATCTCACCATTGCACTCCAGCCTGGGCAACAGACCAAGACTCGGTCTCAAAAAAATAAAATAAATTAGAATAAAATAAAATAAAATTGTTTTTTTTTAATTCCTGAAGGACATAAGAGAAGTCTGGAAGAAATGACAAGACACACCTTGTGTTTGGATAAGAAAATTAAATATTTTAAAGGTATCGATAATTTTTACATTTCAATCATTAAAAGACTGTGGTGCTGGAACTGGAATAGAAAAACTGATTCATGAAAAAGAATAAGGAGTCCACAGCTGTCCCATATATATATATATATACACAGATGTATATATATACAGATGTGTATATATATATATCTGTATATATATACATCTGTGTATATATATACATCTGTATATATACATCTGTATATACACATCTGTATATATACACATCTGTATCATCTGTATATATATACACATCTGTATATATATCATCTGTATATATATACACATCTGTATATATATCATCTGTATATATAATCTGTATATATATATACATCTGTATATAGATATGAGAACTCAGTATATGAAAAATTATGATTTTACAAATCAATAGGGTGAAGTTTGACGATTAAGTAAATAACAATGGAATAACTAATTAGCTGATTGAGGGAAATTGCATGACTATTTTGCTGCACATAGCAAAATAAATTTCAGGTGATTCAAGGTGTAACATTTTGATCCAAATAATAAAGAAAACATAGATCAAACCACTAAAAACAGATTTCTCACCTGGGGCTCTTCATCTGAACCACACAACACAGAAAATGAACTGAGTGACTAATTTCTAAAACATCTACCGGTTCTACAAAGCTGATGTCATTCTAGATGTTTAAGACAGAAGTTAATGACTTACACACAACAGGTGTAGGCAATTAGTGTTAATTCAGGAAAACTTCACTGAGAAAGGCTAAAAGACAAATAACCAACTGTAAAAAATAGTTGCAACATGTGGCCAGGCGTGGTGGCTCATGCCTGTAGTCCCAGCACTTTGGGAGGCCGAGGCCAGTGGATTGCTTGAGCTCACAAGTTCCAGACCAGCCTGGCCCATGTAGTAAAACCCCATCTCTACTAAAAACACAAAAATTAGTCAGGCATGGCAGCATGCATCTGTAGCCCCAGCTACTTGGGAGACTGAGGCAGGAGAATCGCTTGAACCCGGAAGGCAGAGGTTGCAGTGAACCGAGATGGTGCCACTGGACTGCAGCCTGGATGACAAAGCGAGACTATGTCTCAAAAAAAAAAAAAAAATAGTTGCAACATGTATGAATAGGAATTCATATCCCTAATCCACAAAGCTCTCAGACGCTAATAAAAGATGACTTTTATTACAATATACAAATACACAACACAGAGGCAATGCAGAAAAGAAACATGTAAATTGCCAATAAACGTGAAACTGTTTTAACTCTCACTAGCAATTAATGAGCATTTTAAAATAAGCAAACAAGAAGACATCACTCTCAGTTAACAAATTGTCAAAAATGGTACAGGTTAACAAGGAGGTGCTGAAACCAATACTCAGGTTCTTTTGGTGGAATTCAGTGTAATTTTTCTAGAAGGCAGTCTGGCTCAAGGAGATAATTAGGTAGGAGTGCAAGTGTGTAAAACAGGAGTTGTGACTTCGGACTTTTTAATGATATATAAAAAAGCTACTCACAACTTGAGTATCCATCACTAAAGGCTTGTTTAAAGATTATTCTATGGGACGGGTGCGGCGGCTCATGCCTGTAATCCTATCACTTTGGGAGGCCGAGACAGGTGGATCACCTGAGATCAGGAGTACGAGACCAGCCTGGACAACATGGTGAAACCCCAGCTCTCCTAAAAATACAAAAATTAGGTGAGGCTGGGTGCGGTGGGTCACGCCTGTAATCCCAGCACTTTGGGAGGCCGAGGCAGGCGGATCACCTGAGGTCAGGAGTTCAAGACTGGCCTGATCAATATGGTAAAACCCCATCTCTACTGAAAATACAAAAATTAGCCGGCCTTGGTGGTGGATGCCTGTAGTCCCAGCTACTCGGGAGGCTGAGACAGGAGAATCACTTTGAACCCAGGAGGCAGAGGTTGCTGTGAGCCGAGATCACACCACTGCACTCCAGCCTGGGCAACAGAGGAAGACTCCATCTCAAAAAAAAAAAAAAAAAAAAATTATGTGGGCGTGATGGTACATGCCTGTAATCCCAGCTACTCAGTTGGCTGGGGTAGGAGAATCGCTTGAACCCAGGAAGTGGAGGTTGCAGTGAGCTGAGATCACACCATTGCACTCCAGCCTGGGCGACAAGAGGGAGACTCAGTCTCAAGAAAAAAAAAAAAAAATTCTTCTGTGAAGTGCTGTGAGCATGAGAATGCCAGCTGACAGCCACCACTGCTGCCATCACCATCCACCTCCCTCCAGGGGCTTCATTCTTCACTCCTTTGAGCTGCCTCCCCATCCCTTGTCCCCTACCCCTTGCCCTGCTTCTGCAGGAGGTAACCCTGCTGAGGGTCGGGGAGCAGGGCTGCAGGCACAGGGAAACTTCCTTCCCACTAAATAGGTAGCAGGGATGGGACAGGGAAGAGGAGTTGGAAGAGAGGAGAGGGATGAAAGAGGGAGGGGAAAAAAACCCAAGAATAAAAATCATATCTAGAGGCACATGAAAAAATAAAAATTAAAAATTAAAAAAATCAGGCCTGGCATGGTGGCTCACACCTGTAATCCCAGCAATTTGGGAGGCTGAGGCGAGTGGATCATTCGAGGTCAGGAGTTCAAGACCAGCCTGGCCAACATGGTGAAACCCCGTCTCTACTAAAAATACAAAAAATTAGCCGGGCATGGTGGCACACCCTGTAATCCCAGCTACTCGGGAGGCTTAGGCAGGAGAATTGTTTGAACGTGGGAGGCGGAGGTTGCAGTGAGCCGAGATCATTCCATTGCATTCCAGCTTGGGCAACAAGAGCAAAACTCCATCTCAAAAAAGAAAAAAATTTTAATTTAAAAAATAGTTTTCTATGAACCCGCCAATAAGAGAGGTAAGCATACATATAAATAAGTGAATTATGAGTAAAATAAGTGCATAATAAGCAATATCGTATAAAAATTGTACCACGAACTAGGCTCCATGCTGTTTCTTTTGAGAGGGTTCAGACCAAGGCGTTTCCCAGACAAGGCAGGTCCCTTCCTGGGAATGACCACTTATCAGCCTCAGATGCTTTGGTCTTAGAAAAGTTTGCCCTAAATCAAATGGTTTCTTCTCTATCAGAAACCACACATGTTAAAATGTGCCGCTGATTTAAAAGTTGAAGGCAGATGTTGAAGACTTCTATAGGCAAAACTAATCAAATCTGATTGATGTATTTTTTATAAGACATTGGAGAGCATTCCTTGATGTTCAGATTTGCACAGCTTTGTTGGAAGTGGATGGATTAAAGGGAACCTATGCAGACAATAAGTCAGAAAATACAGGGTCAGAAAAAGCCAAGTGTCTGCTGGAATGGAAAGGAGGGGACACTCTGAAGAGAGATTTCGGCTGGGCGCAGTGGCTCACACCTGTAATCCCAGCACTTTGGGAGGCCAAGGCGGGCAGATCATGAGGTCAGGAGATCGAGACCATCCTGGCTAACATTGTGACACCCCGTCTCTACTAAAAATACAAAAACAAAATTAGCCGGGCATGGTGGCGGGCGCCTGTAGTCCCAGGCTAAGGCGGGAGAATTGCGTGAACCCAGGAGGCGGAGCTTGCAGTGAGCAGAGATCATGCCACTGGACTTCCAGCCTGGGCAACAGAGCAAGACTCTGTCTCAAAAAAAAAAAAACAAAACATATTTCTAGGACAGAATAAACAAAAGTCCGAGACTGAGATAGCAGGGTGGGCAATGGGGAAGGGATGTATAGGTAGACTCTTAAGTCAGAAGCCTTACTGAAATCAGCCAGAAAGAGCTGGGATCTTCTTCAGTCATGATCTCAATTAATGAAGGTCCTCACCTCCCAGCCCTTCAATCATCTCCACTCACCAGCAACTGTCTCCATCAATATCACCCTTCAGCAGGCAGCGCCACAGAGGCATCTTTCCCCGTCTCTTCCAGTAGCTCACCTCCCCAGACTTCCTCCACTAATCACCACAGTGAGAATTCACCATGGTCTCCCATTTTTAAATTTCTAGTCGCTGAGCTGACCCTCACCATACATCTGCTTCACCCATAGATGGAAAGGAAGCCACCCCATTTTCTTGTTTTTTTCACGAGGGCCACAGGCTGGGATCACCTTGGTGGTATTTGTTTGACCTCAGTTCCAGGACTTGGATGGCTCGAGGCTGAGGGGGAGCATGGGAGGGGGTGGGGAGCAGGGCAGATGGCCAGCAGGGGCTGGGTGCAAGGTAGGGTACCAGTCTTCAGACTGGTGTGGCAAAGCAAAGGCACCTCCTGTGGAGGGCTGGGAGGGGAGGGCGTGGCTGTAGGGGTGAGGGAAGCAGGTCACTGGTGGTGGTGGTGGTGCGTAGGAATAGGGGCAAGCAGCGGACTCTGGCAAGAAGCTGGAAAAGGTGGCAGGAGACAGATGGGCCAGAGGCTGAAGCAGTGAGCGCTCTTGCTTCCGTTGCTTAGCTCTGCGGTTCTGGAACCAGACCTGAGAAGGGGGAGGAAACACATCAGAGCCCACACTTGACATAGGTGGTGACACTCTACTCCAATGACAAGAGGTGCAGGGACAGGGAGCAGGCTTCTCCAGCATGGCCAGAGGGACTGAAGCCCTTCCACAAGGCTTGGCTGAGCCTGGTCTGCTGACAAAGGAACCCACAGACTTATCCCCACCCTGCGTCCACATATGCCCTTTTCTACCACTCGGGGCAAGTAAGAAATGTCAGTTTCCAACAAGGAGATAAATATGGTGACAATGACATTTCCCTTCCCCAGAGAATGGGAAATTTCCCCTAGGGTTAAGTTTAACGATTAAGACTGTAGATAAATGTAATTGCTATAGACAAGCTTGAATTTAGGGTAGGGTTTACACATAAGGCTAACCAACTCTGGGGTTAGGATTGAGGGAGCATCTGGCTCGTTGAGTTTCAAGGCTATGGTTAGGGACAAGGTTCCGTATGTACATGAACAGTTAGGATTGAACTTCTGTTGGAATTGGCATCACTATTTTTTTTTTGAGACAAAGTTTTGCTCTTGTTGCCCAGGCTGGAGTGCAGTGGCATGATCTTGGCTCACTGCAACCTCTGCCTCCCAGGTTCAAGTGATTCTCCTGCCTCAGCCTCCCGAGTAGCTGGGATTAATTATAGGCACCTGTCACTATGCCCGGCTAATTTTTTGTATTTTGAGCACAGATGGGGTTTCACCATGTTAACCAGGCTGGTCTCGAACTCTTAACCTCAGGTGGTCCATCCAGCTTGGCCTCCCAAAGTGCTGGGATTACAGGCGTGAGCTATTGCACCCAGCCGGAATTGGCATCACTATTAAGTATTGAGGGTAGGTGTTGAAATTCAAGTTAGATTAGCTTATAGCTAGGGTTAAACTCAAGTGATATGATATTCTTAATGCAGATGCTCTGATGCTGGTGGTGAGATGAGGCCTGTGTCTGGTGACCATTTAGGTTAGGGTTATAATGCCTAACATTCTATGATAGCACCAAAGAAATCTGCATTTCTTCCCTGAGAGAGGAGGGATCCTGGAGCATCACCTGGATTCGGGCCTCGCTGAGGCCGGTGTCCCGGGCAAGACTCTCTCGGGCCCAGATGTCCGGGTACTGGTTCCTCCCAAAGGCTGACTCCAGCTGTTCCAACTGCACTGGGCTGAAGGTGGTGCGGTGGCGGCGCCGGGAGTGTGGGCGGTCCCTCTGTCCTCCTTGCAGGGAGAACCTTGATCTCCCCGCTCCTGCACCAGGGAGCCTCCTGCAGGGTGCAGCACTCGAGTCTGAGAAGGGAGAGAAGGGAGAGGCGGCTTCTGAGGAGGACGCGCCTCAGTGCTGGACCACATGTGCCTGTCCCGGGATTCCGCTCAGTGCTTCCTGTGCTGCTCCAATCTTTTTTTGAGACAGAGTCTTGCTCTGTCTCCCAGACTGGAGTGCAGTGGTGTGATCACAGCTCACAGCAGCCTCGAACCCCTGGGCTCCAGTGATCCTACTGCCTTAGCCTTCTGAGTAGCTGGGACTACAGGTGCACACCAACATACCCAGCTAATTTAAAAAAAAAAAAATTAGAGATGGGGTCTTGCTATGTTGCCCAGGCTGGTCTCAAACTCCTGGCCTCAAGCAATCCTCCCATGTCAGCCTCTGAAAGTGCTGGGATTATAGGCCTGAGCCACCGCACCCAGCCCTGCCCCACCAGCAATCTTTTAGCTGCCATAGCCCGGTTTCTGCACCCTGCTCAGCGTCGGCCCCTGGTTGCCTCTGAGTCTCTGACACCAGGCTGTGCTGTCTACACAGGGCACACCCTCAGACTCATTCCTGGCCCTGGCACTCATGCACTGTCTACCTGGCAACTCTACTGTCTGCCCACTTCCTATTGCACCACCAGACACATACCCCTCCATGTACATTCACCCTCCTGGACACACACCACCACCTGGGGCTCACCCTGTGGGTCTGCTGTGTGCACCTGCACCCTAACAATCGTCTCAGCTGTCTACGGAAGACCCCAGTGCTTGTCCCCTGCTGGCGAGGCTCATGTTCAACCTGTGCCTTCTTCAGACTGCTGCCATCTCCTGCACCCCTCACCTGGGAAGATGGGCACCCCCCTCTTCCGCTCAGACACACCCTCCCCTACTTACTTTTCATCTTCTCTCTACCCCTGCCCTGGCCCAGCCACCAGCCTGCAGGAACTTGAGCTCGTGGGAAAGGCCTGCCTTCCTCCCCACAGGCTCCCTAAGACCCCACACTAATTAGTCTGAGAGCTGCTGGGGAGGAGAGAACGGGGAGGGAAAGGACACACCTGGAAGGCTCACACCAAGAAAAGATGTCTGGAGCTGAGGCACCATCCCCGTGGGGCCCAAGGGCATGGACCCTCCTAGAGCTCACTGTCCACCATGGGGTGACACACACACGGAGCCCGCTCTCCCTCCCTGGACCCAAAGCCCTGGCCCCTCCAGCTCCCTTCATCAGAGAAGGCAGTGCCTTGGGCTAACCAACTCTGAAGTCAGGAGTGAGGGGACAGAGGTAACTGTCTCACATCCCCACTGTGAAGTGAGCTGTTCAGCCGCCCCCTCCTGCCAAGGGCTCAGTTCCCCAGTCTGTAAAGCCAAGGGGTGCTCCAGTCCCTTACTTTCAAAGGTTCCCACAGTTTTAACATGCTAGGATTCGGTTTTTAATTTCTCCTCCTAACCTTCTTCATGGAGCCTATGCTTGCAGCCTCACACTCGCTGCCTCCTCAGGGACCCACGCGCATGGGACGGTCACTCACCCACCATGGTGGTCAGGGTCCCAGCGGCCGGGTGTCTCTCTGGCAAGAGGCTGCTGCCGACTCGCCCCTTCTTTGGCTTCTCAGCCTGGCGCCTCCTTTCTGCTTCCATGGCTTGCCACGGGGACCAAAGTGTCCCTGAATCTCTGACTTGAGATTTCTCTGCTTCCGCAGCTCCTCTCCACACCTGTTCTCTCCCCTTCTCCCTCTGCGTATGCCGCCCTCTGGGTCTCTGTCTCCGAATGTGTGTGTGTAGGTGCAGGCAGCTGTCTCTGACTTTTTCACTGTCTTTACTTTTTTTCTAATTGTTTCCTAATTCCCTCTTCCTTGGCTTGAGTGTCAGCTCAATCTCCTGCCTCGGCCTCACCTGTCGCTCTGTTTCTGACTCTACTTTTCTCTGCCTGGCCCTTCTCTCCACCGGGATGCTGCTCCCTTCTGTCAGCTGCCTACTTTCCCATCCCACCCCTGAGTCTTGGAGGAGTGACCTCCTCCTCACCCCTGTGGGCCCATCCAATCACCACACGGTCACCAGAGCCCCCTTGCTCAGGGAGGATCACAAGCCGGATGAGGGAAGGTGTTCTGTTGGAGGGTCCAGGGACTGGGGCCAAGGGCTCATATTCCCAGAGGACCGAATTCTTTTGTCCTGTTAAATCCCCTCCTGGGAGCAGGCAGGGGGAGGAGGAGAAAATGCATTCCTCCCGAGACCCCCTCCTCACAACCCCACTGTGGGAGAGGAACAAAGAGCAGGGGAAAGGGACCCAGGAGTGGAGCCTGCCTGGCATCTCAGCATGGGGGTGACACTCAAGGATCTGTTTCCAGGAAACTAAAAAAGGAGAAGTCACAAGTGCATGCTGGCCCCTCTCAGATACCCTGATAGTTCAGAATACACCAGCCAGTGCTCAGGCCAACCTGAACCCACTCCGGAGAATGGGCCTCCAGGACACCTTAGCTCTCAAGTACTCTCTGATTTCCTCCCTCAAACACCAGCTCCTCATTCACCCAGAACCCCCAGGACACCATGAGCTTCCAAGGTCACCCAGACCCTCCAAAAACCCTGACCTGAACATCTGCATTCCAGGTGCATCCTGACCCCCAAACCCACCCCAGACTTCAGGACTCGGAAAGAGACTGAGATTCCCGTGACATACTACATTCTGATTCTTCAAGGAAATCCTGACACCAGGAATCTGTGAGCAGTCAGGACAGCCTGGTCCCACAGTACTCTGCCCCTTGAGGTTACTTAGACCTGGGAAGTACATTCTGACATCCCCAGGACACTCTGACAGTTTAAGGATGATGTGACAGCCCAGGACCTTAGGATCCCCCAGGCCACGCTGACACCCAGAGCACCTCACCTCTACTTCTCAGGATACACTGGCCCAGTGAGGACACATGGACCCCCCAGAACACACTGTACCCACAGGACAGTCTGATTCCCAAGGTCATGCCGTCATACAGGTCCTTTAAAAACACGCTGATGATTCAAGACAGGAAATCGTAATCCTTTAGGATCTCGATGCTCACCATGTGGTCCATGGATCAGCAGCAGCAGCAGCACCAGCAATGGGAGCATGTTGGAAATGCAGATCCCTGGGCCCCACCTCCATTCTACTGAGTCACAATCTGCCCTGTATCAAGAGCTCCAGGAGAACCGAGTGCATGTGGGTCTTAGTCAGCTGGGACTGCCATGACAAAATAGCATAGACTGTGTGCCTTAAACAATAGACTTCTGTTGCTCACAGTTCTGGAGGCTGGGAAGTCTAAGATCAAGGGGTCTGCCTATTTGGCTCTCCTGTGAGGGTTCTCTTCCTGGCTTGCAGCTGGCTGCCTTCTCAGGGTGCCTTCATATGGTGGAGAAAGAATCAGCTCTGGCTTCTCTTCCTCTGCTTGTAAGGACACTAATCCCATCATGGGGCCTCACCCTCATGAGCTCATCTAAACCTAAACACCTCCCCAAATCCCCACCTTCAAATACCATCATGTTGGGTGTTAGGACTTCAACATAGAAATTTTGGAGAGACACAAACGTTTAGTCCATAACAACAGTAAAGTTGGGAAACACTGCTCTAACATTAACCCTTCTTCCCTACCCTAGGACACACTTTGACCTCCTGGAGCACCCTGAACCCCATGGCAGTCCTAACCTAGCAAGACCCAGTGACACGCAGTCAGCTTGGACTCACAAGACAACACTGAATTACAATGCACCCTGCTGCCTGGGGTACCCATTCTGGCCCTGTCAGGTCCTTGAATCCCGAGGGCAATGAGGATGCATTCACTCTCTAGGACACACAGACCCTCCAAGAGGCTCTGACCTCTGCACCTTACACTCAGCACGACAGCTTGGGCTCACAATGACTCTGTGACCCTCTAAGTCACCCAGACCATGAGGACATGGTGAGATTTGGGAAATTCTAACCTTTTGAGGAATTCCTGACCCTACAGAATCTAGACAGTCAAGGGCATCTTGCCTTCCTGCCCATTCAGAACCCCCAATTTGCTTGAATCTTGCAAAGTGCTGCTGACACTGAAAAACCACTCAACATGCCAACCCCAACCCAGGAAATACCCTGACCACACTAGCCTGATCCATAGGATATTTTGACGAAGTAAAGACATATCCTGGTCTCCCAAAGCACTCTGACCATCCAATGTGCCTTTGACACAGGGGATGTCTTAATGCCAGGACTCTCCAACCTTCCAGTGTACTCTGGCTGTCTCAGCCCTAGAGTTGTCAGTAGGCACCCTAGTCACTGTCACTCTCCCACTCTCCCAATACACAGACAGCCCAGCACAGCTTCAACACACTAGGGCCCCCTGAATCCAAAAGGTGATTATTCTAACCCTCGAGATTCTGTCCTCTCAAGGGAACTATTCCCTGCAAGACACTCTGTAGAATACATCCCCAGAACTGCAAGAACATCTTCACTTCTGCCATACCCTCATCCCTGCCTAGCACACTGTGCTCATCCAGGACCCTCTGATTTCCTGAAAATGCTTTGATTGCACAAGAATACCTTGGCACTCTACTCCATGACAGGTCCATTCAAGTCTACCCAAACCTTCAAGGACCACCTGAGCTCCAGAAAACCTTGAACTCCCGCATTCAAATACCAAAAGGATATGCTGACCTACCTGAAAACCTTCACAGCTCTGGACTTCCAGAACATCCAGGAGTCTCTGAATCACGCAGCCAGACCAACCTCCAAAACATCTTAACTCCACGCAAGTGGTGTGATCTTCCAGGACAGTCTGACCTCGAAGCTGGTGATGTTGTAAGGATACTTCAAGTGTTCTGACATGATGAAAATGCCTGTAAGCCCAGAACACTTGCCTGCCCTGACGCCCTGTCTCTCCAATACCCCTGCCTTCCCAAGATGCTCCAAGTCTCCTAGACTCTCTGACTTTCACCATTAAGATCTCATCTGATCCTATGTGGTCTCTTTGGATCCTCTTAATACCCTGTTCCCCAGGGTCCTCTGACCTTTTAAAATCCTACAAGATGCCGTGCACGGTGGCTCACGCCTGTAATCCCAGCACTTTGGGGGGCTAAGACAGGCAGATAGCTTGAGGTCAGGAGTTCAAGACTAGCCTGGCCAACATGGTGAAACCCTGTCTCTACTAAAAATACAAAAAAAAATAGCCAGGCACGGTGGCACGCGCCTGTAGTCCCAACTATTCAGGAGGCTGAGGCTGGAGAATCGCTTGAACCTGGGAGGCGGAGATTGCAGTGAGCCGAGATCATGCCACTCACTGCACCCCAGCCTGGGCAACAGAGCGAGACTGTCAAAAAAAAAAAAACCCTACAATACACTTGGAACCTACATGGGCATGCTTATCATCCAGAAACAAGGCAAACCCACAGGACACTACTCTGACCATACAAGGACCCCCGGAGTCTCCAGTGGATCAGATCTCTGTGAGGACACACTGATTCCCCTGAATACCATAAATCCTAGCTTACTTTGAGCATATGAACACCCTACCTTCTAGGTTATTTGACCCTAGAGGTTTATTTGTGTGTGTGTGTGTGTGTGTGTGTGTGTGTGTGTATGCACATACATATGTGTATACACCTTTTTTGAGACAAGGTCTTGCCCTGTCACCCGGGCTGGAGTGCAGTGGTGTCATCATAACACACTGCAGCCTCAAACTCCTGGACTCAAGTGATTCTTCCACCTCAGCCTCCTGAATGGCTGGGACTACAGGTGCGCACCACCATATCCAGCTAATTTTTGTATGTTTTTGTACAGGCACAGTCTCACTACAATGCCCAGAGGAATATCTTAGTGTACCAAGTTACTCTGATTCCTAGAGCATTTTAGCCATCCAAAGTTACTTAGACCTTCCAGTGCCTCTGACACCTTGGGAAACTCCACCCCCATCAGAACACCCTCCCTATCTAGTCCACTGTGACGCTGCAGAAAAGTTATTGAACAGTAAAGAAATTCTGTGGAAAGAGTGTCCCTTAAGGATACTCTGATCCTAGAAGAACATCCTGCAAGTCAGGTTGTCTGAATTCAAATTCTAGAACCAGCCCTTGCTTGCTGTGTAACCACGAACAAGTATTTTCATCACTTTAAGCCTTACCTTCCTCATTTGCAAAATGAGCACCATACTAGAACTTTCCTTCTGTGTTCGAGCAGGTATGAAGAATGCCCTATGAAGACTTTATCAAAGAAAGGAATTCAAGTTTTTGTTTAGCTCATCTGTTCAGAAAAGACAATGTAAAGATACTAGTATATTGAACAAAAGGAAATATATAAGATATACGAGTAGAATGATGTCCTAAAAGGCTAAGGTTAACACCTTAGCAAAAAGAAGAGAATAAGAAGAGGCTCATAGTAAATAATGCATCACATCAACCGATAAAAAACCATATGATTATCTAGCATTTGATAAAACTCAACATTTATTTATTTATTTATTTATTTATTTTTGAGATAGCGTCTCAGTCTGTTGCCCAGCCTGGAGTGCAGTGGCATGATCTGGGCTCGCTGCAACTTCTGCCTCCTGGGTTCAAGTGATTCTCCTCCCTCAGCCTCCTGAGTAGCTGGGACTACAGGTGCCTGCCACCAGACCCAGCTAATTTTTGTGTTTTTTTGTAGAGACAGGGTTTCACCATGTTGGCCAGGCTAGTCTCAAACTCCTGACCTCAGGTGATCTGCCTGCCTCAGCCTCCCAGAGTGCTGGGATTACAGGCGTGAGCCACCGTGCCTGGCCTCAATTTTATTTATTTACTTATTTATTTAGTTAGTTAGTTAGTTAGTTAGTTAGTTAGTTAGTTTGAGACAAGAGTCTTGCTCTGTTGCCCAGCTGGAGTGCAGTGGCACAATCTTAGCTCACAGCAGCCTCCGCCTCCTGAGTTCAAGTGATTCTCTTGCCTCAGCCTCCCAAGTTGGGATTACAGGTGCATGCCACCAATCCTGGCTAATTTTTGTATTTTTAGTAGAGACAGGGTTTTGCCAAGTTGGCCAGGCTGGTCTCGAATCCTGGCCTTAAGTGATCCACCCACCTCAACCTCCCAAAGCGCTGGGATTATAGGCGTGAGCCACTATGCTCAGCCTTATTCAAATTTTTATATGATATAACTATTAGCAAAATGTTTAATAAAGGCTATCCATTGAACCTTCAAGATATTTTGATAAAAGTAATCTGTCAAAAACTTGTCATTCTTAAATGATAAAATGTAATTAGCATTCTCCTAAAATCAGAAGAAACACAGGGCTGGCTGCCTTTACTCCTGCTATGCAACATTGTCCTGGATGTCCCAGCCAATCCAACTAGACAAGAAAAAAATAAGAGGTATAAGGATTTGAAAGAAAAAAAAATTGTTTTCCTTCCTTTCTCTTTCTTTCTTTCTTTCTTTCTTTCTTTTTCTCTCTCTCTCTTTCTTTCCCTTCCTTCCTTCCTTCCTTCCTTCCTTCCTTCCTTCCTTCCCTCCCTCCCTCCCTCCCTCCCTCCCTCCTTCCTTCCTTCCTTCCCTCCCTCCCTCCCTCCTTCCTTCCTTCCTTCCCTCCCTCCCTCCTTCCTTCCTTCCTTCCTTCTTTCTTTTTTTTTCAACAGATTTTCTCTTGTTGCCCAGGCTGGAGTGCAATGGCGCGATCTCGGCTCACCACAACCTCCACCTCCCGGATTCAAGTGATTCTCCTGCCTAGCCTCCCGAGTAGCTGGGATTACAGGCATGCACCACCACGCCTGGCTAATTTTGTATTTTTAGTAGAGACGGGGTTTCTCCATGTTGGTCAGGCTGGTCTCCTATTCCTGACCTCAGGTGATCCGCCTGCCTCGGCCTCCCAAAGTGCTGGGATTACAGGTGTGAGCCACCATGCCCAGCCTGTTTTCATTATTTATAGAGCATATCTTTGTCAGTATAAAGCATTCAAGAGCATGTACAGAAAATTGTTAGAACAAGACAGATCAACACATTTCTAAATGTAAGATTAAAAATAAAATCAATTACGTTTACATATACCACTATACCAGCAATAGCCAATTAAATAATGCAACAGAAAAAAAATTCATAATAGTACATAACTAGCAATATTGTTAAAGATTTTTAAGAAATTTAGAGGATAAAGAAGTTATAAAAATGAAACTAGGCCAGGCACGGTGGCTTACATCTGCAATCCCAGAACTTTGAGAGGCCAAGGAGAGTGGATCACCTTAGGTCAGAGGTTTGAGACCAGCCTGGCCAACATAGTGAAACTCCATCTCTACTAAAAATACAAATAATAATAATAATAATAATAATAATAATAACCGGGCATGGTGGTGCACACCTGTAATCCCAGCTACTCAGGAGGCTAAGGTAGGAGAATTGCTTGAACCCCAGAGGCGGAGGTTGCAGAGAGCCAAGATTATGCCACTGTACTCCAACCTGGGTGACAGAGCAAGACTCCATCTCAAAAACAAAACAAAACAAAAACCACAAAAAACAAAAAAAAAGATACTGAAGGACATGAAGGATAACTCAAATTAGAAGATAGTCCATTGACAGAATACTCAATATTGAAGGATGTCAATTCTCCCTCAAGTTAATCTATACATTTGATATAATTTTAGTCAAAATCTGAAAGATTTGTCATAGATTTTGAATGCCTGATTTTAAAATATGTATGGAAAAGTAAAGTTCAAAAAAGTAAAGATTATTTTTAAAAACAAACAAATAATCAGAGAAACAAAAACCAAGAGGAAGGAATTTGTCCTCCCCAAATATCAAAATGGTTTTAGAGGTTTTTTTTTGAGACAGAGTCTCACTCTGTTGCCAGGCTGGAGTGCAGTGGCGCGATCTTGGCTCACTGCAAGCTCTGCCTCCCAGCTTCAAGTGATTCTCCTGCCTCAGCCTCCCGAGTAGCTGGGATTATAGGCGCTCGCCACCACACCCAGCTATTTTTTTTTTAGAAATTTTTTAATTTCTACAAATTAATTTTGTAGAAATTTTTGTAAAATTTTTAGTAGAGACGGGGCTTCACCATGTTGGCCAGAATGGTCTCCATCTCCTGACTTCGTGATCCTCCTGCCTTGGCCTCCCAAAGTGCTGGGATTACAGGTGTGAGCCACCACACCCAGCCTTTTTTTTTTTCTTGAGACTGAGTCTTGCTCTGTCGCCCAGGCTAGAGTACAGTGATGCAATCTTGGCTCACTGCAACCTCCACCTCTTGGGTTCAAGTGATTCTCCTGCCTCAACCTCCTGAGTAGCTGGGATTACGGGCGTGTGCCACCACTCCTGGCTAATTTTTGTATTTTTAGTAGAGAAAGGGTTTTGCCATGCTGGTCAGGCTGGTCTCAAACTCCTGACCTCAGGTGATCCACCCGCCTTGTCCTCCCAAAGTGCTAGATTACAGGCGTGAATCACCATGTCCGGCCTAACATGATTTTTCATAGGTCACTGGACATCAAGGAGCCACTTGTGAACCAGGTGGAATGCATAGCACATGACCCACAGGATCTGCACTGTGGGTTGGATAGAGTAACGGAAGGGGTCTTTGGTCTTTCCTTTTTTTTTTTTTGAGATGGAGTCTCGCTCTGTCGCCCAGGCTGGAGTGCAGTGGCTTGATCTCGGCTCACTGCAAACTGCGCCTCCCGGGTTCACGCCATTTTCCTGCCTCAGCCTCCAGAGTAGCTGGGACTACAGGCGCCCGCCACTGCGCCCGGATTTTTTTGTATTTTTAGCAGAGACGGGGTTTCACCGTGTTGGCCAGGATGGTTTCGATCTCCTGACCTCGTGATCCACCCGCCTCGGCCTCCCAAAGTGCTGGGATTACAGGTGTGAGCCACCATGCCTGGCAAGGGACTTTGGTCTTTCTTGCTTGGGGCTGGGATGAGTGTGTCCTCTGTGAGAAGAAGGAGGCACAAGGCAGATTGGGTGGCCACAGCTGTAACCTGGGGGCACAAAGCAGGCTTCTGTTACATACTATTCTTCTTTTCTTCATTTTAATAGAACCATCCCTTGAGGTTTAGCTGGGCACCTGGCTGCCCAGCTACAGACTAGATTTTCCAGACTAATTTATATCGATTTTCTTTATTCCTTTAAAAGTTGTTTATTTATTGCACTTACATACTAAGATACCATTCTCAAAGGACCATGAAAGCAGAAATGGTTAATACATGAAGCTGTCTATAAGCATGATAGAATAAAAAGTTTAAAAATTATTTGGGTCAGGCTTAAATAACAGGTTTAAAAAAAAAGCGTTTGACAATATTCAACAAATAATTCTTCACCTAATTTCTTATTGAAGCAATCACCATAATATCCATTGGCCTTGGTAAATGTCAACACTGGTCATATTTATGTAAATAATGGTCGTGTGGCTTTCTTGGCATATCTAAATTTATGTTAGATCTGGCTTAACCTGTGCTTATATATGTATATATTACAGTTATGTACCTTAAATGTGTGTGTAAGAGCTGGAATTATTTGAAAGATAGCAAAATTTTAACTAGAAAAAATAAGTTAATATCCAATAATAGTTGACTTGTTGATTAAAATAAGTAGTTATTATGAAAGAGAAAAAAGGTGATTTCAAATTGATTCAGAAGAACTGGCCCAGCAACTAAGATTGTATGCTGTCCTTTAAAAAAAAAAAAAAAAAGAACTGATATAATGTTATGTGACAATTAAATACAGAAATTACAAAACTAGTTAAATTGATGTTGCCATTAAAGCAACATTAAATAGTTTTGGGGGAGAAGAAAGAAGCCGAGAAGATGGTATCTGTGCAGTTAAGATGGTCATGTCATTTGATATACGTAAATAGAAAGTAGCCTGAGGCCCACGCCTGCACGATGCTGAAAAAGCTGACCAGTGACCAGCGTTATATGTTCAGTTCTAGATGAAATGCTGCATTTATTTTTTAAACACTGGTATGCATTGTTTTAAAAATGTATAAAATAACAGTGAAAAGTTAAAGAATCCTAAGAATGTAGCTAAATGTAAAATTTTGCAAAGCCATAATTTTTATGATGAAACATATATTTTTTATCTTTTATGTATAATGTTTTAATGCTTTTTTAACCCAATGAAATGTGGAAGTGTTTTGTGATTTTTATCTTACCATAGCGATTGTTTTATAAACAAAGAAAAAATTAATTCAGGATTGCAGAGATGGCAAACTATTAAAATAGTTTGGGTATTAAATTATGAAATAATTGGGTATTAACTCAAAATCCAAGAGTTGCGATTGAACAAATCTGCAGGCATAGGTAAGTGCTGAGGTGAAAGTGCCAACCAAAGTCGTTAGATTGAACATTTATGCCTGGAGGGAATCAGTAGAGGAACTGGCTATGGACCTTCACCTCTGCATCCCCTTTGCTTTCTGCTGTAGCTGGGTATCACAAAAACAACAACAACAAAAGCCACTTATTTCTTAAAGACAGAGAAAGGATAGTTCCTTCCATTTAGGCATTCCTAAATTGCCTCCCCGGTGGCCCCTGCGCTCTTGGAGGAGGTCAAGGCAGAGCAGACCCTCAGGTGGGTGAGCGATGCACTTGACCCTGAGGACATCAGGTACCAGGCCCGCCAGCCCCCGCAGGCGCGGAGTTGCGGCTGCAGCCACCAGCCTAGACGTGGCGCGCCCGCAGCAAGTGGCTGGACACCGCAGACCAGGCCCACGTCCCCAGCAGCGCGGATCCCGGGGCCAGCCGCCCAGGCAGCAAAGCAGGCGGTCGGCTTCGCCAGCAGCCGATCAGTCTCATCCTGTGGATTGCCCAGCGCCGGGGATCAGGATCCGGAGAGGTGTCCAGGAGGAGCAGACCCTCAGACCAGGTAGGCTGTGCACTCGGTGACCCTGACGCCATCCAAGGGAAGCTCCGCCATCCCGCGCCAGTGCCAGAGCTGCAACTGCAAACTGCGCGTCCTGGCACGAGCGGCGGTGGGGGCGGGTGGGGGAAGGAGCGAGTGACTCTCCAGGCGTCTTCCGCTACCTGACACCAGCCAGGCAGCCCCCAGGGCCAGAGCGTCAGCGCCGAAGCCAGGCTCATCCGGGAAGCCACTCCGGTGGCCGCGGGGTGCCCATGCCAGCACCAGATCTCTCTTCGGAAGGAGGAGCGGGGCGGGCCGCACGGCCAGACAGGCCGTCCCCCTCAGGCGGGGTGGGCCGCGCGCCTGCGACTTTCCGCCTGTGGTCCTGGGGCAGCCCGGACCCGCCCAGGAGAACCCGCGAGCCCAGCGGCGCCTGCACCTGCGGCTTCCGGGAGCCGGGCGCCCCTCGCGGTGCAGGCGCGCGCCTAACGGCTTTGCCAGGCTCACTAGGTCCCAGAGGTCGGAGGCTGCCGGTGTCGCCGCTGAAGGGTGGACCAGGCGGGATCGCGGATTCTGGGCTAGAACGCAGACTTGGAATCGCGGATTGGGATTTGGATCGGGGATTTGGAGTTGGATCACGGATTGGGGGTTGGATTGCGGATTGGGGGTTGGATCGCGGATTGGGGGTTGGATAGGGGATTTGGAGTTGGACTGGGGATTTGGGGCTGGGTGTGGGGCGGGGGCGGTGAAAAGGTGACAGGGAGCTGCCGCGGCTCAGGAGCCGGTAGTTGGGGGTCTGAGAAGAACTCACTACCTTGAAGAAGAAGTTCTTCGGCTTTGGGAGCTGCAGGGGCCGGCGGTCCTGGACTCCCTAGGCCACGTCTACAGGGGTTCGGGTTACCGAATCGGAAGATCCACAGGGCGCTGTCAAGGGCGAAGCCTGGCGTGCAGGAGCAGAGACCTGGAAGCCTGGGACAGGCAGCACAGGTAGTGGGGTGGGGGCTCAGCCCAGGGTGGGAGGGGGTCCCCAGGCCCGGCTCCCCCGCAGCCCCTGGGATGGGGCCTTGGAGGGCACCCTCAGAGGGGGGTTGCCAAACGGAGCCTCAGCTGCTCTGCATCCCTCATAATTCCCCGGCTGGAGCGCTTGGTGGAGAATGTGAGTGATTTGACTCACAAAGCTAAGTATATACAGAGTTATTTTTAACCTACACGTTTAAAACATGGTGTTATATACGTTATGGGAGGTGCCTAATAAGAGAACTCATTCCTCTATCAAAAAATACCGTGAGTCGGCCGGGCGTGGTGGCTCACGCCTGTCATCCCAGCACTTTGGGAGGCCGAGGCGGGCGGATCACGAGGTCAGGATATCGAGACCATCCTGGCTAACATGGTGAAACCCCGTCTCTACTGAAAAAAAAAAAAAAAAAAAAAAAATTAGCCGGGCGTGGTGGCGGGCGCCTGCAGTCCCAGCTATCCGGAGGCTGAGGCAGGAGAATGGCGTGAACCCGGGGGGCGGAGGTTGCAGTGAGCCGAGATCGCGCCATCGCACTGCAGCCTGGGCGACCCAGCGAGACTCCGTCTCAAAAAAAAAAAAAAAAAAAAAAAAAAAAAAAAAATACCGTGAGTCATTTTCAGTAGCGAAAAACTCTCACCTAAAACTCCGTTTTACATCGGTATCCACCTGTGTAGATCGGTTCTTTATTGAAGGTTCTTAGAGGGAAACTTGGAAGTGGGAGGTGGGTTCTGTGTTCCTGAATGGGAAGACACATTTTTCTCAAAATGTGAGCTCTTTCTGTGATTGTCAATTTTACATAAGCCGAATGAAAAAATCAAGGTTTTAACATTTTTGCATGACACCTACTGTCTTTTACTATTGTAATGACATTTTTAAAAATTTTAGGGCTGGGCGCGGTGGCTCACGCCTGTAATCCCAGCATTTTGGGAGGCCGAGGTGGGCGGATCACGAGGTCAGGAGATTGAGATTGAGACCATCCTGGCTAACACGGTGAAACCCTGTCTCTACTAAAAATACCAAAAATAAAAATAAAAATAAAAAAATAAAAATAGCCGGGCGTGGTGGGGGGCGCCCATAGTCCCAGCTACTCCGGAGGCTGAGGCAGGAGAATGGTGTGAACCCGGGAGGGGGAGCTTGCAGTGAGCCGCAATCCCAACGTGCTGGGATTACAGGTGTGAGCCACCGCGCCCGGCCTGAAAAAGTGCATCTTCATTTTACAGGGAATTCTTTCCAATCAAATAATCAAAAACTCTAAAAGGGGGCAAAGTACTTCTTTGCAGATCTACAAGTTTCTTATGTACATAGGGAAAAAAGCCTTTGCATTTCTGGTATAAGAATTTAAATTAAAAGAGGAAAGAAACTGTTTTCTATCCACAATATGTGTGAGGATGTTTTTTATACTGCTGCCTGAAGTTTAAATTGCTGATTACTTTTTAAATAGATAATTTGGTGGTAAGTACTACATTTTAAAAATGTGTATGCCCGTTACCCTTCAATTCCGCTTTACTAAAATACCCTTGGGAAATAGAGATACATGCACTTTGTTTTTCACAGCACTTATTTTAAAAAGAACCCATAGAATGGGTCTTATAAGTAAATTTCAGTTGCATCCATAGGATGGAATAATATGTGACCATTGAAGGTGACAATAGATATAGAGGTATGTTGATGTGCGAAGATGTATTTTGTTATAGCCAGCGAGGAAAAAAGAATCAGTTTGATTATACATTTACCAAACATTAAGAATTTAATATGGTAGCTTTTATTTCAGTATTAAAATAGCAATTTTATTTATTACTTTTTTATATATAGAATTCGACACCAAATTTTGGAACTTAAAAAGAAGATTCTTAAAACTTACAATCCAGGTAAGACTTCCGATAGTGAATTTCTCATTTCTTGTGGTGGTCCTACTCTTGGTTTGAAAAAATTAAGATGTAAGATTAAGTTAGTTTTGAAGGAAAAGAAAAGTTTAAAAATATGTGTAAATTGCATGTATATATACATATATACATATATGTAAATTAGTTTCTTAAATTTAACCTCTTTAGTTTGGAATTAAGAGTTATTTAAGAAGGTAGTTGTAGCTAATTTATAATCTCAAACAGTATTATCTGAAAAAAAATCGTTTACTTAATTATGATCCCAAAAATCCTATATAATATTTATGTTTTCTCTATAGTCACATTGTAACAAATTAGACTTGTTATACATATGGATCTTCTAGTTCATTTTCATAATAAGTTGTTTATTTTTATAATAAATTGTTTATATTTAGTAAATACATAATTACAGTTGACCCATGAATAATGTGGGGGTTAGGGACTCTGATTCCAGTGCAGCTGAAAATCTAAGTATAACTTTTGATTTTCCCAACTTAGCTACTAATAGCCCACCATTGACTGGGAGCCTTCCTGATAACAGAAACGGTCGATTAACACCTATTTTGTTTGTGCTGCATTATTATATACTGTGTTCTTACAATAAGCTAGAGAAGTGAAGCTGTTAGAAAGAAAATCTGCAGGAAAAATATATTGACTTTTCATAAAGCATAAATGGATCCTCACAAAGGTCTTCATCTTCATCATCTTCAGGTTGATTAGGCTGAGAAGAAAGAGAGGTTGGTCTTGCTGTCTCTGGGTTGCAGAGGCAGAAGAAAATCTGCATATAAATGAACTCCTGCAGTTCAAACCCTTGCTGTTCAAGGGTGAACTGTATTACCTGTTAATTTGTGTCACTAAGAAAGTATCTTTAGAACCGGGAACTCAACAATCCCTTTCTCGTAGAATAAATAAATGGCAATAAAACCTAAAGTATAATAATAATAATAATAATAATAATAATAATAAAAGAAAAAAAGAAAAAAAAGAATAATATTTGATGTTATAAAAAAAAAAAAAAGAACTGTAAAAGTGAACCAGTGTGCACCCATACGAATAGGAGATTATTTTTTGAAGATACCTACTGAGTGCAGAAGACAGAAAAGCAATTCCTTTGTGAGAAGCACAAGTTATGTTACCTATTCTTACATAAGCAAAATGGTTTTATCTGTCATAGTTTACACACACAGATACACACATGCATATACACACACATGTGCATTTGGGTGTGCGCACACGCACACGCACACAAAGTTAAAAGTCCTGCTGATTCTTAATGACCAAATCCACTGTTTGCAGGGAGCAGTGGATAACACATCCTACAGTTTGGATGCAATTCTTTTGGCTTTTTGACTTGTTCTGTGATGAACTGCCTTTAATGGGTCAACCATGTTTTAGTTTTATAAGAAATGAAAAGATTAGAAGCAAGTAAAAGGAGCTCTATGATCAGTAGTAGACTATTATACTATATTCAATGGTTATGTTTTTTTCCAGTTATAGAAGTTACTTGAATGATGCACAATTAATTTACTATCATTATTATAAGAGATGGGCTCTCTCTATGTTGCCCAGGCTAGAATATGGTGTCTATTCAGTGGTACAGTCATAGCTCACTGTAGCCTGGAACTTCTGGGCTCAAGCAGTCCTCCTACCTCATCCTCCTGAGTAGCTGGGATTATAGCCATGTGTAGTTACATCTAGCTGGATATACAATCATTTATCTATTTATTCATTTTTATTATTATTATTTTTGAGACAGGTCTCCCTCTGTTGCCAGTACTGGAGTGCAGTGGTGTGATCTATCTTGGCTCCCTGCAACTTCTGCTTTCTGGCCTTAAATGATTCTTTCATGAGCCTTCCAAGTAGCTGGGACTACAGGCGTGCACCACCACACTTGGCTAATTTTCCTTTTAAGGTTTTTTTTTTCCTCACTATATTGCCCAGGCTGGTCTGGAAGTCTGGAACTTCTGGGCTCAAGTGATCCTCCGCTTCGGCCTCCCAAAATGCTAGGATTTTATGGATGTGAGCCACCACACCTGGCCTGCACAATTATTATAAAAAGGAATTAAGCCCAGTTGAGTTGCAGAAAATTGACCACCTTTTCATTTTTTTTTTCTAGAAACATTCATATTATAGAACATACTGTCAAATCATCAAGATTCCCTATTTTTTATTCTGGTAAAACTAGGATTGCTGCTTATTTCCCATTATTTTCTAACAATTGTTTCACTTATTTCTTTTATTGCTTTAATCAGTTGAATATAGAAATACAAGAACCTCCAACTCAAATATCAAGGAAAGAAAAGAAAAACAGATTAGGGAAAGTTATTCTGTGAAATAACCATCTGATTATAGTCACGTATATCATGTCAACTTAATACAAACCTTATATAATGCATTTGTGACAAGGGTTCCCAAGACCATCCCCAGGTTTGGTGATTCACTAGAAGGACTCACAGGATTCAGCAAATAATCATATTCAGATCTTTAATGATTACAATGAAAGGGTACAAGCAAAATGAGAGGGAAAACGTGCATGTGGTGGTCAAGTCTGGAGGAAACCAGGCACAAGCTTCCAGAAGTTCTCTCCTGCGGAGTTCCCAGGATCTGCTTAATTCTCCCAGCCTCACATTTTGACAACCCATGTGCAGTGATGTCTACCAGTACCAGAATCTCATTAGAGACTCAGTACCCAAGTGTTTTTTATGGAGGTTACTCTCCTTCACATGTACCCACATTCCAGACTCTCAGAAGGAAAGCAGCTGTTCAGAGTAACCACATTGTTTCTATAAACACTTTAGACACAGTGAGCCAGTCTTAGGGCATGGTGGGAACCCTCCCAATTCCAATTTCCTAAACAACAGCCAAGGGCCAGCCTTGCATGCGGGTCTTTCTAAGGACGGCAGTCTCTCGCCTGCTGTATGAAATCTTTTCTGCACAACAGTTTTAGCCCCAACTTAATTTTTGGTGCTGTTTTAAAATTTCACTTTAACAGCAAATAATGTTATAAGATAAGGTAACCTGGTACTAGTTTCTGTTGTATGATCCATCCTGTGTTGCATGCTGACTACTTTTTTGACTTCTGGTGACTCACAGGTATTTGAATGAAAGTTACCATGGCAATATTAGGCAATTATAATCTGTCCTTCTTATCTCTTTAACCTTTCAGTGAAAGTGTTAAATTGAATAAGCATAATGGTTTCTGAGTTAAAATTAGAATAAAAATGGTCTTTTATTTTGATTATGTGAATCTAGTTTTCATATCTTGCTAAATCCCTGTTTAGAGTTATGAAATAAGATATTCAATCATTTTATCAATATTTTCTTGCCTAAGCTTGCAATTGAATTTATTTGTTTTATGTATTTTCTGTACTGCGATTTGAGAAATCATGCCCACATGCTGTTACTTTGGTCTTTAATGATCTCCAATTTTTAGGGTTACCACTGTGTCCTGCTTAAATATATCATAATAACAGATTCAGTGAATATCTTTTATTTTTTATTTTTGTTCTGAAAATCCTGGGATGCATAGACAGTGAATATGTTTTTTAAATCAATAACTTTATTTCTTATAGCAGTTTTAGGTTCACAGCAAAATCGGAGGAAGGTACAGAGATTTCTCTTATGTTCCATGCCTCCCACACATGCACGGCCTCCCCCATGATGAGTATTTTCCACCAGAGTGGTACATTTGTTACAACTCATGATCCTACATTGACACATTATAATCACTCAAAGTTCGTAGTTGACATCAGGCTCCATTCTTAATACTGTACATTCTGTGAATTTGGACAATGTATAATGACATGTATCTATTTATTATAGACAGAACAGTTGCACTGCCCTAAAAATGCTCTATTCTATGCCTGTTCATCTCTCCCTTTCTCCCTAGCAACTGCTGGAAACCACTGATCTTTTATCTGTCTTCATAGTTTTACTTTTTTCAGGAGAGTCGTATAGTTGAAATAATACAGTGGATATCTTTTTGAGTAGTTAAAAAAGTAAAGTTCCATGGTAATTGAATGTAGTCATTTAAGATGTTCCTTGTCCTTTTGTTTTTCTTTAGCTTCTTTGTCATTGTAAGGTCTGATGACATATGCTTTACATACTTAGGAAACATGATTTGTATAGATCTTTGCCACATAATGGAAATGGTTGAGGAAAATGACACCACGCAATACCACACAGCACAAACTGGGGCATCTTGCTCTGTGAGGTGGGTCCAGATAGACTCCCTAGCAATGGAAGGGGAGAAGCTCAAGAGGTTGTACTTTAAAAAACTGGAATCACAAAGTCTTTCATATTTACCTTGGGTTGGAAATAAGACCAGGCAGTGAATGTTACAGGTAAATACATATGTTCCTCACTGATCCTCTTTCTTTGAGGGATGAGTTTGAAAATAGTCTGTGTTATGATGACACGACTCACCTGCAACTAGATTCTCTGTCATGAGGGACGGCAGTTTTGCTTTTATGTGAGGTGAAAAAGAATTTTTTTCTCTTACTAGGGAAAGGGGCAAGCATTGGCACATTCTGGCAGCAAGAGGGCATTGATAGTTTTCTTTCTATATATTTTTCACATCATATAGTACTGCCTGGCTGCCTGGCACACCTCGCTAGTGTTTCTTAAGCTTCTCTCTGAATGTGAGGTGTGGTTCAGAGTGGATAAGCTCTTAAAGGAGTGATCTTTCCAGTGGTTCTTTCTGTGGGAGGTAAAATGGCAGGTGAATTTGGGCCTTGTTATACATAGGGCAGAGTATATAGCTACAACTAAGGAAACCACCCAGCACCTTCCCCAGAAGAGTAGTATCCAGAGTAACACATTGATCTCTCTTGAGCTCTTCTCCACTGGCAGCTGGAAAGTTTTTGCAAGGATCCCTGTTGCTGGTCTGATTCCTATGTTCTGCTGGCTTCTGGTGATAGGGTGTTTTATTCTAAACTGAAAAGTTTTAACTGAAGAGCTAGAGAGGCTGTGTTGTGTTACAACAAAATAAGTGCAGTAGTTCCCCGTTAACTATGTGAGATAACATTCTAAGACACCCCCAGTGAATGCCTGAGACCACAAATAGTACTGAATCACACACTGGTTTTTCCTACACATACATAACCGTGATAACATTTAATGTATAAATTAGACACGGTAAGAAATGAACATTAAAATAAAAAATTATAATATACTGTAATAAAAGTTACTTGAATGTGGTCTCTTGAAATATATTGTACGGTTCTCATCCTTTTTTTTTTTTTTTGAGACAGAGTCTCGCTCTGTCACCCAGGCTGGAGTGCAATGGTGTGATCTCAGCTCACTGCAAGCTCCGCCTCCTGGGTTCACACCATTCTCCTGCCTCAGCCTCCAGAGTAGCTGGGACTACAGGCGCCTGCCACAACGCCCAGCTAATTTTATTTTTAAATTTTTTTTGTAGAGACGGGGTTTCACCGTGTTTAGCCAAGATGGTCTTGATCTCCTGACCTCGTGATCCGCCCGCCTCGGCCTCCCAAAGTGCTGGGATTACAGATGTGAGCCACTGCGCCCGGCTGGTGCTAACCCTTTTTCTTGTGATGATGTGAAGTGATACAATGCCTGTGTAATGAGATGAACTGAGGTGAATGATGTGATCCTAGATCGTCAGGCCTTGATGCTGGTGGCTGGGTACAGGAGGAGACCATGTTGATGACTAACGGGTGGACAGCATGTGCAGTGTGGATGCACTGCAGGACGATTCACATCCTGGGCTGGATAGAGTGGGCTGACGGTTTCACTGTGCTTCTCGGAATGGCACACTAAAACTTATGACCTCTTTATTTCTGGAGTTTTCCGTGTATATTTTTGGAATACAGTTGACTATTAGTAACTAACCACAGAAATCAAAACTGCAGATGTAAAATCTCTGGATCTTAACTCACTTCTTGGGTAAAATTCTTAAAGTCCTTAGGATTTCCAAAGTGATGTTTTTTTGTATGCTAATGATCGATGGCTGGAAGCCCCTAGGTAGCTTCAGGATGGGAACTGGTCACCATCCTGAAGACATGATTGATTAGAGTGTTGAGATCTTCTGTCTCACTCTGGAGACTCTAGGGAGGAGAGAAGAGCTGAAGGTTGTCAGTCACCAAAGGCCAGTGATTATGATGCCAATATAATGAAGCTTTCATCAAGACCCAAAGTGACTGGGCTTGGAGAGCTTCCAGATGGCTGAATGCATGGAGGTTTCTACAGGGTGGTGTGTCCTGGGAGGGCATGGAATCTCCGTGCCACTTCCCCTATACTTTGCACTATGCAGCTCTTCATCTGTATCTTTTTTAATGTCATTCATAGAAAACTGGTAAATGTGTTTCTCTGAGTACTTTGAGCCACTCCAGCAACTCAATTTAACCCAAAGAGGGAGTCCTGGGGACCCCAATTTGAAGACAGTTGGTCAGAAGTTCTGGAGTTTCAGACCTACGACTGATGTAGGGAGGCAGTTTCATGGGACTGAGCCCTTTACCTGTGCAATCTGATGCTATCTGCAGACAGAGTGTGAGAATTGACTTAGAGGATGCCCAGTTTGTGTCATCTGCAGAACTGATTGCTTGCTCGTTGGTGGGGAAAAACCCTCCATATGTTTGGTCACAGGAGCCTTCTTTGTTGATGATTGTTGCTGTGACATGAGAGCAGAGAAAAACAGGTCAAATGTGTCTTTTCCACACATATAGTGGATAAGGGGTACTATGTACACTCTGTTTGAACTGCCCGTCATGTTTTGGTCCTGAAATCATGCTCTTTGACACTGTTCATTCATCACACCTGTTCTGCTAATGATACCATTTTTAGCCAATCTCATAGGGTTTGGCTAGGATAACTTGTATACTGCGGTTCACTTGTAGATATCAAATTTTATAAATTTATTCTTCTTTGCATTTAATAAATACAAAGTAAGGGAAGTAAGAGTTCTTACTGCATTAATTATCTACTAATAAGTATAATTAATATTAATTCTAATAAGGTCCTGGTTATACTCCCAAAGGAATGCTTTATAACAAAGCATCAGTCCTATGCTTTAAAAAAAAAAAAAAAAGAAAAAAACATGGTCTGAAGTCTGCGCACAAGTGTGCATAACTTTTTTGTGAAGGTAGAGTCTTGCTGTTTGCCAAGCTGGCTTCAAACTTCTGGGTTCCTCAAATGATCCTCCTGCCTCAGCCTCCCAAGTAGTTGGGAATACAGGCATGCATTACTGTGCCTTCTTATGCTTTTAATATTCTATATAATTATTATTGATTTATAATGCAGTATACCTTTTTCTTTAATAGATTCTGGGAGTTCTGATGAATCTGCAGTCAGGTAGGATTTTACAGATTTAAAAAATTATGTTAACTAAGGAAATATAGATGGAAGAGATTAATATCTGTTGAGTGTTGTATTCTGGGCTAAACCCCTATTATGTGCTATGCATTTATCATCCCATAAAGCCATCGCAACATCTGTGTTCTTATAACCTGCTGTTTATTACATAGGCAACTGTGGTTTAGAGGTTGATTAATTGGCTCATGATCCCATAGTTAACAAAGTAGCTGACCCACAGTTAAACCATCAGCCTGTCTGGCTTCCAGATCCCTTATCTTGCTCCTCAGCATAGATTGATAGAGATCTGTGCAGCACTTGGATCAAGGTATACGTCTGAATCAGATTAATTTAGACAGTCAAATCTAGTTATATGTTAACTGTCATTTAAGGTTATTGTTAGAAATGTGGTTCGTCCAAGAGTTTCTCCTAATAAATTTGACAGTTTCAGTGGTAGGCAATATCTTATTTTACCATCAAAGGCTTTAGGGCAAAGTAAAGGTTTGGCCATTGGATTATAATTTTACAAAAGCAAGATTAGACAAGTCTTAGAAATTATTTGACTTCCCAGTTTGGTTTTCCCTTTAGGCTAGTATTTCTGCTTACTTCCATAATACTTTTTTTTAGACTTTTTTCTTTTTCCATGACATTTCTATAATCCTGTCTTGATGTTTTAAAACTTTCTTCTTGGCTTTTCTTGGTGTTTCTTTTGTTATATTATTTTTTCAAAATCTGATAACTATGTATTCCCAATTTTCTTATAGACAGAATCAAAAGCACATAGAATTATAGAATTTTAAGGAATCATAGGACCAATTAAAATAACCTCTAGTACTTCAACCTGTGTTAAACATTCTGGTCAAGTGTTTCTCTAGATAGAGAACATGAGACACAAAGAGATTAGGATAGTTTTTTTAGATATAGGAAGTGGCAGAAAGGAGATTTCAACTCATTTTAAAGCTCAATACTTGTCTTTTTTTTTTTTTATCCTATTGGCATGTTTTTCTGTTATTTTTTTGTTTGTTTGTTTGTTTTTTTGAGACGGTCTTGCTCTGCTGCCCAGGCTGGAGTGCAGTGGCACAATCTTGGCTCAATGCAACCTCTGCCGCCCAAGTTCAAACGATTCTCCTGCCTCAGCCTCCTGAGTAGCTGGGATTACATGCACTTGCCACTACACCTGGGTAATATTTGTATTTTAAGTAGAGGTGGGGTTTCAGCATCTTGGCCACACTGGCCTTGAACTTCAGACCTCGATCCACTTATCTCCACTGCCCAAAGTGCTGGGATCACAGGCATGAGCCACGATGCCCGGTTTGGCAAGTGTTTTAATAACACAAAGTAGGGCGGGGCACAGTGGCTCACAACTGTGGGTCCTCATTTGCATGAGCTAAGTTTTTCATAGCAATCAAAAGCGAGCCCAGGTGTTCACCATTCTCCTTAATGGCATCAAGCCCAGGGTTTGAGAGCCATTTTCATTGGCCCCAGACGACCTGTTCATACCTGTCTTCATTGTGCCCAGCTCAGGGATTCAAAGCTGGCTTCATCCAGGCCTGCAAAGGTGTTCACAGTGGTCCTCATCTAAGCCAGCCAAGGTGTTCTCTTACCATCCACAAGACAGCCAGCCCAGATGTCCATAGCCGTCCTCATCGAGGCCAGCCAGTTTGTTCACACTTGTGCTTATTGGGGCCAGGCACCTTCATAGAGGCCAGCTCAGGTATTTACAGCCATCCTCACTGGGGCCAGCCCATGTGTCCACAGCTGTCCTCAGTGGGCATAGCCTGCGTGTTCATAGTTTTCCTCGCTGGACTTAATCCAGGTGTTCCGAGCAATTCACATTGTCCCAGGCCAGGTGTTGACAGGTGTCCTCAATGGGGACAGCCCAGATGTTCATCGTTGTCTAATTAGGCCAAGTGCAAATGCCCATAGCTGCCTCACAGGGCTCAGCCAAAATGAACAAGGCTGTTCTCCTGAGCCCACACCAGGTATTTATAGCTTTCCACATTGGGGTCAGCCCAGGTGTTGGTAGCCATGCGTTCTGGGCCAATCCATTATTCCAAGCTGTTTCCTTGGGCCCAGCCCAGGTGTCCACAGCCATCATCACTGGTCCAGCACAGGTGTTCAGAGCTATCCTCCTTGGCCCCAGGCCAGATGTTGACACTCGATCTGACTGGGCCCAGACCAGGTATGCAAAGCTGTCTTAACCGGGAGCAGCCCATGCTTTCACAGCGGTCTTCACTGGTGTCAGCCAGGTTTCTCAGAACTGTCACTTGGCCAAACCTTGGTGTATGTTGCCATCCCCATGGAGCACAGCTCAGGTATCCATAGCCGTCCTCACTGGGGACAGCTGAGGTGTTCCCAGACATCATCATTTGTCTCAGTGCAGGGGTTCACAGCTGTCCTCATTGGTTGAGCCTAGTTGTTCCTCACAGTCATTACTTGAGCAAGACCAGGTGTTCATGGCTGTTCTAATTGGGGGCAAGCCCAGGAGTTAATAGTGCTCCTCATCTGGGCCAGCCCAGGCATTCACAGCCATCCTCATCATGATCAGTTTCAGTGTTCAAAGCTGTCCTCCTGAGGCCAGCCTGGTTGTTTACTGCTGCTTTTACTGGGCCCAGCCCAGGTTTTCCCAGCTTCCCTCACTGGGGCTAGCGCAGGTGTTCACAGCTTTCCTCATTGGGCCCAGGCCATGGGTTCGTAGCCATCTTCATCAGAGAAAGCCAAGGTGTTCACAGCCATTTTTTCCGGGTCCGGCCGAAGTCGCCCTCACGTGGGCCCAGCCCAGGTGTTAATAGTCATCATCAGTGGGATTTCCAGTTGTTCACAGCGTCTTTCTCGGGCTGAGTTTAGGTGTCGAGAGCTATTCATCTTGGGCCCCGCCAGCTGTTCATAGGCATCCTCATGGGGGCAGGCCCAGGTGCTCACAGTGGCTCTCACTGAAACCAGGACAGGTGTTTTTGGCTGTCTTCATTGGGCCCAGCCTAGACATTCATAGCTATGCTCAAGGCGACCAGCCACGATGTTGACAGCTGTCTTCAGGGCAATCGTCCCTGGTGCCACAGCTGTCCTTATTGGCTTAGCCCAAGTGTTCTCGGCTGTTCTCGTTGGACCCAGGCCAGGTGCTCACAGCTGTCCTCACTGGCCCAGCCCAGGTTTCCATAGCCACACTCAGTGGGCCCAGCTCAGGGCTTGACAGCTGTCTACTCTGGGCTGAGCCCAAACACTCCAAGCTGTCCTTAGAGGGCCCAGCCAAGGCATTCACAGCTGTCCTCATTCGTAGCTAGCCCAGGTGTTAGTCCTTGTCCTCAGTGGGCCAGACCAGTGTTCACAGACATCCTTATTGGGCCAGCCCAGGAGTTCCATGCTGACCTCGCTGGGCCCTGCCTAGCCCTTCATAGCTGTCCTCACTGGGCCCAGGCCAGGTGTTCGCAGCCATCCCCATCAAGGTCAGCCCAGGGGTTCACAGCCTTCCACGTTTGTATGAACTCAGTTTATTATAGCAACAGTTTTTGATGGCTGTCAATATCAAGGCAAGCCCAGGAGTTCACGCTACCCTCAATAACATCAAGCCCAGGGTTAAGAGCCATTTTCATTGACCCCAGGCCACCTGTTCATAGCTGTCTTCATTGTTTCCAGCCCAGGGCTTCCCAGCTGTCTTCATCCAGGCCTGCACCGGTGTTCACAGTGGTCCTCATCTAAGCCAGCCAAGAAGGTCTCTGTCATCCATGTGACAGCCAGCCCAGATGTCCCTAGCCGTCCTCATCGAGGTCTGCCGGTTTGCTTACATGTGTGCTACTTGGAGCCAGCCACTCTCATAGAGGCCATCCCAGGTACTGACAGCCATCCACACTGGGCCCAGCCCAGGTGTCCCCACCTGTCCCCATTGAGCTTAGCCCTGGTGTTCGTGGCTTTCATCACAGGACTTCTCCCAGTTGTTTCCAGCAGTTTCCATGGTCCCAGGCCAGGGTTTCACAGACATCCTCAATGGGGACAGCCCATCTCTTCACTGTTGTCTTAATTAGGCCCAGTGCAGATGTTCACAGCTGTCCTCCTTTGGCTCAGCCAAAATGAACAGAACTCCTGAGCGCATACCAGCAGTTTCTAGCTGTCCACATTGGGGTCAGCCCAGGTGTTCGTAGCCCTATGTTCTGGGCCCATCCCAGTTATTCCAAGCTGTCCTCTTGGGCCTAGCCCAGCTGTCCACAGCCATCCTCCTTGGTCCCGGCACAGGTGTTCACGGCTGTCCTCCTTGGCCCCAGGCCACATGTTCACATGCCATCTCACTGGGCCCAGAGCAGCTATGGAAATTTTTGCTCTTGAAGTTGAGGTCTGTTTTAATTGAGGTTTCTGAGGTTGCATAGCAGTGTGCAGATGCAGGAGACTTGTGCCCCAGCACTGGGCTGCCTGGCTGTGCCCTGGGCTTGTGTGACCTTCAGTCTGTGCTGGGCTGGAATCTGCTCTAGAGGTTTCCAGATTTCTTTTTACCTCCACCCCAACAGACCCTCAGGCCTTTTTGTGCTCACTTCCCAAGCTCCCCTTGGACTCTGCTTCAGAGTCCATGTAAGCCCCGCGTGGGTCCTTGACTGCCATTTCACCCGCATTGCTCCTCTCAGCCTGTGAGGACGATATATTCAGACCCCTTTCTGCCTCAGAGCTGCAGTGGGTCTCAGAGGAGCCCAGCTTTACCCCACTGTCTACCCTGGGAAGGTGGAGACACATCTGATACTGTCACTACAGGGGTTGCCCCTTGTGGCAGCTGCTCCACTGGGGTTGCCCTGACCCATCCCAAGCTGTAAGTTCCATGTCACTGGTGTGCACAGGCACTCACCTCTTTAACTTTGTCACATCCACATTCTTAAGTGTTTGGTGGCACCAGGACCCGGCAGGGCTGAGGGAAGGGACCCTCGAAGCTCAGTTAGTTCTCTATGTCCAGCAAGGATGAGTGTGAGGCCCCGAGCATCGAGCATCGGGAACACCACATCAGGTGTTCCTCCCGAGCAGGTGCCCATTGCAGCGCCTGCCCCTGCCGGAGGGCACTGCCTGAGCTAAATCCCCCATCTCACCTTCCCAGACCTTCACCTGGTTTCAGGGCTCCTCAGCCACCCGCATATCGCTGAAATGTCAAAGAGCTTGTGAGGAAGCTTCTGGGGCACCTGCCTTCTAGAGGAGGCTGAGGGCAGCTGTGGATGGTGATTTATGGGGATGTTTTTGGCCTGGGCCGCGAGCAGGTGGGTAAGTGGCACAGGGATGGCAGCTTAAGGTGCCCCGGCTTCTCTGCATGCCTGTCACTGAGCGGAGAAGTCCAGGCCTGCCACCAGGTTCCAACCTAGCTTATTCTCTGTGTGTCCTCAGTTGGGGTACCTACCCTATCTCTGCCTCAGTTTCCTCCTCTGTGAGACAGAGATCCTCACAGGCCTTACCTCTAACAGTGGTTTTGACGAAGTACGCGATGTGGGTGAAGCACCTGGAGCCGACCCACTCGCGAAGAACGCACCACGGACTCTCAAGGTTAATGTTGAAAAGGGGCCGGGGTGGGGCAAAACTGGGCAGGCCATTTCAGCTCCAGGTGTCTGGGCTGACAGATTGGATTAAATTAGCATGTGCCTTTCTGAGTGCACAGGGGACAGTTGCCCAGGCCAGAGGCACCAGGGTCAAAGCTGGTGATGCCTTGGCCTCATCACCCCAGACAGACTAGGGCCAGTGCATGATGTAGTCGGCCAGGGGAGGGCTCTGGAGCCCTGCAGCCAAGGGGGCCTGGTGACCCTCACAAGATCATTCACAGGCCACTAGGATGGCCCGCCCTTTTCCTGCCAGCCTCACTCTAGGAAAAAAAAAATTGATCGTAACCTCATTGGCAGTTTCCTTTGCATAGAGATGAGAAGTCCCTGCTAGCGAGGCTGGTGATGAACTCCTCAAAAGCTGGGAAATCTCGTTTGAGCAGGAGCGCCCATTATCTTGGCCAAGCTGCTGCAGCTGGGCTGAGTGGGTGTGGAAGTGTGGGTGGTGGTCGTGTAAGTTCTCCATCCAAGGCCAAGTTCGTCTGCAGACCTGTGCATGACGGCATATCCAGATGATTCCAACCTCCTGCTGTGGATTCAGTCCCGCTCCATAAGACTTCTCTGTAGTCCCCAGACGTCAACAAGGACCAATAAGCTATCTTTTCTGTGTCTTGCCTGAATTCTTGTCCCTGTGAAGCATTAGCAAATTGAAATGTTTGTTTTCTACCAGCATTTGGGGGTATTAGTTTTTTTTATTTAAAAATAATCACAGTAAAGACATCAGGAATAACACACTTGTAGGCATTCACGAGGTACAGAAGAATGCACACCGAAATCTGGACTTGTCTTTTCCTCTTCTGTAGCCTGCCAGCTTCTGCCTCTGGAAGTAACAACTGTTAAGTTTCTGCACATCTTTCCAGATTTATTAATTGAACAATCGTATAGCACTGACACCATGACAAAGCATTGTCAAAGGACTTTGGCTACCAGTGTAAAAGACTCATTTATTTTCATTTACTGTGAACACTTAGGTGGCACCAGGAAGGAAAGCCTTACGCTCATTCCTTTTTATTCTTCCTAACATATTCTGTTTTTAAAAATGTCTTTTCCAGGGGCTGGGCGCAGTGGCTCATGCCTGTAATACCAACACTTTGGGAGGCCGAGGCAGGTGGATCACTTGGTCAGGAGATTGAGACCATCCTGGCTAACATGGTGAAACCCTGTCTCTACTAAAAATACAAAAACTTAGCTGGGCGCGGTGGCGGGCACCTGTAGTCCCAGCTACTCGGGAGGCTGAGGCAGGAGAATGGCGTGAACCTGGGAGGCAGAGGTTGCAGTGAGCCGAGATCGTGCCACTGCACTCCAGCCTGGGCGACAGAGCAAGACTTCGTCTCAAAAAAAAAAAAAAAAAAAAAAAATAGTCTTTCCCAATTTGGCATTAAGAGACATAAATCTGTGGTCTAGTATTTTTTAATTGAATTTTCTCACTCTTATATATGTGTATATTTATATGTGCACACCTGCCCAATTTTCTATTCAGTTGTTGACAATTAAAATTCTCCATTTACACAGGTAATATGTGTTCCTTCCCAAATTCTGTTAACCACCCATTCAATTAGATAATTCCTGAAAAAAATTGCAACATCTATATTAATGCAATTTTTTTATTTTTTATTTTTTGTTTATTATACTTTAAGTTTTAGGGTACACGTGCACAACGTGCCGGTTTGTTACATAGGTATACATGTGCCATGTTGGTGTGCTGCACCCATTAACTTGTCATTTAACATTAGGTATATCTCCTAATGCTATCCCTCCCCCCTCCCCCCACCCCACAACAGGCCCTGGTGTGTGATGCTCCCCTTCCTGTGTGCATGTGTTCTCATTGTTCAATTACCACCTATGAGTGAGAACATGTGGTATTTGGTTTTTTGTCCTTGTTATAGTTTGCTGAGAATGATGGTTTCCAGTTTCATCCATGTCCCTACAAAGGACATGAACTCATCCTTTTTTATGGCTGCATAGTATTCCATGGTGTATATGTGCCACATTTTCTTAATCCAGTCTATCATTGTTGGACATTTGGGTTGGTTCCAAGTCTTTGCTATTGTGAATAGTGCTGCAATAAACATACATGTGCATGTCTTTATAGCAGCATGATTTATAATCCTTTGGGTATATACCCAGTAATGGGATGGCTGGGTCAAATGGTATTTCTAGTTCTAGATCCCTGAGGAAACACCACTCTCTCTTCCACCATGGTTGAACTAGTTTGCAGTCCCACCAACAGTGTAAAAGTGTTCCTGTTTCTCGACATCCTCTCCAGCACCCGTCATTTCCTGACTTTTTCATGATCGCCATTCTAACTGGTGTGAGATGGTATCTCATTGTGGTTTTGATTTGCATTTCTCTCATGGCCAGTGATTATGAGCATTTTTTCATTTGTATGTGTCTGTTGGCTGCATAAATGTCTTCTTTTGAGAAGTGTCTGTTCATATCCTTCACCCACTTGTTAATGGGGTTGTTTGTTTTTTTCTTGTAAATTTGTTTGAGTTCTTTGTAGATTCTGGATATTAGCCCTTTATCAGATGAGTAGATTGAAAAAATTTTTCTCCCATTCTGTAGGTTGCCTGTTCACTCTGATGGTAGTTTCTTTTGCTGTGCAGAAGCTCTTTAGTTTAATTAGATCCCATTTGTTAATTTTAGCTTTCGTTGCCATTGCTTTTGGTGTTTTAGACATGAAGTCTTTGCCTATGCCTATGTTCTGAATGGCATTGCCTAGGTTTTCTTCTAGGGTTTTTATGGTTTAAGTCTAACATTTAAGTCTTTAATCCATCTTGAATTAATTTTTGTATAAGGTGTAAGGAAGGGATCCAGTTTCAGCTTTCTATATATGGCTAGCCAGTTTTCCCAGCACCATTTATTAAACAGGGAATCCTTTCCCCATTTCTTGTTTTTGTCAGGTTTGTCAAAGAT
This sequence comes from Pongo abelii, assembly GCF_028885655.2. NCBI lineage: Eukaryota > Metazoa > Chordata > Mammalia > Primates > Hominidae > Pongo > Pongo abelii. Next base: position 186,786,641 of record NC_071989.2, read on the forward strand.
CAGATAGTTGTAGATATGTGGCATTATTTCTGAGGGCTCTGTTCTGTTCCATTGGTCTATATCTCTGTTTTGGTACCAGTACCATGCTGTTTTGGTTACTGTAGCCTTGCAGTATAGTTTGAAGTCAGGTAGTGTGATGCCTCCAGCTTTGTTCTTTTGGCTTAGGATTGACTTGGCAATGCAGGCTCTTTTTTGGTTCCATATGAACTTTAAAGTAGTTTTTTCTAATTCTGTGAAGAAAGTCATTGGTAGCTTGATGGCGATGGCATTGAATCTATAAATTACCTTGGGCAGTATGGCCATTTTCACAATATTGATTTTTTCTACCCATGAGCATGGAATGTTCTTCCATTTGTTTGTATCCTCTTTTATTTCATTGAGCAGTGGTTTGTAGTTCTCCTTGAAGAGGTCCTTCACATCCCTTGTAAGTTGGATTCCTAGGTATTTTATTCCCTTTGAAGCAATTGTGAATGGGAGTTCACTCATGATTTGGCTCTCTGTTTGTTATTGGAGTATAAGAATGCTTGTGATTTTTGTACATTGATTTTGTATCCTGAGACTTTGCTGAAGTTGCTTACCAGCTTAAGGAGATTTTGGGCTGAGACGATGGGGTTTTCTAGATATACAATCATGTCATCTGCAAACAGGGACAATTTGACTTCATCTTTTCCTAATTGAATACCCTTTATTTCCTTCTCCTGCCTGATTGCCCTGGCCAGAACTTCCAACACTATGTTGAACAGGAGTGGTGAGAGAGGGCATCCCTGTCTTGTGCCAGTTTTCAAAGGGAATATTTCCAGTTTTTGCCCATTCAGTATGATATTGGCTGTGGGTTTGTCATAGATAGCTCTTATTATTTTGAGATATGTCCCATCAATACCTAATTTATTGAGAGTTTTTAGCATGAAGGGCTGTTGAATTTTGTCAAAGGCCTTTTCTGCATCTATTGAGATAATCATGTGGTTTTTGTCTTTGGTTCTGTTTATACACTGGATTACGTTTATTGATTTGCATACATTGAACCAGTCTTGCATCCCAGGGATGAAGCCCACTTGATCATGGTGGATAAGCTTTTTAATGTGCTGCTGGATTCGGTTTGCCAGTATTTTATTGAGGATTTTTGCATCGATGTTCATCAGGGATATGGGTCTAAAATTCTCTTTTTTTGTTGTGTCTCTGCCAGGCTTTGGTATCAGGATGATGCTGGCCTCATAAAATGAGTTAGGGAGGATTCCCTCTTTTTCTATTGACTGGAATAGTTTCAGAAGGAATGGTACCAGCTCCTCCTTGTACCTCTGGTAGAATTCGGCTGTGAATCCGTCTGGTCCTGGAGTTTTTTTGGTTGGTAAGCTATTAATTATTGCCTCAATTTCAGAGCCTGTTATTGGTCTATTCAGAGATTCAACTTCCTCCTGGTTTAGTCTTGGGAGGGTGTATGTGTCAAGGAATTTATCCATTTCCTCTAGTTTTTCTAGTTTATTTGTGTAGAGTATTTATAGTATTCTCTGATGGTAGTTTGTATTTCTGTGGGATCGGTGGTCATCTCCCCTTTATCATTTTTTATTGCGTCTATTTGATTCTTCTCTCTTTTCTTCTTTATTAGTCTTGCTAGTGGTCTATCAATTTTGTTGATCTTTTCAAAAAACCAGCTCCTGGATTCATTGATTTTTTGAAGGGCTTTTTGTGTCTCTATTTCCTTCAGTTCTGCTCTGATCTTAGTTATTTCTTGCCTTCTGCTAGCTAGTTTTTGAATGTGTTTGCTCTTGCTTCTCTAGTTCTTTTAACTGTGATGTTAGGGTGTCAATTTTAGATCTTTCCTGCTTTCTCTTGTGGGCATTTAGTGCTATAAATTTCCCTCTACACACTGCTTTAAATGTGTCCCAGAGATTCTGGTATGTTGTGTCTTTGTTCTCATTGGTTTCAAAGAACATCTTTACTTCTGCCTTCATTTTGTTATGTACCCAGTAGTCATTCTGGAGCAGGTTGTTCAGTTTCCATGTAGTTGAGTGGTTTTGAGTGAGTTTCTTAATCCTGAGTTCTAGTTTGATTGCACTGTGGTCTGAGAAACAGTTTGTTATAATTTCTGTTCTTTTACATTTGCTGAGGAGTGCTTTACTTCCAACTATGTGGTCAATTTTGGAATAGGTGTGGTGTGGTGCTGAAAAGAATGTATATTCTGTTGATTTGGGGTGGAGAGTTCTGTAGATATGTATTAGGTCTGCTTGGTGCAGAGCTGAGTTCAATTCCTGGATATCCTTGTTAACTTTCTGTCTCATGGATCTGTCTAATGTTGACAGTGGGGTGTTAAAGTCTTCCATTATTATTGTGTGGGAGTCTAAGTCTCTTTGTAGGTCTCTAAGGACTTGCTTTATGAATCTGGGGGCTCCTGTATTGGGTGCATATATATTTAGGTTAGTTAGCTTTTCTTGTTGAATTGATCCCTTTATATCCCTTTACCATTATGTAATGGCCTTCTTTGTCTCTTTTTATCTCTGTTGGTTTAAAGTCTGTTTTATCAGAGACTAGGATTGCAACCCCTGCCTTTTTTTGTTTTCCATTTGCTTGGTAGATCTTCCTCCATCCCTTTATTCTGAGCCTATGTGTGTCTCTGCATGTGAGATGGGTTTCCTGAATATAGCACACTGATGGGTCTTGACTCTTTATCCAACTTGCCAGTCTGTGTCTTTTAACTGAAGCATTTAGCCCATTTACATTTAAGGTTAATATTGTTATGTGTGAATTAGATCCTGTCATTATGATGTTAGCTGGTTATTTTGCTCATTAGTTGATGCAGTTTCTTCCTAGCCTCGATGGTCTTTACAATATGGCATGGTTTTGCAGTGGCTGGTACTGGTTGTTCCTTTCTATGTTTAGTGCTTCCTTCAGGAGCTCTTTTAGGGCAGGCCTGGTGGTGACAAAATCTCTCAGCATTTGCTTGTCTGTAAAGGATTTTATTTCTCCTTCACTTATGAAGCTTAGTTTGGCTGGATATGAAATTCTGGGTTGAAAATTCTTTTCTTTAAGAATGTTGAATATGGCCCCCACGCTCTTCTGGCTTGTGGAGTTTCTGCCGAGAGATCAGCTGTTAGTCTGATGGGCTCCCCTTTGTGAGTAACCCGACCTTTCTCTCTGGCCGCCCTTAACATTTTTTCCTTCATTTCAACTTTGGTGAATCTGACAATTATGTGTCTTGGAGTTGGTCTTCTCAAGGAGTATCTTTGTGGCATTCTCTGTATTTCCTGAATTTGAATGTTGGCCTGCCTTGCTAGATTGGGGAAGTTCTCCTGGATAATACCCTGCAGAGTGTTTTCCAACTTGGTTCCATTTTCCCCGTCACTTTCAGGTACACCAATCAGACATAGATTTGGTCTTTTCACATAGTCCCATATTTCTTGGAGGCTTTGTTTGTTTCTTTTTATGCTTTTTTCTCTAAACTTCTCTTCTCGCTTCATTTCATTCATTTGATCTTCCGTCACTGATACCCTTTCTTCCAGTTGATTGAATCGGCTACTCAGGCTTGTGCATTTGTCACGTAGTTCCTATGCCATGGTTTTCAGCTCCATCAGGTCCTTTAAGGACTTCTCTGCATTGGTTATTCTAGTTAGTCATTCATTTAATCTTTTCTCAAGGTTTTTGACTTCTTTGCCATTGGTTCGAACTTCCTCCTTTAGCTCGGAGAAGTTTGATTGTCTGAAGCCTTCTTCTCTCAACTCGTCAAAGTCATCCTCCATCCAGCTTTGTCCCATTGCTGGTGAGGAGCTGCGTTCCTTTGGAGGAGGAGAGGCGCTCTGATTTTTAGAATTTTGAGTTTTTCTGTTCTGTTCTTTCCCCATCTTTGTGGTTTTATCTACCTTTGGTCTTTGATGATGGTGATGTATATATGGGGTTTTGGTGTGGATGTCCTTTCTCTGCTTGTTAGTTATCCTTCTAACAGTCAGGACCCTCAGTTGTAGGTCTGTTGGAGTTTGCTGGAGGTCCACTCCAGACCTTGTTTGCCTGGGTATCAGGAGCGGAGGCTGCAGAACAGCAAATATTGCTGAACAGCAAATGATGCTGCCTGATTGTTCCTCTGGAAGTTTTGTCTCAGAGGAGTACCTGGCCATGTGAGGTGTCAGTCTGCCCCTACTGGGGGGTGCCTCCCAGTAGGCTACTCAGGGGTCAGGGACCCACTTGAGGAGGCAGTCTGTCCATTCTCAGATCTCAAACTGCGTGCTGGGAGAACCACTACTCTCTTCAAAGCTGTCAGACAGGGACAATTAAGTCTGCAGAGGTTTCTGCTGCCTTTTGTTTGGCTATGCCCTGCCCCCAGAGGTGGAGTCTACAGAGGCAGGCAGGCCTCCTTGAGCTGTGGTGGGGTCCACCCAGTTCGAGCTTCCCGGTCACTTTGTTTACCTACTCAAGCCTCGGCAAAGGCGGGCGCCCCTCCCCCAGCCATGCTGCCCCCTTGCAGTTTGATCTCAGACTGCTGTGCTAGCAATGAGCGAGGCTCCATGGGCGTAGGATCCTCCGAGCCAGGCACAGGATATAATCTCCTGGTGTGCCGTTTGCTAAGACTGTTGGAAAAGTGCAGTATTAGGGTGGGAGTGACCTGATTTTCCAGGTGCCGTCTGTCACTCCTTTCCTTGGCTAGGGGAGGGAATTCCCTGACCCTTTGCACTTCCTGAGTGAGGCGATGCCTCGCCCTGCTTTGGCTCACATTTGGTGCACTGCACCCACTGTCCTGCACCCACTGTCTGACAATCTCCAGTGAGATGAACACAGTACCTCAGTTGGAAATGCAGAAATCATTCGTATTCTGCTTCGCTCACGCTGGGAGCTGCAGACTGGAGCTGTTCCTATTCGGCCATCTTGGCTCCACCCTTATTAATGCAGGTTTTATGCCTCATTAATGACCCATTGGATTTAATAGTTCTTAAAACTTGTGATGAATCAACAGTGATGGAAAGTTGTACTGAATCATTTCATATCTTTTTTTATTACTATGAATTATATTGTTAGAGATTGGCTTTAAAATTGAAGTTACACTAATGCATTTTAAATGTAATTTGGAACTAGTTTAGAATTGTTGAAGCTAGGACTCTCTGGTGACTCAGGAATAGTAGAAATTGGTGGGAAAGGCATTTCACATTGAGCCTGGAATCTCCCTTTATTCTCAATTTATTAGCTTTTCTTATCTTTACCCTGAAATTTTCACTATCAAATATATTTGAGAGGCAAATCTTTTTCCTCCTTTAATGTTTGTTTCATACACACAGAATAATACTGTGTGTCTGAGATTTAGTTTTTGAAATGAAACATGGAGTCTAAGTGACCCCTTGTTGATGTGACAATGGACTGCTCTAGATCACAGCAGTTGGGCCCCATATTGTGACATGTATGCTTGTGAAAATGCTACTGTGACCTGTCGCTGAGGTGATCTGATGATGTAGGTCTTGCCTTTCATTTTAACTGCCATTCTGGCAACTGAACATTGGCAGTAAATGCAGCTTAGCTGTCCCAGAGGACTCACAATGGGAAGTGTTTGTTGTAGTTGTTGCCTCAGAGCTATGTATGTTCATTTCTATCTTCTAATTGCAATTTCTTCAGATGGGCCAGTTTTCCTGTGCGTTAAAGTTCATTCTGATTTTTTTTTATTTCCCCAGCTCCTATTTGTCTACAGATTTATAAATATGTTTTAGAGTTTTATTACTCAATTTGTATTTTTTTATTCTTCTATCAAGATTTTTGCCTCAAATACTGTTTCCAATGCCAATTTTTTTTTTTTTTTTTTGGACAGAGTCTTGCTCTGTTGCCTAGGCTAGAATGCAGTGGTGTGATAATGGCTCACAGCAACCTCTGCCTCCCAGATTTAAACAATTCTCCTGCCTCCGCCTCCTGAGTAGCTGGGATTACAGGCGTGCACCACCACGCCTGGCTAATTTTTGTATGTTTAGTAGATGCAGGGTTTTAGCATGTTGGCAAGGGAGGTCTTGAACTCCTGACCTCCTGATCCACCTTCCTTGGCCTCCCAAAGTGATGGGATTACAGGCATGAGCCACAGTGCCTGGACTTTTCTTTCTTTCTTTTTTTTTTTTTTTTTTTGGCAGAATCTCGTTCTGTCACCCAGGCTGGAGTGTAGTGGCACAATCTCAGCTCTCTGCAACCTCTGCATACCAGGTTGAAGAGATTCTCCTGCCTCAGCCTCCCAAGTAGCTGGGACTATGGGTGCCTGCCACCATGCCTGGCTAATTTTTGTATTTTTAGTAGAGACAGGGTTTCACCATACTGACCAGGCTGGTCTCGAACTCCTGACCTTGTGATCTGCCCACCTTGGCCTCCCAAAGTGCTGGGATACAGGTGTGAGCCACCACACCTGGCCTGCCCCCAACACACACACTCTTTCATAGACTAGATACAGAATAAACCGCTGAAAAATCAACTGGGGTGCCACATTTTCAGTTAATTCCCATTAATTGCTTGTTCAGGATGGTTCAGTTGAAGGGAAGTTTATTCTTGGCACAGCCATCAAGTGGTAGTTTGGAATGTCCTAAGTTCCGAACTACCTTGGAGGCCAAGTAGAACTTGGTCCCTTGGTGTGGTCAGTTGGTCATGGAGGGGTGCTCACTGCCAGACAGCTGACAATACAGGGCAATGGGTAGGATGACCAGACATTTGAATTTGTTCCTCAGAGAGGCTTCATTTGCAGGAAAGTGCCATATTTTAGCCCAGGAGTTAAAACCTACAGACAGGAGTTTTGTTTTGTTAAATGACTTGAGCTTTTTTCTGGACTCACCACCTCTTCCAATACATCAACCTTCCTGAAGAGCCCTTGGTGCAGGAGGATTGAGAAAGGGAGTGGAAAGAGCTCCAGGTTCAGGGTCCAGACCATGATTTAGAGGCCTCAGCTGTTCAGGGATTTCTGTCCCCAGAAAACCAACCAAATTCTTGTCCCAGATCTATCATTCGTCAGTGTTGTGACTCTAGGCAGGTCGCTTCAAATCTCTTCATTTCACTTCCCTGAACCGTCAACTCTGAGTGGCAGCCCCTGCTCTGCCCATCTCTCTGGGCCCATGTGGGCATCACAGGAAATTCGAACAAAAACTTTTCATGAGTTCTAAAGCATGAGACCCACGTCAAGAATGAAGAGAATTTTACCCTCCACTGCCCTGGAGTCCCCCAGGTGGCTTCTCTATTAACCTCTACCAAGGGCCTGGCTTATTCTTCCAGACATGAAATAATTGAACACTTTATGGCATTTAACTATTTTTACCCTTTTAACATAACGTAGGCCATTATGAGGAACAGAGGGACCTATAGAACTTCCTCAGGTTCTAGCAGCTTCTCAGAAGTCCCTGAGCTCAGATCCTATGCACCAGACCCTATGCTCTTGGTCACTCCAATTAAATGGATGATAAGTACAGGAGGAGCATATGTAGATCAAGGAAAGATAAATGACATTATAACATTTCAACAACAAAAAAAGGAAATTTACCAGGCCTCAAAATGCACAAGGGGGTGATGGGACACTGTCATGAAATCAGCGGTGCATTTGTGTGCCACCCTCTGTGAACTCTGCCTTTTTCAAAGTGGTGAGGGGGGCTTAGCCAGAGAACCAGGCCCTGACTTCTGTGGCTTTCCTGATGGTCTCATTTGCCTTCCCTCATCACCCAGGAGGGTGTCCCAGTGGCAGCCAAGTTTCTACCCTTAACCCACCTCCTTTACACACGCCAGCCCCCTGTCCTCAGCACCCAAGGTTGCCTAAGGGATTCCTTCAGTGGAACCAACATGCTGACAGTTACTCTGTGTTTCCTAGATCACGATGAGGACCTGGTGCAGGAAACTTCATCTGAAGATGTCCCAGGCGTTCACATGGTAAGTTCTTCTTTATGTTTCTGAGATGGAAATTTTGTTGCTCTTGGTTCTTTTTTATTTTATTTGAATTGAGATATGAAAATCTTACCATGTACATTATAGAGGACTTACAGAATATTTTGGTGGGAAAATGTGAGGGTTCATTACCAGGTAAGAAATGATCTCAGATGGCATTCTTAGATGACACCTTCAGTTATGAATTGTATGGCAGAAAGAATTTTTTTAGGGGAAAAGCTTTCTTCTTACAACATTGTGACTGTACAACCAAAACAATCTGAAAGTCTTGCGTAAAAATCTTGTGCCTTTCCAGAAGTGTCTTCGAGGCTTTATTTTAGGACCATTGCCTCAACCACTGTCTCCCATCTGCTTTTCTAATGTCACCAAGTAAAGAAAAGACTTGTATGGTGAAACCCCATCTCTACTAAAAATACAAAAATTAGCTGGGCATGCTGACCGGCTACTGTAATCTCAGCTACTGGGGAGGCTAAGGGAGCAGGATCGCTTGAGGCCAGGAGGTGGATGTTGCAGTGAGCCGTGATCATGACACTGTACTCCAGCCTGGGTGACAGAGCAAGATTCCAGCAAAGAAAGAGAGAGAGGGAGGGAGAGAGGGAGGGGGGGAGAGAGAGAGAGAGAGAGGAAGGAAGGAAGGAAGGAAGGAGAAGGGAAGGGAAGAAGGAAGAGAAAAAAGGAAGGGAAAGAAGGAAGGAAGGAAAGAGAAAGAAAAAGAGAGAAAGAAAGAAAAGAAAGAAAAAGAGAAAAAAGAAAGAGAAAGAAAGAAAGAGAAAGGAAGGATGGGAGGGAAGGAGGGAAAAGGAAAACCTGTGCACACAGGACACAGCATGGTCTGACCCTTGTAATGTTTTGTTTTTCTCTAAATGCAGGTGGACAAAGACACAGAGAGAGACAGTACGTATTATGGAATCACCCCTATGCTGAGGAAAAATTCTTGTGTTGACAAAGGTGACACTTTCTTGCCTCATTTTTTCTGGAGAGCCACTCTGGTTTGAACTTCCTGCCAGAAATGCGGTTCAAGCACTTTTGTCTTGACAAGTGAAGAACCTTGTCAAGAAATGTGACCGTTGACTCTGGTGCCTGGAAGGAACAGTGTCATTTGGATAGAAGAGGGTGTTGTGCATCAGGGTTGGGAGGTATGGAGGAATGAGTCAATGTGGAGTGATTGTGAATGTCTCTGCGAGTTTGTGTGCTTTTCCCCAGAAAATACGTTCCCATATGCAAAGCACAACACAAAATTGATATTCTAGAAACAAAATTTGATCACCACTGCATTTTTCCAAAAAAACAACCCATTCATTCCTCACCACAGTTGTAGCTGAAGGTAAGTTTAATATCCCAAGTCCTCACATGGAGATGATGTAGAGATGAATTTTTCAGGCTTTTGGTCTCCTAAATGGAAATGGCATAGATGAACTCGGGAATGGGTGGAAGGGTGATGCTGTGGGCTACTAGTCTGAAGTTATAACATGGCCCTGGTGTAACTTGTCACTATGTCAGAGAGTCCTTAGCATCTATATGTATATGTGGAAGTATGCTGGCCTATAAAGATCTCCAGCACTGTATACCACAATAGAATGGTCTCAATGGTCAGCTGACCCAGAGTTTGAGTAGGTTCATTGTACAGTGAACTTTGGTGCGGTCATTAATATGAAACATACAGAGGGAGCTGCCAGGCCCTTGGTCTTAAGTGATGGGGTATTCCTCAGTTCCTGGTCAAGGGCAGAGAACATTCAGAGATATATTCTATTGTATTTAATGAGATCATCACCACAAACACTAGAAATGCTCCAATTCAGTAGCACACATACCCAAGACACAGCACCCAACAAGATCTCAAGGAGCCAATTGGCTGTTAGCCTGGTGCCCATCTCCTCTGCTGGAATCTTCTGCACAGCTGGGTAACAGAGGGTCAGCGCCCCCACCTGCTGCCACCCATGAAGGGCTGTCCCATTCCTGGAGCCAGTGTGAGTATGAGCAGCAGCGGGCCCCATGACACACACACACTGTGTTAAAAGAAAGAGCAGAAGGACAAATATCACAGGCCAAGTACAGGTCATCTTTAAACGGTACGATAATTGAGTATTTTCAAATCTTGGTTTAGTCTTCTTTGAAACAAAAGGTTAGTGAATACGTAGAATATTTTGGCTGCAATTAAATCACCTCTTTGAAGAAAGGTTGCTTATTACCTCGTACAAAATGTTCTGGCTGGAGACGGTGGCTCATGCCTGTAATCCCAGCACTTCGGGAGGCCAGGGAGAGCGGATCACCTAAGGTCAGGAGTTCAAGACCAGCCTGATCAACGTGGAGAAAGCCCATCTCTATTAAAAATACAAAATTAGCTGGGCATGGGAGCACATGTCTCTAATACCAGCTACTCAGGGAGCACATGTCTATAATACCAGCTACTCAGCTACCCATTCATCGTCCACCATGGCTGTACCTGAAGATAAGTTTAATATCCCCAGTCCTCAGGTGGACATACTGCAGAGTTGAATTTCCCAAGCTCTTGGTCTTTTAAATGGAAGAGGCACATGTGAACTCGGGGATGAGTGGAAGGTTAATGCCATGGGCTACTACACTGAATTTGTCACAAAGCCCTGGTATGATTTCTTGCTAGGCCAAGTTATTCCAGCACTTCTGTGTGCATGTGGGAGAATGAAAAGCTATTCAGATCCCAGACACTATCATTATTGGATGGTCTCAATGGTCAGCTAACCCAGGGTTTGTTTGAGTAGGTACATCGCACAGTGGGCTTTAGTGTGATCATTAATGTAAAACACACAGAGTCCTCAGGCTTTTGGTCTACAGCGTTGAGGTCATTCCTCAGCTCCTGTTCAAAAGCAGACAATAATCAGTGACATACTCTATTGTATTTAAGGAGATAATCACCACAAGTCTTAGAAATTCAGTGGAACACAATCCCAAGACATAGCATCCAATAAAAAAATCTCAAGGCTCAACTTGGGTGTTAGCCGGGCACCCATTTTCCCTGCTGGAATCTCCTGCACAGCTGGGTTGGAGAAGGTCAGTGCCCGCCGCCCGCCCCCGCTCCCCTCACTGCCCCCCATGACAGGCTGTCCCAGTGCTGGAGTCCGTGTGAGCATGAGCAGCAGTGAACTCCACGGTGCACACACATGGTGTTGAAAAGGGAGAGTGGAAGAACAAATACCACATGCTAAGTAGGGGTCATCTTTAAGTGGTAGGACAATTATTTTCAAATCTTGGTTTATTTGCCTTGTAACAGAAAGTTAGTAATAAAATCTTTTGGCTAGAATTAAATCTCCTATTTTAAGAAAGGTGGCTGCTTATTCAGTACAAAATCTTCTAGAAGGGATGATAAACAGATCAGCAGCACACGTGGATTCTGAGGAGGAAATGACTTTGGCAGGGATCTATAAGAGGGCAAGTTAGCTCAGGTCAGATTAGGAAGGAGGAGCCCTAAGAGGCTGCCAGGGACACACAGCCTGCACTGCGTGGTGTGCGCTGTTTGAGATTGGCTATTTCACGTTTACGAGGTGGCCTGGAGCTAGGAAGCCAAAGGCCGTGATTCCCTTTCTTCCTGCCTCTCTCCTGTGCCTGCAACCGTCCTCCCACACCCACCTCAAGCAATGTTACTGAATTGTTCATGAGCACCACCACCAAGATGCTCACGGTCACTCTGTATCCTCCTAGTTCTGATGAGGGATGTACTTCAGGAGCTGTCCAGTTACAACGGCGAGGAGGAGGACCCAGAGGAGGTGAAGGTCAGGCCACCTGGATTTGTCTGAGAAAAAACTGTTGCTTTCTTCGCTTTATCATACTTGAATTAAGTTAAGATATGAGAATTGGACAATATGTATCTTAGTTACACAGTGTCCTTGGGGGGAATTGTAAGTGAGAGTCTGTCCTCACTGAGGCTTGATTTAAGACAGTGGGAGAAAATGACAGCATCGGTCACCCGTTGTGAGCCTTACCAATTTTGTTCTGTCTTTGGAGCAAAATCAGCTACTTGCCAGCCAACATGGACTTGAGAGGAAACATCCTCTGAGAAAAATTTGTGTCTTTAGTATGAGTCGATTTGTTCACTTCTTCTTTTGGGTTCCTTTGAACACTGGTTTTTCCATCTTGTTTTCTAATGTCACTAAGTGAAGAAAAGTCCTGTGCTCACAGGACACAGCATGGTCTGATGCTCATAGCAATTTATTTTCTGTCATTACAGACATCCTTGGGAGTTCCACAACGTGGTACATATTGGGGAACCCCTCTCATACTGATGAGTAATCCAGATGTTGAGGAATGTGACCCTGTCCCACTGGCTTTCCTATAGACAGGCAGCCTGAGCTGAGCTTCATGTTGTGAATGAGGACCTGGACTGTGATGGGAGAAATGGTTTTTCTAGATAAGGAACAGTGGCCACATTCTGCAGTCCCCGGGAGCAACTGTGTTCTCTGAAGGTGGGGTGGGATCCTGTGCAAGAGGCCTGCTCATGTCTTTTGTGAATTCATGTGGTGCCATGGTCAGTGTGTCTGGGGGTGTGTGTGTGGGTTTCCGTACTACATATCCCCGGATTTTCTAGTGTCCACATTCTCAACAGAGATTTCCGTCACCGTTGCAATCCTGTTACAGGCACATAAAAAATTAACATGTGAGCTTCCAAAGTGTACAGTTTATTTCAAGCACAGGACACTTTAATTAACCTAAAAGACATCCTGTCGACACCCAGGCAAATTCTCACTGTGCACCCATAGAACAGGACTGTGTCAGGATCTCTGCTGATTTTATTTTTTCATTGAGAATTCCCTGTTATACTTTATTTTCTAATAAACCTCACCTCTTCACAGGCCTTTCTATTTCCTCTGCCACTGGAGTGGCATGACACCTCACTGTAGCCCCTTCCCTCCTTTACAAGCCTTTTCTACCAAAGCCCTCAGAAGTGACCCTCCACCACCCATCTTGAGCAGGGAGAGTGGGGCAGGGCTTCTTCCTGTGCATTTAGACCCTGGTGCAGCCTCATGCTACAGCGAGTTCTGCTGGGAAACTGAGAAGAGAGGAGCCTGCAGGCGGGGTTAGGGGGAAATCACCCCAACTTTCTCCATTGAGGCCTCATATTGACCATAAGATAATGGGGCCCAGAATGGATAATTCCAGGGTCTTGTAGAGTTTCAGCCTTCTATCCCTCAGCCTAGTCATGGTTTCTGTGTGCTCAGCTCAGAAAGAGCAACATGAAAAGAGAACCAAGGGGTTTGCCCTAGGGTGTGAGAGGCAGGGTGAGCACGTGCCTTCCTAGCATGACGGAGGGTGGCTCATGCATTCTGAGAGGCAGGGTGAGCACTTGCCTTCCTAGCATGATGGAGGGTGGCTTATGCGCTGCAGGTGGAAAAACAAACTCGGCTGTGGTACTGCAGAGGCTCCATGATGTCCCATTCAACCGACTGTTGGCAAAGGTGCTTGTTTGTTTCTGAAGGCTGTTGCAAAAAAAAAAAAAAAAAAAAGGACGCAGAAGGTTTCGGTGAATAGGAATATAAACTCAGCCAAATTTAGCTTGAGTTTTTTCTTGGAGTATGCATTTGGTGGAAACTTATTGTGTATAAATCAAATTTGATTGCTGTGTAGGTGTCATTACTTATCCCACATTGTAAAACAATCAGGCCGGTGTGATTTTAAAATGTCCCTCACTAACCTCAGAAACTGCCTCCTCATAATCCAATTCCCCTAGTCATCTTTCATCTCTAGAGTATAGTTTTTTGTGGTATCAGGGGGCTTTCTGCTGTGAGTGATTAAAGGTACAAATCAGTGTTACCAACATTGGGGCTCTAAAAATCATAGACAGCTGCCCGTTGGGCTCTACGCGAGAGAGAGCAGGCTACAGCCTTGGCCTGGGGCTGCAGAGGAACATGATTTGGAGGAGCAGAAGGAAGGCATGGGGGCAGCAAAGCCACGAGGGAAGCCAAGGTGCAACATCACGAGAGTCAGTTCTCCGTCACCTGGGCGCGGCCGGAATGTTCAAGCCTCATCTGAAGGAGGAGTTGAGCTCCGACTTCATGGCTGGCCTGAACATCGGCCATCTTCCTAAAAGCCTGGACAGAGGAGCTACTTTCTTGTTTCTTGTCTTCTCCGTCTCCCTGTGTGTTGATGGCAGTGGCACCACCAGAAATTAGTGACAGACAGAGAACAGGAGTGAGTTCCTGAATGTTCAACTTAGCCCAGAGAGGACATGATCATCAGGGATGGACTTCAGGGTCAGGCCAGACACAGAGTAGTTGCCAGGCTTGATCACCCTGTGGCTGGGACAAAGATCAGCTTCTGGGAGTCGCTGGACAGGTGGTCCTTGTGTAGCTACTATTGGCCAAGAGTGTCCTGGCCCGGAGTTCCGTTTTACTGGAGGGAGCCTCAGCTCCCAGGCAGGGCAGCTGCCCAATGCTAGTGTCAGAGGAGGTGAGGAGGGGACCTTGCTCTAAGGCAAAGGTCAACAAAGGGAGAGGGGCTGCCCTGGAGTCCAGGTGGTCCTTGCAACCTTCCCGTGTGACCCATAAGAGATCAGTTTCTCTGAGACGGCCTTGCAATCATCAGTCCCAAAGTCTGTGGTCTCCTACTCACAGGTGGAGGAATCCTGGCCATGGCTGGTCACTGGGAGGGCAGGGACTGTGTCCTCCTCCTTCTTTCTCATCCCAGAGCTCAGCTTTGGGCAGCCCATCTTGGGCCCCAGTGATGTTCCAATGCCTGCATTCCTGTTCTGAGATCTAGCACAAGTGTGTAAAAACTTTCTGCTCATTTTCTGTAGTCTCTGGGTTCCCACACTTACCCAGGTACCTGCGTGGGTTGTAATCCAGGGTCGGGGAGAAGAGGGTGGGCTCCTCAAACAGTGAGGTTTTCTCTTCTCTGCCTCTGCGGTGCTGGTCTGTCTGTTCCTGAAGTGTGCACTGAATGATGACGATAATAAATTTTGTATGTGTTTTACCACAACAATGTCTGAAGTTCAATAAAATGAATGGAAAGTGCAAGAGAGGCATATGTAGACCCAGGAAAGATAAATGACATAGTCACATTTCAACAGGAAAGTGGAAATTTCCCAGGCCTCAAAATGCACAGGGGAGTGATGAGACACTGCCATGGCATCAGCAGTGCATGTCTGTGCTACCAAGGCTCTGTCTTCCATGGCTTTCCTGGTGGTCTCATTGACCTTTCTTCATCACCAAGGAGGATGTTCTGGCAGGAGGTCCGTTTTTGCAGTTAACCTCCCTTGTCTACATGTGCCAGCCCCGTGTTTTAGCACGCGAGTCTGCCTGACGGACTCCTTCAGTGCACCCAACGTGCTGACAATTACTCTGTGTTTCCTAGAGGGCGAAGAAAGCTTCTTGTGCAAGCATCCACTCAAGACACTCTCTGAGAGATCGTCAGGCCCTGCCAAGGTAAAGTCTTTTTTGTTTATCTGAGGTGGGAATTTTATTTCTCTTGGTTTCTATAGAAATTGAGATAAGAGATGATAATCTTACCATGTACATTATAGATGACTTACAGAATGTCTTGGTGGGCAGCTGTAAAGTCAGAGTCAATTACCAGCAAGAATGAATTCAAGATGACAGGTTCACTTAAAAACTCTAGGGC
Organism: Pongo abelii; assembly: GCF_028885655.2. Lineage (NCBI taxonomy): Eukaryota > Metazoa > Chordata > Mammalia > Primates > Hominidae > Pongo > Pongo abelii. The sequence goes on from NC_071989.2 coordinate 186,802,094, forward strand.
AGTAAGCATTTTCCATAGGAGAAGTGCTTTCTTCTTGAAAATAATGGTGAACATGCAATGAAAATAAACTTGGAAATCATACACAGAAAACTTGTGCCTTTCCACGTGCCCTCTAGGCTTTAATTTGGGGCCCTTGTGTTGACTATTTTCACTATTTCCATTGGGTTTTCTATAATGTCATCAATGCAGAAAAGACCTGTGCACACAGACAGCATGATCTTACCCTCATGGTGTTTTTCTTTCTCTGAACGCATGTAGGGCCATTCACAGAAACAAATGGTACATATTCTGGGATCACCTTTTTGCTAAGGAAAAATCTTAGTGTTGAGAAAGGTGACACGTTCTTGCCTGCATTTTCTGGAGAACCACTCTCATTGGATCTTCCTATTGGAAACTGAGGTTTGGGAAGAAATTTCTAAGAGTGTACTGACGAGTGGTGACCATCCTACATACTCTCTGTTAGCTGCAGTGTCATTTTATGAAATCGAATGAGGTGCATCAAGGTGGGGAGCAGGTATAAGGAGAGAGTCTGTGTATAGTGATTATGAATGTCTTTGGGAGGATGTGTACATTTCTCCAGATAGCGTGCTTCCATGTGCACAGCTCAACACAAAGATGAGTGTTGTAAATAAACATTCCATTACCACTGCACACCTTAACGTCAATCAGCCCATTTATCCTCCACCACAGCTGTAGCTGAAGGCCAGTTTAATATCTCCAGTATGCAGATGGAGACAGTGCAGAGATGAATTTGCCAAGCGCTTTATCTCCTCAGTGGAAGAGACAGAGGTGAACTCAGGAGTGGGTGGAAGGTTGATGCCATGGGCTACTACTCTGAAGTAATCACATGGTTCTGGTATAATTTGTTGTTATGCCAGAGAGTTTTAGCACCTATGTGTGCACATGGAAGTTGGATGGCTGTCAGAAATCCCAAACACTGTCTCTCATATAGGATTGTCTCAATGATCACATAACTCAGTGTAGGAATAAGTACATTTTACAGTGGGCTTTGGTGTGGTGACAAATGGGAAACAGACATTGAGAGGTCAGACTTTTGGCTGCAGTGCTGTGTGATTTTCTCATCTCCTGATCAAAAGCAGAAAATAGTCAGACATGTTATATTGTATTTAATGGCATAATCTCCACAAGCCTTACATATGCTGCAGTTCAGCACACACACCCAAGACACAGCACCAAATAAGAACCGAAGGAAAAACTTGGGTGTTATCCTGGTACTCACCTTACCTGCTGGAATCTTCTACACAGCTGGGTTGGAGAGGGTCAGCACCCCCACCTGCTGCCCCCCATGATGGGCTTTTCTAGTGCTGGAGCCAGTGTGAGCATGGGCTGCAGCAGGTCCCACGGCGTGCACACACTGTGTTAAAAGGAAGAGCGGAAGGACAAACATCACGGGCCACGTAGAGGTCATCTTTAAAGGGTGGGATAATTGAGTATTTTCAAATCTTGGTTTAGTCTTCTTTAAAAAAAAAGGTTAGTGAATACATAGGATATTTTAGTTAGAATTAAGTCTCCCCTTTGAGGAAGGGTTGCTTTTTATCTAGTACAAAAGTTGTGACATGGTGGCTTACACCTGTAATCCCAGCACTTTGGGAGGCCAAGACGGGCAGATTACCTGAGGTCAAGAGTTCGAGACCAGACTGACCAACACGGAGAAAACCCGTCTCTCCTAAAAATACAGAATTAGCCAGGCATGGAGATGCATGCCTGTAATCCTAGCTACTCAGGAGGCTGAGGCTGGAGAATCACTTGAACCTGGGTGGCACAGGTTGTGGTGGGTCGAGATTCCACCATTATGCTCCAGCCTGGGCAAGAAGAGCAAAACTACAGCTCAAAAAAAAAAAAAAGGTCTAGGAGGGACAAAAAACACAGCAGCAGGACATGTGGATCCTGGAGAGGAAATGACCTCGAGGGGATAAAGAAGGGAGGACAAGTTAGCTCAGGTCAGATTAGGAAGGAGGAGCCCTGGATGCTGCGGTGAAGCACTGTGTGGTGTGCCGTTTGAGTTGGGTTCTTTCATGTCAAAGACGTTGGCGTAGCTAGAGGACCAAGGCTCTGTCTTCTGAGGCCTTCCTGGTGCCTTCCTTCACCATTTGCCTTCCCTCCACCATGGAGGATGGACCAGCAGCAGCTGAGTCTGTGCTGTGAACACACCTTTCCACACACACCAGCCCCATGTCCACAGCTCCAAGACCACCTGAGGGATTCACTCAGTGGAGCTCATGTGCTTATAGTGACTCCGTTTCCTAGGTGACCTGGTACTGGAAGACCTAGAAGACCTAGAAGACCTGGAGGAGCATATGCCAGGGAAGACAATCTCTGAGGAAGCCACAGGGGTTCACATGGTAAAGTCGTCTTCTTTCCTCTGAAAAGGAAATTTTATTTCTCTCGGTTTCTCTGTTTCAATTGAATTAAGATATATACATCTCACCACGTACACTATAGGTGACTGACAGAATTTCTTGGTGGGCAAATGCCAGAGTTCATTGTCAACTAAAAAATGGTTTCAGATGGCATCCACACTTACAAACTGTGTGTCAGCAGGCATTTTCCTTAAGAGAAATGCCTTCTTCTTGAGAAGAATTTGGAATTGTCAAACAAAAACAATTGAAAATGTTGCACAGAAATCCTGTGCCTTTCCGCGAATGTCTTCTAGATACCGGGGCCATTTTCTCAACCACTATTTACCATCTGGCTTTTTAACGTCAACAAGTGAAGACCTGTGCACACAGGAGACAGCATGGTCTGACCCTCATAGTGTTTTCTTTTTCTCTAGATGCAGGTGGACCCAGCCACACCGGCAAAGAGTACGTATTCTGGGATCATCTCTTTGTTTAGGTTTGAAATCTTAGTGTTGTAAAGGTGGCGCTGTTTCACCTGCTTTTGCTCAAGGGCCACTCTGGTTTGAGCTTTCTGCCAGAAATGACATTTGGGAAGTTTGGTTTTAAAAATATCAAGAGTCAGACCTGGCACAGTGGCTCACGCCTGTAATCCCAGCACTTTGGGAGGCCAAGACGGGCAGATTACCTGAGGTCGAGAGTTCGAGACCAGACTGACCAACACGGAGAAAACCCGTCTCTCCTAAAAATACAGAATTAGCCAGGCATGGTGATGCATGCCTGTAATCCTAGCTACTCAGGAGGCTGAGGCTGGAGAATCACTTGAACCTGGGTGGCACAGGTTGTGGTGGGTCGAGATTCCACCATTATACTCCAGCCTGGGCAAGAAGAGCGAAAGTACAGCTCAAAAAAAAAAAAAAAAAAAACGTCTAGGAGGGACAAAAAACACAGCAGCAGGACATATGGATCCTGGGGAGGAAATGACCTCGAGGGGATAAAGAAGGGAGGACAAGTTAGCTCAGGTCAGATTAGGAAGGAGGAGCCCTGGATGCTGCGGTGAAGCACTGTGTGGTGTGCCCTGTTTGAGTTGGGTTCTCTCATGTCAAAGACATTGTCGTAGCTAGAGGACAAAGGCTCTGTCTTCTGAGTCCTTCCTGGTGCCTTCCTTCACCATTTGCCTTCCCTCCACCATGGAGGATGGACTGGCAGCAGCTGAGTCTGTTCTGTGAACACACCTTTCCACACACGCCAGCCCCGTGTCCACAGCTCCAAGACCACCTGAGGGATTCACTCAGTGGAGCTCATGTGCTTATAGTGACTCCGTTTCCTAGGTGACCTGGTACTGGAAGACCTAGAAGACCTAGAAGACCTAGAAGACCTGGAGGAGTGTATGCCAGGGAAGACAATCTCTGAGGAAGCCACAGGGGTTCACATGCTAAAGTCGTCTTCTTTCCTCTGAAAAGGAAATTTTATTTCTCTCGGTTTCTCTGTTTCAATTGAATTAAGATATATACATCTCACCACGTACACTATAGGGGACTGACAGAATTTCTTGGTGGGCAAATGCCAGAGTTCATTATCAACTAAAAAATGGTTTCAGATGGCATCCACACTTACAAACTGTGTGTCAGCAGGCATTTTCCTGAAGAGAAATGCCTTCTTCTTGAGAAGAATTTGGAATTGTCTAACAAAAACAATTGAAAATGTTGCACAGAAATCCTGTGCCTTTCCACGAATGTCTTCTAGATACTGGGGCCATTGTCTCAACCACTATTTACCATCTGGCTTTTTAACGTCAACAAGTGAAGACCTGTGCACACAGGAGACAGTATGGTCTGACCCTCATAGTGTTTTCTTTTTCTCTAGATGCAGGTGGACCCAGCCACACCGGCAAAAGTACGTATTCTGGGATCATCTCTTTGTTTAGGTTTGAAATCTTAGTGTTGTAAAGGTGGCGCTGTTCACCTGCTTTTGCTCAAGGGCCACTCTGGTTTGAGCTTTCTGCCAGAAATGACATTTGGGAAGTTTGGTTTAAAAAATACCAAGAGTCAGACAGGGCACAGTGGCTCACGCCTGTAATCCCAGCACTTTTAGAGGTGGAGATGGGCAGATCAGCAGAAGTCGGGAGTTGGAGACCAGCCTGACTAACGTTGAGAAACCCCATCTCTCCTAATAACACAGAATTCGCCACGCATGGTGTCACATGCCTGTAATCCCGGCTACTCAGGAGGCTGAGGCAGGAGAATCGCTTGAACCCAAGTGGTAGAGGTTGCGGTGAGCCAAGATTGTGCCATTGCACTCCAGCCTGGGCAACGAGTGAAACTCCACCTCAAAAATAAAAAAAAATAATAAACCAAGAAACTAAGAGTCCGGTACTCTAACCATGCTACTGTCATCCCTGGAAGCAGCAGTGTCATGTAAGGTGGGGTGGTACATCAAAGTTGGGAGGGACAGAGGAGAGAGTCTATATGGAATGATTGTGGATGTCTTTGGGTGTGTGTGTGCATTTCCCCAGAAAACATACTGCCATGTTCAAAGCACAACACGAGGATCAATGTCCAAGAAAAATTCCATCACAACTGCACACTTTGCATAAATCAACCCATTCATCCTCCACCACGGCTGTACCTGAAGATAAGTTTAATATCCCCAGTCCTCAGATGGACATGCTGCAGAGTTGAATTTCCCAAGCTCTTGGTCTTTTAAATGGAAGAGGCATATGTGAACTCGAGGATGAGTGGAAGGTTAATGCCATGGGCTTCTACACTGAATTTGTCACAAAGCCCTGGTATGATTTCTTGCTAGGCCAAGTTATTCCAGCACTTCTGTGTGCATGTGGGAGAATGAAAAGCTATTCAGATCCCAGACACTATCGTTATCGGATGGTCTCAATGGTCAGCTAACCCAGGGTTTGTTTGAGTAGGTACATTGCACAGTGGGCTTTAGTGTGATTTTTCATGTAAAACACACAGAGTCCTAAGGATTTTGGTCTAGAATGGTGAAGTCATTCCCAGCTCCTTTTCAAAACCTGACAGTAATCAGTGGTGTATTCTATTGTATTTAATGAAATAATCATCAGGCAGGATAGCTGCCCCACGCTAGTTGCAGGGGAGGTGAGAAGGGACCCTGCTGCAGTGCAAGGTGAACTCAGCAAAGGGAGAGGGGCTGCTCCAGAGTCCAGGTGGTCCTTGCAAATCTCCTGTGTGACCTGTAAGACATCACTTTGCCTTTTTATCTGAGATAGTCTTGGAATTGTTAGTCCCATACTCCGTTTTGTTTTACTCATGTGTGGATGAATCCTGGCTATGGCTGGTCACTGGGAGGGGAAGGACTATGTCCTCCTCATTCCTTCTCATCCCAGAGCTTAGCCCTGGGCAGCCCATCTTGGGCCCCAGTAATGTTCCAATGCTTCCAACCCGTTTGCTGAGATCCAGCACCAGTGTGAAAAGGCTTCCTACTCATCTTCTTCAATCTTTGTCTCTCATGGTAATTTAGAAACCTGAGTGGATTCTGATCCAAGGTCCCAGGAGAATAGGGTGGGCTCCTGAAGTCAATGAAGTGTCCCCCTCATCTCTACCCTGGCCACTTTGGTTCAGCTTTTCTCTTTGCACAAGATGCTCTTTTTCTGTTTACAAGTCCTCCCTTGCTGGACAAGGCTTTTTTATTTTTGTTGTGGCATCCCTGTACTTCACAGGGGGCCTGGAGCTTGTTCCTGTGCCCCCTGAAGTACCCATCCATGAATGATCAGATCATAGCAGCAAACCACTCTGCCAGGAATCACCAGGGGGGAGAGTCACATCTTCCTCATCTTTGGGTTTAGACCTGTGCATTCCAGTGTGGTCCTCAGTGGCATATGTGCCCATTCACGTTTAAATAAATGAAAATATTCATAACCTCCTCACAAGAGCCATGCTAGAAGTTCCCAGTTGCCAAAAATCTACTCTTAAGAGAGCATCTCCTTTCTCCCAGAATCACCTGGGAAGCAGCTGCTGTGAGTCTGGCCCAGGTTCTGTTCTCTTCACCCACCTAACTCAGTGCATTTGCATCAAGGCTGGAATCTCAGGTTCTCAGATTGGAGGTAAGAGATGCTATGAGCCAGTGTTGGTGAACAGTTGAAAGGGATTATTTCAGGTCCTCTGTCTTGCCTGAAGGCTCACAACTGTGAGCAGTGCCTTCATAAAGGCCCCTGAGTTCACAGAGCCCAGGGAGAATCACAGTGGACAGAGCAGTAGTGCTGATGTTTGTGTCTCTGTACATGGGCTCATGGGCACCACCTCTGGATCCATCCAGGAGGAAATAGACTGGTCAGGTAGGGACCAACACTCCAGGGTTGACCAGTGAGAGAGGGTTCTTGGGAATTGGGTTATTCTTGTTTTGGAGCCTAGGATGGGATCAGTGAAGTGACTAAATATGAAAGGAAACAGGTGTAGAAGTCTGACTTGGGATTTTTTTGTATCTTAATGAGAAAGTCCTAAGAGTTTTGTTCTCATGGGCTTTGTGCGAGTTGTGTTTGTCACTGTCATTTCTTGCTCTGGTGTTTAAAGATTACATTTTGCAGAAGACCAGATCATTCCTGCCTTTGCCACAGCAAGCACCAGAGCCCTGGGTTTTGATGAGGTAGCATTTTTTTGTGAATAGAGATGACAAGGTGAGTACGCAGGTGTAAAGTTGAGTGTGGAGTGGGACACAGCCCCGCACAGGCGCTACGTGATCCTGAAGACAAAGTCCTTCATACATGTGCCGGAGGTGAAAGGAGCCCACTGTCTTTCTCTACACTCTCGGGACCTGCAACAGCACCTTCCTGTCCTGTCCTCACTGTCTGCTCGTGCTCTAAGGGTGCTCCCTGGGTTGGATGACATAGGAAATCCTTCCTCTGGGATTCCTACGTGTGCCCCAGCATCCTGGAGTCCTGAGGGCAGAACACATGACTGAGCACAGTTTTGGCCTCCACTCCTCGCCTAATCCCATCCAATCCCAAATCCTTGTGCTTTGAATGAAGCCTAAATTGGCTTTCACTGGAGAGGCCCAAGTCCAGCTGTTGCTCAGGGCCCTTTGTGGCTGGCAGGAATCCTAAGGGATATGTGTGGAGGGGCTGCTGCGTTGCTGTAGGCAGTGGCTCTCGCCCTCCCTGCAGCCTGGTCCCTGGAATCCAATGGGCCCAGGGCAGAGCCTCCGGGCAGCTGGCACAGTGGTCACTTGTCTTGTCACACCCTCCTCTCTGGCGCAGTAGCCTTGTCCTGCGCCCCACACTCCAGTCAGGCCCAGCTTGTTCTCTGTGTCAGGCCTGCCAGGTGCCTTTCCTCCTAGTCTTCCCACAGCTCAGGCAAACCCTGGGAGGGCCCCCTCATTTCTGTGCTGGCAACTGCTGGCCTCACCTGCAGATTAAGGCAACTGGGACAAGCGGTTTACCTTGAATTCTGTTCCATAGTTTCCAAATATTCAGAAGCTGGTGGGATTCTTTTGAGGACTGAATATTTTCCAAGTCTCTAAGGTTATTTCAGACATAGAAGAGTCACTGTATCAGTGACATCGGCCATCATGGCCTCCCACAGGCCGCAGCACAACCCCAGGCCTGTGGGAGGTGCTGCCAACCCATGGTGCGATCCACGGGTTGATTGGAGGCCCTGGCAGTGCAGCCTTGACCTTCTTTCCAATGTTCTTATATTGGAGAACAGTAGGACTGGTGGAGGTCCACAGGGAGAAAGGAAATGGGATTCATGAGGGAACAGAAACGGGCCCTACAGGAGGAGGAGGGAGGCAATTCCACGTCATGCACAATGTTGTGAAGAGGGCGGCTGCCTCTTGGAGGAACAGAATGGCACGGCTTCGCCTCCCTTGGCTCAGTTGTGGAATGTGAGGGCTGGGAAAGTATGTGGGAAGTCAGAGGTCCCTCCCTCATAGCACAGAGGAAATGATACAGGCTGTGGAGAAGGCTCCAGAAACGAGCACATCAGAGGCTCTGGGGTGGGCTCCACAGCCCCAGGACAGCGGGGTCTGAGTGGTTCTCTCGACTCTAACTCTCCCCTTTCCTTCTTATGGCCACCCCATCACTGCTGCTCCTCCGGACACTCTGATGCTTGCTTCACAGAATTGGAAGACTCCACCATTACAGGCAGCCACCAGCAGGTAATTGATCTCCTCATATGCTGTCTGTCTTTTATCCTCTTTCTGACTCATGAGCTCCTTTTTTAGCTCTAGCCCTTTTCCTCTTTCCCTCTCTTGTGATTGTTCCCCTGAAGGACCTGGTCTCATCCCACAGTTGAGGTCCTCGGATCTTCAGTGTCGATAAAATCCCTCTCCAGCCCTCCTGCCCACTGCCTTGGCATTGCCCTGTTCACTGGCCCCCAGGTTTCAGCTTTGAATCTTGCTGAATAACCCTACAGGGTCCAGGGGAGGGGGCTGGGCTGGGGTCAGAAGAGCTGGACCCCACCCTGCTGGAGGGACCCTCAGTGACATCTGGATCTGCTCTGGGCACCCCCTTCACAGATAGGACTTTTCCTGCACTGGTATCTCTGGACATGCACAATTGTTCTCTTCCTCACAGATGTCAGCAAGTCCTTCCTCTGCACCTGCAGAAGAGGCAACAGAAAAGACCAAAGTGGAAGAGGAAGTGTGAGTGTGCGGCGGGCAGAATGATGAGGGAAGCAGGCACGTGCCCATGTTCTTCTTGGCTATGCTCACTTTCTTGTTGTCCCATCAGGAAAACCAGAAAGCCCAAGAAAACCAGGAAACTCAGGAAGAAAACCCAGTGGAATGTCCTGAACTGTTGGGACATTTTTAATATATTTTAGAGACCTCTGAAGGTAAGTGAAGGATGCCCTGAGAACATGCTCCAGGAAACAGACACCCACTCCATGGCAGCCCCTGAGCCTGCTCGGCTGAGCCCTCCACAGGCTGCTTAGTGAGGGAGACACTGAGGTGCTGGTCGCACCCCCATGTGCAGGACTCCAAGGGCTGTGCACTGTGTTATTTGTCTGCAGTGACACTTCAGCTCACCAACATCTCATTTGGGGGGACCTAGCTCTGTCCTCTCAGCCCCTTGAGGACAACAGGGAGCATCACTAGTTCATCCTGAGGAGACACTAGGGTTGACATGAATCCGCCTGGTTCAGGCCTCCTGGGAAAGGTGTGAGAGGGATGGAGGCACCCCCAGGCTCCTCGTCACACAAGCAAGCAGCCCACCCGACCCAGTATTGCAGGCCAGCTGGCACTCAGTAGGTCCTGGTGTCAAGCAGTGGACACGGCAGGATCCAAGAAGAACTGAAATGTGCCCAGTCCCAGGAGTCCTTCAGCCTCTGTGGGGGTCTGGGGGCCTCCAATCCCAGGGGTCCTTCATCCTCTGTGGGGGCCTGGGGTGGCCTCATGGCTCCATTTTTCAAGATGAGGTTGGAGGCTTCTGTATGTAGAGAGCACTGGCTTGGGCCAAATGCCAACAAAACAAACCCCTGAAGACATTTCAGGGCCATGCTCACTTGGGAGGGTTTGATGGCATGATTTAGGGAGCCTCTGTTTTTTTAATATATTTTCCAATCTTGAAATAAGGTACACATATGAATGTGTGTGTGTGTGTACATATACACTGTTTTTCACTCGTTCAAATGTATGTCCTCTGTAACCCTTTTATGCTAGAATATACGAACATGAGAAATTTATGTCTTACCAAAGCATAATTTTAAAAATTACTAAGCAAAGACAGGTCCGGTGGGGATGCTAGAAAGACCAGGTCTTATTAGGCAATAACAATGACATGCTCCAGGAAGCTATGCATATTCAACGTGCTCAGTTCTTCTGTCTGGATGACACAGAGGATCTGGGTGGCAAGGCAGGGTCACCACCTCCACCCTGTGTCATGAGACCTCCTGCTTCTCTTAGGGCCCAGGGACATGGGACTCTGCCTGTTGATCCTGGTATCCTCGAAATTCCCCCGTTTCTCTGTGTCTATTTTACCCTCCAGGGAACCAGCCTCTGAAGGTGCCCGTGTGAGCGCCCAGGTTCAGTTCTTCCTCCATGATACTCACAGACACTCTCTGTGGACAGATAACCCCTCAGCAGAGAGCAGCACACAGGGCTCAGTGCCTTGACATCTGAGTAGACCTGATTATGGGGAGCTCAGGGGCCCAAGGTCACCTTCTAGGGCCCAAGGACCTCTCTGAGACCTGCACACCCATCCCAGGGAGCCCCTTCCCCCTCCACCTCTGTGCCTCCCCACTGACCCTTGCACCTCTGTCTGTGTTGCAGATTCCTCGAACACCAGGAAGGGCCCCAATGTGGGGACATCAACATGGCTCAGACTTGATGTGGATCATGATCATGTCGGGAACTGTGCTACTCCAAAAACTTTTTTTTTTTTTGAGACGGAGTCTCGCTCTGTCACCCAGGCTGGAGTGCAGTGGCGCTATCTCAGTTCACTGCAAGCTCCGCCTCCTGGGTTCACACCATTCTCCTGCCTCAGCCTCCCGAGTAGCTGGGATTACAGGCGCCCGCCACCACACCCAGCTAATTTTTTGTATTTTTAGTAGAGACGGGGTTTCACCGTGTTAGCCAGGATGGTCTCGATCTCCTGACCTCGTGATCCGCCCGCCTTGGCCTCCCAAAGTGCTGGGATTACAGGCGTGAGCCACTGCACCCAGCCAAAACTTTTACAATCTTTGCTTAATTTGTTTTTAAATATTTTCCTGGCTGGGTGTGGTGGCTTATGCCTGTAATCCCAGCACTTTGGGAGTCTGAGGCGGGTGGATCACCTGAGGTCAGGAGTTCGAGACCAGCCTGGCCAACAAGGTGAAACCCTGTCTCTACTGAAAATACAAAAATTAGCTAGGCGTGGTGGCACACTCTTGCAGTCCCAGCTATTTGGGAGGCTGAGGCAGGAGAATCACTTGAACCCGGGAGGTGGAGGCTGCAGTGAGCCAAAATCATGCCACTGCAATCCAGCGCCTGGCAACAAAGTTGAGACTTCGTCTCAAAAAAAAAAAAAAAAAAATCTGACTTTAACCTCTGTTTTTCAGAGGGCACAAATTGTTCTTGTATAGTTTCCATTTTACATTTTTATCCGAAGTTATTTTCCAATTGTTTTCATTCTTTCCGAAGTTTTATTTACTCAGTTTTAAGTTTTTGTAATTTTGATACACTTCTTTCGTGCTTTCATTTTCTTAATGACTTTTACCTCATTTTTAAAACAAATCCATAGTACAGTAAGTTACATCAAGATGGAGTATTTTTATGTTTTGTAGTGATTTATATTCTGTATGTATTTTACATATATAAGTGTTAATGGCCTGGTGCAGTGGCTACCGCCTGTAATCTCAGCAGTTTGGAAGACCAAAGCAGGAGGACTGCTTGATCCCAGGAGTTTAAGACCAGCCTGGGCAACATAGTGAGACCTCATCCCCACAAAAAAAAAAAAAAAAATCTTTAATTAGCTGGGCACGGTAGAATCCATCTGTAGCCCCAGCTACTTGGGAGGCTGAGGCAGGAGGATTGGTTGAGCCTAGGAGGTTGAGGCTCCAGTAAGCCATGAATGCACCACTGCACTCCAGCCAGGGTGACAGAGCAAGACCCTGTCTTAAAAAAGAAAAAATATTAATATTAATATCAGTTAGAAATCGAGTTGTTCACTGCAAAACTAAACAGTTTATAGCAGAAATAAGCACTTGGAGGGAAATGTTACATTTTCACTGCAGGCCTTGAATCCATAGCCACTAGCTCTGTGTCCTTCAGGGTTCTGTGGTTCCTGGTTCCAGAGAGATCACTTGCTCCAATGTAACGAGTGAAGAGTTCTTTAGGTGATGGCTGCTGGGCCCAGCTTTGCTGTTGTCTTTGCTGTCTTGTAAGCCTCATGTTGCTCAAGTTCAGTTGTGTATGAGTGTACTAACTACTGTGAGCCTCTCCAAGCATGTGCAAGCAATTTGAGAGGAGCCTAATATTTGCAAGCAATTTGAGAGGAGCCTAATATTTGCAAGGAATTTGAGAGGAGCCTAATATTTGCAAGGAATTTGAGAGGAGCCTAATATTTGCAAGCAATTTGAGAGGAGCCTAATATTTGCAAGGAATTTGAGAGGAGCCTTTTAAGGATGTTTTACTGGGGGGGTCAGGTGAGGGAGATAACACGGGGGCAAGAAGGAAAGTTATTAATTCATAGGAAACTACCAGCCCTTCATCACCTAACTTGTGATTTACAGACACTGAGCGCATTGCAGGTTGAGAAGGTGCTTGGTCCTTTTTGTAGCCTTATGCTGTGCTCTTCAGAGCCATGAGTGTGCTGCTTTTTCTCCCATTTTGTTTCTTGTAGATTGTTGTCCTTGATGCTGGAAAATATTTTGAAGACAAGACTCTAAACAGTAACCTATGCCACACTAGTTTATTGGAAAATGAGAAACTTACATTTTACTGACAAGCTTGGAAGTTTCTTCTGTCCCGCGGTGACCTGTGTTTCCCTGGTATTTACCTTACCACTCTGCTTGATTCGCCTTTTCTGTGGCAGTAGTTAGGATGCCAACTTTTGGGGTTCTTTGTCCTCCTCTTTTCTTCCTACCTGCCAGCATTCAAATGGCCACTTCTATTAAGTGATGGAATTCAAGAATTTATTTATTTATTAATCCTGATATGGTTTCACTCATCCCTCAGTTTAACATTTAGGGTGCAAAGTAGTCACCTAGAGGTGCCACTCAGTATACAGCACTGTGTTTAGAAACTGAGGGAGCCATGAAGTATTTAGTCTCTGCTCTCTGAGACCTCAGCCAGGTGCAAAGAAGAGATGCAGAACCGCATTGCAGATTGTGTTATGTACACCCAGCAGCACCAAAATGTGCCTGGGAATCATGGGGCTCAGAAATTTACCTCTGAGGCAGGTATGGCGGAAGCTTTATGAAAAGAGATGGGGCCTGTGCCAGGCCTTAGACATGGGAGAAGGAGGGCGTGTCAGGAAGCAGAAACAGTATCAGCAAAGGTGCTGCTGTGAGGCATGGGGGCAGTGTTTGGGGTACAGCCAGGGGCTTTCTGTGTCAGGTTTACAGCATCTGTGGGAGGCTGCGTTGGTAAATAAGCCCAGAGAAGTAGGCTGGGGCTACTTACATTAAAAGTATGCATGGCTTTGAAGGCCAGCTGAGTGGTATAAATAGAAACTATAAATAGTATCACATTTATTGAGGACAGCTTTTGCTGCCAAAAGAGTTTTTAAAATTTTTTTGGATTGTGTAATTTGTGGATAAAGAATTATTGACCTAAATGTATCTGATCTTAGAGTGTTTTAGTATACTAGATTATTGGAGGTGAAATGGCTAAGTCAAAGGTGATGAGTGTTTTTGAGACTCTTAATGTTAATTGCAAAATTAACCTCTAAAAAGGTAGGCCGGGCGCTCTGGCTCACGCCTGTAATCCCAGCACTTTGGGAGGCCGAGGCGGGTGGATCACGAGGTCAGGAGATCGAGACCATCCTGGCTAACACGGTGAAACCCCATCTCTACTAAAAATACAAAAAATTAGCCGGATGTGGTGGCAGGCGCCTGTGGTCCCAGCTACTCAGGAGGCTGAGGCAGGAGAATGGTGTGAACCCAGGAGGTGGAGCTTGCAGTGAGCCGAGATCACGCCACTGCACTCCAGCCTAGGTGACAGAGTGAGACTCCATCTTGAAAAAAAAAAAAAAAAAAAGCCAGTGTCAGCTTAGACCATGACTGAGAGCTCTTGGTTTACCTTATCCTTGCTAAGCTGGGTGTTACAACATTGAAACCTTCTGCAGTGTCCTCCCTCCCTCTTTCTCTCTCTCTCTCTCTCTCCCTTTCTTCCTTTTACTTCTCTTAGGATAGGCTCGTCTGTACTTTTTTGATAGAGGTAACCATTTGCCACACCATTTTCTGAAGGGCCTGCTCTCTTCCCCATTCATTTGTGACGGCACATTTATCCTACCCTAAGCTTTGATAACGTGTCAGGATCTTTCTGTCCTGTCCTCTCAAAGAGGTTAAATATTTTTTTATAATGACTTATAATTGACTGAAGTTATAACAGTTTTCTCATGTCAAGTATAAAAACAGGCCAGGCGAGGTGGCTCACGTCTGTAATCCCAGCACTTTGGTAGGCCAAGGTGGGTGGAACGCTTGAGTCCAGGAGTTTGAGACCAGCCTGGACAACATGGGACAACCCCATTTCTACAAAAAAAAAAAATACAGAAATTATCCAGGCGAGGTGGTGCACGCGTGTAGTCCCAGTTACTCGGAAGGCTGAGGTGGGAGGATGGCTTGAACCTGGGAGGTGAAGATTGCAGTGAGCTGAGATCACACCACTGCATTCAGTCTGGGCAATAGAACGAGACTCTATCTCAAAAAAAAAAAATTGTATACTCTATTGACTCATTTATGTCTGATGGGTATTTTTGATTACAAATTGTTTAGTCACTACTTTAAATCCTGCTTTATTTTTTTCTTAATTTTATTGACTCATTTATGTCTTAGTCTTTTTTATTACAAATAATTTATTGTTTAGTCACTACCTTAAAGCCTGTTTTATTTTTTCTTAATTTTATTGACTCATTTATATCTCAGCCCTTTTTATTACAAATTATTTATTTTTTAGTCACTGCCTTAAAGCCTGTTTTATTTTTTCTTAATTTTATTAAAGGATGATATTGATGATGAAGTGTCTTACGATGATCATTTAGAGGTTTATTTTGAACAACTGGCAATTCCAGGAATGATGGAATAAAACATATGAAGTAGAAGGACTGGAACCTGCAGAAAAAGTACTTTCAGTTACCTGCAGGTGATCCTAGTCAGGTATGTTACAGTCTTAATGGCTTTTCAGAAATTTGACAGAAAATCACTATTGATCTCACTGGATGTTTACATGAATTTTAAGCCTTTGGTTTTCTTTTAACTCTGTTTTTTACAGGTATGAATTGATAAGAAATGCCTGCACCTTCCCTCCTTCCTATCTTTCCCTTGCCTACAGAAAATTAAAAGGCAAAACAATGGACATCTACATATTCTTCATTCAGATCGACCAGTGGCTAGCATTTGCCACCTTTTGCAGTTTCTTTCTCTTTCCGTAAGTACTTTCTTCTCTGAATCATTTGAAAGTAAGTTGCAGAGAGCATGATGTTTTACCCCAACACTTCAGCATTTATCTCTTGTGAATAATGACATATTTCTACGTAATTACAGTTCTACCATCTAACTATAATACAGTAATTTGATGTACAGCCCATATTCAGATTTACCTAATTGTCTCCAAAATGTTCTTTATTTTTGTTTTAGATCCACAGTTTAATCAAAGATTAACCTTGCCTTTGGTTGTCACGTCTCTCTATTCTTTTACTTTGGAGTAATTCTTTCAATACATGAAACATTTTGAAAAATCTAGGCTCTTTGTTTTGTAGAGGGACCCATAATCTAGATATATCTGGTTGCTTTTTTCTTCTCCTGACTAGAATAGATTGAGCATTTTGGCAAGTATACAGATTAAACAGTGTTCTCATGAGTGGATCCAGATTAAACAGGGATACTGCCTAATTCAGATTAGGCAGTGTTGAGTACTTACCGCCTCACACCAGGAGATGTTTGCGTCTGTTTGTCCCATGATTGCTGATGCTATGTTTAATAATTTTGGCTGAGGTAGTGTCAACTGGACATCTCCTTGTGAAGGTAGCTTTTCCCTTTTGTTATTAGTCATCTGTGGGATGAGACATCAAAGCACTGTGAACATCTTATTCCCCGACAACCTTCACGAGCTGGTTTCAGCGTCATTGCTGAAGCCTCTTGGAAACACTGATTACACCCGTGGTTCCAATGGTGATTTTTCTCATTCCTTTTACATTGATTACCTGCCTCCTTGAGTAGGGTAGATGTTGTCTGCTCCCCATGTTTTCCCCTTCAAAATGTTTAATTTTAATTTAAATGATTAATACAGCTAAGTTATTCTTTCAACAGGCAAATGAAAACAGTAGCCTGAAGTGTCAGTTTCAACCAGAAAATAACAGCTCTGATTTCTCATGGCTCACACTCTTCTGAAACGACTAGGAAGAGGCTCAGGAAGGTCATGTTGTTTGTCTACCTGGGACTAGTAAGTATAGAAATAGAAGTCCTTTGTTCTTAAATTCTACCTTTGACTTTACTTTTAAAATATAATTTCTTTGGTATGATTTAGCTCATGCCTGTAATCCTAGCATTTTGGGAGGCCAAAGAGGGAGAATTGCTTGAGCCCAGCAGTTTGAGACCAGACTCTACACACACACACACACACACACACACTAACCAGGAATGGTGGCATGCGACTATGGCCTCAGCTACCTGGAGGCTGAGGTTGGAGGATCATTTGGACCCAGGAGGTGGAGGCTGCAGTGAACCATGATTGCACCACTGCACTCCAGCCTGGGTGACAGAGCAAGACCCTGTCTCACAAAAGAAAAAGAAGAGATCATCTACTAGTCTTCTTGATTTTTGTTAAATTTTGGGCTAAGGACTTGTTCTATTATAGCACAGTAATCATTTTACTAAATAGTGACTATTTGTCATTAAAAACAATATATTTAGTTTTAATACAGTCGGGTACTCACAAATTTCTGGGGGAACTTGGTCAGGACATTTCAACTGAGAATTATCAGGCACCTTCTCACTGATAGGCATGCTGCTCGGTGGTGCAGCTCATAAGCAGACAACCCCCTTCATGTAATTTAGTAGGAAAATGACAGAAATACTTGTATAACTATAAAGTAAAGCAGAATTCTGGTTATTGAATCACAGCACCTACTGAAAGAAGTTCTCAAGTTCTGATTGAGTTCTAAAATTTTTTGAAGATTGGAATTCTTCATATGTAAGTAAAAACAATTTCTGATGACCCATTTCTAGTCCATCTTCTAAAGAAGTATTTAATCTGGGCCATGCATGGTGGCTCATGCCTGTAATCCCAGCACTTTGGGAGGTGGAGGCAGGCGGATCACGAGGTCAGGAGATCAAGACCGTCCTGGCTAACATGGTGAAACCCTGTTTCTATTAAAAATACAAAAAAGGCCGAGCACGGTGGCTCACACCTGTAATCCCAGCACTTTGGGAGGCTGAGGCAAGTGGATCACGAGGTCAGGAGATCGAGACCACAGTGAAACCCTGTCTCTACTAAAAATACAAAAAATTAGCCAGGCGCGGTTGTGGGTGCCTGTAGTCCCAGGTACTTGGGAGGCTGAGGCAGGAGAATGGCATGAACCTGGGAGGCGGAGCTTGCAGTGAGCTGAGATTGCACCACTGCACTCCAGCCTGGGTGACAGAGCAAGACTGTGTCTCAGAAAAAAAAGGCCTCAGTGCACCTTTGCAGTAATTATATGAAGGGGTGCCCTGCCCCTCCATACCTGTGGGTATATCTCATCAGGTGGGATGAGAGACTGAGAAAAGAAATAAGACACAGAGACAAAGTATAGAGAAAGAAAAGCGGGCCCAGGAGACCAGCACTCAGCATACGGACCTGCACCGGCACCGGTCTCTGAGTTCCCTCAGTTTATTGATTACCATTTTCACTGTCTCAGCAAGAGGAATGCGGTAGGAGAGCAGGGTGATAGTGGGGAGGAGGTCAGCAAGAAAACATGTGAGCAAAGGAATCTGTGTCACAAATAAGTTCAAGGGAAGGTATTATGCCTGGATGTGCATGTAAGCCAGATTTATGTTTCTCTCCACCCAAACGTCTCAGTGGAGTAAAGAATAATAAAGCAGCATTGCTGCCAACATGTCTCGCCTCCCACCACAGGGCGGTTTTTCTCCTATCTCAAAACTGAACAAATGTACAATTGGATTTTATATCAAGACATTCCATTCCCAGGGTCAGGCAGGAGACAGTGGCCTTCCTCTATCTCAACTGCAAGAGGCCTTCCTCTTTTACTAATCCACCTCAGCACAGACCCTTCACGGGTGTCGGGCTGGGGGACGGTCAGGTCTTTCCCATCCCACGAGGCCATATTTCAGACTATCACATGGGGAGAAAACTTGGACAATACCCGGCTTTTCAGGGCAGAGATCCCTGTGGCTTTCCGCAGTGCATTGTGCCCCTGATTTATTGAGAATGGAGAATGGCGATAACTCTTACCAAGCATACTGCTTGTAAACATGTTGTTAACAAGGCACATCCTGCACAGCCCTAGATCCCTTTAACCTTGATTCCATACAACACATGTTTCTGTGAGCTCAAGGTTAGGGCAAAGTTACAGATTAACAGCATCTCAGGGCAAAGCAATTGTTCAGGGTACAGGTCACCATGGAGTTTCTTATGTCTTCCCTTTCCACACAGACACAGTAACAGTCTGATCTCTCTTTCTTTTCCCTACAATTATAGTCCATTGTGTACATGAAAACAAGGCTTTCTGAGAACATGTATTATTGATCAGAGGCAGCAGCAGTGAGAAGCCAGTGTGTCATATTGTCCAACACACACTTCCTGCACAGCCCTGCCATGCTCACTCATGACTTTCTGACAAACTGCCTTGTCGCTAGGAAGCCCTTAATTTTCCTCTGCACTCTCCAAGAGAAAGAGGGCCTCCCCATGAGTTAACAGCTGGAGGAAAATGAAAAAGTAAGCTTTTCCTTGCATTGGAAAACCTTTTTTTTTAACTTTTATTTTAGGTTCAGGGGTGCGTGTACAGGTTTATCATACAGGTAAACTCGTGTCATGAGGGTTTGTTATACAGATTATTTCATCACCCAGGTACTCAGCCTAGCACCCAATAGTTATTTCTTCTGCTCCTCTCCCTCCTCCCACCCTCCACCCTAAAGTAAGCCCCAGTCTGTTGTTCCTTTCTTTGTGTCCGTGTGTTCTTGTCATTTAGCTCCCACTTATATGTGAGAATGTGCAGTATTTGCTTTTCTGTTCCTAAGTTAGTTCACTTAGGATACCGGTCTCCAGGTCTGTCCATGTTTCTGCAAAAGACATGATCTCCTTCTTTTTTATGGCTGCATAGTATTCCATGGAGCATATAAACTACATTTTCTTGATCCAGTCAGTTATTATGGGCATTTAAGTTGATTCCCCACTCCTGCAGAAGCCAGCCTTCTGTGTATCACCGCATGGCCCTGTGACACAGGAAAATGCATGTCTCTGGGATAGGATGACTGTTTCTCATCCCGCGTGGTAAGGAGTTTCCAAAGTTAGCAAGTGCTTATTCAGCACCTGCTGTGGGCTATGCCGATGGTGCCACAGGACATGTGGTGGGGGACACAGCCTGCAGTAACAGAGAACACCCTTCCCTCAAGAGCCTGCATTCTGCTTGTGGGAGACAGACAATGAGCCAAGTCCTGGAGCTGCCTGCATGGGGAGTGAGCGAGGAGGAATTGCAGTGAGGGGCAGGCAGCCGGGGAGAGCTTCACGCCCACCGCCCCACTGGGTCCACACTCTTGTGCTGCCCTCCCTTGGAGGGTCTAATTAGGGCCATGTAAACTTCCTGGGTAGTTCAGATCTAGTTGGGATTCTGGCTTAACAAGACCTTTTCCTGTTTCTCAAGGGGCCCTGGATTATTCAACCGGGAAGGGAAGCTGTAAGAATCATCTAGTCCAGGTGATTCAAAGCGTAACTGTGGAGTCTCTTCTGGGGCCATGAAGCAGGGCTGGGGGAAGCCCAGGGTTCTGGGGATTCTACCTTAACTCACCTGTTAACTGGTGAAAGACACCTTCTGACCAAAGATCACAAGATGAAAACCTGGAAAAGCCTCAAGAGAGTCTGCATTACCTGGAAGGACTCTGAGGCCTAGAGAGAAAGAACTTGCAAACTGATGCCTGCTGACTCGCCCTCCAGGGCTCAGCCCGCTGCCGTGAGCTTTCTCTCGTGGCTTTTGTATCTCCGATGTCAAGTGGCCCAGGGAAAACAGGCACCTGCTCTGTGGATGAGAGGTGTGGCCTGGTGACGTTGCCAGAGAGGGGCATATCTGTTTCCTGGGGGTGGAATAAAATGAATTCTCCCAGGTCTTACACCTGCTATAAGATGCTTCTGGTCAATGGGTATTTGGAATACTGCCATGTTAGTTAGCGGGGAGGCATCTGGGATCTTTGATTCTGTGCCACAAAGCAGTTCCCTTTACTATGTCAGAACCCTCCTTACACTTTGAGCTCACCTGGCCCTGCCACCTGGTATTCCACGACCTTCTCTCCAAGGCAACAGAAAGACCACAAGACACCGTAGACAATCCATTGGTGTGATTAAATATTTTGGAGATCTCTTGGCATTTGCTTCCTGGTAACTGTGGGGTAACATTCTCTACACCAAACATCTCAAACTCAACTGTCTACAAGAGCCAAGTAAGTGCCCTAATGAGTGAAGTCGGCCAGGCAGGAACTGAGAATTACAGAAGGGAGGCATCCACCTTCACCCTTGCTTGGAATGCAGCCCTCCAAGACCTGGTCTTCTTTTTTTTTTTTTGAGATGGAATCTTGCCCTGTCACCCAGGCTGGAGTGCAGTGGCGTGATCTTGGCTCACTGCAACCTCTGCCTCCCAGGCGCAAGCAATTCTGCCTCAGCCTCCTGAGTAGCTGGGATTACAGGTGCATGCCACCACTCCCGGTTAACTTTATATCTTTAGTAGAGACAGGGTTTCACCATGTTGGCCAGGCTGGTCTTTAACTCCTGACCTCATGATCCACCTGCCTTGGCCTCCCAAAGTGTTGGGATTAAAGGCGTGAACCACCACGCCTGACCAGGAGAACATCTTGAACCTGAGAGGCAGAGGTTGCAGCGAGCCAAGATCGCGCCACTGCACTCCAGCCTGGGCAGCAGAGCAAGACTCTGTCTCTAAATAAATAAATAAATAAACATATCAAAGAAGCAATCAAAAGTAGGAATAAGAAGAGACTATCAAATATGAGAAGCAACCAGGTAGATTTCCTTCATCCTCCCATTGGACTGCCAGCTGGGGCTTCCACTTTAGAACATTAACCAAAATGCGCATGGACCTGTTGAACCTGCTTTTTTGGGGGGGGATGGAGTCTTGCTCTGTTGCCCAGGCTGGAGTGCAATGGTGTGACCTTGGCTCACTGCAACCTCCGCCTCCCAGGTTCAAGCAATTCTCCTGCCTAAGCCTCCTAAGTAGCTGGGATTACAGGCACCCGCCACCAGGCCCAGCTAATTTTTGTATTTTCAGTAGAGACAGGGTTTCACCATGTTGGCCAGCCTGGTCTGGAACTCCTGACCTTAGAACCTGCTTTATTTTTATCATTCTATTTGGATTTCCTTTTGAATGCTTCCTTAACTCCCTTACCATTTGCTAAAATTGGGTAGGTGCTTATGGTGATGTCCCAACATAATTTTAAGTCTCTTATTGCTTGAACCCCGGACACGGAGGTTGCAGTAAGCCAAGATCGTGCCACTACAGCCTGGATGACAGAGTAAAACTCCATCTCAAAAAAAAAAAAAAAGGTCTCTTAAAAGGATAAAGGACATGATACCTGGTAGCAGTAAACTTAGAAATACTGTCCTCTCTAAATGCTCGTGTTGTTTAAAGAATTAAAATATTTGGCTTAGCAGCTTGGGTTTCTTAAAATGACTTCTAAAAATATTGCATTTACTAAATCTTCTTTCCTGGCCACTCATTGACTTAATTTCTGTCCTTACGTGCTATGTCTAGGACATTTAGATATAGGAGGTAAATTCTAGCACATTTTGGGAACACCGTGAATAGAGGAGCTGATAAACAGATGGAGTGAAACGGGCCAAGAATTGCTGTGAATATTAAAGATAAATAAAGGCCAGTAACAGGAAAAAGAAAGGGACACACAATTCATTGATCAGATTCATAGTTATAAAAAAATGCTCCCACTTAAAGATTATCCCATTTCTGGGAAAATGGTTCTTGCTGTGTCTGTGCTCTATTTTCTACATTATCATTGCGTAAAATGAATTTTTAGGGGATGTTTACAGTTCAATGCATCTAACAAGTGTATAGATTCATGCAACCACCACCACAAACAGGACACAGCACAGGTCCATCACCCCAAAATCTCCCTCATGCTGCCCTCCACAGTCACCCCCACCCACCCCCACCTCCTAGCAACCACTGATCTGTTCTCCATCACTATAGTTTTGTCTTTTCAAGAATGTCATATAAATGGAATCACACAGAGTTTGTAACATTTTGATATTTGGCATCTTTCTTTCTTTTTTTTTTTTGACAGAGTTTTCACTATTGTTGCCCAGGCTGGAGTGCAATGGCGTGATCTCAGTTCACAGCAACATCCGCCTCCCTGGTTCAAGTGATTCTCCTGCCTCAGACTCCCAAGTATCTGGGATTACAGGCATGTGCCACCATGCCCGGCTAATTTTTGTATTTTTAGTAGAGACAGGGTTTCTCCATGTTGGTCAGGCTGGTCTCAAACTCCTGACCTCAGATGATCTGCCTGCCTCAGCCTCCCAAAGTGCTGGGATTACAGGCATGAGCCACCGCGCCCGGCCTATCTTCCTTATCTCTCAGGGCAATGCCTGATGTCATACACAAGCCAGCTCCTTCAGCTCCTTCTTACTACCTAGATCGCCATCCATCTTTAGCATGATTACAGAGCATGTCTGATTGCAGTGGCAAGGGTTAGGACTCACTCAGAGCCTTGTGGCTTTTCTTTTTTTTTTTTTTTTTTAAGACAGTCTCGCTCACTGCGACCTCCATCTCCTGGACTCAAGCAATTCTCATGCCTCAGCCTCCTGAGTAGCTGGGATTACAGGTGTGTGCCACCACACCCCGCTAATTTTTGTATTTTTAGTAGAGACGGAGACTCACCATGTTGGCCAGGCTGGTCTCGAACTCCTGACCTCAGGTAATCCTCCCACCTCGGCCTCCCAAAGTGCTGGGATTACAGACGTGAGCCACCGTGCCCGGCCACCTTATGGCTTTTCTTCTCCATGTTTAGACGCTGTGTATCGGCCTTGACAGTGAGATTGGTGGTGGCCTGGGGAAAAGTGGAGATGTGGATAACGTGTGGTTCAGTCTGAAGCTCCTCAGCTAATGTCCCAACTGCTTCAAGTGGTGATCAGGACAGCCTAAACTTTTAAATATTTATTTATTTATTTATTATTATTATTTGAGACAGGGTCTTGTTCTGTCAGCCACGCTGGAGTGCAGTGGCACAATCTCAGCTCACTGCAACCTCTGCCTCCTAGGTTCAAGCGATTCTCGCACTTCAGCCTCCTGAGTAGCTGGGATTACAGGTGCCTGCTACCACCACACCCGGCTAATTTTTGCATTTTTGGTAGAGATGGAGTTTCGCCATGTTGGCCAGGCTGGTCTCAAACTCCTGACCTCAGGTGATTTACCCACCTTGGCCTCCCAAAGTGCTGGGATTCCAGGCGTGAGCCACCGCGCCTGGCCTAAATATTTATTTATTTATAACGCTTGTTTGAATTCTCCTTTTTGTACTTAACGCTGGCTCCATCATGTGTGACACTGCCATCTGCCATTAGGATTTGTGTCTGAGAACCTGGGCCCACAGTCTCGCTGCGGATGCAGAGCTGGCAGAAAAGCCTACTGCACTTCCCCTGTGTGGTTAAACGACGGTGAACAAGTCCAAGGTGGAAAGAATAACCAAGTATGTGCCTTAAGATCCTTTCTTGGAGGTCCCCAGGTGAAATACTAATCAGATCCTTCAGCATTTCCTCCTGTCCAAAAGGATCCTGCTATATCCTGTTTCTTTGTCATCAAGCAATCATGGCTTTTCAATGATGCATTATCTCATTTCGACAAAATATCTGAGAGTTGGCTGGGGCACGGTGGCTCATGCCTGTAACGCCATCTCTTTGGGAGGCCGTAGAGGGAGGGTTGCTGGAGACCCAGAGTTCAAGACCAGCCTGGGCAACAAAAGCGAGACCCCGTCTCTACAAAAAATATAAAAATTAGGAGGTCAAGGCAGGTGGATCACTTGAAGTCAAGAATTCAAGATCAGCCTGGCCTACATGAAGAAACCCTGTCTCTACTAAAAATACAAAAATTAGCTGGGCATGGTGGCACACGCCTGTAATTCCAGCTACTCGGGAGCCTGAGGCATGAGAATCACTTGAACCTGGGAGGTGGAGGTTGCAGTGAGCTGTGGTCATGCCACTGCACTCCAACCTGGGTGACAGAGGCCCTGTTAAGAAAGAATAAACAAGAAAGAGAGAGAGAGAGAGAAAGAAAGAAAGAGAAAGGAAGGAAAGAGAAGGAGAGAGATAAAGAGAATAAGGAACAGAAGTAGAAGGAAGGAAGACACAGATAAGAGCAGCAAAATAAGAGAAGAAAAAGAAGCAGTAGAGAATCCAAAGAGCCAAAAATTGTTTCTTTGAAAAGACTAATAAAATTGACACATTTTTTAGCAACACTAATCAAAGGGGGAAGAAAGAGAAGGCAATGTAAAGCTAAGATGAAAAGGGAGTACATTTCTGATTTGAACATGGCAACTTAAAGATAGAATTTCCCTCTTTTGTTTATAGGAAACAATCATAAAAAGAATAAGAAGCAAGCTGGGTGCGGTGGCTCATGCCTGTAATTCCAGCACTTTGGGAGGCCGAGCTGGGAGGATCACTTGAGCCCAGGAGTTTGAGACCAACCTGGGCAACATGATGAGACCTTACAAAAAAAAATTAAATTAAATTTCAAAAACATAATTAGATACCAGTTTATCCCCAGCAGATTGACACAAATTAAAAGTCAACAGTATCCTGTGTTGGTAAAGACATACAGCAACTGGAAGTCTCCTGTGCATGTTAGCCACGTTTATACCCTTCATTTCAGCAGTTTCACTCTTAACCATATATGCTAGAGAAACTCTTACTCATGTGCTCCACGGACAGGTAGGAAGGCCCAAGGTAACCTTGTTTTTAATTAAGAAAAAATAAAAACAGAAAACAAGCCAAGTGTCCATTGGGATAATGGATTAGTAAATTGCGATACACAATGAAACTGCATATGTGCGCACATCAACTTGAATGAACCCTCCAAACATAATGTTGAGGGAAAAAACAAGCAAATCATGGAATACGAAAAATATATAATACCTTTGTATAAAGTTCAAAAACAAGCAAAACTAACCAATATATTCTTCAACAACATGTGCATACATACATAAATGTGGTAAACATGAAGAAAAGCAAGGAAACGATAAAAGCCCGGAGCAGATTACTAGGGGGATAAGGAGGGAGAGGATGCATTTGGGAGGGGCTAACAGTGGCTTCAAAGATATCCTTAGCATTCTATTTCTTCTTTTTTTTTTTTTTTTTTTTTTTTTTAACTAGAGAAGGTGTTGCTCCATTGCCCAGGTTGTGATCATAGCTCATTGCAGCCTTGACCTCCTGGGCTCAAGCAATCCTCCCACCTCAGCCTCCCGAGTAGCTGGGACCACAGGCGCGCACCAACATACCCAGGTAATTTTTTTTTTTTTTTTTTTTTTGAGATGGAGTCTTGCTCAGTCGCCCAGGCTGGAGTGCAGTGGCATGATCTCGGCTCACTGCAACCTCCGCCTCCCGGGTTCACGCCATTCTCCTGCCTCAGCCTCCCGAGTAGCTAGGGACTGCAGACGCCCGCCATGACACCCGGCTAATTTTTTTTTTTTTGTATTTTTAGTAGAGACGGGTTTTCACTATGTTAGCCAGGATGGTCTCAATCTCCTGACCTCATGATCCACCCACCTCGGCCTCCCAAAGTGCTGGGATTACAGGTGAGCCACCACGCCCGGCCTAATTTTTAAATTTTTTGTAGAGACAAGATCTCACTATGTTGCCCAGGCAGGTCTCATATCCCTGGGCTCGAGCGATTCTCCTGCCTGGCCTCCCAAAGTGCTGGGATTCCAGGAGTGAGCCACTGTGCCCAGCCAGCATTCTATTTCTTAAGCAGCCTGTTGGGTGCATAAGGGCTCATTTCATTATGTTTCACACCTTATACATGCATGTATAAATATATGTGCTTATTATATATGGAAAATAAAATCTCATGAGAAAAAATCTAAACCAAAAGAGGACTGTGTGTATCTGCAGCAGTTATGAAAAATGAAAATGCTTTCTCACTGATGCTCCAGGAGAGCTGAGGAGCACACGAGTCATTAGTGCCTGTCGTCTGCATATCATCATACGTAGCCCCCTTTGGATCTCAGAAGTTCCCCAGAGGGGACCCACCAGCAAGAGGGCCCTGTGTTGTTGGAGGTGGCAGCTACCTCTGTGGCTTGTCCCAGGGTCACCAGAAATTCTGGAGAGAAATAGATGAGGTCCGTGAGATGAAATAAGTGAAACCTTCACTTCTGCTTATTTGGAAAGCCTCTCTCAGACTTAGTTTCTTCGTCTGAAAAATGGGTGTGATTACTACCTGATGGGGTTATTGTGAGAATCACATGAGCTAATCTATGCTCAGGATGCAAAGCATGGAACTCCTCTTGCCTTCTGAAATTACGTGAGAAGAGCTCCAGCACCACTCCTTCATCCCGAGACTCTCCCAGCCTTGCACAGTCCAGAGAAGGTCACTGCAGATTAAAATAGACCTAAGAGACACATCTACCAAATGCAGCGTGTGGACTTCAGGTGGATTCTGATTGAAACCCACCAATCCCGCTTGATCCACGATTTCACTTTCCACCGTTTCAGTTGTCTGTGGTACAATTCAATAAGATATTCTTAGGGAGAGAGACCACATTCACATAACTTCTATTACAGTATATTACCAGTTATTGTTGTTAAACTCTTACTGTGCCTCATTTATAATTACACTTTATTATAGGTGTGTATGTATAGGAAAAAATGTAGTATACAAGGGCTCAGCATTATCTGTGGTTTCACAGCATCCACAGGATCTTGGAACATACACCCTGCGGATAAGGGGGGACAGCTGTATAAAAATGTATTCTTGAGAAAATCAGGAAAAAGCAAATAAGGACTGGGCATTAAAAGATGCCAAAGTGGCCGGGCGCAGTGGCTCAAGCCTGTAATCCCAGCACTTTGGGAGGCCGAGGCAGGTGGATCACCTGAGGTCAGGAGTTCAAAACCAGCCAGGCCAACATGGTGAAACCTCATCTCTACTAAAAATGCAAAAATTAGCCGGGCATGGTTGCGAGTGCCTGTAATCCCAGCTACTAGGGAGGCTGAGGCAGGAGAATCACTTGAGCCCAGGAGACGGAGGTTGCAGTGAGCCGAGATCATGCCACTGCACTCCAGCTTGACTGACAGAGCGAGACTCTGTCTCAAAAAAAAAAAAAAAAAAAAAAGAAGATGCCAAAGATGCCGAAGTGTGATACTGCAATTGGGTTTTTAAAAAATTCTTATCCTCATGGTGACATGCGCCTGTAGTCCCAGCTGAGGTGGGAAGACTGCTGGAGGCCAGGAGTTCAAGACCAGCCTGGACAACATAGCAAGACCATATATACACAAAAAAAATTAGCCAGGCATGCTGGTGTGTGCCTGTTGTCTTAGCTACTTGGGAGGCTGAATCAGGGAGATCACTTGAGCCCAGGAGTCTGAGGCTGCAGTGAGCCAAGATCACACTACTGCACTCCAGCCTGGGCAACAGAGTGAGACCTCATCTCTTAAGAAGAAAATTTTATCCTTTAGAGATACAGCCTAAAGTATTTATGGATAAAATACTATAATGTCTGAGGTTTGCTTTTAAATAATCTGATCGTGTGAGTGGATGTGAGTGGATAAAGATGAAACAAGAGGCCAGGTGCAGTGACTCATACCTGTAATGCCAGCACTTTGGGAGGCTAAGGCGGGCAGATTGCTTGAGCCCAGAAGTTCGAGACCAGCCTGAGAAACATAGTGAGACCTCGTCTCTACAACTAAAAAAAGAACTTAAAAGAAAAAAAAAAGATGAAACAGGCCGGGTGCAGTGGCTCATGCCTATAATCCCAGCACTTTGGGAGGCCAAGGTGGGTGTATCACTTGAGGTCAGGAGTTCGAGACCAGCCTGGTCAACATGGTGAAACCCCATCTCTACTAAGAATGCAAAAAATTAGCCGAGCGTGGTGGCAGGTGCCTGTAATCCCAGCTACTCGGGAGACTGAGGCACGAGAATCTCTTGAACCAGGTAGGTGGAGGTTGCAGTGAGCCGAGATCGCGCCACTGCATTCCAGCCTGGGCAACAGAGCGAGACTCCGTCTCAAAAAAAAAAAAAAAAAAAAAAAAAGTGAAACAAGTGGTCCTGAGATGCTCACTGTAGGTAGCTGATAGCTGCCTGATAGGTACAAGAGAGTTTATTGCTCTCTTCATTCTTCTTTGATGTATGTGTGAAATGTTTTGTGGAAGGAGGGAAGGAGGATGGGAGAGAAGCAGGGAGGAAAGAAAGTACTCTGAACATTTCCTGTTGTGTAAGTAAGAACTCCAGCGCATCTCAGACCACCAGAGCTCGGGCCACCAAGCTCTGCTACTGAGGACTGCCCTCCTGTTTGCAGTGACACCACTAGCAGCGTAAGCTTCCAGAAGAGGATGGTTCCACACACAGTGCCAGCTTCACTGGTCCTTCTGGGCACAAACACACCCAAGGGACTCCTGCAGTGAGAATGCGGGGTCTGAGTGGGCTCCAGCATCTGTCCTTGTGGATTCCATGGCCCTTGTCCTCTCCAGGCCCAGGAAATCCAACACAAGACGTAGGGCCTCTTTCCTTTTTCACCCTCCTGAAATACCAGAGCAGCTCCCCTTCAAATCATTCCACCCCTTCAGAAGGGGCTCAGATCTGGGAGGAAAAGGGCTCCCAGTGTGGGGCACTGTCACCCTCCACAGGCCACAGAGGACCCTCCTGGGATGGGGAAACAGATGGGTGGGCTGGGTGGCGAGACTGGTTTCTGGTCACACCTGTTGCTCCCCATTCTACCTCCCCACTTGAATACAGATAAGGAGACCTCTTGCTAGAAAAGTGACATCATGGCAGGGCATCCTGGGTCACACTTGTAATCCCAGCACTTTGGGAGGCCAAGGCGGGCAGATCATTTGAGGTCAGGAGTTCAAGACCAGCCTGGCCAACATGGCGAAACCCCATCTCCACTAAAAATACAAAAATTAGACTGGCGTGGTGGCATGCACCTGTAATCCCAGCTAGTCGGGAGGCTGAGGCATGAGAATCGCTTGAACCCGGGAGGCGAAGGTTGCAGTGAGCTGAGATTGTGCCACTGCACTCCAGCTTGGCTGACAGAGCGAGACTCTGTCTCAAAAAAAAAAAAAAGTGACTGTAAAAGTTACATGCCCGTAAATCTCCATGTTACAAGCCAGGGAAACAGCAAGAGGCCGGGTGCAGATGGGAGTGGCCCCTTCCCACTCCCGAGATCAAGCGCTCCTCATGCATCCCCCAGCTTGTAGTCACTTGCTTCCTCTCACAGACATTCCTGAAAGGAGATTTCCCACCAGCCTGACATATTGTCGGGGAGAAAGTCACTTCCCAACCTTGCTTTAGGCCAGTCTTTACTGAGAGACAGGCATGTGCCTCAGAAGTGAGAAAACTTCCTCCCAAAGCATGTTAATACATAAGTATCTTCCAGCCAATTTCTTTCCTTTGAAAAAACCTTACTGGCCAAAATTTTCAAAATAAAAAAACTGGGGAGAGGAAGATTCTAAGACAGTGGAGTAGCAAGTTCCAGAAATCTGTCTCTTCACCTAGACAACAATTGTGCTGGCAGAATCTGTCTGAGGTAACTATTTTGGCACTCTGGAGTCTATTGAAGGCTTCCAATTGTGGCTAATTTGGGTCAATTTCAGCTCTCAGCAGGCAGCAGCCACCCATCTCCCATCCCATGCCCCTGGCAGGCAGCTGTGCACATGTTCCTGGAGCAGCTTGCAGACAGCTGGTGGGTGGGAGCCGGGTGAACAAAAAGGACCCTGTCCTCCAAATATGGGAGGTCTGTGCTCTGCTCACTGATTGCTGCTTCTGATCACTGAGGTGCAAAGAGGTGGTGGTTATTGTGGTTGCACCTGCCCCCAATGTTGCAAGCCCTTCCCCCTCTGACTGAAGTGACTTCCAGAGGATTTAAGGACTGTGGGCCTGCCCCCACCTGGTTCACATTTCTCTTTTTCCCCTCTTGGGAGGCAGACATTGAAGACCAGAACATTCAAAAGCAACTGCATATATGGGGGAAATTAGAGAGTCACCATGTGTGCCCCAGGGAAGGCGCA